>NW_028270177.1:71227512-71827512 GCF_037043375.1 Chiloscyllium plagiosum
TCTCGGGCAGGTATGTTGGGGTAATATTCCCAATTGTGCAGGGATGCCACCGAATATAAGATTGTTGCAGCGATGGGGAAGAGATCAACCCTCCTGTGCCATTTCTGTGGGTTAAAGAAGAAAATAAAATCCCTGCTTGTGAAGTAGATCTGCCTCCAGACATCCACTCGCTCTAGTTCTGCACACAAATCCACTAACTGCTTACATTTTAACGTGGGTATTGTGGGACCTTTGGATATTCTGCCCAACGTGGGGCCATAAGACAGTTGAAATTTCCTTCTAAATAATGTGCCACAATGCAAGATAACTCAATTTGGGAAATGCATCTACCAGGATTTTAAGAGTGTGCACCGGATGGCCATAAACATTCAAAATACTGTATTAATTCCCATCGTTCAAGACTTTGAGGATTATGATCCTTCCATGAGTATTTAATACAATCTAGTAATTTAAATGGAAGATTCTTACTATCCATTATTACTTTTCTCCTACTTCTAGTATTAAATCACGAGAAATAAACCCGATCAAAGCCGCCCTGCTGTCACTTTAAATGTTCCTTGTCACCACGGTGCATCTCCTGCAAAAGATTAATATCCACCCTCATTTTTTTTTAAGATGAGAAATTATATTTTTCCTCTTGACTGGCAGATGGCTCCCCTTAATGTTTCAGGTACACCATTTAAGCACATAATTATCCACAATACAGCAATATTTGAACTCGAGAGAGTTTCACATCGAATTGCACATCGCTGAGCATTAATGACAAAAGACTCAGCGACCCTAAAAACGATTCAAACTAAAACTACTGCAACTAACAAACTCTTAAAACTTTCCAAAGCTAAACATATAAAAAACAAAGAACGAAACAAAATCCAAAGTGCCAATGGTACTTTATAGGGGAATTAACCCCATCCCCCGCCCAGTGGGGACGCTAACATATCCCAAAACTTTATCTTCTGCCCGCTACCGATATGGCATTCAGGGCAATTAATAACAAAAATTGGGCTTCAACTGCCCTTAGGTCGGCACTTCGTCATCACAACTACCTTTGTCACTCCCTCCAGCTTGAGTCACACCTCATACACAAGCAAAGAAAGTAGTAATACTAATGAAGAAGTTAAAAGTGTGCACTCTACCCATCCCCGACTATAATTTAACACTGGTTAACAGCAGAAAAATCCAACAAAATTTCTTTAAGGGAGAAATATGATTATCTAAACATCCAGCTTACTTTAAAACATCCACAAAGTTTTCGCTTCCTCTGGAGAGTCATTGATCCATTCAAAGCAATACGGAGCACCGCTGGGATCAGTAAGGAATACTGAATCGCGAGTTCCCTTACTCTTCTCTTGATATAATCAGAAGATTTTCTTTCCTGAGTCACCGCTGCTGAAAAGTCCTGAAACAACATGATCCTGGAGCTCTCGTGAATTCAAGCCATCGGAAACCACACTGAGCTTCCAGCAGTCTTTGTTTAAACCTATAACTATGTAACTGCACAAGGAAAGTGCGAAGGCGTTGGTCTGAGTCTAACCTCCGCACCGTAACCCGCTCAACTGTCTTAGTCTTCACCCATCCCTCTTCAGCTTCGAAGTGAAGGAATCACGGCAGACAGATCTTGAAAAAACTCACTGGCTGATCACGTGCCGTCTGGTCCAGCAGACCGACGATGTGAACATTCTGCGTCCTGCCCCTGTTCTCGAGGTGATCATCATGTTCAGTTGAGGTACGGACCTGTATTTCAAGAGTGAGGCTCCTCTTCCAAGAAGAATCGATCGCGGTCTCTGTCACTGCAGTTTGGCACTTGACATTTTCTGTTCTGTTTTCAAGGCTGTCAAGTTGCTGCTCATGTTTTTGGAGCACGGCTGAGAGCGGCTCTAGCCACTGCTGTACCCTTCTTCAATCATGGCTTCAATCATTTCACGTAACTTGGTGAACTCAGTGACCAAGGCCTGGTGAGTAACTGGGTTTATTGAACGAGCAGAGTGGGTTACAGCTACAGCCTCAGGTATGCTCGATGCTTCTGACGGGTCCACCATGTGTTGGGACTTACTCGATCCTTTCCTGTGTTTTCTCATTTCCACTTGACAAAACGGGATTAGTAAAGAATCTATCGCTCTATTTAGTGTGAATTTTAAGTAAATGTCTGGGATGGGGTGGGTTAGAGAACGACTTTGTCCGTGCCGAGATGCAGAGCCCAGCAAAGCTGACCTTCTGGGTTGCCGCTATCTTGGATTGCCCCTTAACATTTTATCAATATTACCATTTCACTTTGAATAATATTCCTGGATGTTCTGGAGCCGTGTCATTTGGTACCACTGTCGACATTTTCCCCAACACTGCACATTTCTGCCAATCCCCTATAATCCTTGACTCTGTTGTTAGTTATGAACCTTCTGTCTGTGCCTCAAAAATATTCAATATCTCTCTCTCCAATGCTCTGTGGGGAAGAGAGTTCCAAAGACCCACAACACTGAGAAAACAAAAATAAAACTCAAGATCTGAGTACAAGATTAATTTTTCTTTGTCTCCTTATCTGAGGAAGGATATAATTATATTGGAAGCAGTTCGGAGATGTTTCACTTCACGTATTCCAGCAATGAGTACCTTATATTATGAAGGCTTTAACAGGTCAGTCTTGGAAAGAGAGGTGATCTTATTGAAACATGCAAGAGCTAGAGGAGAGTGGATACCCACTGGGTATAGTCCAAATTTATTGTCATTTTTATAGAATCGCTTCAGTGTGGAAGCAGGACATTCCATCCATCAAATCCACACTGACCCTCCGAACAGCATCCCCCCGGAACTGCCCCCCCCCCGCACCCTATCCTTGTAAAACTGCATTTCCCATGCCTAACCTGCCTAACCTACACATCCCTGGGCACAATGAGCATTTTAGCATGGCCAATCCACTCTAAGATGCGTATCTTTGGACTGTGGGAAAAAAAATGGAGCATTGTGAGGAAACCCACACAAATACCTGCATAGAGAATACTCAAACGCCACACAGAGCGTCGCCCAAGGTTGAAATTGAACGCAGCTCCTTGGTGATGTGAGGTAGCAGTGAGGTACAGATCCACCCTGCACATCCGTTAGTTCTATTAGTTACTTGTGGCTGATTAAAGAAATCTGCCTGACTTGTTCCTGTCACTGAACCAGACACAGTCTGAGAACTTTATGGTCGGCCATATCACCAACCTGGTTACATTTAAAATTTGTTGGGAACAGTGGAGGAGTGCGTCTAGAAAAGGAAATAGTGACACCCTCCAACCACAGTCAGAGCAGGAATTAGGAGAAATTCAACAAGTGGGAATTCATTCCAGTGGGAATTCTCTTTCCCAGACGCTTGGGAGGGCTGAATCTTTATATTATATCGAGGCTGGCTTCATTTGAATTTACATTGTCAGGTGAATCAGGAATAATGGTGCATGGAGAGCAAAGTGCAGCTGGGACCACAATGAGATGAACCACGACTTTACTTACTGGTGGAGTAGTGTCAAAGGTCCCTCAGCCCTGTCTTCTGATGTTGCATTCAGCCCTTCGGACCCACTACACAAAGGCAGATCGAGGGCACTAAGACAGTTAGGTGTAGTTTCAGAAATGTACTTGGAGAATCCAGGCTGGGTCAGGAACCGTCCCCCACCCCCAATTCCTCTTTCCAGGCTTCCCTTTCTGTAACCTCTGCTCCAGATGTGGGTCATATTACAGACCCAGTATGGGGAATACAGCCCCCATACGCCACCCAGGGTTGACTCAAACAAATCCTCTGCTCTCCCTGAAAGCAACATTGTGCAACACGACTTCTAGGAAAATAACCAGTTAATTTCCAAAATGATAACTGCAGACCTCACTTTCTCCTTCTTTACACAGATGCACATGTGAAAAAATATCCTTACTTTCTGTGTTCGGAAAAGCATTCTGTTGTATTGGATGTCTGAAACCATTCCCCCCACCCCCCCCCCCTACTCTCCACCCCGCCGGCGCCCCCCGGGTCTGTTGGGTCGTCGTAAGCACTTCATGGAGAATATCACTTTGGTCTTTCTCACTAGCATGGTGCAGCAAAAAACATAAATTTATATAAGACATGACAGACCTTTTTGGATTACCGTGATACAGTCTTATCTGCCGCTCTCAGAAAGGCTTTTATACAGCCCTGACGATATTATCTAATTATTCTTATATCCAAAGAGGAAGAATAATGTATATAAAAATGGATATCAGTTAATTCTCTTGAAGAACGAGAGCTATCATTTTGTTACTCTGAGCTGCATTATTTATTCATTATTTATTGTTTATTTTTGTTTTTTTTTCTGCCCGTTTAGTGTTTTTAACTTGTTTTGTATGTACATGCACATAGGTGTAATTTTGATCATTATTTGAGTTGTGGTGTTATTGGCTTATTATAATATTAAGAATGTCTTTTTCAATAAAGTTTTTGTTAAAAATAATAAAATACTAACATTGATAGAATACAGTCTGCAAGAACTCTCATTAGAGAGACCACACATGGTGGTTTATCCTGAGGATCACCACCACCTCGGGTGATGGGGTGAGGCTGAGAGAGCGTCCCCTTCATGGTAACCTCTGTCAGTGTGAGGAACTGAACCTGCGCTGTTGGCCTCCCTCTATATCACAAACCTGCCCTCCAGCCAACTGAGTGGGAGACTGCGTAACTGTTACACACAGAAATAACCACAAAGGGCAAGAGAATCATTTATAACAAGGAAAGTGGTACAATTCAGATAACAGTCAAGATTACGGCTGAGGGTAAAAACGTTCTCTGCTCGAAATTGTATTTTATAACAAGACGTGTTCAGAAGTTTTTGGTTTATTATCATTAAGGTGAGTCATGTGAAATAACCAGAATTACTAAGTGTGATTGAATATCTATAATCATAAAATATGCGTAGGTTTTTGTTTGGTCTGTGTAAAGCATGCTGAAAGTTGCATGAAAGTGTATAGTTGATGGAATATACTGTTAGGAGAGTGTGTTCCATGGGAAATGCCCTAAAACAGGCGCTTGAAGAAAACTGGGGTAAAAATGCCTCACTGCCGTCTGGACAGTGACAGGAACCCAGAGGGTTGAATGACTGAAAGCTCCTGTAACATGGAGCTGAGAAAAGCAGCAGATCAGCCGAGAAAACCATCAGATCAGCACGTTTGAAGGGCTGAATAGCCTCAACATGGTTTGGAATGTGTGTGATTTGGAAAACGTTCTCTCTACTCCTTCCTCTTATGTGTTACACACTTGGGCCCCGCCTTTTTCCTGAAACGTGGCATGATTTGGAACACCATCTGGAAGCTTCCATAATTGGTATTCTCTGGAAGTGTGTGGGGAGGGGGGGGGGTAGAGAGAGAGAGAGAGAGGGAGAGAGAGAGAGAGAGAGAGAGAGAGAGAGCGAAGCTGCTGCATGTGGCAGTGCGAGTGGTGGAGCATGAGCCTTGTTCGTGCTATAACAGATATACAGTGAGTGTGAGGGAGCAGAGAGAATATGGTGACTCTTACCCTGACTGGGCGGGGAATGTTATTGTTGCTTGTCCTGTATTGATGGACATTTCTTCAGGCCGCAGATACTGTACTGAGCTGGGTAGTGAGCACAGACTATGCTCAGTGGGTCTGGTGGTATGGCACTGTCTGGGAAGGGAATGGTCCCCTCTGTACTAGCTCATCCACTATGCACACCATGCAGCATCAACAAACTGTGGTATAATTGCCCCTTATCTGCCATGCTCGGGGTAAACCGTACAGGGCAGCTCCAAACTGAGAAAGCTCAGCTGTGTGCCCCTTGGACTTTTAAAGATGGCACCAGTGCCAGGGAACAGAAATATCTCGGGACATCCGGGTGACTGTGAGTACCTGTAATCATGATGGGTGGGAGAATCGGGCTGGCATTCAATGAGAGGTGGTTGGGGTGGGTGATATTTAATGAAGTGAGTTCGATAAGAAACTAGCTCAGCTTCGTACAGACAATCTCTCTGTCACACTCAATGAAAATGACACTGAGACAAATTACTGTTTTAAACAGTTCAATGAGCCGAAGACTCTGCTGTCCTCACTCCCAGTTTAAAAGCTGCAGAACAAATGCTTATTCAAAACTCTCCATCGCCTGAACTCACAGCAATATTCCATTCGCCTATAATTCTTCATAATACTGATCCTTGTTGCATGACACTATCGAAATGTTTTCATTTGAGCATTCTGAAACCTGTGAACATATCCTTCCATGACATTTTTTCTCAGTCTGTCCCTCTCTGTCTCTATCCTGAAACACACGTATTTACGGTCATACGTTTCTACTGCATGGAAATAGGCCTTTCGGCCCATCTCGTCCATGCTGACCAAAATGTACATTCACAATCACCCCATTTCCCTGCCCTTGCTACTTTCCTATCTATGTGTTTATCCAAATCCCTTTTCAATGTTGTTATTGTACCCACCTCAACCACTTCCACTGGCAGCTCAGTCCATATGCAAAATACACTCTGTGTAAAAAAGTTGACCCTCAGGTTCCTTTTTGTTTTTGTCCCCTCCAAACATTAACAGATGTCCTCTAGTCCTTGGGTCCCCAACCTTGCAAAAAAGTTTGAAATATTCACCCCTATGCATGGCTATCATGATTTGATAAGAGCTACACTTCTATATAAACCCCCTCAGTTTTCTACGCTGTAAAGAAATATGTTCTAACCTGTCCAACTTCTCCCTATAATGCAAACTCTTTAGCCCAGGAAACATCTTTGTAAATTTGTTCTACATTCTTTCTAGTTCAATACTATCCTTTCTAGGGCAAGGTGAACAAAACTGAACACAATACTCCAACTGCAGCCTTACCAACATCCTGTACATTTGCAACATAACGTCCCAACTTCTATACTCAATGCCCCGATGTAGGCCAGTGTGCCAACAGACTTCTTCACTGTCCTGTGTATCTGCGACTCAAATTCAGACAACCGTGCAACTGATTTCCAACATCCTTTTGTTCCACTACACTCCTTAAGGCCCTCTCATTCATCATTAAAGTCCCACCTGAATCTGACTTTCCAAAATGCAAGACGTCACACCTATCTATATTAAACTCCATTTGCTATTTCTCAGCTCACTTCCCCAGCTGATCAAGTTACTGCTGCAATTTTTGATAATGTTCCTCACTGTAAACGATGCCTCCTATTTTAGTGTCATCTGCAAACTTACTAACCTTGCGTTGTGCATCCTCGTCCAGATCATTGATATAGATTACAAACCGCAATAGGGGCAACACCGACCCCTGAGGCACTCCACTAGTCACAGGCCTCCAGTCCGACAAGCATTCATCCACCATAGCCATTTGCTTCACAATGTCAGACCAATTGTGTCGCCAAATTGCCAGTTTACCTTGGAGTCTATGCGATCTAACCTTCTAGAGCGGCCTTCCATGTGAAATCTTACCAAAGGCCTTATTGAAATCCATATAGATTATGTCCACCGCCCTGCCCTTGTCAAAGTTCCTGGTCACTTCCTCAAAAAAACTCTAACAAAATTTGTAAGGCATGATCTGCCACACACAAAACTATGGTGACTGCTCCAAGACAAACTCTGCCTTTCCAAATGCATGCATATCTTATATCTCCGAACCTTCTCAAGTGGTTTACCGAAAACAGATGTGAAGCCTACTGGTCGATATTTCCCAGGCATTCATTTGCAGCCCTTCTTGAAGAAGGGCACTACATTTGCTACTGCCCGGTCTTCCGGGACCTTGGCCCTTGAACTGCCTTCTCTCGCCTCTTTGATATATCTAGTCAGGACTAAGAGATGTATCTGACTTTGTGCATTCTAATATGTCCAACAACACCTCTACTGTGATATGGACTGTACCAAGATATCACAACTAACCTCCCAAGTTCACAGGTCTTCATGTCTTTCTTCATGATAAATACAGTGGGGAAATTGAGGACCTCAAGCATCTCTTGACGTTTTACACATGCATGCCCATTTTGGATTTTAAGGCGTCCTATTCTCTCTCTTGTTGCTCTTTTTCTTTACTATAGTGAATTTGGTTAGCCAAGGCTATCTCATACTCCCTTTTTGCCTTCCTGATTTCCTTCTTCATTAAACTCCAGTATCTCCTGTGTACCTCCAGGGATTCCCTTGATTCCAGCTACCTGTACCTGAGCCATGCCTCAATTTTGCTGGCCAGAGCCTCAATATCTCTTGTCATTCAGGGTTTTCTCATCCAGCCTCACGTTCCCTTCACTCTCACAGGAACATGTAAACCTTGAACTGGAGCTATCTCACTTTTACAGCCCTCCCTCGTACACAACATCCTTTTACCTGAAAACAAACTGCTCCAATTAACCCCTGCAATTCCAACAACATATGCCTCACCACAATTTAGAACTTGAATCTGTGGATCAATTTTGTCCCTCCCATAACTATTTTAAAATTAATACAATGCTAGTCAGTTTTCCCAAAATACTCCCCTACTTTACGACCGTCACCTATCCATCCCTATTTCCCAACAGTAGGTCGAGTTTGTCCCTTCCTGTGTAGGACCCTTTATATACTGCTTGGGGAAACTTTCCTGAACAAACTTAAAAAATTACGTTCCATCGAAGTTCTTAACCATCTGGATGTCTCAGTCTATGTTAGTAAATTTAAATAATCTATTATGACAATCCTATTGCTCCTGCTACTCTCAACAGTTTCCCTGCATATTTGTTCCTCTAATTCCCATTGATGATTTGGAGGCTTATAGTTCAACCACCATAACCCCCTCTTACTTCTTTGTACCATTCACAAAACTCATCGGATATTATCTCAGTTATTTCATCTTTAAATACTTGTGTAATACTCGCCTTAATCAGAACTATTGATATTTCAACTGTTTCCATTTACATCTCTCCCTTGCAATGCTTTTCACGTCTGCAGCAAAACTTGTCAAGGTATATCGGAGATATGAAGCTGTAACTGGATGGGAGCTGCACATCCTGTCACTTACAGCATGGGCTGCAAGTTTCCCCACACTGGGCAGTGATCTAACACAATGTTACCGAAAAATGGAACAACCTGTGATTATATATGAATAAACCAGTGCGGTCTGCACAGCTCCCCACGCTGGACATTTATCCCAGAATTATAGATCAAGCATAGGTTTGGGCTGCACAGAGTTCCATTCTGGATATTGCTGGGTTGCATTCAGCAGTACGCTAGCCATATCTACACAGTGCTCCATCCTGAATGTATTATGGATGGGCTGGTGATGTGAGTTTGATTGCGAATGTGAGAGAACTAAACATCTGGCAATACCTTTATTTTGTATTTCTTTCTTGTGATTGAACCCTTCAAGTCCTGACTCATCCTTAGACCCGACGCTCTGGATGAGTGATGGTGACTGTTGTTAAAGCATCTGGGTGTGCAACATAACCAACAAGGGAGCAGAGGCTGCAGAGAGGACAGTCTCTGTAAAATGGAATGAGAAAATCACAATCAGATCAGCCGTGGTCTTCCTGAATGGTGGGGCAGGATTGAATGGACTACGAATGCAACTTATTCATGTATTTATGTTTGTTCCAAGCAAACTCCCCTTCTCTCCCAATGTACCATACTGGTGGGAAGTGAGGCATCTCCTCCTGTTCCTACGTAACAGGATCCTTGGGCCTCACAAGCCTACAGATTTCCCTGTGGCCCAGTTTCGAACAGTTGAGTGACGGCCTCCTGTTCCTGTTCCTGTGTCCCTGTCTCGAGCAGTTGAGTGACTGCCTCCTGATCCCAAGTCTGATAACAGATGTCCTCCTCCTGTTCCTGTGGAACAGACTCCAATAGCTCTGTGCTCACCTTCCGCTCCCGTGGAAGGAATTGAGGGACTGAATGGCCTCTTCACATTCCTTACAGCTTCTCTTGACTAAAAGCCATTCTCTTGCTTCTGTAAATCAACATCAAAATCTGAATGATGTATTTTTGTATTTTACTCTCAGTAATTGAGGAAACAAGCTGACTGACAGAATTCAGAAGCTGAATAGCCTCCTCCTGTTCCTGTGTTATACACTCAAGAGGCAATAGAGTCCCAGAGATGTACAGCACAGAAAAAGATCCTTCAGTCCAGTCGTCCATGCCGAACAAATATCCTAAATAAATCTCGTCCCCCTTGCCAGCATTTGGCCCATTTCCCTCTAAACATCGCCCATGCATGTATCCATCCAAATGTCTTTTAAATGGTGTAACTGTACCTGTCTCCACAACTTCCTTTGGCTGTTCAATCCATACACGCAGCAGTCTCTATGTGAAAATTTTGTCCCTATATCCCTATTTAAATCTTTCCCCTCTCACCTTAAACATTTGTCTTCTAATTTTGGACTCGCCTATCCTGGGAAAAGACGTTGACTGTTTACCTTATCTATTCCCCTCATGATTTTATATATCTCTTTAAGGTCACCCCTCAGCCTCAACACTTGAAAATAGCCCAGCCTATTCAAACTCTCCCTGTAACTCTAACCCTCCAACACCTTCAACATTCTTTTAAATCTCTGTTGCTGATCTTTGTGGCACGCCTCTGGTCGCAGGTCTCCAAGTTTAATGATCAAATGTTCACTGTCACGCCCTGTCTCCAATATTCAAGAAAATGTTGGATCTAAATGGCGAGCTCTCCCTGAATTCCAGGCAGTCTAACCCTGTTAACCAGTCTACCATGTAGAACATTTTGGTTTTCTTGCTAAATTCCATAAAGCCAACATCCACTGTTCTGCCTTCATCAATCATCTTCATCACTTCCTCAAAATAATCCACCGAGTCAGTGAGACGTGATCTCCAATGTACAAAGCCCTCTTCAGTCCTTGTCTTTCCAAATGCATATCGAACCTTTTCCTCGAAATCCCCTCCAACAATTTAGTCACCATTGACGACAGACTCATCGATCTATTGTTAGCTGTTTTTTCCTTTCTTTCTTAAACAATGACACTATGTTAGCTGCCCTCCAGTCTTTTGACACCTCACCTGTGAAAATCAATGTTACAAATATATCAGCAAAATGCTGAGCAAACTATTTCCTAGCTTCCCACAAACATCTGGGATACAACTGCTCAGGTCCCAGGGATTTGTTCACCATTATGTGTTTAAAAATGTCCAACACCTCCTTATACTATAAACCCCTTTCAAGGTATCACTATATATTTCTTTATTCTCTCGCTCTTGTAACCTCCTCCCCATTAAATACTGAGGAGAAATACTTGTTTAGTATCCCTCCAATCTGCTGTGGTTCCATACATAGGTAGCCTTACTGATCTTTAACGGACCCTATTCTCTCCCAGTTAATCTTTCGCCATTAAAGGATTTGTAAAATTTCTTCAATGCCTCATTAACCCAATTTCTAAAACCCTCTCTTGTCCACATTTTTCTGGCCCGATTTTCCCATTGACGATACACTTACTGCCCTTATACACCTCTCGGGATTCACTTGGTCTCAGCTCTGTTTACCTGACATACGCCTCCTTCCTTACCTTGACCAGAGCATCAATATATCTAGCCATCCAGCACTCCCTGCACTCACCAGCCTTGCCCATCTCACTAATAGGAACACGTTGGATCTGGACTCTCTGAAACCAAGTTTTGATGGCCTTGCATTTTCCAACCGTCCTTTTACCTGTAAATAGGGTATCCCAATCAGCCTTTCACAGTGTTCGCCTACCATTTTTAAAATTGGCCTCATTCGAAGTTAGAACTTTAACGTTGACATCAGGTATTTCCTATTCCATAACTAATTTAAAACTAATATTTATGCGTAACAGAATTGAAAGTTAAATAAGCACTTCCTGCCCCGCTGTAACGGGCTCGAGAGACTGTATAGGCTCCTCCTGTCCCTCTGTAATACACTGGAAATGCTGAATGGGCTCCTCCTGTCCCTCTGTAAAAGACTCAAGAGGCTTAATGGCCTCCTGCAGTTCTCCTATAACACACTCGAGAGGCTGCATGGCCTCCTCCTGTCCCTGTGTAACAGATCCAAGGCACAGCAACCCGTGGATTATGAGCAGCCGGTAAACTGTATCTGATGGAGGTCCATCCCTTCTCAGTTACAGAAACACAACCAACACAATGTACTCCAGGTGTCCTCTCAGGAACACCTCATAAAGCTGCAGCGACACATCTCTTCGCTTTGAATGATTCTGTCGACAAAATGTGCAAATATTCCAACTTTCCACCTTTTCAAGTAGCAACAGGCTAATATGGGCTGAATGGCCTTCTCCTATCCCTCTGTAAGAGGCCCATAGGGACAGAATTGCTTCGGCCTGTTCCTGAGCAGCAGTCTCAATGCTCTGTCTCAAGGTTATGAAAGGATTTGACAACAGAGCATTAAAACCAGGAGTAGCCTCACACTGGTCAATAAGTACCGTACTTTGTGTTAAGGTATCTAGAAACTTGTCCACCCGACTTTTTTTTTATGCTGCCGATCTGTTATTTTATAACTGCCTCCTTTCATAAACAGAGTGGAACATATATAGACTCCTGCAGTGTTCTGTTAATACTCTCATTTACAAGGATAAAAAGATAAAAAATATTGAAAGATTTATGGTCCATCCCTCAGCAACCCTCATCCATTCATTCCAAATGAAATGAAAAGTGATGTATTGAACTGGTTAACTGAGCTTATTTGTTCAGTGACTGTGCTTAATGTCAGTCTTCGTGGATTCTAATTATCCCAGCGGAGGGCTTCCATCTTATAATGATAAATGGGCTCCATTCAATATGTCAACCGAAAACATCAGCGGGAGCATCATTGACAGCGCTGACAGGGATCAGCAGATCCAGAGAGAGGGGGAGGAGAGATCAGAATCTGAGAACATGAGACCATAATGTTCCAACAATGGATCAGAATTTGAGAACATTAGACTCGAATATTCCAACAATGTATCAGAATCTGAGAACATTATACAGGAATGTTCCAAAAATAGACAGGAGCTTATCCGATTATATTTGGTATCTTTCTGCATTTGATTGGTTGTCATTATCATCGCAGATCTATTACGCTCTTCTCATTATTCAATACTTTTATTATCCTTTCCTGGGTATCGTTGGTGTTCCTGGTGAGTGTCACTGTCCAGATTTTGTTTTCTACAAACCAGTTATGACTGTATTATTGTTATTTCATATAGTCTACACATCTTGCTACTATTATTCTTCCTGTTGAATCTCACAATCCAGATATTCAATCTACAGACTACTGCTAACTGCATCAATGAAGGTGTTCAATTACTGTCTCGCTCACTGCTCTGGCAGTGTTACTCACTCGTCTCTATGTTGAACTATTCAGTTTCAGGGGAGAACCACAATGCATTGTATCATTGCCTTTGCGGTTAATAGCATGGAGGTCACTGTCTACTGTTCTGGTTACAATCTCCACTTCCTTCTACTGTTTACATTCCATCCCTGGCCAATATCTGCAGCTGAAGCAGACAAGCCACAACTGTGGGGGATCCCTTTAACCATGAGCTGACTCTTGATACCATTCCCTGACCATTTCTAACTTGAAATACTCACCACTCCAGAATATATCTCACTGGTTTAGTCCATCTGCTGTTGAATCTTGAGCTATGAAGTACAGTCTTAATGAAGCCAATGATCTGCTGCTGATGCTCCCGGCTTCAAACCTGCCGAAGCAAATCTGTTTCGAACTCACACCAAACTCCCATCCATCTGTCATTCATGTGTACGCCGATGTATATTGCTGTTGTGTCTGGCAATTACTTTATTTTAACATTCTCAAAGACTTTACCTTATCTGTCCGTGAAACTTCCCTCGTTCTCTCCATTGGTTAACAAATAGCCTGCCTGTTGTTCGTATTTAAAATTGTTTTCTCCATGTGCGTTCCTTCTGAAACAGAGTTTTGCATTCAACCACGCCAATCACGCACACTCGCACACATTCTCTCAGTCTCTGATGAACACACACACACGCAGAGAGAGCAAACCTTCCCATTGTAGGCAGTAATCTGATGCGAGTATAGTTAGCATATGATAGTAAAGTTTGCAGTACTCTCCATGCTGGGCAGATAGTGCAGTTTACTGAGTAACACACTGGCATGGTCTGCACAGCTCTCCATGCTGGGCTGTCATCTTGTCCCAGTTTATGTTGTTTGTGCTGTTCTGTGAAGCAGATTCAGAATTTGATGTAACAAACCATTTCAGCTGATCTGACAATGCCTTTATGCAATGTTCTCATTCTTGTAAATTTACTTTCGAAGATCTCACTTCTCCAGTTAGTCCCACTGCCCTGGCTTTTTCCACACGTTTCCACAACATCGTTTCAGTTAATTAACTGTCTGTTTCTGTTTTTAATGTGAAGCTCTCTATCCCTTTGTATCTTTCCCTGGCCTTGGGTTTTGGCTCCCGAATGTATCGAGTGCTGGCATTGTGGAGCTCAGAAATAATGAAATGGGGTGTGTCAAGCTGTTGTTCACTTCCAGGTATGTCCCATGTGATGGTTCATGGACAGGCGTGTTTCAGAAGTTATGAGAAACATCCTTGTAACTTGGTCTGTACCTGTGGCTGTCCCTCTCAGGTGACCTTGCGGTCAGTAACACGAGGAAGCCCAGTGAGTAAAGGACAAGGCATCGAAATTGCTGTCACTTTTTAAATAAAAGTTTATTTTCTCCTTTTTTTAGTAAGAGGTCTTAAAGGCCAAACTGCCTACTAAAAACGGCTCAAATAAATAACTTACAGGGCTCTTAGGGTTTTTAATAAATAGTAGTAACAATGGCCAGCTCGCACAGACCAGGCTTTCTACGTTTCTTTTTATTGTAGCTATAACAATCACCGGGTGCTTGGGGTCCCAGAAGGATTGGAAGTTTTAGTAACTTATCCCCAGCTGCTATTCTCTCTGGAACCTGACTTGATGCTGTTTCCTCCTGGATTGGAGAACTGTATGTAAGAATGCATGTCTGTATGTTCCTTTTTGCCAAGGGGTGTGTTTAGGTGATTTTAGTATATTGGAACCGTTCATTTGTAGAAGGTACTGTATCCATTATTCGGTTAAGATTTCCAATAGTTAAGTTATTCTAAATTCCTCTTCATTTTGTATGGATTTTCATTACAGTGTTTAAATATATTGTGTTTTGCTTAATGGTGAGTAGTTTGACTAGTAGAATCACATCTGGAACACCCAACTCACATCTACCTTTAAAATAAGAAAAGGTTGGCATCCAAGCTACCTTCTTAAAATAGTTTGAGGCAGTCTGGTTCGTCTATAGCAAACTGGGGACTCTTGTCCGGTTCTAAATCGATAATACCAAATTGGGTTTAGAATTTGCAAACAGGCCATTCGAACCAACAAGTCCACACCAACTCTCCGAGGAGTAACCTACCCAGACCCATTCCTTTACCCTATTATTACACATTTACCCCGACTAAGGCACCTACCACACACATCCCTGAAAACTATGAACAATTTATCATGGCCAATTCACCTGACATGCAAATCTTTGGATTGTGGGAGGAAACCAAAGCATCCAGAATAAACTCATGCAGACACTGGAGAGTATGCACCAGGAGGTTATTGGGTTCAAAAATCGCGTATGGTAGTCGTTAGTGTCTTTTTTTCCGAATGTTGAATTCGGTTGGTTTAAACAGTGTTTTGTATATAAAGATTCTTTCAGTCATTAAGAGTTTTCTGGGTGTGGAAAAGTGAAGGTTGGGGTTTTACAAAAGTTAATGAAGGCAAAGCTGTAGGAATTGACAGACAAGCTGGAGTTGAGGATGCGTTTGTCTGTGAGAAAATGCGAGACAATTACAGCTATAGCTCGGCAATTACATTTGGAAGATCCGCCATCAGACTCTTTGGAAATGGCTGGAATTTAATTTCAAATGAGGCACTTTGAACATGAAAAGGAATTGAAACAGTTTGAATTATGATGAAAAGTAGAAATAAAAGAAAGGGAAGTGAAGAAGAAAGAGAGAAAAAGAGAGAAGAAAAGCAGAGAGTTTCAATTTAAACAGTTAGCAATTAGAGAGGAAAGTTGACATAGAGGGCGGAGATGAAGGTAGATGGGAGGCTGGATGAGGAGGTTAGTAAGGTTGAACAACCCTATTGTAACCAATGTCCTAATGAGGTTCTGTTTAAATGCATCCAGGCATTATATAAATTTGATGAGAAGGATGGGGAAGCCTTTTGTATTTCATTTAAGAAAGTGGCTCAACAAATGCAGTGACCAGTCACCATGTCGATTTAATTTATCCAAACAAAGCTGATAGGTATTTACATCCCTATCGGAAGAGGTATCTGACCAGTATGGGGTGGTGAAGAAAGCCATCTGAAGTGCATATGAGCTTGTGCCAGAAGCTGACAGACAACATTTCAGGAATCTAAAAAAGGGTCCCTGGTTAAACGCACATTGCGTTTGAAAGGATCAAGTGAAGTAATTTTTAAAGGTAGGTCAGGGTATTAAAACAGAGCAGAGCTATGACACTCTGAGAGAGATTCCTATTTTGGAGAAGTTCAACAATTCACTTCCTGCAGTCATGAGAACTCGTGTAGAAGAGCAGAGTGTTAAAACGGCAAGATTCGAATCTGAAATGGCTGCTGATGATGATTGCATTCAGAAATCAAAGTTTCTGTGATAGATTTAGAAGAATGTACGAGATCTTCTTAAAACATTTACCTGTGAGAGTAAGGTTTACTGGCATAGGCCAGGAGTAGCAGGTAAAGAGGTTACAGCATTAAGAGTTACAGAAATATGTAATTCTTTTATGCTGAGACATGAGGAGCTATGTCATTCAGAGGTGGTATTGGAGAGATGAGAGGTGCTCCATTTTATGACGTGAGGTTGGAGTGTCCAGTGGAAACATCAACAGATTTATTCCACAATGGGGAAGGAGGCCTTGAGCTTGGAGTTGGCGTTACAATATTTCAGCATTTAAATTGCGAATAACGTGCCTGAGACAAATTTCAGAGAGACAGATCTCTGAGTCACTGATCGTGATTCCTTAAAGTGTTTGGAGAAGTTTGGGGGAAAAAAAAACAGTTTGTTTCGATTGAGCTTATTATTGCTGCCATTCAATTTGAAATTATACAGGTGACAGGGCGAGAAAAACTAAGTTTTGACACGTTGTGGAGACTTAGATGAAGAAAGACAAAGGCATTCTGTGGCAGGAGTAAAATGACTGAAATCGAAACTAGTTGTGAGCATTTGTATGCTCAGAGTCATTGTAATATATATGCATTTCAGTGTACTAGTAGTGAAAGATTAGGAGGTCTAAAATGAATCCATATTTGTATATTGATGGTTAATTTTATTGAAGGTGGAGTCGCAAAGATACTATCATTGCAAAAAGGTTATTTTCTCTTGGGTTTTTTTTGAAGAGAGGTTTTCAAGGCAGAGACGCAGAAATGCTGTCTGAAAACAGTTTAAGTAAATAACTGAGAAAGGCTTTAGATTTCATTAAAACGGTGGTAACAATGGAAGGGCAGTGGCCAGCTCTCTCAGACCAGGTTTTCTCGTTTTGTTTTTAGCGGCAGCAATTCAGAAGCTGCTGGGGATCCCAGGAGAGTTGGATGTTTCAATCCCTGATCCCCAGCTGCTTTTCTCTCTGAGATCTCAGTTGATGTTGTTTCCACCTGGATTGGAAAACTGCTGTAAGGATCTGTATTTGAATATATCTTTGTGCAAAGCGGTGTAAACCAAGAAGGTACGGTATCTATTGTTTGTGTAAGTGTTCCAACATATAAGCTATCCCAAAATATTATTTTCTTTGTTTGTATTTTAAATAAAGCATTTGAATAAATTATATTTTGCTTAATGTCGAGTGGTTTGACCAGTCACAACTTATCTGTAAGGCACACTTCACATCTATATTCAAAATAAGGAAAAGTTTAGGTCTAAGCGGCCTTCTTAAAATATTTTGTGGGAACCTGGTCTGATCCACAACACTTGTAGCCGAGGGGTTTCTGACTGACTCCTGTTATTGAAAAGTTAATGAAGGGGCTGGGCATGGTTTGCTGGAGGTTGTGCTGTGAGTTGCCTCAGACATTCAGGGAGACCTGAGGATTTGGTGAGGGCTTATGCGCGAAACGTCGATTCTCCTGTTCCCTGGATGCTGCCTGACCTGCTGCGCTGTTCCAGCAACACATTTTCAGCTGAGGATTTGGTGACCCAACTCTGGATGGAGCATGGGGACTGCAGTTACAGAATCTGGGGTCTGCAACATGAACAACAAATGGAGCAGAGGCTGCAGAGAGGGGAAGCTCTGGATCAACACTGTGAGTGTGTTGGGAAAGGGATCTGATGTATCCATCCCGGTTTTCCAGGAACAGCTTCCCAAGCTCCACTTCATCCAGGAACAGAATGTGAGGAGATTCTTATTGAACAAGTAGCTGGTAACAGAATGGTGTCACCTCATTAAACATGACCTGCAGCTACATACCGTGGGGGTGGACAGTGCTGCCAGTGCCTGTTAGGTTCACAGTTTCATTCAACGTCTATGATCTGGAACTTTCCAGGCAGGTGTGGGTGAGATATCCATCATCTCCCAGTATCTCAACATCAATGTCACCTTTCGGTGATGGAGGATATATATGGTGGATGAAGTAAATACATTGTTTCTCCCACATCAAGGAACTGCCGGGTGTATCCTTATTTTCCCAGTATAGTGGCTTCCCGTTGGTGTACATGGCATCTTCAGAGTATGCATGTCAATGGGGAGAGGTAGAGGAACAAGGAGCTCTCTCTCTATTAATATTATAGCGTGTCCATGTACAGTACATCATTTTGGTGAATACCCCTGGCCTGAAAGCAGCCACAGTTCCTTCATTCAGAAGCAGGCAGCCATTCCCATCGTCCATTTAGAAAGGAATGAATGCATCTTGGAGGAAGACCGTCCCATTGATACACATTTCAAAACATCATCGCATCACCAGCCAACCATATCACAATATTGCATGTGTACAGAGATCAATGGCGTCACTTGGAGCATCAAGTATCAATCGATCAGGGATGGAACAAAACCTCCCATGACTGAACGGGTCTTAGTGAATCCCCCAGTACCCAGCATCATTAAGTCCTGTAATCCCTCTCTATTTCAGTAACATATTGCCTTCCATTATTTCTGTAAATGAAATTCCAGGTTATGTCGTTATATTCCACCTGCCAAACGATTATCCATTGCTTTTACCACTCTGTATATATTTGCAGACTCTCCACCTTCTCTTGATAATATAATCTCTTCCTTATCACAACGACATCACCAAACTCAATATCAGTACATCTTTCCATCCCACAGATCATTAATATAGATTGTATATAGTTGAAGATCCAGCGGTGGTCGCAATATGACTCAATAGTTTACGACCTGTCCAACTGATTAAGAGGACTTATCTGGAGTGCCTGCTTCCTGTTTGATAACCAGTCCTCCCCATTCCTGTGTAACACATTAAAAGGGCTGAATACGAACGAGGAGCATCAGTCGGCTATTCAGCTCCGAGAGACTGCTTCGCTATTGAATACAATCATGGCTGATGTAATCGCTGCTCCACCATTGAGTACAATCATGATTGATGTCATTTTTGCTCCACCATTGAATACAAATACGGCTGATGTCATCTCTTCCCCGCCATTGAAAACAATCATGGCTGATGTCATTTCTGCTGCGCTATTTAATACAAAGTCTGTAAGAAGATTTGTAGCTCGAGTGCTTGTTGTTGTGGTTCTGTTCGCCGAGCTGGGAATTTGTTTTGCAGACGTTTCGTCCCCTGTTTAGGGGACATCCTCAGTGCTTGGGGGCCTCCTGTGAAGCGCTTCTGTGACGTTCCCTCCGGCATTTACAGTGGTTTGTATCTGTCGCTTCCAGTTGTCAGTTCCAGCTGTCCGCTGCAGTGGCTGGTATATTGGGTCCTGGTCGATGTGCTTGTTGATTGAATCAGTGGATGAATGCCATGCCTCCAGGAATTCCCTGGCTGTTCTCTGTTTGGCTTGTCCTATAATAGTAGTGTTGTCCCAGTCGAACTCATATTGCTCGTCATCTGCGTGTGTGGATACTAAGGATAGCTGGTCGTGTCGTTTCGTGGCTAGTTGCTGTTCATGGATGCGGATCGTTAACTGTCTTCCTGTTTGTCCTATGTAGTGTTTTGTGCAGTCCTTGCATGGGATTTTGTACACTAGTTTTGCTTATGCTGGGTATCGGGTCCTTCATCCTGCTGAGTTGTCTGAGATTGGCTTTTGGTTTGTGTGCTGTTATGAGTCCTAGTGGTCGCAGTAGTCTGGCTGTCAGTTCAGAAATGTTTTTGAGGTATGATATTGTGGCTAGTCCTTTGGGTTGTGGCAAGTCCTCCTTCCGTTTTCTTTCCCTTAGGCATCTGTTGATGAAATCGCGTGGATATCCGTTTTTGGCGAATACATTGTATAGGCGTTGTCTTTCCTCTTTTTGCAATCTCTGGTTGTGGCCTTTTGAACAGTGTATTGATGTGTGTGTTGGAGTGGTTGCTTTCGTAGTTTAGGAGTTGGTCTGTGTGTGTGGCTTTCCTGTATACTTTTGTGGTGAATTCTCTGTTCGGTGTTCTCTGTACCATCACATCGAGGACTGGGAGTTGGTTATCCTTTTCTTTCTCTCGTGAATCGGATTCCTGTGAGTGTGGCATTGATGATCCAGTGTGTGTTCTCTATTTCTGTGTTTTTAATGATTACAAAGGTGTCATCTACATATCTGAACCAGAGTTTGGGTTGAATTTGCGGTAAGACTGTTTGTTCTATTCTTTGCATTACAACTTCTCCTATGAGTCCAGAGATGGGTGAACCCATGGGTGTGCAGTTGATTTGTTCATATATTTGGTTGTTGAATGTGAAGTGTGTTGTGAGGCACAGGTCCATTAGTTTGAGTATACAGTGTTTGTTGATAGGTTCCCTCTCTTGTTTTCTCTTCTGTATGTCCAGCAGGTTGGCTATTGTTTCTATGGCTATGGTTTTGTCGATAGAGGTGACAGTGCCGTTAAATTGAATGAGACCACAGCTTCTTCCATGTCTATGTGTATATTTCTGATGATGTCCAAGAATTCCTGTGTTGACTGTATAGAGTATCTTGATCCGCTGATCAAGTGTTTCACTTTCTGCTCTAGTTCTTTGGCCAGTTTGTGTGATAGTGTCCCTGGTAGTGATTCTATGGGTCTGAGTGGGATGTCTGGTTTATGCACTTTTGGTATTCCACAGAATCTGGGGGTGTCGTTGCTTTCAGGTTTCGTTATGGCTATCTGTCCGTTTTTTGTTGGTTCCTCAGTGTGTTGTTTATCCTATTGGTGAGCTGCAGGGTGCGGTCAAACTCCGTCTTTTGGTAGGTGTTGGTATCTGCAAGTTTTTGGATGTAATCTGCTTTGTCCAGGATGGCCATCATTCTGCCTTTGTCTGCTGGTAGTATGATTATGTTATTATCGTTTCTTAGTGATGAGAGTGCTTCCCTCTCCTTGGTGTTGAGGTTATGTGTTTGTTTTTTCCTTGTTATCAGTAGTACAATACTTTGTCTCACTGTTTGTTGAGTTTTTTCTGTCAGTCCATTGTATGCATTCTAGTGCTTTTATGAAGTCAGCTGTCTTGGCGTCCCTATGGTTGTAGTTGAGTCCCTTGGCCAGTATTCTTCTTTCCGTGTCTGTGAACTGTCTGTGGGAGAGGTTTCTAACCCAGGATTGTGTTGTGGTGTCCTCTCTGTTGTATGTTAGTTTGACCATTTCTTTTCAGTGCCGTTTTTAAACACATCGGCCTGGTCCCAATATACCAGCCACTGCAGCGGACAGTTGGAACTGGCAACCAAAAGTGGCAGAGACAAACCACTATAAATGCCGGAGGAAACATCACAGAAACGCTTCACAGGAGGAAACCCAAGCACTGATGATGTCAACTAGACAGGGGACGAAACGTCTGCATTCCAAATTCCCAACTCGGCGAACAGAACCACAACAACTATTGAATACAATCATGGCTGATGTCATCGCGGCCTCTGTTCCACTTTCCTGCCATCTCTCAATCCTAAAACTCTGGTCTCTTGCTGTAGATTGCGCCACATGAAAATATATCCTCTCCACATCTACACTTGCAATTACTCTTAACATTTTGCAGATCTCAATGAGATGTCCTTTCATTCTTATAAACTTGAGAAGAAAGGCCTGAACTGCTCAATTTCTCTTCATTAGACAAACGGTTAATCTCTGGAATCAATCTAATGAACTTCTTCTGAATTGCCTCCAACGCAAATGCATCCATCCACAAGTCAGCGCACCCAAACCATGCACCAGTTGCAGCGTCGTGAATGCCTTGCATAGCTACACCAACACACCCTACCTTTCTACTCTGTTATTTTCCAAATAAATACTGAAATTATGCTTGCATTTTTCATTACTTGCAGTACCCGCATTTCTGTGATATGCAAGCGGACACCCATAGCCCTCTGCTCCTAAGCACTTTCAAGTTTCTCTTCACTTAGATAATAATTTGCCTTTCTATTACGCTGCCTACTTGAATAACCCCATATTTATCCACTTTAATTTTCATAGCCAAGTTTTGGCCTATTCAACCAACCTATCCATATTTATTTTTATATCTCTTCCATCTTCATTCCGAAGTATTTTCCCACCATTGTCAGTGTCCTCTGAAAATAGTATTTTCTATCCCGTGAACCGAGTAATAATATCGAACGCAAGTAGTTGAGGCATGAGTACTGAAATCTATGGCACCCCACAAGTTGCATTTGCCAAAAGAAAATGACAGATTTATTCCATCTGACTGAATTTTGTTGGTCAAACAATCCTCCATCCAAGCCAATAAATTACTCCTAAACCGATGTTGTCTGATCTTACCACTTACGCTTTGGAGAAGCGACATATCCGAAGCTCTCAGGAAGACGAGACATTTCATCTCCAGGAATCCTACTATCCACCTTGCTTGTCACATCCTTAAGTAACTCAAGCGAACAAATCATACTCGTTTTATCCTTCGTAAAACCATATTGGCTCTGATGGATTGTGGTTTAACTTTGCAAATGTCCTCAACAACGGTTTCCAATAATATGGGTTAAATTACAGTAGTTTTCTAGTTACGTTTTACTCCCTAATGTATACAGTTATTACAAGTTCTTCCCTTTTGAAAAACTTTACATATTATTTGAAATCCTGTTTAGCGGGCATACGTTTTTAAGGGATCTGCTCCAATTGCTGTGTAAGAGCCATGTGTGGCTGAATGGATTCATCATCCTGCTGGTGTACAAACTCGATTGGCTGACGTCTTTCTGGTTTTCCGATAATCTCATCTCTATGGCCAGAATGTCCTCCTTCTGTTGATGTGTTAGAGGGTTGGGGATTATGGAATCTTCCTGTTGCTGTGTAACATTTTGAGGGGGTGATGTGTCTTCTCATATTCTTCCATAACAGGCTGGAGATACTGAACCATTCTCCTCATGCATCCCTGAGATGGGACTGAGGGAGTGATTGGTTTTCTCCTGTTCTCACACAACAGACACGTATCTGAATTGCCTCCAACTTTCTTATTAAAAACTGCCTCAGATACTTTGTATCCTTATCTAATTCCCCTACAAAGGATCAGAGGGGCTGAATGACCTCCTGTTATCCCAGTGTAACAAATCTCCAGTCACTGTATGGCCTCTTCCAGTTCCTGTGTTAAGGACTTGAGGAGGCTGAATGGACTTGCTGTGTAACAGGATACTGGTGCAGCATGGCCTATTCTGAGTCCAGTGTTTAGACTCGAGGGGCTGATTGGCCTCCTCCTGTAACCTTACATCAGGCTCCAGGGCTGAATACCCTTGTCCTGTTCTGGTGTAAAAGGGTCGAAGGCATGAATATCCATCTGTTGTTCCTGTGAAACAAGCTGGAGAAGTGGAATGGATTCCTCCATTTATTGCGTGATTCACTTGTTTTGCTGACTCCTTCCGGTGTTCGATGTTAAAATATGATCATCTTTCATTCTTCTAAACTCAACCTGATCATTCTTTCCTTATGGGTTAATACCTTCATTACAGGAAACAGTTGAGGGAACCATCTCTGAGCTGCTTCCAATGTAACAATATCCTTTCTTCAGTGAGGAGATTAAATTTGTACACACTACTCCAGATGTGATCTCACTAAGACCCTGTACAGCAGCAGCAACACTTCATCAGCCTGCTGTATGGATCCCACCTAGGTTAGAGCATTCTCAGGGGAAATACACAGCATTGTTGAAAGATCATTGTCCTTCTCTACTCCACAGCATAACAGAAGATCTGAAGAAGCGAATAAATGATTTGGCGAGATGATCTCTAACATTAATTTACCCAGAGCCCACGTCGCTCAGATTCTACAGAATCTGATATGGTGGTGCTCAGAAACAGCAAGAAGAAGCAAACATTGATGGGAATTATATATCAAAGTCGAGGTTGCAATACAAATGTTGGATATGTTATAAAACAGGAAAATGAGATATACACGTCTGTGGCAACTGCAGTAATAATATACTGTTTAAATTATATCTAAGCTGTGTTAACCCAACTGAACGTTAATGCTGGGAAAAATGGATTTCATGAGCATGTGTTAGATGGCTTGTATTAACATTATGTCGAGCACTGAGCTCGAGATCAGGTTAGTTAGGAATTGGTGTTGGATGATCAGAAGAGCTCATTGAAAACTTTGCTATAAAAGATCTTTTGGGAACAGTGACCACAATATGTTTGTTTTCTTTTATATTGTTTGAGTACACGATAGTTTTTGTTTTATTTGAAGTATCCGTTATAAATCTGAATCATGCAGGCCATGAAGGTGTGAGGAGGAAGTGGAGACTACAGATGCTGGAGATCAGAGTCGAAGAGTATGGTGCTAGAAAAGCATAGACAGGCAGAATACTAGGAGCAGGCGTATAGATGTTTTGGGCATAAGCCCTTCGTCAGGAATGAGGCTTGTGGGCCAAGGGGGCGGAGAGATAAATGAGAAGGGAGTGTGGTAGGGGGGAGGTAGCTGGGAATGTGATAGATAGATGAAGGTGGGGCTGAAAGTGGAAGGTGATGAACGGAGACAGAACGCCTCATCTACTGCACCCATTACACCCAATGTGGTCTTCTCTAATTTGGAGAGACAGGACGCCAACTTGTGGATCATTTCAGAGAGTATCCCTGGGCAACCACATTGACCAACCCCACAGTCTTGTGGCTGAGCACTTTAACTCCCCGTCCCACTCTGAAAGGACATAAGGGTTCTGGGCCTGCTCCATCTCCACTCCCTAACCACCAGAAGCCTGGAGGAAGAAAGCCTCATAGTTTGTGAGAAGATTTGTAGCTCGGGTGCTCGTTGTTGCGGTTCTGTTCGCCGAGCTCGAAAACTTCTGCCTTGGGATCCTGAAATGTAGATTGCAGGGTCAATGTGGATTTCACCAGTTTCCCCACTTCCCCAAACTCCACCTTATCCCAGTCCAAACCTCCAACTCAGCACTGCCCTTTTGAACGTGTCCATCTTCCATTCCATCAGCCCCACCTTCATCTACTTATTAGATCAAAGGAAGCAGTTTAGAAAAATGCCAAGTGTTGTAGTAAGCCAGTGGATTCGGAGAAATGTAAGACCCAGTAAAGGATGGCCAAGAAACTGAGAAGAAAATCAAAAACGTAAAACATGCAAATAAAAGAAAAGCATAAAGATTGCTAAAAGCTTCTATCAATATATGAAATAAAACAAAAACAAGGTAAAATGTGGAACAGTGAGTGTGCAGACAGGATAATTTATTGTAGAGAACAGTGAAATCACAAGGAAAAGAAACAGTAATGTTTGTGTCCATCTTCAAGGAAAAATATCCAGAAATTCTCTCAGATATACCAAGAGACCATGGGATTGTGTAAGTAAAGTCTAAGGTCATTCATATCAGTGATGAGGTCGTCATTGAAAAGATAGCTGGATTGAGTATTGATAAATCTGACAGACCAGATGTAGTTCATACAAGAATTTCAGATGAAGCAGCAATAGACATATGGTTTGCATTGCGGATTTTGATGTTATTTTCCTACACATTACTGAAAGGCATTTAGCCAATCTGAATAAGGTGAAGTTATAAATATTATCGACAGTTTAAGAAACGATGAGGATAGAGAGCGGTGAACTACAGACAAGTTAACTTGTCGTCCGTGGTTGGGTGTCTGTTGGACTCTAATACAAAGAACGTGCTGCGAGATATAGGGAAAGAAATGGCAAAACTCGCAAGTATGATAATACATCGATGAAATGAAAGCCATAAGTGGCAAATACTTTTTGTAATGGTTTGAACATGATTCTTGTAGACATAGGCAATGAAGAACCAATGGATAACGTATAGTTGGAGATTCAGAAGCATTTTCTTAAGTACTGACACGTAAGCTCATAAGAAAAATTAAAGCCCAAGGTATTGGAAAGAATATATGCAAATGGGACGGTATAAATTAGGTTTACATTCATGTGAATGCATTTGCAATGTAGAAGATGTCGTGCACCAGTTGCATAGAGTGTTGTTGAGACTAGCCTTAAAGTATTGTGTACCGTTGGAGTCCCAATCTAAGATAGAATATACTGAATTCACAGGAACTGCAAAAGGTATTATCCAGGTTAATCCATAAAATGGCAAGATTGTCTGATGGGGAAACTCAGCCTGTGATCTTGAGTTTCATATGGTGAAACTTAGAAACAACGAGGGGACTGAATAACAGAGGAACATGGAGAAGTGCAAACAGGCGAACTTAGCGAGAATCCCACGATATTCTACACGTACAAGTCGAACAGAATTATCAGCCAACAGTTAGTGTCCATTAGAAACCAAAGAAGAGAATCTGTATGTGAAGCTGGTGAACATTGATAGATTGTTACATGAGACATTCACATCTGTTTTACTTGGGAGAAGGAGGAGCATGTACAGAATTCGAGAAGATGAACTGGAAAGCTCTTGAACAGATTGATGTAAAATACGAGCAGGGTTTGAGGTTTTGTCTGGTATAAAATTGGACCAATCCCCGGTCTGGATGAGTTGTATCACAGGCTGTTGTCGGGGTCAAAGGGGAAAGACCGTGACTGAAAATTTTAATTAGAATCTGACCATAGGGGAGGTGCCAGATGACTGGCGAACAGCTAATCTGATTCCACTTTACAGTAAGGGTGGTAGAGATAGACCAGGTAATTATAGAGGAGCGAGTGTTCGATCACTGTTAGGGAAACTACTGGAGAAAATAGCAAAGGAGAAAATTGAACTCCAATCAGAGTGGCAAGGTTTGATCAGGGATAATCATAATGAATTTATCAGAGGGAAGTCACATCTAATGAATTTGATTGAATTTGAGGAGGTCGCTTATTCAGTCGCTTATTCAGTCTTGCAGCAATGCCTTTGACAAAATTCCACATGGGAAATTGAAAAATAAAGTACAATCTCACAGTATCAAGGATAACTTGACAACTTATAACGAAAGTCGTCTTAGTGTCAGGAGATAGAGGGTGGTGGGAGAAGGCTGTTTGTGTGACTTGAGACTAGTGTCCCCTGGTGTACCACAGGGATCAGTGCTGTGTCCCTTATTGTTTGTGTTTATTCATAAATGGTGTAGATGTGAATCTGCAGGGGGTGAGTAGAGGAAGTGGGAGTTGTGATAAGTAAGTTTGCGTTTGATACAATGATTGGCCGGGTTGTTGGCAGTGAGGAGGAAGGCCTTATGTTGCAGGAAGATACAGAAGGAATGGTCAGACGGGTGGATCAAAGGCAGATTGAATGTAAACCTGATAAATATGAGGTGATGCACTTTGGAAGAAGGAGCCAGACAAGGGAGTACTCAGTGAATGGCAGCACACTAGGAAGCTCAGAGTGTGCTCCTCCACACATCCCTGAACGTGACTGGACAGGGTAATGGACTAGTTAAGAATTGGACCTTGGGTGCAGCCTTTATTAAACAGTGCGTAGATTATATGAGCTATACAGGGCTTTGGTTAATCCAAGATGGAATAGTGTGTGGAGTTCTGGGAGCCACATTACAGGAAGGATGTGATTGCACTGGAGGGTCTGCATATGAGATTCACCAGGATGTTCCCTGGGATGGAGCATATCAGCTATAGAGAGAGTCTGGATAAGCTCGGGTTGCTTACTTTGGAGCAGAGAAGGCTGAGGGGGATGTGATTCAGAAGGATAAGATAATGAGGGACATGGACAGGGTGGATAGACAGCAGCTGTTCCTTTTAGTCAGAGGGATAAGAACAAGGGAGCATACTTTTAAAGTAAAGGGTTTGAGGTACACAGAGGATTTTTTTCACACAGAGGGTGTTGGGGTCTGGAATGCACTTGCTAGGCGGGGAGTTAGCATGGGTAACCCCACAAACGTTAAAAAGTGCTTGCACGAGCACTTGGAAGTGACATAGCATTCCTGGCTCTGGGCCTGGTGTTGGAAAGTGGGACTAATATAGATCGTGCTGTTTTTCTTTTGGCACAGAGTCTATACTCCTGTGAGTGTATGGTGGGGAAGGTCAATTATTGAGCATCTGAAGGCAGAAATTGATCAGTTTCTGAAGAGTATATTCACAAGGGTTATAAGAGTGAACTGTAATAGCGTGTTAACTCATGTCAATGTGAGAAGTATGAGAAAATAGGTGCAGCTTCCTTAAAATCTGAAATCAGAGAATGGGCAATGGGGAACAGGGAAATGGCAGAACTATGAAGCCATTACTTCAGTTCTGTCTTCACAGAACTTTCTAACAATACTAGGAAAACCAAGTCTGGTGTGGGAAAATGACATAGTACACGAAACATAGAACATAGTAAGTAAATGATTTAGGAAAAATTATTGGGAGTGAAAATAATGGGCATAGACAACATTAACATAGGTTTATGAAATGGAAATTATGATTGAGAAACAGACTGGGAGACAAGTGAAAGAGAAGCAATGGAGGTAATACATTAGGATTTTCAGAAAAACTTTGGAAAATCGCCAAACCAAGTTTGCAAAATCAAATCTTAGCGGATTGAGGCTAATATATGGCCATGTTTCTAGAATGGGACAGCTGGCAGGAAACAGTGAATAGAAATAAACGACTCGGCAAGCAAGAGCCTGGCATTATCTGTAGGATATGATTCTGTGAGTATGACGATATCCCAGACTCCCCATCACCTTCCCCGGATATCTCTTGTCTCACCAGCAGGACAGATACAGCATAAGTGGCGGCACAGTGGGATACAGTTGGAAGGGAATTGCTCTTGGAGTCCTCAATAGTGACTCTGTTAACCATGAAGTCTCATGGCGTTCGTTTACACATGGGAAAGGAATCTCCCTGCTGATTACCATGCCTCTCTCAACTGATGAATCAGTACTCCTCCATGCTGATCAACACTTGAAGGAAACACTTATGGTGGCAAGTACGCAAAATGTACTTTCGGTGGGGGATTTCAATGTCCACCATCAAGAGTGTCTCTGCAGCAGCATTACTGATCGAGCTGGTCGGATCCTAAATGAGGCAACAGCTCGACTGGGTCTGTGGTGTCGGAACCAACTAGAGGAAAATATATACTTGACCACAGCCTTACTATTCTGCCAATTGCAGAAGTATCTGCCCATGACAATTTTGGTAAGAGTGACAACCGCATAGTAATTGTGGAGACAAGTCACACCTTTACATTGAGAATAAGCTCCATCATTTTGGGTGGCACTATCCACGTGCTAATTAAGACAGACTTCGAACAGATCCAGCAGCTCAAGTCTGGGTTTCTATAAGGTATTTTGGGTCAGCAATAGCAGCAGAATTGTACTCCTGCATAATCACATGGCCTGGCACATACCCCTCTCAACAATTACCATCAAGCCAGAGGATCAACCTTGGTTCAATGGAGAGTGCAGGAGGGCAGGAGCAGCACTAGGCACACTTGACAGTGAGATGTCAGCCTGGTGAAACCACCAAACAGGACTACATTTGTGCTAAACAGCAGAAGCAGTAAGTGATAGACAGAGCTAAGTGATCCTACAAGTAACAGTTCAGATTTAAGCTCTGGAGTCTTTCCACTTCTAGTCGAAAAACGCTGCAGACAATTAAACAATTCACTGGAGGAAGAGTTTCACAAATATCCCCATCCTTAATGGTGGAAGAGCCCAGCACTTCAGTGTAAAAGATAAGGCTGACGCATTTCAACAATATTCATTCAGAAATGCTGAGTGGATGATCCATCTCAGCCTCCTCCAGTGGTCCTCAGTAATTCAGTTACCAGTCATCAACCAATTTGATTCACTCCACGTGATATCCATATGCAGTTGGAGACATTGGATACTCCACAGGGGACATTCCCTGACAACATTCTGACAATAGTACTTAAAAATTGTGCAACAGAACTTGTCATTGCCCTTGCCAAGCTGTTCCACTATCGTTACAACAACAACATTTACCCGATTATGTGGAAAATTACACAATTATCTCCTATACATAAAATGTAGAACAAATCCAATCCGGCCAATTATCACCCCATCAGTCTACTCTCGATCATTAGTAAAGTAATGAAATGTGTCAGTGCTTTCAAGCAGCACCTGCTCAGCAATAACCTGGTCAATTACGTCAGTTTGGACTCCAGCAGGGTCATTCAGCTCCTGATCTCATTTCCTTGGTTAAAACATGGACAAAAGAGCTGAATTCCAGAGGTGGCGTGAGAGTGACAGCCCTTTAAAACAAGACTCCTTCGACCAAGTGTGGTATCAAAGAGCCTTAGAAAAACTGGAATTGAATGGGCATCAGGAGCAACCCCCCATCCCCCCACCCCGGTTAGAATCATACCTGACACGGAGGCAGAAGGTCATGGTTGATAAAGGTCCGTCAACTCAACTCCAGGACAAGTCTGTAGGACTCCCTCAGACAGTGGCCTAGGCCCAAGCGTCTTCAGGATTGCTTCATCAATGACTTTCCCTCTATTAGAATGTCAGAATTGGGGAGGTTCGCAAATGATTGCACAATGTTCAGCAACATTTGTGGCTCCTCAGATACTGAATCAGGCAATATCCAAATGCGACAAGATCTAGACAGGATCCAGGCTGACACGTGGCAAGTAATATTCACACTACACAAATGCCAGACCGTGATCATCACCACTAAAATAGAATCTCACCTTTGTCCTTTGGCATTCAATGGTGGTACCACTACTGAATTTCCCAGTATCAAAATTCTGAGGGGTAATCATTGCTCAGAAACTCACTGGATTTGCCACATCAACACAGTAACTACAAGAGCAGGTCAGAAGCAAGGAATACTGCGACGAGTAACTCACATTCTGACTTCCATTATCTACAATGCATAAGACAGACGTGTGATAGGGTACTCCCCATTTTCCTGGATGATTGCATCTCCAACAACACTGAAGAAGCTTGATACCATCCTGGACAAAGCAGTGGGTTTGAGTTTCGTTTCATCCACAATGCTCCACCTTCAACGCTCAGCAGCAGCAGTGTTTTACTATCTACATGTTGCACTGAAATGATTCACCAAAGATCCTCAGACACCATCTTCCCAACACACAACCACGTCTATTCAGAAGGACTAGGGCAGCAGATGTGTGGGAACCTCACCATCTTCAAGTTCCCCTCCAAGCCATTCACCATCCTGCCTTGGAAATATATCACCGTTCCTTCACAGTCGCTGGGTCAGAACCCTGGGATTCCCTCCCTAATAGCATTGTGGGTCAACTGCACAGGTGGTCTACAGCGGTACAACAAGGCCACCACCACCTTCTCAAGGGAAATTAGTGATAGGCACAAATGCTGCCCCAGCCAGAGACACTCAGATTCACGAAATAAAGAAATTGGAAAAAAACATTTAACAGAGGAAGATTGCTGAGGTATCGCAGGTCAGGCCCCAGCTGTTCACAGTACCCATTAAACATTTGGCTGCTGGAATCAAATACAATATATCATAACCTGCTGACTGCACTAAAGGAAGTTGGGTTGTGAGTGGGTAAGGAGATTGTAAAAAAGCTCCAAGGTGACTAGGACAAGTGGAGAGAATGGGCAAATACGTAGCAGATGGAGAGCAAGGTGGGTAGTGGTGATGGTATGCCCTTTGGTGGGAACAAGAGATTGGCAGCCTATATTTGAAAAGAGATTGTTTGAACCATGTTGATCTACAAAGCGATGTATGCTCTTTTATGTAGTTTCCTTCTGAGTAACCTTCCAAGGTCCCTGCAGCGCAGTGAGTTCTTAACCCAGAGGTCAATACTGGGAATGGCATTATCAAGCTGACCAGTGTGCATAGACCCTCCAAGGGGGGAGCTATAACATTGAAAAGGATCTGGATCTCCCTGTACACCAGTCACTGAAAGCAATATTGCTGGAACAAAAAACAGTTAGGAGGTTAAATGGTGCATTGACCTTCATTTCAGGAGGATTTGAGTCCAGGAGTAAGGGTGTCTTACTGCAGCTGTACAGGCCCTTGGAGAGGACCAGGCTCGAACATTGTGCAGTATTGTATACAGTTTTGGTCTCTTTACCTTATAAAGGACAAACCTGACATTGAGGGAGAGCAGCGAAGGATGACCAGACTGATCTCTGGGATGACAGGCTTGTTGTGGGAGCAGAGTTTGGGGCGACTGGGCCTGTATTCCATGGGCTTTAGGAAAATGAGTGGAGATATCAGTGAGATGTATAAAACTCCGTCAGGGTGTGACAGATTGGAAACAGGGATGATAATTCCCCAGGCTAGGACGTCTAAAACAAGGGGCCACAGTATTAGGTACAAGCAGGACACTCTGCATTGAGATGAGAATAAATGTCTACACTCCGACACTGGTGACCCGGGGGAATTCGCTCACACCTGGAAGCCAAGGCACTGAATATAAATAAGGATTTAAAGGCACTAAAGGGATGACGGCAGAGCAACAGTGGAAATAAAAGGCCAGCCATCATTATACTGAATTGGGTAGCAAACTCGATGGACCAAAGGGAGTACTGTACTTCCTATTTATTGCTTTCCAAGGTTAATCACACTAACGGATATATTTATTGTGTGGGATAAGTGCATTGAGGAGATGTTTGAATATGAACTAGAATGGGGGAGGCTCAATGTGTTGTACGACCTCCTCCTTTACCGGTGTTTCTATGTAATCTGTGGGAAAGTTGTCACAAACTCTCAGATGTTAGGAAGGAGGTCTCTGCAGGGGCGGCAGGATTGTGTTTCCCGTTCCCTTTTCCGATACCGAGGTTGGTGCCGGGTGTTCTGTCTGGCTTTATCCTTTAAGAGCTCGAAACAGTTTGATACAATTGACTGTCTTGCTTGGACGATTCAGAGACCATTGAAGAGTTTATCACATGTCTGTGTGTCTGGAGTCAATTTTAGGCCACGACAGGAAAGCACGGGAGACTCACTTCCTGAAAGTACATCAGGGAAGGAAATTGGTGTTTACAAACGACATTGGCTTCAAAGGTACTATTACTGACACCAGACTTTGCATCTTAATATTTTATTAATTATTTTTAACTTCCACAAGCTGCCAGAGCATTAGCCTGTTTTGGATTATTAATACAGTGACATTTCCACAACAACACCATCTCCACATGGGGACGGATCAGAAACCATATTGAGCAGATTATTTCTGTGCTGCTTGACAGCTCTGTCAGAAATAACTCCCACCAATTTGACAATCGTGATTGTACTGAGGGAGCGGTAATTGGCCAGATTGTAATTATTCCCATTTTAGGGAACTGGACATAACTGAGTACTTTTCCACATGACCAGAGAGATGTCAGAGTTGGAGCTGGAATGAAACAGCTTCCCCAGGGACACGGCTTGTTGTGCAGCACAAATCATCAGTCCCATTTCAGGAATGGGGTCAGGGCCCATTGCCTTTGTCATATCTACTGTGTTCAGCTGTTTCTTCAGCTCACGCGCAGCGAATCGAATTGGTTGAAGGCTGGCATCTGTGATTCTGTTGGCATCATGAGGAGGGTAAAGTGGATCGTCAACTCAACATTCCTGGCTCAGGATGGTACAGATGCTACATCCTTGTCTTTTAGTCTGATGTGTATTACTCTGTTCGATTATTTAGGATGGGGATGTTTGTGGAGCCCTTTCCTCCAGTCATTTGTTTAATCATCCATCACCATTTATGAATGAATGTGGCAGGACTGCAGAGCTTCGATCAGATCTGTTGGTCAAGTGCGGTAGCTTTAATGAGTTAGCATCAGGTTTAGGTTCACATGGTTCTGACCCTGACATGTTCACCCACACTCGTCACTGACCCATAGATCGTGTTGATGGTAATGGCAGACTGAGGAGATTATCCCGGCAAAATGTTGCAGTTTTTCTTGAATGCTGTTCTGTTTCCCCTGCGGCTGTGGCCTACAGCACTACATAAATACGCAGTTTTGAGTTGCAATATCTGCAATGCAATTCTGCTGTCTGTCCCCCAATTCTCACTGAGACCCATTCACCCATCAGCCCTGCACTCAATGACCTACTCTGGTTTCTGATGTGGTAATACTTTCATTTTCATATTCTCATTCTGCTGAGGTCATGCTTCCAATCTGACACATTCCATAAAAGCATTTAACTGATTTTAATTCAATTGTTTAATTCCTCTAAATCTTTTTTCCTTGAGTAATACCATGTTCTGTGTTTAAAGAGGATGTCTTTCCCTCTGTTTCTCTCCCTGACGATGAGTAAGAGTTCTGTAGTGTCAGTGATGCCAGCCTTATGTAGTTTCAGATCTAATGAATTCTCTCGATTCCCAATCATCTTCACCACATTCTATATTTCCTCTTTTGGTTTGATGCCTTATCGCTCATGGCTGCCTTGTCCTCCCATGAGTATGTTTCATCTCCTTTGGGAGGAATTTCTGATATCCTCCGAATTATCCACATAAATCCTTGCCTTTGCTGCTCCATGGTCTTCCCTGCTCGGCTCCACTTCCAATTAACTCTGGCAGCTTCTCCCGCATGTCTTTGTAGTTACATTGCTCAATTATAATCGCATTACATCAAGACGAGAGCAATAAAAATAAACCGAAAGGAGTTGTGAGAGATGGGACATAAAGAATAATTGGCAGATTTCTGAACTAGATACAAAGAGAGAACGGGAGAGAGGATATAGATGAGAAAATGTGAAAAATGAGAAAACTAGATTATTGAAAGAAGTAGATGCACATCCCTCAATGTTTTGTCAATTCCTGTGTGCTGTGGTCTTTTGAGCAGTGCACGTACAACAGAATAATGTGTTCAAATGCTGGGTCTGATGCCAGAATTTTAATCTCCAGTATTATGACAGACAACAGATTTGGAAAGAACCCAGAAGGTCAATATATTGAATTCCCGGTAGAAAGGGGATTCACTGAAATAAGTTGGGATACCAGAAACAAGAGTTTATAACACACATCCTGAAAAGAATAAGAGATTGGAGTAGAGAATTCCAGAAAAAGGAGGGAACATTGAGAGAATGAGAACATATCACTTTAGATGAGCATCAAACACTGTTTTATACATTTTATACATTATGTGCATAATCTTTCGATAACTGTGTCTCTGTGATTTATTTAGAATGTGTTGTGCACATATGAAAACTATCTGCACACACACATTGATTAAACAATGTATACAAAATCATTTTTCCGCCATTGAAATGGTCCTGTTGTCGTGTTACCAGGATACATGAACACCAACTGCCCCCCAAAAGACATGACCCACTATCAGTATGTTCCATACATACAGACAAAGAAGGGCACCACTTTTACTGGAACAAGACATACATATATTAAGACACACAAGAACGTTCTTAGAGGAATGAAATTCAAACCAGAATTCCATTAATAAACACATCAATTTAGATCCTCTCCACCTTCACTTGTAATTTAAAAACCCGGAAATGTCATCACCCACCTTAAGAAACCAAGACCTATAAATAGAGAGACGGGACATACCACCAGCGCTTCAGCGGAGACTCTCACTGATGATGTCACCTAGTCATGGTGACGAAATGTCTGAAATCACACCTTCATGCACAGCGAGCTACCTTGCATACATATACATTGTAATTTTTGATTTATTAGTGGAATTTAGGAGTTCCCTGTCACCCACGTTTTAACAGATTATGATGTGAGGTGAGCTTTTCTGGGTGTGAGATTTTAATTAACAGAGGGTTTTGATGTTGATGTCATAACAGTTTGCAGCCTTGCTGTAAGGGATTTGGACAGACTTAGGATACAAAAGGTCCCAGCAGATTCCAACACGTAGCAATTAGTGACCTAGGTCTTCAAATAAAACCGGTGGGAAAATTCATTTAAATTTGGTAAATTGTGGTTGGTTAAATTAAAAGTAAGAGAAATGTTTTTTAACATTACTAAAGATGTTCCCAAATGTGCCAAGGAAGTTTACAAAGACAGAAGAAGGAATATTGTTAGAATTAGCAAATAGCTTGGAATTGGGTTTAACCAGGTACAAAAGGAAAGCTGAAATTTTAATGGAGATGGTCAAGCACTTTGGTGTGTCAGAGAAACAGGCAACCGCAGTAGAGTTAGAACAAACTTAAATTACAAATATAGGTGAAAATAGGGATGGAAACAGAGAGAGAACAGAGAGAAAGGAAAAGAGAGGAAAAAGAGAGAGAAAATTTAAAATTCCGAAGTTGGGAATTAGACAAGAAAGTTAAATTAACAGAATAGAGATGAAGCAAGAACGTCGGGATGTATACAGCTATGTTAATGCATTGCAATATTTCGGTGAGAAAAATGTCAAAATCTGTTTTTATTTCCTTTTTTAAAAAATGGCTCAATAGATGGTGTAAGCAGGTGGGCACAGCTGGTGATGTATGTGCAGTGCTGTCAGATGAAGGGTCAAGGGATTATGCAGATGTTAAACCGGCTATTTTGAGTGGTTATGCATTGGTACATATATCCTGTTTATTGAAGAATAGAGACAGAAGTTCAGAAATATAGAGACGAAACCAGGTCAGACTTTTGTTGCATTTGAAATAGTTAACCACAGTCATTTTGATAGATGGGTGCTGGCCTTAAAATTAGATAAGACCTGTGAGGCTCGAAGGGAGATTATTCTGCTGGAGGAGTTTAAAGATTCACTTCCAGAGACGGTAAGACTTCATGTGAATGAACAGAAAGTTCAAGAAGTGAGAAGCGCGGCAGAAATGGCAGGTAAATATGCATTGGTGCATGAGATGAAGTGTAGCTTCTGGGAGGATTTTCATACTGTGAGGGATAGAAACTGGGAGAAGGGGAGATCCTACACGACAAAGTGAACAGTAGAGGACGCTGACAATACTTTACCACAGGTGAAAAAAAAAAGCCCAAGGTCGTTAAAGGAGGTGAAAGGCCTCAGGTGTTCTCACTATAAACGAGTGGAACACATAAAATTGCAGTGCCGATGGTTTAAGAAGGGCGCTTGGAAAAAGATGATTTCACTGCAGTAAGCTGGGACACACTGTGTTGGCATTGAAGGAAGACACTTTTGGAAAAGATGTGGCAAAAGAGGCAAAACCAGTGGTATTAGTGAAACAGGTAAAGGAGACCCCAAGTGATGCCGTGGAGCTTCAGGAGAGTGTACAGCCGAGGCAGGGGCGAGGTATGGAGTACCTGACCTCTGTGGATAAACTTTATTCAGAAAGGTCGGGGAGGGGGAAGGGGAAGGAAAGAAATTATAATTTTGTGAGATACGAGACCTGCTCAGTCTCTAATAGTTGAGAAGTGGGGCACTGGAAAAGCACAACAGAGCAGGGCAATCGACATTTCAGGCATAAACCCATCGTCAGGAATGTGGCTTGGGGACAAGGGGGCTGGAAGATAAATAGGACGGTAGGAGCTGGGCTGGCGGGAGGGTCACTGGGAAGGCGTAAGGAAGATTTAGGTGGGAGTGATAGTGATATGTCGGTGGGGAGGGTGGAGTCGATAGGTGGGAAGGAAGATGGACAATTAAGACAGTTAAAGTGGGCAGTGCTAAGTTGAACAGTTGGATCTGGGATGAGGTTAGGGAGGGGAGATTTGGAAATTGGTGAAGTCAATGTTGATTCTGTATCGTTTGAGGGTTCCAGCTGTCCTACCACCTATCCACTTCACCCTCCTCTCCGACCTATCGCCATCACACCCCACCTGCATCTACCTATCACCTTCCAAGCGACATTCCAACCAGCTCCACCCCCACCCTCCTATTTCTTTCTCGGCCACCTTCCCCCTCCCTTACCGCCCACTTTCCTGATGAAGGACTTCTGCCTGAAACGTCAATTCTCCTGCCTCCCGGATACTGCCTGACCTGCTGTGCTTTTCCAGCCCCACAGTTTTCAACTCGAATCTCCAGCATCTGCAGTCCTCACTTTCTCTCAGCGCCTAATAGTAAGAGATGGAAGTATTTTCACTCTTTCTGACATGTTGCTCAAGAGCGTTATAATTTGTAGAATGGCGACAGAAATTAAGGTTGGGGCACATAAACAATAGGTTGGAGTGTCAAATCAAGATTGGGGAAGTTAATGTGAGATTGAGTGACAGACTGTCAGTTCCACGAATACAGTTTGATCTTGCGGACAGTTTAGCAGGATCCAAGGTGGGAGAGACACCCCTTGTGGTGGAGAAGTCAAATGAATACTAGGGAACTGAGGAGTTAAATGAAAATGACTCAGGAATTTTTACACACTGTGTACTAACAAGATCCCACTGTCATAAGTTACAGCAGGAAGGAAAAACGAAAGAAAAAGACAAAGGAGTTGATGTTCAGTTAACTGTCACCCTATTTAATGTAATGTTTCAGGAAAACACCTGAACGTGGAGAGAAACGGTAGGTTTGTTCAGAAGGGAAATGGGCTGAAGTGCACTAGATCGTGTTACCGGTAGCATACTGCATTACAGGTAGCACACGAACTAACTGCAGGTTTTCACCTAAGTGTATGGAAGACTCAGGCTAAGGTACAGAAGCATTTCTAGAGGCCTGGAATGCACCAGGACTTGGTTAATTTTTGTTGAACATGTCATACATGCCAAATCGTAGGTAAGTCACAGACAGTAATAAAACCAGCACCTTTGATGCCAATTCCTGCATTCGAAGAACTTTTCACGTGGGTTATGATTAGTTGTGTAGCTCCCCTTTCCAAAAGAAAAGTGGTTACCAATATTTGCTGACTATAATGGATGTGTCTCCCAGATTTCCAGAGGCAATTCCATTTCGGAGTACTAAGGCAAAACGGGAGGTGGAGTTATTGGTAGCTTTCTTTACTCGGTGTGGGCGACACAGAGAAATTCAGTCAGGCCAAGGGTCTCATCTCACCGTTCAAATATTTAAGGCAGTAATGGATAGCTGAGGCATACAGCACTACAAATCAAGTGCGCCCATCCTAAATCCCAGAGAGCATTGAAAAGTTAGCATCAGACACTGAAGACCATGGTAACAGCGTACTGTCAGGATTGGCCAAATGATTGGGCTAAAGGTGTCCCATTAAATTGCTTATCATCGAAGATGCTCCAAATAAATCTAATCCATTTACTTCCTTTGAGTTCATATTCGTACATGAAGTGAGAGGTCTTTTGAAATTCATTAAATATAAATTGACAGGGCCGAAGTCGGAGATCTCACACTTGGATTATATATGTGAGGTGAGGGAGAAATTAAATTGAGTCGGTGAGTTAGCTAAACAGCACCTGAAGTGGGCACGTCATAGAATAAAGCAGGTGGGGATGCCGTATTAGTATTGCCAGGAGTGGTAGCAAATCCCTTGAAAGCCAGGTTTAGTGGCCCCTTTCAAATTAAAAAAAGTTGAGTCAATTAAACTATGTGGTAGAGATATCAGATATGACAAAAACGTTATTGAGTATGTTATGTGAATGAATAACGCTCCAGCGACATTTAAGATTCATTTACAGAGTTGCAGCCAGATGTACAAATTGTGCAGTTTACCTTTATGATGTAGTGATCTTTAGCAAGTGATTGAAAGCCCACATGTTACAGCCGGAAGAGCATGTTGAAAGATTACAAGAAGCAAACTTAAAGAAAACAGAATTCGCGAAGGCAGAGGTGATGCTCTTGGGACATTACATTGAACATAGAAGGTTGACCCCCATGGAACAGAAAGACAAAGGCTAATGAGGAATTTCCATGACCATCCTCGAAGAAAGAGGTGCTCCGGTTTTTGGAACTGAGTGGATTCTATCGGAAATTTGTTGCAAACTTGAACAGCATATTGACACCACTGATGGATTTATTAAGGAAGAACACAGAATTGTGGTGGAAAGAACAATGGCAGGAGGCTTTTGAGAATTTTAAAGCTGGCTTAATCACTGCAGCAGTTTTATCTGTACCAAATATTTTGAAACCTTTTGAAAATTGTGTCTGATGCGAGGGAGATAGTGGTTGGAGATGTATTGATGCAGAAAGATGATGATGGAATTGACTGGCCAATTGTCCACTTGTCGAAAAAGCTCAATATCCACCAGAAATAAATACAACATCTCCATTATTGAAAAAAGAATGATTGAGTTTCGTACTGGCCTGACAGTATTGTAATGTTTACATGATAAACAAGTTATTGGAGACAGTTCTGGACAACAACGACAATCCTGTCGCATTTTTTGGGATAATTAAAGACCAAAATATGAGACTATTTCATGGAGTCTTATGTTACCAACTTTAAACTTACAAACTGGGTATGCTGTGGGTCGTAAAAATGTGATAGCAGATATGTTATCGTGAATTTAAAGGAAGAAGTGTAGATAAAATTTGCCTTATTCCAGTGTTATATATGTGTGCAGAATTAATATGTATGGTATAACTGAGATTAATACTTTTGTATTTCATAATAATGGGATTAAGAATTAGAGGAAAAGAAATGGAGCCAACTTTTCATTCCGATGGTTCACATTTCTTTTCCTGAAAGGGGGAGATGTTATGAAGCCGAAAGCATGTCTGGTCACGTTCAGACAAAACGGGATTTGCTGAATCGAAAGTACAGCCACAGATGTCAGCTAAATGTCAGACTGTTCAAAATGTAACAATTAACTGGGAAATGGAAACCTGAGTTTTGGTTGCTGTTTTGACAATAATTCAAATGCAATCAAGGAGTTTAAATAACACTCAGGACAACAGTAGCTAACGGAATTTGAATATTATTGTCTGGACACCTGGAAAGCAATTAAATTGTGAGGATTATTGTATCATGGGGAGTATATAAACCCAGCATTTGAACATTAGAGGGAGAGCCACTGCCATCCAACAGCACAGTAACTGCTGTAGAGCAGGAGTACTAACTGGCCATCTCAAAAACTCACTAGCAAAGATACATGTTCATGTCAAACCTACTTACAGTAAACAAAATATGACCCAGGGAGATCAACAGCTGGAAGAGTTAACACAGCGGGGAAGATAGGGACTGTGAGGGTTTGAGATTGTAAGGTTTATTATGTGGGTTGTTGGAACAGCACATTTTTACAGAGTTGGAGTCAGAGCGTAAGTAACTAAGAAAAGAGGGGCTTGTATATAGTTGTGAATAGTTGTTGTTTTGTGTTCACTATTAAAGTTAAGAAACTAACTTGTTAATTTTTGTTTAAATAATGGAATGTAGGAGATGTGTATAGCTCATATTTTAACAGATTATGATGTGAGGCGAGCCTTTCTGGGTGTTTGGTTTTAATTAACAGAGGGGTTCGACTCCACCTTGTAAATGTCCATCCACGCTAACCCCAATTCCCTGCAGTTGACCCATATCCTGCCAGACCTTTCCTATCCACATATTTATCCAAATGCTTTTGAAATGTTGTTAATGTACCCCCCTTCAACCATATCTGCTGCCAGCTCATCCACGTACCAGCTACTGTGAGAAGAAGTGACCCCTCAGGTTCCCTTTTGTTCCTTCCCCTTTAACCTTAAACTGATCCCCTCTAGTCCTCGATTCACTACACCTTGGAAAAAGATTGAGAGCATTAACCCTATCCATAACCCTTATGATCTTATACAGATGTATAAGGTCCCCCCGCAGTCTCCTACACGCTAAAGAAAATGTCCTACCTCTCTCTATAACTCAGACCATTGGGTCCGAGCAATGTCCTTGTAAATTTATTCTGCACTCTTTCTAATTTCATAACATCCTCCCTCTAACACGGTGACAAAAACTGAACACAATACTCCAAGTGTGGCCTTACCAAAGTCCTGTGTAGCTGCAACATTACTTCCCAACTTCTATACTCAATGTCCTGATTGATGAAGGCCAGTGCGCCAAAATCCTTCTTCACTGCCCTGCCCACCTGTGGCTCCACTCTTAGAGAACCATGCAGCTGAACATCAAGATCTTTCTGCCCAGTACACCCCTTAAGACCCTCTCATTCACCATGAAACTCCTACCTTGATTTGAGTTTCCAAAATGCAAGACCCCACATATCTATATTAAATTGCATTTGCCATTTCCTGGCCCACTTCCCCACCTGATGAAGGTCCTGCTGCAATTTCTGATAAACTTCCTCAGTGATCACGCTACCACTTATTTTAATGTCACCTGCAAACTTACTAATCATGCCTTGTACATTCTCAACTAAATCATAGATAACAAAGAGCAATGGACCCAGCCTCAAGTCTGACAAGCATCCTTCCACTCAACCCTCTGCTTGCTTCCATCAAGCCAACCGTGTATCTAATTGGTCAGTCCCCCCAGCATTCCACATGATGTAACCTTACAGAGAAGCCTGCCATGTGGACCTTTATCAAAGGCCTTACTGAAATCCATAGAGACTACGTCTACCTTGGTCACTTCATCAAAGAACTCTAACAAATTAGGAAAGCATGATCTCCCACTCACAAGACTATGCTGACTGCTCCGAATCAAACGCTGTGTAAGTAATGGGTGCAGTCAATGGTATCCTGTCCTTCATTGTAAGATGATTCGAGTACATAAGTAAAGCCATCTTCCTGCTGTTGTAGAGCCTTGCTGCGAGAGCATTAGGCGCACTCTGCACAGAATTGATCTCCTTTGTAAGGAATGTTGTCCTTACCACAAACACGGGTGATGGTAACATGAGGATAGAGTAAAGAAGCTGAGTGTTTAATCTGTAGAGCTGTGAGAGACGACGAAATGGTAATGCTGAAACACGAGGCGTGGCAGCGATCACTTATTTCCAAAAGAAACATTGACAGGGTGAGAAATTCCATACTTTACTCAGAATAGATTGGTTTGATTTATTGGCACGTGTACCTCAGTACAGGGGGAAAATCTTTATTAATAAGCAGTGGAGGCAGATCATAGTAAGCATGGCCAGACAGATCATAAGAGAGAAGTAGACTTGGACAGAGTAAGGCAGACAGGTTACACTGCACAGGACGTGCACGAGACAAGATAAACATGAACAAGGTCAGCATTATTTGAACTTAGAGAGTCCATTCATCAGTCTAACGTGGCTTTGCTAATAGTTTATATGCGTTAATTAACTCTACCGTACTGAACGTTATGTTGTTCACAATCCCCAACAGCAGCCACAATTCCTTCCAACTGAAACAGGTAGCCATTTACACCAGCGTCCGCCCTACACAGATATCAGCAGGCTATCTTCTCGGAGTTGAAAGATTCCTTCTTGTGAATTCACACAAGATATATATCTTCTCTCCTCACCGCGAGAAAACCACGTTAAAGTCCCACGTGTGTGTCATGAGCAACGGAGCCACGAAGAACAACGTGGAGCAATCTGTGTACCCATAGCTCCACTTGTTCATCATGTTAGAGCATCAGTTAGGAGACAGTGAGAACTGCCGATTCTGGAGATCAGAGTAGAGAATGGATTGCTGGAGAAGCACAGCCGGTCAGGCAGCATCCGATGAGTAGGACAATTGATGTTTCGGGGAGAAGCCGGTCATCAGGCAGCAGCTTCAATTATCTCTTTCTGTCCCTGTGTAAGTGCGTTGAGGGGGAATGGCCTCATATTGTTCCTGTATAAGTGGTTTAAGGGACTGAATAGTCTTCCCTCCTTCCTGTGGAAGTGACGCAAGGGCGTGAATGACCTCATCCTATTGCTGTGTCAGTGACTCAACGGACTGACTGGCTTGTTCCTCGTCCAATTGGACAAGACTAAGGGCCTGACTGGGTTACCCTTGGTTCCTGTTTGACAGTTCGATGTGCTGACAAGTGTGATGATGCTGCAGCTTTAAGAGGTTATTTTGTCCTGGATTCTTTTAAGAGCGAGATTGAACGATTGTTACCAAGCTGGCTACTTCAGACCACTTGAGTAAACAGCTAGGGAGGCCTTGGTTTATTTTAATGCAGCCTGAATGGGTGTGGCCAACTCTCACATATTCGGAACTCTGGGCTTTGTTTTTTCAGTAACATCAGAAACTATTGGGGTCTACACAGAGTTGGAAACTTCAGTGGATGTCTCCTGGCTGCTACTGTCTCTGAATTTTCTCTTGATGCTGTTTTTAATTCCTGGATTGGAGTAATGTTTGTGATGATCTGTGTCTGAATATTCGTTTTTGCCAGGGTTTGTGTTTATGCGATTTTCCTATATTGGAACAGTTCATTAGTAATAGTTCCTAAATCTAGTATTCTGTTAACTTTCCAATAGAATTACGTTATTCTAAATGCCCCTTTCTTTGGTTTCATTTCATCTTTCGTGTTTAAATAAATGGTGTTTTGCTTCACACTGAGTAGTTTGACCAGTCACATTGCATCTGGGACAGACACTTTACATTTCCTTTAAAATAAGAAAACATTAGAGTCTAGGATACCACCTTCAAATATTTTCGAGGGGCTCTGGTGTGGTCCATCACACTAGACTCCTTCTCATCCTGAGTAATAGGCTGGAGGCACTGAATGGACTGTCACTGTGCTTCTCCAATAGTGTCAATGGGCGGAATGGCTTCCTCATATTCCTGTGAAACCAGCGTGAGGTACTGAATGAACTCATATTTCACTGTGGCAATGTGCATGAATGTTACAGACAATTTAACAGAATAAGCCTGAGTGGTGTCTGGATCTTGCTGCACATGGACACAGACCAGTTCAGGAGCTGATGGGGAACAAAACGCTCGGAACATTGTGGATTCGTCAGTGAACATCCCCACATCCTGGTCTTTTGTTGGGGAGGGTGGGGGCGCGGAGACATTGATGAAGCAGCTGAAGATGTTTGTGAAGAGGACGCTACTCTGAGGGTCTCCCACAGAGGTGACCCAGGACTGAGATGATGACCATCTTCCTTTGTGCCATGTTTGACTCCAAACACTGGAGAGTTTACTCTGATTCCCATTAAGTCCAGTTTTGTTAAGCTCCTTGATGCCAGCAGAAGTTAACCACTGCCTTGATATCAGGGCCAGTCATTTTTACTTGAACCCTTGAGCCAACCTCTTTTGTTCACTTCGATAGGTCATGATATAGGAGCAGCAAGTGTTTTCTTCAAACAGGTAGTATTGAATGTCAGGATTTCTCTTCTCAAGAGAATTCAGGGAGCTGGATGACTGAAAGTATTTGCAGAGGAGATCGATGGATATTGATCTGTCAGAGAGTTGAGGGTAATGAAGAACTGGGTATGAACGAGAATTTGAGACCAAGAGCAGATCAGCCATGATCTTAGTGAAGGGCAAGGCAGGCTTGGGGAGTGAACGACCTGTCTCTGTTTCTGATGATCTCCCATTCTGTTATTGGAAAGTTAGTGGGTGTTATTCTCATGGATGTTCTGGTATTGAATGTTGCAGTCAGGGAGACCAGAGGATTTTATGAGTCATTGCTTGGTGAGGTATGTGGGCTGTATTCACAGTGAATCTGGGTCTACAATATGACCAACGAATGAAGCACAAATTGCAGAGAGGGGAAGCTCTGCAAAGAGAGATGAGGGGCCTCTTTCATACCCAGCCTAGGCTTTCCAATTACATTTCCCAAATCACCTCAAAGCGTGTGGGACAGTCTTGAAGGTCCGAATAATCTCCTCTGTTTCTGTGCAGCAGGTTATAGGAGTAAGTGATCTGCAATTCCTATCTAGCGGGTTTGAAGAGCTGAATGGAACACAGGAACATGGGACTGAGGAGCAGGAGTGGGTCATTAGATACGTTGAGCCGTCTCCACCAGGCACTAAGATTGTGGCTGATCAGGTTGGGGTCTCAGCCCCACTTTCCTGCCTGTGTCCCATTATGCATGACTCACTTCTCTGTCAAATATTTAACTAATGCAGCATTCAATCAATGCGAAGATAGAGGCACGATCAACTTCCAGTGAAGATAATTCCGATTTGACAGAACTTTTCATTAAACCTCTTGTAGAATCAGAGAGTCATGCAGAACGGAAACAGACCCGTTAGTCCAATCTGTTTACTCCGATCAGATAGCAAACCTGATCTAGTCCCATTTGCCAACATTTGGCCAATATCACTCCTCTTTCAGATACTTTTTAAATGTGCGATTGTAACCGCTTTCAGCACTTCCTCTGACAGCACTTTCTGTACACGCACCACTCTCTGTGTGAAACATTTACTTTCAGGTCCCTTCTAAATCATTCGCCCTCTCGCCTTCAACCTATGCTGTCTTGTTCTGGACTCTCTTATCCTAGGGAGCAGAGCGTGGCTGTTCAGAATATCTATGCCCCTGATGATTTTATAAACCTCTATAATGTCACCCCTCAACCTCTGACACTCCAGGTGGAAACACCTCATCCTAATCAGCCTCTCGCTAAAGTTCAAACCTCCAGTCCTGGAATATCTGTGTAAGTCATTTCTGCAGAAAACCGACTTGTACGCAGTATTCTTAAAGTGGCCTCACCAACATCCTGTACAGATGCAACATACCACCACAACTCCTATACTCAATGCTCTGACTGATTAAGGCAAATGTGCTGAATGTGTTCTGCACCATTCTGTCTACCTGCGACACCACTTTCAAGTAACAATGTACCTGCAGCCTCTTTGTTCCACAACACTCCACAGGACCTTACCATTAAGTGTAGTATTTCTGCCCTGATTTGCCTTCTCAAAATGCAAAACCTCGTATTTATCTAACTTAAAGTTCATCTGTCACTCTTTGCCCATTTGTCCCATCTAATTGTGGTCTCGTTGTACTCTGAGATAATCTACTACACCACCTTTCAGATGGCATCTATAAACTTACTAACTATAACCCCAATATTCACATCTAACTCCTTTACATAAATGATGAAATTCAGTGAAGTCAGTACTGATTATTGCAGTACACTGCTGCTCACAAGCCTCCAGTCTGGAGTATATCCCTCTTCCTTCAAGCCAATTGTGACTAGCTTCTCCTGTACCCCATGTGTCTGAAATTGACTAATCTGTCTACCAATTGGAATGAAATACTAGCTACGAAGAGAGGCTGAGTAGGTTCGGCTTATTTTCACCAGAAAAAAGGAGATTGAGGGGGGACCTGATTGAGATTTGCAAAATCATGAAAGGAATAGACAGGGTGGATAGAGACAAGATTCTTTTTCCCAGGGTGAAGGATTCAATAACGAGAGGTCGTGCTTTCGAACTGAGAGATAGAATGTTTAAGGGGGAGCCACGCGGTAAGTACTTTACAGAGAAGGTGGTGAGTGTTTGGAACTCATTGCCAGCAGAGGTGGTAGAGGGAGGTACTGCAGTTTCATTTAAGGTGCGTCTGTACAGATGCATGAGTCGATGGGGAGCAGAGGTAGTCAGATGCTTCGGAATTGACCGACAGATTTATACAGTACATTTGGATCAGCTCAGGATTGGAGTGCGAAGGGGGCCTGGTCCTGGGCTGTAAATTGTCTTTGTTCTTTGTTGTTTAAATGAACACCTTGCTGAAGTCCAAATAGACAATGTCTAACAAACTGCCTTCATCAATCTTCTTTGTCACGTCTTCATAAAACTCAACCAAATTAATGAGACATGATTTCCCATGGAAAGCCACGTTGTCTACCCCGATCAGCCCTTGCCTTCCCAAATGTATGCAAATGCTATCCCTCAGAATCTTACCCACCACTGACATCAGGCTCACCGGTCTATAGTTCTCCAGCTTTTTGGGTCACTGTTTCCTTTTCTAGTCCCACTCCTCCACTGCTCACAACAAATGTTAAATGTAACCAGGTTGGTGATATGGCCGATGATATCGGTCACAGACTGGGTCAGGGTCAGTTTTCGGAACAAGTCAGGCTAGTTTCTTTAATCTGCTAAAACAACACGTTTATGATCCAGAGCAATGTTACTCAAACTATGATGGAAAGATGAATGGCAAACTGTTTGGGTATTGCAGATATGTAATCATTATTTCCCTTTCTAAAAACACACACACGCATAAACAAAATCTCTGCAGAGATTTTGTCCAGATATTAGATTAGATTAGATTACATTACAGTATGGAAACAGGCCCTTCGGCCCAACAAGTCCACACCGACCCGCCGAAGCGCAACCCACCCATACCCCTATACCTAACACTACGGGCAATTTAGCATGGCCAATTCACCTGACCTGCACATCTTTGGACTGTGGGAGGAAACCGGAGCACCCGGAGGAAACCCACGCAGACACGGGGAGAACGTGCAAACTCCACACAGTCAGTCGCCTGAGTCGGGAATTGAACCCGGGTCTCTGGCGCTGTGAGGCAGCAGTGCTAACCACTGTGCCACCGTGCCGCCCACCACTGGAACTCATGACAAAAGGAACAATTGCGAGATTGTCCAAAACGTTTTTTCTGATTCTGACTCACACAGCTGCCAGCAATGGGATGTCATCCTGGGAGAGTTGGATTTGCCTGAATTCCCTTTGTTTTAGGCAGTGAGTAGATTCCAATGAATTCTGGTCAGGGATCACCCAAAGGGGAGCACGGTGGCTAGCACCGCTGCCTCACAGCACCAGGGGCTTGGGTTCGGTTCCAAACTTGGTGACTGTCTGTGTGGAGTTTGTACATTCTCCCCGTGTCTGTGCGAGCTTATAAATGGGTGCACCAGTTTCTTACCACAGCTCAAAGTGTGTAGGTTAGGTGGATTGGTCATGCTAAATTGTCCTTAGTGTTCAGGGATTTCTGGGTTAGGTAGATTAGTCAGGTAAGTATAAGGGATTTTTTGGGAAGGTTAGTATGGACTTGTTGGGCCAAAGGGCCTGTTTCAACACTGCAGGGATTCTGAAAAAATAAGAATGGAAACGACGACTGCAGAGTTTTGTTTTAGCTCGCACACATTGCTGTGATGAGGAACAATGAAGGAGAGAGAGTGCAATAAGCAGTTCCTTCTCGGGCAGATTACATTTTCTCCCACTCTGAGCTGAATCACACAGTAATGTCATCCTCTCCCAAACTGGACCATGTGAGGTCTCCTTGTACATTGTCCAAACTATATCTCCAAATTATTCCTGTTCCATGTACGTGCATCATTGCTGTTGTCATATACGGAGCCATAAACTTAGCAGAAAATGGTCTCGGTAGATTTGCAGATATGTTTACATGGCCCTGTGTCATTAAAAATAAAAATTGTAATTTATTCAGAATACCTGTGTTAACATGAATGCATATTTTAAAGAAATACAGAAAGTGATGGAAACGATCAGCCGGCCTATCAGTACCCAGGATGCTTGTTACATGCTGTAGTTATGCCAGTCTCCCCCACTTCCTCTGGCAGCTCATTACATACACACACCACCCTCTGAGTGAAATGGTACCCTTTAGGCGTCTTGAAAATCTTTCCCCTCTCACGTTCAACCAATGGCTCTCTGGTTTTGGACGACCCTAACATGGGGAAAAACTCTGACTACTCACCCTATCCATGACCATTCGGAATGCGAAATGTGACTCCAATCAACACGAATAGCTGTACTTTCAGTCATCCTGGGCCTAAATTCTGAAATTCAATACTGACACCTCTTCCTTATCTATCAAGTCATAATTCTAAATCCATTTTAATCAGCTTGTTCAGGTGTATCCTGAGACACTTCTGTGGGACTTACACCTAGACCTTTGTGCCCGGAGGTAGGGACACTAGCATCACTCAGCAATACTCATAGAGCTGTAAAATTATTCACCTGTGTGCTTGCTCCCCAACCTGTTCTGACATGCTGTGACATACCGCTGCAACAGGCAGGACTTCTAGTCCAGAGCTAGGAGCACTACCAGACAAGTTCAGAAATTGGAATCAAATCCAAAGTTCTGGCTCAGAGGCAGGGACACTACCCACTACACTAGCACACCCAGAATTTGGGTCATATTTTAAGTGCCAGCTTTCAGCTCGGTGTGGATTTATTATAATCAGGTTACCATTATTCAATTGCACAAAACACTTTGTATTGTTAAACAAATGCAAGATATTTGTCTCAACTGTAGGATGTTGAATGCACGTCTGGCGCCATCGAAATTAACTATGAACGTCTTTAATTGCTATTATCTGTAATCTACAATATTAATGGAAGATATCCTGCAGTCACAGTCTGCCCAATGAACTGTCTCGAATAGATATTTTGCCACTGAACACCACAGACGAAGAAAAAGCATAATTTCTGGCCTCAGAACTCCGATTAGTGTTACCCAACTCTCACGTGTGTATGCCCTCGTCCTAAAACCATGAAATGATACCAGGACGCTGATTACTGTCCAGAGTCTCCTCCCCACTGACTGTGTCTGCAATCTGTCCCTCCTCCCCCTAACCACACAAAGCAAACCAAGCTCAGGGTCTTTGTGAAAATCAAGGCCGAAGTGTGCAGGCCTCCTGGAGAGGGGCAAGATATTTTAAAGGGAGAGACTGAGGAGGTGGTAATATCACACACTGGGCTGAGAGGTGGCTGATGGAGTTTAGTTTGGATTAATGCGAGGTATTGGATTTGGTAAATCAAACAAGAGCAGGACCTATACAATTAAAAGCAGGGCCTTTGGCAGTGTTGGAGAACAGAGACCTAAGCCGTCAGGTATAATTCTTTAAAATTTGCATCTCATAAAAAAATAGTGCATCTAAGAAGGTGTTTAACACATCTGTTTTCATAGGTCAGACCTCTGAGTATCGGAATGGAGACGTCATGTTGAGGTTGTACAGGATATTGGTGAGGCCTCTTCTGGAATACTGTGTCCAGTCTGATCACCCTGCCCTCTCATTCCATAGGCACACCACCCTCTGGGTGAAAAAGCTGCCCCTTAGGTCGCTTTTAATTTTTTCCCCTCTCACCTTAAACCTGTACCGTCTAGTTTTGGTTTCCCCGTACCCTTAGAATATACCTTGACTATTCACTTTGATATTATTAAGCTGAGAGGATTGAGAACAGATTAACCTGAGTGTTGTTTAGAATGGAAGGATTGAGCGATAAGGAGAGGCTGGATTAGCTGGAACGTTTTTTCACTGGAGAGTATGAGATTCAGGGGTAACTTTACAGAGGTTTATAAAATCATGAGGGGTACAGATAAACTGAAGGGCTGATGTCTTTTCCCTTGAGTTGGGGATTCAAAACTAAGGGATATCTTTATGTGCGTGGAAAAAAGATTTACAAAAGTCATGAGAGGTAATTATGTTAGACAGAAGCTGGCTTGGGTGTGGAATGAACTTCCAGAGGAAGTGGTGAAAGCAGGGACAGTTACAACGTTTAAAGGACATGGATAAGACATCAGTTTGGATGGTGCTTTGAGCAGCTGCCCTCTCCCTCCCCTTCTCTGAATTAATCCTCGTTGTTTTCACCCTCTGCGAATGCTTGTGCAGTGGCGTGGGGAGGCCAGCAGAGGGTGGCAATACATCACTTTAAGCATCACAGAGACTGCCAGACCTGCCCCACACAGATACATCGACAGCAATTGTTGGGACACTGCGTGAAGCTCAACTGGTAATTTAAACTAAATGTGAAGAAATGCTCAATTCGCCTCGTAAACTGTTCAAATATGAGTGGCAGAGAACTCCCAAATCCCACTGTTTAAATAAAAACATCAATTCATTTTTTAACTCGGTAAGTAAACGTTTTACATCAACTATTGACAAATCTGAGACGCCCTTTCTCTTAATTGCTTATTAGCCGAAACCAGCTCTATAACGATATACGCTTTCAATAAGACACTTATTAAAATCGCATCAATGTAATTTCAAAGCCACACAGCAGCTGTTGTTTTTTGTGTCTTCTTCCGGCTGTAGATCACCCTGGGTCATTTTCTTTCTGTTTACTGCGGATATGTTTCATGTGAAAAGGTACCTTTGAAAGAGAGTGTTTCCTAATCTCTTGGATATGTGTTGATGACATTTGCTCTGTCCACAATTTTCAAAGTGCCTGCATGTTTAATATCCACAACATCGGATTATCTCATTGGTTCGATTTTTGAAAAACAATAAAGTCAAACTTGGTTTGGTTTTGGCATCCTGGGGTATAATTTAAACTGATTGGTAAAATTCGGATTGTCCAAACAGCAACCAACTCAGGGATCAATTTCACAGACAAATGTGACATATTTTCAGTTGCCCTTGACACTCCGGATCTGCCATCCTCTCATATACACAGGAGCTTGTAAGCTCTGAATTCAGAACAACATTCACTCTCTCTTAAATGTACAGTACACACTTTCAATTTCATCACATTAATAACATGATGTCAATGAAGATACGCAAAGCCTATCCAGATTTCGCTTGCTTCCTGGTTTGTCATTTTTCATTCCCTGTATCTGGTGTGTGTCAGGATTTTTGTTGCTCTGTTGACAAAATCTCATTATTCGACTCCATCCGTGGGAATATAGCAGTATTTCACTTGCTCACACTCGTGTGTGTGGGGCACGATTTCAATTATTTCTTGAGGACGGTGACGCTATGACAATATCAATGCTTGGAAATGGCACCAAACCTGGAAGAACTGAGAAGTCTATGGTGGACAGGGTGGAACTTCAACAGGAAAATTACGCGTTGGTGTAATTTTCGGGCAGATTGGGATCAATGCGGAGCAATGTGAGGTGATGCAATTTGGTAGGAAGGGCATGGAAAGACAGTTTAAAACAGGCTGTACCGTTATAAACGGCTGCAGGAACAGAGAGCGCTGGGTGTATATGAGCATAGATTATTGAAGATGTCAGGACAATTGGGGTGAGCGGTAAATATCACAAATTGGTTTCAGTATCTGAGCTGTTGACTGGAGGTGGTGTAGGAGGGAGCCTCCGTGCTCCCTTCGTGGGAGGTGGTGATGACGATGTGTTGTGAGCCCACTCTCCTGCCCACCGAGACCGTGGGGATTCCATTTGCACCAGCTCGACACAAAAGGGAGATGGCATCAGGGCCACGGCTTTTAAGTTGTGCCGGAGGGAAATGCAGTTGCCAGTGGGTTTAAAGTGAGAATTGCCCTTCACTGAACATTGCTCCTTACTCGGTCGGTGGGACGTGGATGTTTCAGAATCTCCATCCGAGGCGTCCCAGTCCTCTCCGGCTCGTACCAGGGTCCTCCCCACGTGGCAGGCGGGGGTTAACGGATAGCGGGCACTCCACCACTCGGCTTGGCCCTTTCTGTCCTGTTCCAGGCTGTTTCTCCTGGAATGGGAGAAAGGGAGAGTGGGAGGGAGTGTCCCTGTTGTTAGTGTTAGTGTAGATGGGGAGGGGGCACATGGTGAAGTGTCCGGAGGGAGTCAGGCCACAGTGTTGTATCCATGCAGGGTTATTTGTGTAAGGGGTAAAGTGGAGCCGAGAGAGAGACGGGGGGGGGGGGGGGGAGGAGGGGGGGAGATGGGGGGAATGTGCTGCATGCAGTAGTGAGAGTGGTGGAGCATGAGCCGTGTTCGGGGGTCGGTGCTATAACAGATATACAGTGAGTATGAGAGAGAAGAGAGAATACGATGACCTTTATCCTGAAAGAGCGAGGAAGGTTATTGATGCTTGTGCTGTATTGCTGGACATTTCCTCAGACCGCATATACTGCACTGAGCTGGGTGGGGAACTCAGACCATTGTTGGTGTGTCTGGTGGTGAGGCCCACTCTGGGAAGAGAATGGTTACCCTCTGTACTAACCCATCCAGCAGGACCTCCGTGCCCCGTTGATCCACCGTGGTGTATTTGTCCGTTATCTACCATGCTCGGGGTAAACCGTACAGGGCAGCTCCAAACGAAGAAAGCTCAACCGTGTGCCCATTGGCTTTTAAAGATGACACCAGTGTAAGTGATCACGGAATATCCAAGAACATCCAGGCGATGGTGAGGAGCACCCGCCATGATGGGTGGGAGAATCGGGCTGGTATTGAATGTGAGTTATACTATGGGGTGGGATGGGTAGTTAATGAGGTGATTCCGATACGATAGCACCAGGAAACTAGCTCAGCCTCGTGCGGATGATCCCTCTGTCACACTCAATGAAAATGGCAATGAGAGAAATTATTGTCAGAATCTGCCAAATGAGTCGTAGATTCTATTGAAACCACTTCCAGTTACAAAGCTGCAGAACAAATGCTCACCTGACTTCACATCTTTCCTGGAAAGACTGGATCGTGTTACAGGATGCGATCGAAGTGTCTACATTTCAGCATTCTGAAACCTGGGAACACCTTCAAGCATCCTTCCATGACACTGTCTCTCAGTCTCCCCCTCTCTGTATTCTTCCCAAACGCCTCCCATGTTGTGATATTTAAACTGATTTCCCCGCTCTCTCTCTGGCAGTGATGTTCACACTCACAGCACGCCCTTTGTCATGGCACAATGGAGACATGGAGCTATGAATGGATGGGAGCTGCACATCCTGTTACTTCCAGAATGGGCTGCAAGTTTCCCCACGCTGGGCAGGGATCTAACACAGTGTAACTGAGAAATGCACTGGGGTTGTGTACACAGTCCTACATGCTGGGAGGGTAACTGCTCCTGGTTTACAGATCAATGCACTAGGGTGGTGTACACAGTCCTACATGCTGGGAGGGTAACTGCTCCTGGGTTACAGATCAATGCACTGGGGTGGGGTACCTAATCCTACATGCTGGGAGTGTAACTGCTCCTGGATTACAGATCAATACACTGGAGTGGTGTGCACAGTCCGACATGCTGAGAGGGTAACTACCCCTAGTTTACAGGTTAATTCACGGGTGATTACTGCAGAGTTTGCTGTGCTGGTCAGACTATCTGGTTGATGTGGTCTGTGCTGCTCTCATGCTGGATGGATATTTGTTTCAGGTTCACACAATAGTGCTCTGCTGTTTCTGCACAGCTGCCCATGCTGGACAGATATCTAGTCCGGGTTTATAGATCAATGCACTGCTGTGGTCTGCACAGCTCCCAGTGCTGGACAGATATCTAGTCCGGGGTTATAGATCAATGCACTGCTGTGGTCTGCACAGCTCCCTGTGCTGGACAGATACCTAGTCCGTGTTTATAGATCAATGCAGTGCTGTGTTCTGCACAGCTGCCCGTGCTGGACAGATATCTAGACCGGGGATATAGATCAATGCACTGCTTTGGTCTGCACAGCTCCCGGTGCTGGACAGATATCTAGTCTGGGTTTATAGATCAATGCACTGCTGTGGTCTGCACAGCTCCCCGTCCTGGACATATATATAGTCAGGGGTTGTAGATCAATGCACTGCTGTGTTCTGCACAGCTGCCCGTGCTGGACAGATATCTAGACCGGGGATATAAATCAATGCACTGCTTTGGTCTGCACAGCTCCCGGCGCTGGACAGATATCTAGTCCGGGTTTATAGATCAATGCACTGTTGTAGTCTGCACTGCTTCCCATGCTGAATAGTTGCTGGAGGAACACAGCAATCCAGGCAGCATCAGAAGGTGTAGAATTTGATGTTTCATGTGTAGCCCTCCTTCAGGGCTCCTGCAGAAGGGTTACACCCGTATCGTCGTCTTCTCCACCTCCTGATGCTGCCTGGCTTGCTGTGTTCTCCCAGCTTCCTGCCTCTCTACTTTGGATTCCAGCATCTATCTCAGCTTTCCATAGTGCACAGATGTCTAGTCTGCGTTTTAAGAAGTGCCCTGACATGATCTGTGCAGTGTTCCACTCTGGAGAGATTGCTGGGCTGTACGGAGCAATACACTGCCTGGTCTATACAGTGTTCCACGGTTAACAGATATCTCCTCTGGGTTTATGGTGTCTGGGCTGATTCTGTGAGGTGGATTGAGAATGTGGCAAATCTCACCCTTTCAGCTGAACTGGCAATGCCTTTAGTTCCCATTCCTGTGATTGGACCCTCCGTCTCTCACCCCTTTAATGTAACAGTGTTCCCCGGCACAGTATATCATGTTGGTGGGGTGGGTAGGGGGGAAAGGTAATGGACAGCTCAAGGGGTTCCCCAGAACGTTCTGTACTCAACATTCTATAACTGACATTCCCCGGAACGTTCTGTCCCTGACATTCTATAACTGTCATTCCCCGAAACGTTCTGTCTCCGACATTCTATAACTGACATTCCCCGGAACGTTCTGTCCCTGACATTCTGTAACTGACATTCCCCGTAACGTTCTGTCCCTGACATTGTTTGTGAACGGCCGGACGTCAGTGAATTGAACAAACGATAAGATCCCGAGGGAAGAGATCCCGTTCCAGGGAGAAGGAGACACTGTTCCGAAGTTCCCTCAAGCAGTTAAAGGGGTGAATACGTTTTCCCTGCGTTTACATTTCTTCCCGACACAGGGTCGACCACAATTTAGACCAAAATACAGGAATTTCCAAACTCCGTTTGTCTTCAGGAAACTGGGAGAGAATCCTTCAGGACAGCAACGTTTCCACCCTGCGTATTTGAAACTGGGAAGAAGTGACCTATGTCTGCTCTCGAGTGATCGAGTGTGTGGGAATGTTCCAGAAACCATCTGTCCTTATGGACGTGTCTCTGTGTGTTTGGGGAGGGAGGGTTTCTTGTCGTTTCTGTCACATTTTTGTCAGTAACTCCGAACTTCCCATTTGTTATTCCACCTCCAATTATTTTAATAAATCCCTGAATACAGGAACACATTTGAAAACCTCACTGGGTACCTGATCAAAAGGAACCCTTTGCCTCCAGGCTGATTGATAATGGGTTTGTTTTCCTTCCTCATAGTTAACGTCGTGACCATCTATGTCCTGCTTTATAAAGATTGTGGATTGTCTCCATGTGTCAGACGTTACCTGGGGGCCATGGCAGCGACGGATCTCCTGGTCATTATCCTCGACCTGATCCTGAGACACATTCCCATTGTTTATCGGGAACAGTTTTATTTCCTGAGGGACTCCGTCCCCGTGTGCAATATCCACGCCGTCCTGCTTTATGCAGCCACTGACTGCTCTGTCTGGTTCACCGTCAGTTTCACCTTTGATCGGTTTGTGGCCATTTGTTGCCAGAAGCTGAAAAGTAAATATTGCAGTGAGAAAACGGCGGCTGTGGTTCTGGGAGCAGTGACTGTGCTGAGCTGTTTAAAGAACATTTCCTGGTATTTTATGCTCAAGGCTCGGTATCGGCTGTGGAACCGCCCCTGGTTTTGTGATGTAACACTCGCTATTCTATTCTCCAGGGTCTGGGGTACAATCGAGTTCCTCCAGCACATTCTAACCCCGGGTGTCCCATTTCTCCTGATTCTGCTGTTCAATGTTCTCACCGTCAGACACATTTTAGTAACCAGCAGAGCACGCAGGAGACTCCGCGCTCACACCAATGGGGACGCTCAGTCTGACACAGAAATGAGAAACCGAAAAAAATCCATCATTTTACTGTTTGTCATCTCGGCCAATTTCATCCTGTTATGGCCAACGTTAACGCTGTATTCTGTATGGAGACGGATGTGGTTTATTGGGTATCGGTCTGTGTCCCTTGATCCCTTTGTGCGGGAATTGGGCTTCATGCTGCAGCTCCTCAGTTGCTGCACAAACACCGCGATTTATGCCGTGACCCAGACTAAGTTCAGGCAGCAGCTGAAGAATGTGCTGAAATATCCCTTCACCCAAATCCATCCATCAATCAAATTCCCTCATTAATCAATCCATCCGGGATTTTCTCATTTCAGTTCAGTGTTTCAGCGATGGAGCAGCCTGTCGCTATGGTAACAGACTGAGGGTAGCGCTGGTTTGTCCATCCTTATCCCACAGGGGGGTTACAGGGAAACATTTCAATGTTTCTCACAACTCAGGGGCCAGTGAGAAAAGGCACCATCCCACTGACTGTATCCATCACTTCCATTTGTAAACAATAAAAATGTTGATTAAAGCGTGCTGAGCAGCAGAGTGACTGATGTTGTTGTGTGTCTTTATGTTGGAGAAGCTGAGCTGGAGAGAGACAGACTCAGCCCCAAGTCCTGGTCCTCAGGGAAGGGGAGGGCACCGCGCCCTGAGCTCAGGAGCTGGGTTTAACTCCCTCTGCACCCCCCCACACTCCAACGTGGCCTCCCCATTTCCTCTCCCCCACTCTCTCCACCTGCCTCCACTCTTTCCTCTCCCCCCTCCCCTGCTCTCTCTCTCTCTCCTGCCGTCTCTGTCTCCCTCCCGCAATTCCGTCTCTGCACCGTTTTCCCCCTCCTCCCATCTCCCACATCTCTCTGTCATCTCACAACCACCCCTCCAACCACATGCAGCCACAGCACCAAACACAACCCCCCTCCCCAGTCTCTGGATCAGAGGGAGAGGGACGCGTCAGGGAGACAGACTGCGTCAGAGAGGGAGGGAGGGGCAAGAGGGAGAGATATTTAGTCAGAGAGAAACAGAGGGAGGTGAGGAGTAAGAGAGACCGAGGTAGGTGGATCGAGAGTGAGAGAAGGTGGAGAGAGAGAGAAGGAGCAGGGAGAGAGAGAGAGAGAGGGAGAGAGACAAGATGAGGGATAAAGTGAGGGAGACATAACGAGAGAGGGCTCAGAGAGAGGGGGACAGAGAGAGGAGGACAGAGGGGGGACAGAGAGAGAGGGGACAGAGAGAGAGAGGGGGACAGAGAGAGGGGGACAGAGAGGGGGGACAGAGAGGGGGGGACAGAGAGAGGGGGACAGAGGGGGGACAGAGAGAGAGGGGACAGAGAGAGAGAGGGGGACAGAGAGAGGGGGACAGAGAGAGAGGGGGACAGAGAGAGAGGGGACAGAGAGAGAGGGGGACAGAAAGGGGGACAGAGAGAGAGGGGACAGAGAGGGGGGGCAGAGAGAAGGGGACAGAGAGAGAGGCGGATAGAGAGAGGGGACAGAGAGAGGGGACAGAGAGAGAGGGGGACAGAGAGGGGGGGCAGAGAGAGAGGGGGACAGAGAGAGGGGGACAGAGAGAGGGACACAGAGAGAGGGGGGGACAGAGAGAGAGAGGGGACAGAGAGAGGGGGACAGAGAGAGGGGGACAGAGAGAGGGGGACAGAGAGTGGACAGAAGAGAGTAGGACAGAGAGAGCAGTGACAGAGAGGGGGAACAGAGAGAGAGGGATAGAGAGAGGGGGAACAGAGAGTGTGAGGTGACAGAGAGAGGGGGTATATACAGAGGGCTGGGACCGAGAATGGGGGACAGAGAGGGAGATTCAGAGAGTGGAGTCAGAGAGAGTGGGTACAGAGAGAGGGGACAGAGAGTGTGGGAACAGTGAGAGAGGGGGACAGAGAGATAGGTCCAGAGAGAGGGCTGGGACTGACAAGACGAGACAGAGAGGGGGGATAGGGAGAAGGGGGATAGAGAGAGGGGATAGAGAGTGGAGGTAGAGAGGGGTATAGAGAGAGGGGTGACAGAGAGGGGGGACAGAGAGGGGGGACAGAGAGAGTGAGGGCACAGAGAGAGGAGGTAGAGAAGAGGTCTGTGACCGAGAAGGGGGAACGGGGGGTGGGGGGACAGAGAGGGGGTTCAGAGAGAGGGGTAAAGAGAGACGGGGACAGAGGGGGCGGACTTAGAGCGGGGGGGGGTGGGCAGAGAGAAGGGGGGACAGAGAGAGAGGGGGACCGAGAGAGGGGGACAGAGAGCGGGAGATATGGGGGGCGGGGGGCAGAGAGAGAGGGGCACTGAGAGAGAGGGACAGAGAGACTGAGTGGACAGAGAGAGGGCTGGGGCCGAGAAGGCGGGACAGAGACGGGGACAGAGAGGGGGTATAGGGAGAGAGGGAGACAGAGAGAGGGGGGACAGAGAGAGGGGGCAGAGGGGGGTGACAGAGAGGGGGGACGGGGGGGGTTAGAGAGAGGGGGGACAGAGAGGGGGCGACAGAGAGAGATGGATAGAGAGAGGGGGGACAGAGAGTGTGAGGGGACAGAGAGAGGGGGTACATAGAGAGGGCTGGGACCGAGAAGGCGGGACAGAGAGTGGGGGACAGAGAGGGGGGCTCAGAGAGAGGGGGGCTCAGAGAGAGGGGGGCTCAGAGAGAGGGGGGAACAGAGAGAGGGGGGAACAGAGAGAGGGGGACAGAGAGAGGGGGACAGAGAGAGAGAGGGACAGAGAGAGTGGGGTTCAGAGAGAGAGGGAACAGAGAGAGGGGAATCAGAGAGAGAGGGGCAGAGAGAGGGTGAACGAGAGAGGGGGACAGAGAGAGAGGGGGGACACAGAGAGGGGGTACAGAGAGAGGGCTTGGACCGAAAGTTGGGGGGAGAGGGAGGGGGGTCAGAGAGAGGGGTAAAGAGAGACGGCGACAGAGGGGGCGGACTGAGAGCGGGGGGACAGAGAGAAGTGGGGACAGAGAGAAGTGGGTACCGAGAGAAAGGGGCACTGAGAGAGAGGGACAGAGAGAGTGAGGGGACAGAGAGAGGGGGACAGAGGGAGAGCTGGGATCGAGAAGGCGGGACAGGGGGGTTACAGTGAGGGGGTCACAGAGAGGGGTAAAGAGATACGAGGACAGAGGGGGTGGTCTGAGAGCGGGGGGAAAGAGAGAAGTGGGGACAGAGAGAGAGGGGGACAGAGAGAGGGGGACAGAGGGAGAGGGGCACTGAGAGAAAAGGGGACAGAGAGAGGGGGACAGAGACCGGGAGGGACAGAGAGAGAGGGACGGATAGAGGGGGACAGAGAAAGAGGGGCACTGAGAGAGAGGGGTCGAGAGAGAGAGAGGGATACAGAGAGAGAGGGAGACACAGAGATGGGGTACAGAGAGGGGGCTGGGACCAAGAAGACGGGACAGAGTGGGAGGGGGGTGACAGAGAGGGGGAAAGAGAGAGGGGGATAGAGAGAGGGGGACAGAGGGGAAGGACTGAGAGGGAGGATAGGGAGAAGGAGTCAGAGAGAGAGAGATAGAGAGGGGGGTAGAGAGACAGAGGAGGCAGAGAGAGTGAGGGGACAGAGAGAGCGGGTACAGAGAGAGGGCTGGGACCGAGAAGGCGGGACAGAGAGGGGGATAGGGAGAGGGGGGACAGAGAAAGAGGGGGATAGAGAGAGGCGGGATTGAGAGAGAGGGGGACAGAGAGGGGGGAAAGAGAGAGAGGGGGACAGAGAGAGGGGGGAGAGAGAGGGGGTATAGAGAGAGGGCTGGTGACAGAGAGAGAGGGGGACAGAGAGAGAGGGGGACAGAAAGAGGGGGGACAGAGAGGAGGGCAGAGAGAGGATGTACAGAGAGAGAGGGTGACAGAGAGAGGGGGGACAGAGGAAGGGGGCAGAGAGAGTGGGTACAGAGAGAGGGGGACAGATAGAGAGGGACAGAGAGAGAGAGAACAGAGAGAGGGCTGGGACCGAGAAGGCGAAACAGAGAGGGGGTACAGAGACCGGGACAGAGAGAGGGGGGTCAGAGAGAGGGTGGACAGAGAGGGGAGGGATGGAGATGGGGACATAGAGAGAGGGGGACAGAGAGAGAGAGGGTACAGAGAGAGGGGACAGAGCGAGGGGGACAGAGAGAGAGGGGTACAGAGAGAGTGGTTACAGAGAGAGTGGGGACAGGCAGAAGGGGGACAGAGAGGGTGCGAACAGGGAGAAGGGGGACAGAGAGACAGGGGCGCAGTAGAGAGGGGGAAATAGGGGGACAGAGAGAGGGAGTCAGATAGAGAGGGGGCAGAGAGAGGGGGAAAGAGAGAGGAGGGAAGAGCGAGGGGGACAGAAGTGGCAGACTGAGTGCGGGCGGACAGAGAGAGAGGAGGAACAGAGTGGGCAGAGAGTGGTAGTACAGAAAGACGGGGACAGAGAGAGAGGTGGTACAGAGAGACGGGGTGCAGTAGAGGGGGGACAGGAGGAAGGAGAGGGGTGGACAGAGAGAGGGGCAAAGAGAGAGGGGGACAGAGGGGGCGGACTGAGAGCGTGGGGACTGAGAGAAGGAGGGGCAGAGAGAGAGGGGGACCGAGAGAGGGGGACAGAGAGCGGGAGAGATCGGGGGGGGGGGGGTGGCAGACAGAGTGGGGGTCACAGAGAGAGGGGCGGCAGAGGGGGCAGAGAGAGGAGTACAGAGAGAGGGGGACAGCGAGAGAGGGCAGAGAGAGAGGGGGGACAGAGAGAGAGGGGGACAGAGAGAGAGGGGGACAGAGAGAGAGGGGGGACAGAGAGGGGGGGACAGAGAGAGTGGGGACAGAGGGGGGGACAGAGAGAGTGGGGGGACAGAGAGAGTGGGGACAGAGAGAGGAGGGAGCAAAGGGAGAGGGGGTCAGAGAGAGGGGGCAGAGGTGGAAGAGAGAGAGGTGACAGAGAGAGGGGGGACAGAGAGATAGTAGGGACAGAGATGGGGAGAAAGTGAGAGGGTGGGGCGGATAGAGAGCGCGTGGAAAGAAAGAGGGCGGAAATAGAGAGGGGGACAGAGGGGGCAGACAGAGAGAGTGGGGACCGCGAGAGGGAGGGACAGAGAAAGAGGGGGACAGAGAGAGGGGGGACAGAGAAGGGGGAAAGAGAGGGGGAGGTCAGAGAGAGAGAGAGGGGGCGTCAGAGAGAGGTGTTCAGAGAGACAGGCGGGACAGACAGAGAGGGGGACAAGAAAGTGGGGTAGAGAGAGGGTTGAGTGATAGGGGAGAGAGAGAGAGGGAAGAGAGAGGGGGGACAGAGAGAGGGGTGCAGAGAGTGGGGTGCAGAGAGTGGGGGACAGAGAGACGGGTACAGAGAGAGTGGGTGGAGAGAGAGAGATGGGGTCAGAGGGAGAGGGAGGGACAGAGTGTGAGTGTGACAGAGACGAGGGTGACAGAGCGGGGGGTACAGAGAGGGGGGACAGAGAGAGCGTGGGGACAGAGAGAGGGGGGACATTGAGAGGAGGCACAGAGAGCTGGGGGGCGCAAAGAGAGGGGGGTCATAAAGACGGGGCAGAGAGAGCGGGGAAAAGAAAGGGGAGGAAAGAGAGAGGGGGCAGAGAGGACAGACAGAGAGAGTGGCGACGGGGAGAGCGTGGGACAGAGAGAGGGGAGGACAGAGAGGAGGGGGGACAGAGATGGGGGGATAGAGAGAGGGGGATACAGAGAGAGGGGTCAGAGAGAGGGGGATACAGAGAGAGGGGGACAGAGAGAGGGGGACAGAGAGAGGGGGATACAGAGAGGGGGGACAGAGAGAGGGGATCAGAGAGAGGGGATCAGAGAGAGAGGGGGGACAGAGAGAGGGGGACAGAGAGAGGGGGATACAGAGAGGGGGGACAGAGAGAGAGGATCAGAGAGAGAGGGGGGACAGAGAGAGGGGGACAGAGAGAGAGGGGGATACAGAGAGAGGGGGACAGAGAGAGGGGATCAGAGAAAGAGGGGGGACAGAGAGAGGGGGATACAGAGAGAGGGGGATACAGAGAGAGGGGAATACAGAGAGAGGTTGGGCAGAGAGGGAGGGGATAGAGAGGGGGGACAGGAAAGTGGGGGGAGAGAGGTAGGGGAGAGATGGGGAGAGAGGGGGGTAAAGAGAGGGGGAAGGGAGAGAGGGTGGACAGAGAGAGGGGGATAGTGAGTGAGGGGCAGAGAGAGAGAGCAGTGGACAGAGAGAGGGGACAGAGGAAGAGGAGGTTCGAGAGAGAGGAGGGGACAGACAGAGGGATGACGGGAGAGAGGGGGACAGAGAGAGGGGGACAGAGAGGGGGACAGAGAGAGGGGAAAGAGCGAGGGCAAACAGAGAGGGGGACAACGAGGGGGTCGGGGGGGATTGTGATGGGGGACAGAGAGGGGGGACAGAGAGTGGAGAGTGAGAGAGGGACAGAGAGAGAGGGACAGGGGGACAGAGAGAGGGGGAGGGGGGACAGAGAGAGGTGGAAGGGGGGACACAGAGAGGGGGCATAGAAGGTGGGGGGACAGAGAGAGGGGGGAAAGAGAGAGGGGGGACAGAGAGAAGGGGGATAGAGAGGGGGGATAGAGAGAGGGGAACGGAGAGAGAGAGGGGACAGAGAGAGGGGGACAGAGAGAGGGGGACAGAGAGAGGGGGACAGAGAGAGGGGGACAGAGAGAGAGGGGGGACAGAGAGAGAGGGGGGACAGAGAGAGGGGGACAGAGAGAGGGGGATACAGAGAGAGGGGGATACAGAGAGAGGGGATCAGAGAGAGAGGAGGGACAGAGAGAGAGGGGGCAGAGAGAGGGGGACAGATGGAGGGGGACAGAGAGGGGTGTCAGAGAGAGGGGGGATAGAGAGAGTTGGGATCGAGAGAGAGGGGAACGGAGAGAGGGGAACGGAGTGGGGGACAGAGAGAGGGGGAGAGAGAGAGGCGGACGGGGGGACAGAGTGAGGGGGAATGGAAAGAGGGGGACAGAGAGAGGGGGACAGACAGAGGGGAATGGAGAGTGAGGGGGGATAGAGAGAGGGGACAGAGAGAGGGGAACGGAGAGAGGGGGGATAGAGAGAGGGGGATACAGAGAGAGGGGGATACAGAGCGAGGGTGGGCAGACTCTCTGTGAGGGGGGGACAGTGAGAGGGGGGACAGTGAGAGGGGGACAGAGAGGGGGTGTCAGATAGGGGAGAAAGAGAGATGGTATGACAGAGTGAGGGGGGACAGGGGGAGCAGAGAGAGTGGTACAGAGGGGGCAGACTGAGAGTGGGGGCAGAGAGAAGGAGGGACAGGGAGCAAGGGGACAGAGTGTGGGGGGACAGAGAGTGGGGTACCGAGAGCGTGGGGACAGAGTGCGTATGGACAGAGAGCGTAGGGACAGAGAGCGGGGGACAGAGAGAGAGCGGCAGAGAGAGAGGAGGGAACAGAGGAAAAGGGGGTCAGAAAGGATCAGAGGGGGAAGAGGGAGGGGTGGCAGGGAGAGAGGGGGACAGAGAGAGAGGGGGACAGAGAGACAGGGGTCAGAGAGAGTGGTGGCAGAGAGAGGGGGTCAGAGAGAGGGGGACAGAGAGAGGAGGCAGAGAGAGGGCAACAGAGTGAGAGGGGGACAGAGAGAGAGAGGGGGACAGAGAGAGAGGGGGACAGAGAGAGAGGGGGCAGAGAGAGGGGGACAGAGAGAGGGGGACAGAGAGACAAGGGACAGAGAGAGTGGGGGCAGAGAGAGGGGGACAGAGAGAGGGGGACAGAGAGAAGTGGAGGAGAGAGGGCGACAGAGAGAGAGAGGAGGAAAGAGAGAGACGGGACAGAGAGACAGGGGACAGAGAGAGTGGGGACAGAGAGAGGGGGAGAGAGAGGCGGACGGGGGGACAGAGAGGGGGGGGGGATAGAAAGAGGGGGACAGAGAGAGGTGGGACAGACAGAGGGGAATGGAGAGAGGGGGATAGAGAGAGGGGGATAGAGAGAGGGGGATAGAGAGAGGGGGACAGAGAGAGGGGGATACAGAGAGAAGTGGATACAGAGAGAGGGTGGGCAGAGAGTGGGGGCAGAGAGAGAGGGGGACAGTGAGAGAGGGGATAGTGAGAGGGGGGACAGTGAGAGGGGGACAGAGAGGGGGTGTCAGAGAGGCGGAGGAAGAGAGATGGTATGACAGAGTGAGGGAGGACAGGGGGAGTAGAGAGAGTGGTACAGAAGGGGCAGATTGAGAGTGTGGGGGCAGAGAGAAGGAGGGACAGGGAGCAGGGGGACAGAGTGCGGGGGGACAGAGAGTGGGGGACCGAGAGCGTGGGGACAGAGGAGCGTTGGGACAGAGAGCGGGGGACAGAGAGAGGGGGACAGAGAGAGGGGGACAGAGAGCGTGGGGACAGAGAGCGTGGGGACAGAGAGCGTGGGGACAGAGAGCGTGGGGACAGAGAGCAGGGGGACAGAGAGCAAGGGAACAGAGGGAGAGCGGCAGAGAGAGAGGAGGCAACAGAGGGAAAGGGGGTCAGAGAGGATCAGTGGGGGAAGAGAGAGGGGGACAGAGAGAGAGGGGACAGAGAGAGGGTGGTGGACAGAGAGATGGGGACAGAGGGAGAGGAAGGTACAGAGAGATGGGTGGACAGAAAGAGGGGGACAGAGAGAGGATGGAAAGAAAGAGGGTGAAATGGAGAGGGGGACAGAGGGGGCGGATAGAGAGAGTGGGGACAGAGAGAGGGAGGGACAGAGAAAGAGGGGGACAGAGAGAGGGGGACAGAGAGAGGGGGACAGGGGAGGGACAGAGAGAGGGGAAGGGGGGACAGAGAGAGGCGGACGGGGGACAGAGAGAGGGGGGATAGAAAGAGGGGGACAGAGAGAGGCGGACAGAGAGAGAGGGGAAAGAGAGAGGGGTGACAGAGAGAGAGGGGGACAGAGAGAAAGGGGGACAGAGAGGGAACACAGAGAGAAGAGGGGGACAGAGGAAGAGTGGGGACAGAGAGAGGGGACAGAGAGAGGGGGACAGAAGAAGAGGGGGTCAGAGAGAGGGGGAGAGAGAGAGAGGGGGAGGACAGAGAAAGGTGGAACAGAGAGAGGGGGAATAGAGGAGGTTACAGGGAGAAGGAGGGACAGAGAGGGGGAAAGGGAGAAAGGGACAGAGAGAGGGGGCACAGAGAGAGGGGGACGAGAGAGGGGAAGACAGAGAGGGGGGTCAGAGAATTGCGGACAGAGAGAGGGAGAACAGAGAGAGGGGGGACAGAGAAGAGGAGGGGAAGAGAGAGGGGACAGAGAGAGGGGGGCAGAGAGCGCGGGGAGATAGAAGGCGACAGAGAGTGGGAGGACAGAGAGTGGGGGGACAGAGGGGGAACAGTGGGAGGGGCAGAGGGAGGGACAGAGAGAGGGGTGGAGATGGGGTGGACAGAGAGGAGGGGGAGAGAGCAGGGGAGACAAAGCGAGGGGGACAGAGAGAGGAGGCAGAGAGAGGGCGACAGAGAGAGGGGGTGATAGAGAGACAGGGGACAGAGAGAGTGGGGGCAGAGAGAGGGGGACAGAGAGAGAGGCGTACAGAGAGACAGGGGACAGAGAGAGTGGAGGCAGAGAGAGGGGGACAGAGAGAGAGATGAGGACAGAGAGAGACGGGACAGAGTGTGGGGTAGATAGAGGGAGTCAGAGAGAAGGGGACAGAGAGAGAGGGGGACAGAGAGAGGGGGACAGAGAGAGGAGGCAGAGAGAGGGCGACAGAGAGAGAGAGGAGGACAGAGAGAGACGGGACAGAGTGTGGGGTAGATAGAGGGAGTCAGAGAGAAGGGGACAAAGAGAGAGGGGGACAGAGAGAGAGAGGGACAGAGAGAGAGAGGGGGACAGAGAGAGGGAGGATAGAGAGGGGGCACAGAGAGAGGGGTACAGAGAGAGGGGGGGACAGAGAGAAGGGGTCAGAGAGTGGGGGGCAGAGAGTTGGGGACCTAGAGTGGGGGTACAGAGTGTGGGGACAGAGTGGGGGACAGAGGGTGGAGCGGATTAGCGGGGATCAGAGAATGGGGGACAGAAGGAGAGAGTTCAGAAGGGGGACACACAGAAAGGGGGGGGACAGAAAGAGAGGGAGGGACAGAGAAAGAGGTGGACGGAGATGTGGGAAAGAGAGAGGGGGCGGAGATGGGGTGGACAGAGAGGAGGGAGAGAGCGGGGGGAGAGAGAGAGGGGGACAGAGAGCGGGGGACAGAGAGAGGGAGGTAGAGGGGGACAGAAAAAGGGTGACAGAGAGAGCGTGACAGAGAGAGGGCGGACAGAGGGTGGAAAGAGATAGAGGGGATAGAGAGAGGAAGATAGAGAGAGGAGTGTCAGAGGGGGACAGAGAGAGGGGGCCGGGGTTGGTTGGGAGTGGGGCGGAGCAGAGGTGGGGACAGAGAGTGGGTGGACAGAGTGGGAGATACAGAGAGGGTGGACAGAGGGGTGGAACAGAGAGTGGATCAGAGAGGTGGGAGACAGGGAGAGGGGGACATAGAGAGGGGCAACAGAGAGTGGAGGACAGAGGGGGGACAGAGAGGGGGACAGAGAAAGCGGGGACAGAGAGGGAGGAGAGAGAGGGGGACAGAGATAGGGCGTCAGAGAGAGGGGGGAAATAGAAGTTGTCAGAGAGTGGGGAGAGAAAGTGGGGGGACAGAGTGGGAGGACAGAGTAGGGGACACAGAGAGAGACGGGACAGAGGGGGGTACAGAGAATGGGCGGAGCAGAGTATGGGACAGAGAGAGAGGGCAGAAAGAGGGGGACACAGAGAGAGGGTGCAGAGAGAGAGGGGGACAGAGAGGGCCAGATAATGGGGTCAGAGAGAACGAGAGAGGGGATAGAGAGACAGGGGTGACAGAGAGAGAGGGCACAGAGAGAGAGGGTACTAGAGAGAGGGGACAGAGAGAGAGGGGACAGAGAGAGAGGGTACGGGGGGACGGAGATAGGGGGGATAGAGATGGGGCAGAGAGAGGGGACAGAGACAGGGGGACAGAGCGAGAGGGGGACAGAGATAGAGGGGGTAGAGAGAGGGACACAGAGAGTGGAGGACAGAGAGAGAGGGCGACAAAGAGGGGGACAGAGAGAGGGGACAGAGGGAGATGGGGTACAGAGAGATGGGCGACAGAGGGGGTACAGAGAGAGGGGGCTGACAGAGAGGAGAGGTACAGACAGGGGAGAACAGAGAGGGGGGATTGAGCGAGGGTTGACAGAGAGAGAGGGGACATAGAGGGGGCAGAGAGAGGGGGACAGAGAGAGGGGGACAGAGAGAGGGGGACAGAGAGGGAGGGAGGATAGAGAGGGTGCAGAGTGAGGTGGGACAGAGAGATGGGGACAGAGAGAGGGGGACAGAGAGAGAGGTACTGAGGGAGGCGGTACAGAAAGAGGGGGGCAGAGAGAGGGAGGGCAGAGAGATGGAGGGCAGAGAGAGGGAGGGCAGAGAGAGGGAGGGCAGAGAGAGGAGGACAGAGAGAGGGGGACAGAGAGAGAGAGCGGATGGGGGGCACAGAGAGAGGTGGGACAGAGAGAGGGAGGACAGGGAGAGGGGGACAGAGAGAGGGAGGATGGCGGGGACAGAGAGGGAGGACAGAGAGAGGGAGGACAGAGAGAGGGGGCAGAGAGAGGTGGGTCAGAGAGAGGGGGCAGAGAGAGGTGGGTCAGAGAGAGGGGGTCAGAGTGAGGGGAACAGAGAGACGGGGAAGAGAGAGTGGGCACAGAGAGCGTGGGGCCAGAGAGGGGTGGACAGGGGGGGAGAGAAGGGGGGGGGGAAGAGTGAGAGGGAGGACAGACGGAGTGGGGACAGAAAGAGGGGGAATAGTGAGAGGGAGACAGAGAGTGGGAGGATGGGGGATAGAGAGAGAGGTGGGACAGAGAGAGGGAGGACAGAGAAAGGGGGATAGAGAGAGGGGGACAGAGAGGGGGACAGAGAGGCAGGATGGGGTGTACAGAGAGAGGTGGGACAGAGAGAAGGAGGACAGAGAGAGAGGGACAGAGTATGGGAGGATGGGGGGCGCAGAGGGAGGTGGGACAGAGAGAGAAGGGGGACAGAGAGAGGGTTGGACAGCGGGGGAAGCAGAGAGAGTGGGGACAGGGAGAGGAGGGTTAGAGACAGGGGGGACAAAGAGAGCGGAAAAAAGAGAGGGGAACAGAGAGAGGGGAACAGAGAGAGGGGAACAGAGAGAGGGGAACAGAGAGAGGGGAACAGAGAGAGGGGGACAGAGAGAGGGGGACAGAGAGTGGGGGACAGACAGTGGGGGACAGACAGTGGGGGACAGACAGTGGGGGACAGAGAGAGGGGGACAGAGAGAGGGGGACAGAGAGAGGGGGACAGAGAGAGGGGGACAGACAGCGCAGGGAGATAGAAGGAGACAGAGAGTAGGGGGACAGAGAGAGGTGGAGAGAGAGAGGTGGGGACAGAGAGTGTGGACAGAGTAGGGGACAGAGAGGGGGAAGAGCGAGAGGGGGGACAGAGAGAGGGGGACAAAAAGAGGGGGGACAGAAAGTGGGCGACAGAGAGAGGGAGGATGGGTGGACAGAGAGAGGTGGGACAGAGAGAGGGAGGACAGAGAGAGGGGGATAGAGACAGGGGGACAGAGAGAGGGGGACAAAGAGGCAGGATGGGGTTTACAGAGAGAGTTGGGACAGAGAGAGGAAGGACAGAGAGAGGGGCACAGAGAATGGGAGGATGGGGGGACAGAGAGAGGTGGGACAGAGAGAGGGTGGACAGAGAGAGGGTGGACAGAGAGAGGGGAACAGAGAGAGGGGGAAGAGAGAGTGGGCACAGAGAAAGGGGGGCCAGAGAGGGGAGGACAGAGGGGGGACAGAGAAGTGGGTACAGAGAGAGGGGGACATGGAGAGAAGGGGGACAGAGAGAGGGTTGGACAGGGGGGGAGGAAGAGAGAGTGGGGACAGAGAGAGGGTGCAAGAGAGGGGGAGGTCAGAGAGAGAGAGAGGGGGCGTCAGAGAGAGGGGTTCAGAGAGACAGGCGGGACAGACAGAGAGGGGGACAAGAAAGTGGGGGAGAGAGAGGGTTGAGTGATAGGGGAGAGAGAGAGAGGGAAGAGAGAGGGGGGACAGAGAGAGGGGTGCAGAGAGTGGGGTGCAGAGAGTGGGGGACAGAGAGACGGGTACAGAGAGTGGGGGTGGAGAGAGAGATGGGGCCAGAGGGAGAGGGAGGGACAGAGTGTGAGTGTGACAGAGACGAGGGTGACAGAGCGGGGGGTACAGAGAGGGGGGACAGAGAGAGCGTGGGGACAGAGAGAGGGGGGACATTGAGAGGAGGCACAGAGAGCTGGGGGGCGCAAAGAGAGGGGGGACATAAAGAGGGGGCAGAGAGAGCGGGAGAAAGAAAGGGGAGGAAAGAGAGAGGGGCGCAGAGAGGACAGACAGAGAGAGTGGCGACGGAGAGAGCGTGGGACAGAGAGAGGGGAGGACAGAGAGGAGGGGGGACAGAGATGGGGGGACAGAGAGAGGGGGATACAGAGAGAGGGGGATACAGAGAGAGGGGGATACAGAGAGAGGGGGATACAGAGAGGGGGGATACAGAGAGGGGGGACAGAGAGAGGGGATCAGAGAGAGAGGGGGGGACAGAGAGAGGGGGACAGAGAGAGGGGGATACAGAGAGGGGGACAGAGAGAGAGGATCAGAGAGAGAGGGGGGACAGAGAGAGGGGGACAGAGAGAGGGGGACAGAGAGAGGGGGATACAGAGAGAGGGGAACAGAGAGAGGGGATCAGAGAAAGAGGGGGGACAGAGAGAGGGGGATACAGAGAGAGGGGGCTAGAGAGAGAGGGGAATACAGAGAGAGGTTTGGCAGAGAGGGAGGGGATAGAGGGGGGGACAAGAAAGTGGGGGGAGAGAGGGGGAAGGGAGAGAGGGTGGACAGAGAGAGGGGGATAGTGAGTGAGGGGCAGAGAGAGAGAGCAGTGGACAGAGAGAGGGGACAGAGGGAGAGGAGGTTCGAGAGAGAGGAGGGGACAGACAGAGGGGTGACGGGAGAGAGGGGGACAGAGAGAGGGGGACAGAGAGGGGGACAGAGAGAGGGGAAAGAGAGAGGGCAAACAGAGAGGGGGACAACGAGGGGGTCGGGGGGGATTGTGATGGGGGAGAGAGAGGGGGGACAGAGAGTGGAGAGTGAGAGAGGGACAAAGAGAGAGGGACAGGGGGACAGAGAGAGGGGGAGGGGGGACAGAGAGAAGTGGAAGGGGGGACACAGAGAGGGGGCATAGAAAGTGGGGGGGACAGAGAGAGGGGGGACAGAGAGAGGGGGGACAGAGAGGGGGGATAGAGAGAGGGGAACGGAGAGAGATGGGGGGACAGAGAGAGGGGGACAGAGAGAGGGGAACAGAGAGAGAGGTGACAGAGAGAGGGGGACAGAGAGAGGGGGACAGAGAGAGGGGGACAGAGAGAGGGGATTAGAGAGAGAGGGGGGACAGAGAGAGGGGGACAGAGAGAGGGGGATACAGAGAGGGGGGATACAGAGAGAGGGGATCAGAGAGAGAGGAGGGACAGAGAGAGAGGGGGCAGAGAGAGGGGGACAGATGGAGGGGGACAGAGAGGGGTGTCAGAGAGAGGGGGATAGAGTGAGTTGGGATCGAGAGAGTGTGGACAGAGAGAGGGGAACTGAGTGGGGGACAGAGAGAGGGGGAGAGAGAGAGGCGGACGGGGGGACAGAGTGAGGGGGAATGGAAAGAGGGGGACAGTGAGAGGGGGACAGAGAGAGGGTGTCAGAGAGGCGGAGGAAGAGAGATGGTATGACAGAGTGAGGGAGGACAGGGGGAGTAGAGAGAGTGGTACAGAAGGGGCAGACTGAGAGTGGGGGGGGCAGAGAGAAGGAGGGACAGGGAGCAGGGGGAAAGAGTGCGGGGGGACAGAGAGTGGGGGACCGAGAGCGTGGGGACAGAGGAGCGTTGGGACAGAGAGCGGGGGACAGAGAGAGGGGGACAGAGAGAGGGGGACAGAGAGCGTGGGGACAGAGAGCGTGGGGACAGAGAGCGTGGGGACAGAGAGCAGGGGGACAGAGAGCAGGGGGACAGAGAGAGAGCGGCAGAGAGAGAGGAGGCAACAGAGGAAAAGGGGGTCAGAGAGGATCAGTGGGGGAAGAGAGAGGGGGACAGAGAGAGAGGGGACAGAGAGAGGGTGGTGGACAGAGAGATGGGGATAGAGGGAGAGGAGGGTACAGAGAGATGGGTGGACAGAAAGAGGGGGACAGAGAGAGGATGGAAAGAAAGAGGGTGAAATGGAGAGGGGGACAGAGGGGGCGGATAGAGGGAGTGGGGACAGAGAGAGGGAGGGACAGAGAAAGAGGGGGACAGAGAGAGGGGGACAGAGAGAGGGGGACAGAGAGAGGGGGACAGAGAGAGGGGAAGGGGGGACAGAGAGAGGCGGACGGGGGACAGAGAGAGGGGGGATAGAAAGAGGGGAACAGAGAGAGGCGGACAGAGAGAGAGGGGAAAGAGAGAGGGGTGACAGAGAGAGAGGAGGACAGAGAGTGAGGGGGACAGAGAGGGAACACAGAGAGAAGAGGGGGACAGAGGAAGAGGGGGGACAGAGAGAGGGGACAGAGAGAGGGGGACAGAAGAAGAGGGGGTCAGAGAGAGGGGGAGAGAGAGAGGGGGAGGACAGAGAAAGGTGGTACAGAGAGAGGGGGAATAGAGGAGGGTACAGGGAGAAGGAGGGACAGAGAGGGGGAAAGGGAGAAAGGGACAGAGAGAGGGGGCACAGAGAGAGGGGGACCAGAGAGGGGAGGACAGAGAGGGGAGTCAGAGAATTGCGGACAGAGAGAGGGAGAACAGAGAGAGGGGGGACAGAGAAGGGGGGGGGGGGACAGAGAGAGGGGCACAGAGAGAGGGGGGCAGAGAGCGCGGGGAGATAGAAGGCGACAGAGAGTGGGAGGACAGAGAGTGGGGGGACAGAGGGGGAACAGTGGGAGGGGCAGAGGGAGGGACAGAGAGAGGGGCGGAGATGGGGTGGACAGAGACGAGGGGGAGAGAGCAGGGGAGACAAAGAGAGGGGGACAGAGAGAGGGGCGGAGATGGGGTGGACAGAGAGGAGGGGAGAGAGCAGGGGAGACAAAGAGAGGGGACAGAGAGAGGGGGGACAGAGAAAGAGGGAGTAGAGGGGGACAGAAAAGGGTGACAGAGAGAGGGGGACATGGAGAGGGGAGGGACAGAGAGACGGGGACAGAGAGAGAGAGGGGGACAGAGAGAGGGGGGACAGAGAGACAGGGGACAGAGAGAGTGGTGGCAGAGAGAGGGGGACAGAGAGAGGGGGACAGAGAGAGGGGGACAGAGAGAGGAGGCAGAGAGAGGGCGACAGAGAGAGGGGGTGACAGAGAGACAGGGGACAGAGAGAGTGGGGGCAGAGAGAGGGGGACAGAGAGAGAGGCGTACAGAGAGACAGGGGACAGAGAGAGTGGAGGCAGAGAGAGGGGGACAGAGAGAGAGAGGAGAACAGAGAGACGGGACAGAGTGTGGGGTAGATAGAGGGAGTCAGAGAGAAGGGGACAGAGAGAGAGGGGGACAGAGAGAGGGGGACAGAGAGAGGAGGCAGAGAGAGGGCGACAGAGAGAGAGAGGAGGACAGAGAGAGACGGGACAGAGTGTGGGGTAGATAGAGGGAGTCAGAGAGAAGGGGACAAAGAGAGAGGGGGACAGAGAGAGAGAGGGACAGAGAGAGAGGGGGACAGAGAGAGAGAGGATAGACAGGGGGCACAGAGAGAGGGGAACAGAGAGAGGGGGGACAGAGAGGAGGGGTCAGAGAGTGGGGGGCAGAGAGTTGGGGACCTAGAGTGGGGGTAGAGAGTGTGGGGACAGAGTGGGGGACAGAGGGTGGAGCGGATTAGAGGGGTTCAGAGAATGGGGGACAGAAGGAGAGAGTTCAGAAGGGGGACACACAGAAAGGGGGGGACAGAAAGAGAGGGAGGGACAGAGAAAGAAGTGGACGGAGATGTGGGAAAGAGAGAGGGGGCGGAGATGGGGTGGACAGAGAGGAGGGAGAGAGCGGGGGGAGAGAGAGAGGGGGACAGAGAGAGGGGGACAGTGAGAGGGCGGACAGAGGGTGGAAAGAGATAGAGGGGATAGTGAGAGGGAGATAGAGAGAGGGGTGTCAGAGGGGGACAGAGAGAGGGGGCCGGGGTTGGTTGGGAGTGGGGCGGAGCAGAGGTGGGGACAGAGAGTGGGTGGACAGAGTGGGAGATACAGAGAGGGTGGACAGAGGGGTGGAACAGAGAGTGGATCAGAGAGGTGGGAGACAGGGAGAGGGGGACATAGAGAGGGGCAACAGAGAGTGGAGGACAGAGGGGGGACAGAGAGGGGGACAGAGAAAGCGGGGACAGAGAGGGAGGAGAGAGAGGGGGACAGAGATAGGGCGTCAGAGAGAGGGGGGGAAATAGAAGTTGTCAGAGAGTGGGGAGAGAAAGTGGGGGGACAGAGTGGGAGGACAGAGTAGGGGACACAGAGAGAGACGGGACAGAGGGGGGTACAGAGAATGGGCGGAGCAGAGTATGGGACAGAGAGAGAGGGCAGAAAGAGGGGGACACAGAGAGAGGGTGCAGAGAGAGAGGGGGACAGAGAGGGCCAGATAATGGGGTCAGAGAGAACGAGAGAGGGGATAGAGAGACAGGGGTGACAGAGAGAGAGAGGGTACTAGAGAGAGAGGGGACAGAGAGAGAGGGGACAGAGAGAGAGGGTACGGGGGGACGGAGATAGGGGGGATAGAGATGGGGCAGAGAGAGGGGACAGAGACAGGGGGACAGAGCGAGAGGGGGACAGAGATAGAGGGGGTAGAGAGAGGGACACAGAGAGTGGAGGACAGAGAGAGAGGGCGACAAAGAGGGGGACAGAGAGAGGGGACAGAGGGAGATGGGGTACAGAGAGATGGGCGACAGAGGGGGTACAGAGAGAGGGGGCTGACAGAGAGGAGAGGTACAGACAGGGGAGAACAGAGAGGGGGGATTGAGCGAGGGTTGACAGAGAGAGAGGGGACATAGAGGGGGCAGAGAGAGGGGGACAGAGAGAGGGGGACAGAGAGGGAGGGAGGATAGAGAGGGTGCAGAGTGAGGTGGGACAGAGAGATGGGGACAGGGAGAGGGGGACAGAGAGAGGGAGGATGGCGGGGACAGAGAGGGAGGACAGAGAGAGGGAGGACAGAGAGAGGGGGCAGAGAGAGGTGGGTCAGAGAGAGGGGGCAGAGAGAGGTGGGTCAGGGAGAGGGGGTCAGAGTGAGGGGAACAGAGAGACGGGGAAGAGAGAGTGGGCACAGAGAGCGTGGGGCCAGAGAGGGGTGAACAGGGGGGGAGAGAAGGGGGGAAGAGTGAGAGGGAGGAAAGACGGAGTGGGGACAGAAAGAGGGGGAATAGTGAGAGGGAGACAGAGAGTGGGAGGATGGGGGATAGAGAGAGAGGTGGGACAGAGAGAAGGAGGACAGAGAGAGAGGGACAGAGAATGGGAGGATGGGGGGCGCAGAGGGAGGTGGGACAGAGAGAGAAGGGGGACAGAGAGAGGGTTGAACAGCGGGGGAGGCAGGGAGAGTGGGGACAGAGAGAGGGGGACAGAGAGAGGAGGGGTAGAGACGGGGGGACAAAGAGAGGGGAACAGAGAGAGGGGAACAGAGAGTGGGGCACAGAGAGTGGGGCACAGAGAGTGGGGGACAGAGAGTGGGGGACAGAGAGTGGGGGACAGAGAGTGGGGGACAGAGAGTGGGGGACAGAGAGTGGGGGACAGAGAGTGGGGACAGAGAGTGGGGACAGAGAGTGAGGGACAGAGAGAGGGGGACAGAGAGAGGGGGACAGAGAGCGCAGAGAGATAGAAGGAGACAGAGAGTGGGGGGACAGAGAAAGGTGGAGAGAGAGAGAGAGGGGGGACAGAGAGTGTGGACAGAGTAGGGAGAGAGAGGGGGGATGAGCGAGAGGGGGACAGAGAGAGGGGGGACAGAAAGAGGGGGGACAGAAAGTGGGAGGACAGAGAGAGGGGGATAGATAGAGGGGGACAGAGAGAGGGGGACAGAGAGGCAGGATGGGGTGTACAGAGAGAGGTGGGACAGAGAGAGGTGGGACAGAGAGAGGGGGACAGAGAATGGGAGGATGCGGGGACAGAGAGAGGTGGGACAGAGAGAGGGAGGACAGAGAAAGAGGGATAGAGAGTGGCGGACAGAGAGAGGGGGACAGAGAGAGGGGGACAGAGAGAGGGGGGCAGAGAGGCAGAATGGGGTGTACAGAGTGAGGTGGGACAGAGACAGGGAGGACAGAGAGAGAGAAACAGATAATGGGAGAATGGGGGACACAGAAAGAGGTGGGACAGAGAGAGAAGGGGGACAGAGATAGGGTTGGACAGCGGGGGAGGCAGAGAGAGTGGGGACAGAGAGAGGAGGACAGAGAGAGGAGGAGTAGAGACAGGGGGGACAAAGAGAGGCGAAAAAAGAGAGGGGAACAGAGAGTGGGCGACAGAGAGAGAGGGACAGAGAGCGCAGGGAGATAGAAGGAGGCAGAGAGTAGGGGGACAGAGAGAGAGAGGTGGAGAGAGAGAGGTGGGGACAGAAAGTGTTGACAGAGTAGGGGACAGAGAGTGGGGAAGAGCAAGAGGCGGGACAGAGAGAGGGGAGACAGAAAGAGGGGGGAACAGAAAGTGGGAGACAGAGAGAGGGAGCATGGGGGAGAGAGAGAGGTGGGACAGAGAGAGAGAGGACAGAGAGAGGGGGATAGAGAGAGGGGGACAGAGAGAGGGGGACAGAGAGGCAGGATGGGGTTTACAGAGAGAGGTGGGTCAGAGAGAGGGTGAACAGAGAGAGGGGGGCAGAGAATGGGAGGATGGGTGGGACAGAGAGAGGTGGGACAGAGAGAGGGGGCGAGAGAGAGAGAGGAGGGGTAAAGCCAGGGGGGACAAAAAGAGGGGAACAGAGAGAGGGGAACAGAGAGTGGGGGACAGAGAGTGGGGGACAGAGAGTGGGGGATAGAGAGTGGGGGACAGAGAGTGGGGGACAGAGAGAGGGTGACAGAGAGCGCAGGGAAATAGAAGGAGACAGAGAGTAGGGGGACAGAGAGAGGTGGAGAGTTAGAGGTGGGGACAGAGAGAGTGGACAGAGTAGGGGACAGAGAGGGGGGAAGAGCGAGAGGGGGTTAGAGAGAGGGTGACAGAAAGAGGGGGGACAGAAAGTGAGAGACAGAAAGAGGGAGGATGTGGTCACAGAGAGAGGTGGGACAGAGAGAGGTGGGACAGAGAGAGGGTGACAGAGAATGGGAGGATGGGGGGACAGAGAGAGGTGGGGCAGAGAGAGGGAGAACAGCGAGAGGGGGTCAGAGTGAGGGGAACAGAGAGAGGGGGAAGAGAGAGTGGGCACAGAGAAAGGGGGGCCAGAGAGGGGAGGACAGAGGGGGGACAGAAAAGTGGGGACAGAGATAGGGAGGACAGAGAGAGAAGGGGGACAGAGAGAGGGTTGGACAGCGGGGGAGGCAGAGGGAGTGGGGACAGAGAGAGCGGGACAGAGAGAGGAGGGGTAGAGACAGGGGGGACAAAGAGAGGGGAACAGAGAGTGAGGGACAGAGAGTGGGGGACAGAGAGTTGGGGACAGAGAGCGCAGGGAGATAGAAGGAGACAGAGAGTTGGGTGACAGAGAGAGGTGGAGAGAGAGGGGGGGCAGTGAGTGTGGACAGAGTAGGGGAGAGAGAGGGGGAAGAGCGAGGGTGGGACAGAGAGAGGGGGACAGAAAGAGGGGGGACAGAAAGTGGGAGGACAGAGAAAGGGGGATAGAGAGAGGGGGCAGAGAGAGGGGGACAGAGAGGCAGAATGGGGTGTACAGAGAGAGGTGGGACAGAGAGAGGAAGGACAGAGAGAGGGGGACAAAGAATGGGAGGATGGGAGGAACAGAGAGAGGTGGGACAAAGAGAGGGAGGAAAGAGAGAGGGGTTCCGAGTGAGGGAAACAGAGAGAGTGGGAAGAGAAGTCGGCACAGAGAAAGTGGGGCCAGAGATGGGAGGACAGAGGGGGGACAGAGAAGTGGGGACAGAGAGAGGGGGACATGGAGAGAATGGGGACAGAGAGAGGGTTGAACAGCGGGGGAGGCAGGGAGAGTGGGGACAGAGAGAGGGGGACAGAGAGAGGAGGGGTAGAGACAGGGGGGACAGAGAGTGGGGGACAGAGAGTGGGGGACAGAGAGTGGGGGACAGAGAGTGGGGGACAGAGAGTGGGGGACAGAGAGAGGGGGACAGAGAGAGGGGGACAGAGAGAGGGGGACAGAGAGAGGGGGACAGAGAGCGCAGAGAGATAGAAGGAGACAGAGAGTGGGGGACAGAGAAAGGTGGAGAGAGAGAGAGAGAGGGGGGACAGAGAGTGTGGACAGAGTAGGGAGAGAGAGGGGGGATGAGCGAGAGGGGGACAGAGAGAGGGGGGACAGAAAGAGGGGGGACAGAAAGTGGGAGGACAGAGAGAGGGGGATAGAGAGAGGCGGACAGAGAGAGGGGGACAGAGAGGCAGGATGGGGTGTACAGAAAGAGGTGGGACAGAGAGAGGTGGGACAGAGAGAGGGGGACAGAGAATGGGAGGATGCGGGGACAGAGAGAGGTGGGACAGAGAGAGGGAGGACAGAGAGATGGGGTCAGAGTGAGGGGAACAGAGAGGGGGGAAGAGAGAGTGGGCACAGAGAAAGGGGGGGCCAGAGAGGGGAGGACAGAAGGGGACAGAGAAGTGGGGACAGAGAGAGGGGGACATAGAGAGAAGGGGGACAGAGAGAGAGGGTTGGACAGCGGGAGAGGCAGAGAGAGTGTGGACAGAGAGAGCGGGACAGAGAGAGGAGGGGTAGAGACAGGGGGGACAGAGAGTGGGGGACAGAGAGTGGGGGACAGAGAGTGGGGGACAGAGAGAGGGGGACAGAGAGAGGGGGACAGAGAGAGGGGGACCGAGAGCGCAGGGAGATAGAAGGAGACAGAGAGTGGGGGACAGAGAGAGGTGGAGAGAGAGAGGGGGGACAGTGAGTGTGGACAGAGTAGGGGAGAGAGAGGGGGAAGAGCGAGGGTGGGACAGAGAGAGGGGGGACAGAAAGAGGGGGGACAGAAAGTGGGAGGACAGAGAGAGGGGGGACAGTGAGTGTGGACAGAGTAGGGGAGAGAGAGGGGGAAGAGCGAGGGTGGGACAGAGAGAGGGGGGACAGAAAGAGGGGGGACAGAAAGTGGGAGGACAGAGAGAGGGGGATTGAGAGAGGGGGACAGAGAGAGGGGGACAGAGAAGCAGGATGGGGTGTACAGAGAGACGTGGGACAGAGAGAGGGAGGACAGAGAGAGGGGGACAAAGAAGGGGAGGATGTGAGGGACAGAGAGAGGTGGGACAAAGAGAGGGAGTTAAGAGAGAGGGGTTCCGAGTGAGGGAAACAGAGAGAGTGGGAAGAGAAGTCGGCACAGAGAAAGTGGGGCCAGAGATGGGAGGACAGAGGGGGGGCAGAGAAGTGGGGACAGAGAGAGGGGTCATGGAGAGAATGGGGACAGAGAGAGGGTTGAACATCGGGGGAGTCAGAGAGAGGGGAACAGAGAGTGGGGGACAGAGAGTGGGGGACAGAGAGTGGGGGACAGAGAGTGGGGGACAGAGAGAGGGGGACAGAGAGCGCAGAGAGATAGAAGGAGACAGAGAGTGGGGGGACAGAGAAAGGTGGAGAGAGAGAGAGAGAGGGGGGACAGAGAGTGTGGACAGAGTAGGGAGAGAGAGGGGGGATGAGCGAGAGGGGGACAGAGAGAGGGGGGACAGAAAGAGGGGGGACAGAAAGTGGGAGGACAGAGAGAGGGGGATAGAGAGAGGGGGACAGAGAGAGGGGGACAGAGAGGCAGGATGGGGTGTACAGAGAGAGGTGGGACAGAGAGAGGTGGGACAGAGAGAGGGGGACAGAGAATGGGAGGATGCGGGGACAGAGAGAGGTGGGACAGAGAGAGGGAGGACAGAGAGAGGGGGTCAGAGTGATGGGAACAGAGAGACCGGGAAGAGAGAGTGGGCACAGAGAGCGTGGGGCCAGAGAGGGGAGGACAGAGGGGGAGAGAAGTGGGGACAGTGAGAGGGAGGACAGACGGTGTGGGGACAGAAAGAGAGGGAATAGTGAGAGGGAGACAGAGAGTGGGAGGATGGGGGGATAGTGAGAGAGGTGGGACAGAGAGAGGGAGGACAGAGAAAGAGGGATAGAGAGTGGCGGACAGAGAGAGGGGGACAGAGAGAGGGGGACAGAGAGAGGGGGGCAGAGAGGCAGAATGGGGTGTACAGAGTGAGGTGGGACAGAGAGAGGGATGACAGAGAGAGAGAGAAATAGATAATGGGAGAATGGGGGACACAGAAAGAGGTGGGACAGACAGAGAAGGGGGACAGAGATAGGGTTGGACAGCGGGGGAGGCAGAGAGAGTGGGGACAGAGAGAGGAGGACAGAGAGAGGAGGGGTAGAGACAGGGGGGACAAAGAGTGGGGAAAAAAGAGAGGGGAACAGAGAGTGGGCGACAGAGAGAGGGGGACAGAGAGCGCAGGGAGATAGCAGGAGGCAGAGAGTAGGGGGACAGAGAGAGATAGGTGGAGAGAGAGAGGTGGGGACAGAGAGTGTTGACAGAGTAGGGGACAGAGAGGGGGGAACAGCAAGAGGCGGGACAGAGAGAGGGCAGACAGAAAGAGGGGGGACAGAAAGTGGGAGACAGAGAGAGGGAGGATGGGGGGAGAGAGAGAGGTGGGACAGAGAGAGGGAGGACAGAGAGAGGGGGATAGAGAGAGGGGGACAGAGAGAGGGGGACAGAGAGGCAGGATGGGGTTTACAGAGAGAGGTGGGTCAGAGAGAGGGTGGACAGAGAGAGGGGGGCAGAGAATGGGAGGATGGGTGGGACAGAGAGAGGTGGGACAGAGAGAGGGGGCGAGAGAGAGAGAGGAGGGGTAAAGCCAGGGGGGACAAAAAGAGGGGAACAGAGAGAGGGGAACAGAGAGTGGGGGACAGAGAGTGGGGGACAGAGAGAGGGTGACAGAGAGCGCAGGGAAATAGAAGGAGACAGAGAGTAGGGGGACAGAGAGAGGTGGAGAGTTAGAGGTGGGGACAGAGAGAGTGGACTGAGTAGGGGACAGAGAGGGGGGAAGAGCGAGAGGGGGTTAGAGATAGGGTGACAGAAAGAGGGGGGACAGAAAGTGAGAGACAGAGAGAGGGAGGATGTGGTCACAGAGAGAGGTGGGACAGAGAGAGGGAGGACAGAGAGAGGGGGATAGAGAGAGGGGGACAGAGAGAGGGGGGCAGAGAGGCAGGATGGGGTGTACAGAGAGAGGTGGGACAGAGAGAGGTGGGACAGAGAGAGGGTGACAGAGAATGGGAGGATGGGGGGACAGAGAGAGGTGGGGCAGAGAGAGGGAGAACAGCGAGAGGGGGTCAGAGTGAGGGGAACAGAGAGAGGGGGAAGAGAGAGTGGGCACAGAGAAAGGGGGGCCAGAGAGGGGAGGACAGAGGGGGGACAGAAAAGTGGGGACAGAGATAGGGAGGACAGAGAGAGAAGGGGGACAGAGAGAGGGTTGGACAGCGGGGGAGGCAGAGGGAGTGGGGACAGAGAGAGCGGGACAGAGAGAGGAGGGGTAGAGACAGGGGGGACAAAGAGAGGGGAACAGAGAGTGAGGGACAGAGAGTGGGGGACAGAGAGTTGGGGACAGAGAGCGCAGGGAGATAGAAGGAGACAGAGAGTTGGGTGACAGAGAGAGGTGGAGAGAGGGGGGGGGGGCAGTGAGTGTGGACAGAGTAGGGGAGAGAGAGGGGGAAGAGCGAGGCTGGGACAGAGAGAGGGGGACAGAAAGAGGGGGGACAGAAAGTGGGAGGACAGAGAAAGGGGGATAGAGAGAGGGGGCAGAGAGAGGGGGACAGAGAGGCAGGATGGGGTGTACAGAGAGAGGTGGGACAGAGAGAGGGAGGACAGAGAGAGGGGGACAAAGAATGGGAGGATGGGAGGAACAGAGAGAGGTGGGACAAAGAGAGGGAGGAAAGAGAGAGGGGTTCCGAGTGAGGGAAACAGAGAGAGTGGGAAGAGAAGTCGGCACAGAGAAAGTGGGGCCAGAGATGGGAGGACAGAGGGGGGACAGAGAAGTGGGGACAGAGAGAGGGGGACATGGAGAGAATGGGGACAGAGAGAGGGTTGAACAGCGGGGGAGGCAGGGAGAGTGGGGACAGAGAGAGGGGGACAGAGAGAGGAGGGGTAGAGACAGGGGGGACAAAGAGAGGGGAACAGAGAGTGGGGGACAGAGAGTGGGGGACAGAGAGTGGGGGACAGAGAGAGGGGGACAGAGAGAGGGGGACAGAGAGAGGGGGACAGAGAGAGGGGGACAGAGAGAGGGGGACAGAGAGAGGGGGACAGAGAGAGGGGGACAGAGAGCGCAGAGAGATAGAAGGAGACAGAGAGTGGGGGACAGAGAAAGGTGGAGAGAGAGAGAGAGAGGGGGGACAGAGAGTGTGGACAGAGTAGGGAGAGAGAGGGGGGATGAGCGAGAGGGGGACAGAGAGAGGGGGGACAGAAAGAGGGGGGACAGAAAGAGGGGGGACAGAAAGTGGGAGGACAGAGAGAGGGGGATAGAGAGAGGCGGACAGAGAGAGGGGGACAGAGAGGCAGGATGGGGTGTACAGAAAGAGGTGGGACAGAGAGAGGTGGGACAGAGAGAGGGGGACAGAGAATGGGAGGATGCGGGGACAGAGAGAGGTGGGACAGAGAGAGGGAGGACAGAGAGATGGGGTCAGAGTGAGGGGAACAGAGAGGGGGGAAGAGAGGGTGGGCACAGAGAAAGGGGGGGCCAGAGAGGGGAGGACAGAAGGGGACAGAGAAGTGGGGACAGAGAGAGGGGGACATAGAGAGAAGGGGGACAGAGAGAGAGGGTTGGACAGCGGGAGAGGCAGAGAGAGTGTGGACAGAGAGAGCGGGACAGAGAGAGGAGGGGTAGAGACAGGGGGGACAGAGAGTGGGGGACAGAGAGTGGGGGACAGAGAGTGGGGGACAGAGAGAGGGGGACAGAGAGAGGGGGACAGAGAGAGGGGGACAGAGAGAGGGGGACAGAGAGAGGGGGACAGAGAGAGGGGGACAGAGAGCGCAGGGAGATAGAAGGAGACAGAGAGTGGGGGACAGAGAGAGGTGGAGAGAGAGAGGGGGGACAGTGAGTGTGGACAGAGTAGGGGAGAGAGAGGGGGAAGAGCGAGGGTGGGACAGAGAGAGGGGGGACAGAAAGAGGGGGGACAGCAAGTGGGAGGACAGAGAGAGGGGGGACAGTGAGTGTGGACAGAGTAGGGGAGAGAGAGGGGGAAGAGCGAGGGTGGGACAGAGAGAGGGGGGACAGAAAGAGGGGGGACAGAAAGTGGGAGGACAGAGAGAGGGGGATTGAGAGAGGGGGACAGAGAGAGGGGGACAGAGAAGCAGGATGGGGTGTACAGAGAGACGTGGGACAGAGAGAGGGAGGACAGAGAGAGGGGGACAAAGAAGGGGAGGATGTGAGGGACAGAGAGAGGTGGGACAAAGAGAGGGAGTTAAGAGAGAGGGGTTTCGAGTGAGGGAAACAGAGAGAGTGGGAAGAGAAGTCGGCACAGAGAAAGTGGGGCCAGAGATGGGAGGACAGAGGGGGGGCAGAGAAGTGGGGACAGAGAGAGGGGTCATGGAGAGAATGGGGACAGAGAGAGGGTTGAACATCGGGGGAGTCAGTGAGAGGGGAACAGAGAGTGGGGGACAGAGAGTGGGGGACAGAGAGTGGGGGACAGAGAGAGGGGGACAGAGAGCGCAGAGAGATAGAAGGAGACAGAGAGTGGGGGGACAGAGAGAGGTGGAGAGAGAGAGAGGGGGGACAGAGAGTGTGGACAGAGTAGGGAGAGAGAGGGGGGAAGAGCGAGAGGGGGACAGAGAGAGGGGGGACAGAAAGAGGGGGGACAGAAAGTGGGAGGACAGAGAGAGGGGAATAGAGAGAGGGGGACAGAGAGAGGGGGACAGAGAGGCAGGATGGGGTGTACAGAGAGAGGTGGGACAGAGAGAGGTGGGACAGAGAGAGGGGGACAGAGAATGGGAGGATGCGGGGACAGAGAAAGGTGGGACAGACAGAGGGAGGACAGAGAGAGATGGCAGCGAGAGGGGGTCAGAGTGAGGGGAACAGAGAGGGGATGAGAGGGTGGGCACAGAGAGCGGGGGGCAGAGAGGGGAGGACGTGGGGGAGAGAAGTGGGGACAGAGAGGGAGGACAGAGGGAGGGGGGACGGAGAGAGGGAGACATAGAGTGGGAGGATGGGGGGGACAGAGAGAGGGGGGCAGAGAGAGGGAGACAGAGAATGGGATGATGGGGGGACAGAGAGAGGTGGGACAGAGAGAGGGAGGACAGAGAGAGATGGCAGCGAGAGGGGGTCAGAGTGAGGGGAACAGAGAGAGGGGAAGAGAGGGTGGGCACAGAGAGCGGGGGGCAGAGAGGGGAGGACGGGGGAGAGAAGTGGGGACAGAGAGGGAGGACAGAGGGAGGGGGGACAGAGAGAGGGAGACATAGAGTGGGAGGATGGGGGGGACAGAGAGAGGTGGGACAGAGAGAGGGAGGACAGAGAGAGGGGGACAGAGAATGGGAGGATGGGGGGACAGAGAGGAGAGATCAAGAGAGAGGTGGGATAGAGAGAGGGAGGACAGAGAGAGGGGGTCAGAGTGAGTGGAACAGAGAGACGGGGAAGAGAGAGTGGGCACAGAGAAAGGGGGGACAGAGAGAGAAGGGAGACAGAGAGAGGGTTGGACAGCCGGGGAGGCAGAGAGAGTGGGGACAGAGAGAGGGGGACAGAGAGAGGAGGGGTAGAGAGAGGAGGGACAAAGAGAGGGAAAAAAGAGAGGGGAACAGAGAGAAGGGGACAGAGAGAGGGGGACAGAGAGCGCAGGGAGATAGAAGGGATCAGAGAGTGGGGGTACAGAGAGAGGTGGAGAGAGAGAGAGGGACAGAGAGTATGGACAGAGTAGGGGATAGAGAGGGGGGAAAGAGCGAGAGGGGGGACAGAGAGAGGGGGGAAAGAACGAGGGGACAGAAAGTGGGAGACAGAGAGAGGGAGGATGGGGGACAGAGAGAGGTGGGACAGAGAGAGGGAGGACAGAGAAAGGTGGGACAGAGAGAGGGAGGACAGAGAGAGAGGGACAGAGAATGGGAGGATGGGGTGTACAGAGAGAGGTGGGACAGAGAGAGGGAGGGCAGAGTGAGAGGGATAGAGAGAGGGGGCAGAGAGAGGGGGTCAGAGTGAGGGGAACAGAGAGAGGGGGAAGAGAGAGTGGGCACAGAGAAAGGGGGGGCAGATAGCGGAGGACAGAGGGGGGACAGAGAAGTGGGGACAGAGAGAGGGGGGGCAGAGAGAGGGGGGGCAGAGAAAGGGGGACAGAGAGAGGGGACAGAGAGCGGGGACAGAGAGAGGAGGACAGAGAGAGGGGGACAAAGAGAGGGATACAGAGAGCTCGGAGATAGAAGGCATCAGAGTGTCAGAGGACAGAGAGTGGGAGACAGAGTGGAGGAAGAGTGGGGGACAGAGTGGGGGACAGAGTGGGGGACAGAGAAAGGGGGGCAGAGTGGGGACAGAGAGAGGCGCAGATTAAAGGGGGACAGAGAGTGGGGGACAGAGAGAGGGGGTTCAGACAGGGGGACACACAGTGAGAGGGGGGACAGAGAGAGGGGGCAGAGAGGGGGGACAGACCGCGGGAGGATGGGGGGACAGAGAGAGGTGAGACAGAGAGAGGGGGCAGAGAGAGGGGGCAGAGAGAGGGGGTCAGAGAGAGGGCGTCAGAGAGAGGGGAACAGAGAGAGGGGGAAGAGAGAGTGGGCACAGAGAGCGAGAGGACCAGTGAGGGGAGGACAGGGAGGGCAGAGAAGTGGGGACGGAGAGAGGGAGGACAGAGAGAGGGGGACAGAAAGAGGGGAGACAGAGAGAGGGAGACAGAGAGAGGGTTACAGAGAGAGGTGATATGGAGAGAGGGGGACAGAGAGGGGGGACAGAGAGAGGGAGGATGGGGGGACAGAGAGAGGGGGAAGTGTGAGGAAGGATGGGGGGACAGAGAGAGTGGGACAGAGAGAGGGAGAACAGAGAGAGGGGGAAGAGAGAGTGGGCACAGAGAAAGGGGGACAGAGAGCTCGGGGAGATAGAAGGCATCAGAAAGTGGGAGGACAGAGAGTGGGGGGACAGAGGGGGGAACAGTGGGAGGGACAGAGAGAGGGGCCAGAGATAGGGGTGTACAGAGAGGAGGGATCAAGAGAGTGGGGACAGAGAGATTAGGGACAGAGAGAAGGGGGAGATAGAAGGTGTCAGAGAGTGGGGGGCAGAGAGTTGCGGACAGAGAGTGGGGGTACGGAGTGTGGGGACAGAGTGGGGGACAGAGTGGGGGACAGAGAAAGGGGGTTCAGAGAGGGGGGCCACAGAGAGAGGGGGACAGAGAAGAGGGAGGTACAGACAGAGGGGGACGGAGATGTGGACAGAGACAGGGCGGACTGGGGGCAGAGAGAGTGAGAGAGGGGACAGAAAGAGAGGGGCACACAGAGAGAGAGGGGACAGAGAGAGAGGGGACAGAGATAGAAAGTGGGGACAGAGAGAGGGAGACAAAGGGGACGGGGGCACAGAGAGAGGTGAATAAAGAGAGAGAGAGGGGACAGAGAGAGTGGACAGAGTTGGGGACAGAGGGGGGACTGAGAGAGGGTGACAGTGAGAGAGGGAGTACAGATAGACGTGAGACAGAAAGAGGGGGTCGGGGGGCAGTGAGAAGGGGACAGAGTGATCGGGCACAGAGAGTGGCGACAGGGGGGAGAGAGAAAGGGGGCAGAGATGGGGCGGACAGAGAGGAGGGGGAGAGACCCGTGGGGACAGAGAGAGGGGGAGAGAGAGAGGGGGGGTACAGAGAGAGAGGTGGGGGGGAACATTAAAAGGGTGTCAGAGAGAGGGGCACAGAGACAGCGGGACAGAAAGAGGGGACTGAGATAGAGGGGGTAGAGAAAGGGGGACACAGAGAGGTGTGTCAGAAGGGGGACAGAGAAAGGGGACAGAGAGTGTGGACAGAGTAAGGGACAGAGAGGGGGGCAGAGCGACAGGGAGACAGAGAGAGGAGGCGACAGTGGGAGAGGGGCAGAGAGAGGGGGACACAGGGAGGGGGAGTACAGAGCGATGCGGGACAGAAAGAGGGGGTCGGGGGGCAGAGAGAGGGGGTACAGAGTGATGGGGGACAGGGAGGGGGGCGACAGAGGGGGGGACAGAGAGAGGCGGACAGAGAGAAGCGGGACAAAGCGAGGGGGACAGAGAGAGGGGTACAGAGAGATGCAGGACAGAGAATCGGGCGACGCGGGTCAGAGAGCGGGGGACAGAGAGAGGCAGGACAGAGAGGGGGACAGAGTGAGTGGGGGAAAGAGAAGGGGGACAGAGAGAGGAAGGATAGAGAGAGGGGGTCAGAGAGCGGGGGTGCAGAGAGAGGGGGACAGAGAGGGTGACAGAGAGAGGGTGAACAGGGAGAGTGGACAGAGAGCAGGGGACAGAGAGAGGGAGGACAGAGAGAGGGTGGACAGAGAGCAGGGGACAGAGAGCAGGGGACAGAGAGAGCAGGGGACAGAGAGAGGGAGGACAGAGAGAGGGAGGACAGAGAGAGGGAGGACAGAGAGAGGGAGGACAGAGAGAGGGGGGACATAGAGGGGGTACAGAGAGCGGAGACAGAGAGAGGGGGACAAAGAGATTGGGGACAGGGAGAGGGGGAGATAGAAGAGGTCAGAGAGTGGGGACAGAGATTTGGGGACAGAGAGAGGGCGGAGCAGAGGAGGGACAGAGAGTGGGGGACAGAGTGAGGAGGTTCAGAGAGGGGGACAGAGAGAGAGGGTACAGAGAGAGAGGGGAGGACAGAGTGAGGGGGGACAGAGGGGGGACAGAGAGATGGAGGATGGGGGCAGAGAGAGCGAGCGAGGGGATAGAGGGGGGACAGAGAGAGAGGGGACAGAGAGCGAGAAGGGACAGAGAGATAGGGACAGAAAACGGGGGGACAGAGAGGGGAGATGGAGAGAGTGTGACAGAGAGAGGGGGTACAAAGAGAGGGGGACACAGAGGGGGGCAGAGAGGACAGAGAGAGTGGGACAGAGAGAGGGGGGTACAAAGAGAGGGGACAGAGAGAGGGGAGACAGAGAGGGGGACAGAGAGAGGGGGACGGGGGCAGAGAAGTGAGGATAGAGAGAGGGGGGCAGAGAGAGGTGGGCAAAGTGAGGTTAACAAAGAGAGGGGAACAGAGAGAGGGGACAGAGAGTGGGGGCAGAGAGCGTGGGGATATAGAAGGGGTCAGAGAGTGGGGGGACAGAGAGCTGGAGAGAGAGAGAAAGAGGACAGAGTGAGTGGACAGAGTAGGGGACAGAGAGAGGGGGACAGAAAGAGGGGGTCGGAGGGCAGAGAGAGGGGGGACATAGTGATGGGGACAGAGAGAGAGGGGCGACAGAGGGGGGACAGAGAGGGGGCAGAGATGGCGTATTAAGAGAGAAGGGGGAGAGAGAGGGGGTACAGAGAGAGGTGGGCAGAAGGGCATCAGAGAGAGAGGAGGCAGAGAGAGGGGGACAGTGGAGGGGGGGCAGAGATAGAGGGGGTAGAGAGAGGGGGACAGAGCGAGGGGTGCCAGAGAGGGGACAGAGAGAGTGAAAGAGAGGGAGGAAAAGAGAGAGGGAAGACAGAGAGAAGGGGGGCAGAGGGTGCGGCTAGAGAGAGGGGGTCAGAGAGTGTGAGGGACAGAGAGATGTAGGATAGAGAGAGGGGTTTACAGAGAGAGGGGGGACAGAGAGATGGGGGACAGAGAGAGGGAGGACAAAGAGAGGGAGGACAAAGAGAGGGAGGACAAAGAGAGGGAGGACAGAGAGAGGGGGACAGAGAGAGGGGGACAGAGAGAGGGGAATAGAGAGACGGGGATAGAGAGTTGGGGCAAAAAGAGGGAGAAATGGGATAGAGAGAGTGGGGCGAGAGAGAGAACGCACAGAGAGAGGGGGATGGAAAGAGGGGGCAGAGAGAGGGGTACAGAGAACGGGGAACAGACAGATGGGGACAGAGAGACGGGGACAGAGAGAGTGGTCAGAGATAGGGAGGACAGAGAGGTGGGGGACAGAGAGACGGGGACAGAGAGAGGGGTACAGAAAGATAGGTACAGAGAAAGGGGAGCAGAAAGAGGGGTACAGAGAAAGGGGTACAGGGAGACGGGGACAGAGAGAGGGAGGACAGACAGAGAGGGGACAGAGAGAGGCGGGGCAGAGAGTGGCGGACCGAGAGGCGGGTCAGTGAGAGGGGATACAGAGATAGAGGGGGTAGGGAGAGGGGGACAGCGCGAGGGGTGAAAGACGGGGTACAGAGAGGGGGGCAGAGAGAGGGAAAGAGTGGGGAAAGAGAGGGGGGACAGAGTGAAAGGGGGACAGAGGTCGCGGACAGAGAGAGGGGGACAGAGAGAGTGCGGGACAGAGAGAGGGGGTGATAGAGAGGGGGGGACAGAGAAGGGGGCAGGGGGGAACAGAGAGAGGGGGACAGAGAGAGGGAGGACAGAGAGAGGGAGGAAAGAGAGTGGGATGACAGAGAGAGGGAGGACAGAGAGTGGGAGGACAGAGAGAGGGGGACAGAGAATGGGGGCAGAGAGCGCGAGAGAGGAGATAGAGAGATGGGGGGTGAGAGAGAGAACGGACAGAGAGGGAGGAGGACAGAGAGAGGGGGAGATAGAGATGGAGACAGAGAGAGGGAACCGAGGGGGTGGGCAGAGAGAGGGGGACAGAGAGGGGGGGTAGAGAGAGGGGGACCGAACGAGGGGTGCCAGAGAGGTGACAGAGAGGGGGGAACAGAGGGAGGAAAAGAGTGGGGCAAAAAGAGAGAGGGAAGACAGAGAGAAGGAGGGCAGAGGGCGCAGACTGAGAGAAGGGGACAGAGAGAGTGAGGGACAGAGAGAGGGGGACAGAGAGAGAGGGAACAGAGAGGGGGGAAATAGAGAGACGGGGACAGAGATGGGGGGACAGTGTTTTAAAAAATTCTCAAGGTCAGGTTCGTAGGAGAGTAGTCTGACACAGAACAAACGACCAAGAGGCGAGACTGCTAGAATATGGGCATTTTATTCCCCGCAGCGTCGCACAACGGGTCTGGCTTATACTCACTCTACATGTTACAAAAACTGGGAGCCGTCAGTTCTCGTAGAGCGGTTGCCAACAACCCACGCTCGGCGGTTAAACGTAACCCCGGAGCAGACTCACCGAACTGGAGACTTTTCCAGCTGATATACTCTTTTCCAGATATAAACATTCATGTGAACAGCAGAGCAAGGCTAAAAAACACATTCCATTCTGGTTACATACAGATAAGAAGATTCACACGGGACTAAGCAACACCTCCATTCCGGTTAGATTCACACATGTATTGGGACATAATTTTTAACCGTTTCACCACATTCCACTGCTTGGAATTTTACACCACAGACAGAAAGAGCGACAGATGGGATTGAGAGAGTGGGGGAAGAGAGAGAACGGACAGAGAGAGGGCGCGGAAAGAGGGGGCAGAGAGAGGGGTACAGAGAAAGGGGAACAGACAGATGGGACAGAGAGAGGGGGTCAGAGAGAGGGAGGATAGAGAGAGGGGTACAGAGAGATAGGTACAGAGAAAGGGGTACAGAGAGATGGGGACAGAGGGATGGGGACAGAGAGAGGGGGGACAGACAGAGAGAGGACAGACAGAGAGGCGACAGAGAGAGGGGGGACAGAGATAGGGGGACCGAGAGGGGGGACAGTGAGAGGGGATACAGAGATAGAGGGTGTATGGAGAGAGGGGGACAGCGCGAGGGGTGTCAGAGGGGGGGACAGAGAGGGGGAACAGAGAGAGGGAAAGAGAGGGGGAAAGAGAGAGGGAAGACAGAGAGAAAGGGGACAGAGAGAGGGGGGACAGAGAGAGGGAGGACAGAGTGAGGGAGGACAGAGAGAGGGAGGATAGAGAGAGGGGGACAGAGAGACGGGGACAGAGAGTGGAGGCATAGATAGCGAGAGAGGAGATAGAGAGTGTGGGGGGGGGGGTGAGAGAGAGAACGGACAGAGAGGGAGGGGGACTGAGAGGGGGGAGGTAGAGAGGGAGACAGAGAGAGGGAACAGAGAGGGGGTCAGAGAGACGGGGATAGAGAGATGGAAACAGAGAGAGGGGGACGGAAAGCGGGGGCAGAGAGAGGGATACAGAGAAAGGGGAACAGAGAGCGGGAGACAGAGAGAGGCAGGACAGAGAGGGGGACAGAGAGAGTGGGGGAAAGAGAAGGGGGACAGAGAGAGGAAGGATAGAGAGAGCGGGTCTGAGAGAGGGGGTGCAGAGAGAGGGGGACAGAGAGGGTGACAGAGAGAGGGTGAACAGGGAGAGTGGACAGAGAGCAGGGGACAGAGAGAGGGAGGACATAGCGAGAGGACAGAGAGAGGGAGGACAGAGAGAGGGTGGACAGAGAGAGTGGACAGAGAGCAGGGGACAGAGGGAGCAGGGGACATAGAGAGGAAGGACAGAGAGAGGGAGGACAGAGAGAGGGGGACATAGAGGGGGTACAGAGAGCGGAGACAGAGAGAGGGGGACAAAGAGATTGGGGACAGAGAGAGGGGGGAGACAGAAGAGGTCAGAGAGTGGGGACAGAGATTTGAGGACAGAGAAAGGGGGACAGAGAGAGGGCGGAGCAGAGGAGGGACAGAGAATGGGGGAACAGAGTGAGGAGGTTCTGAGAGGGGGACAGAGAGAGAGCGTACAGAGAGAGGGGAGGACAGAGTGAGGGGGTACAGAGGGGGGACAGAGAGATGGAGGATGGGGGCAGAGAGAGCGAGCGAGGGGATAGAGGGGGGACAGAGAAAGAGGGGACAGAGAGCGAGAAGGGACAGAGAGATAGGGACAGAAAACGGGGGGACAGAGAGGGGAGATGGAGAGAGTGTGACAGAGACAGGGGGTACAAAGAGAGGGGGACACAGAGGGGGGCAGAGAGGACAGAGAGAGTGGGGCAGAGAGAGGGGGGTACAAAGAGAGGGGACAGAGAGAGGGGAGACAGAGAGGGGGACAGAGAGAGGGGGACGGGGGCAGAGAAGTGAGGATAGAGAGAGGGGGGCAGAGAGAGGTGGGCAAAGTGAGGTTAACAAAGAGAGGGGAACAGAGAGAGGGGCCAGAGAGTGGGGGCAGAGAGCGTGGGGATATAGAAGGGGTCAGAGAGTGGGGGGACAGAGAGGTGGAGACAGAGAGAAAGAGGACAGAGTGAGTGGACAGAGTAGGGGACAGAGAGAGGGGGACAGAAAGAGGGGGTCGGAGGGCAGAGAGAGGGGGGACATAGTGATGGGGACAGAGACAGAGGGGCGACAGAGGGGGGACAGAGAGGGGGGCAGAGATGGCGTATTAAGAGAGAAGGGGGAGAGAGAGGGGGTACAGAGAGAGGTGGGCAGAAGGGCATCAGAGAGAGAGGAGGCAGAGAGAGGGGGACAGTGGAGGGGAGGCAGAGATAGAGGGGGTAGAGAGAGGGGGACAGAGCGAGGGGTGCCAGAGAGGGGACAGAGAGAGTGAAAGAGAGGGAGGAAAAGAGAGAGGGAAGACAGAGAGAAAGGGGGCAGAGGGTTAGGCTAGAGAGAGGGGGTCAGAGAGTGTGAGGGACAGAGAGATGTAGGATAGAGAGAGGGGTTTACAGAGAGAGGGTGGACAGAGAGATGGGGGACAGAGAGAGGGAGGACAAAGAGAGGGACGACAAAGAGAGGGAGGACAAAGAGAGGGAGGACAGAGAGAGGGGGACAGAGAGAGAGGAATAGAGATACGGGGATAGAGAGTTGGGGCAAAAAGAGGGAGAAATGGGATAGAGAGAGTGGGGCGAGAGAGAGAACGCACAGAGAGAGGGGGATGGAAAGAGGGGGCAGAGAGAGGGGTACAGAGAAAGGGGAACAGACAGATGGGGACAGAGAGACGGGGACAGAGAGAGTGGTCAGAGAGAGGGAGGACAGAGAGGTGGGGGACAGAGAGACGGGGACAGAGAGAGGGGTACAGAAAGATAGGTACAGAGAAAGGGGTACAGAGAGACGGGGACAGAGAGAGGGAGGACAGACAGAGAGGGGACAGAGAGAGGCGGGGCAGAGAGTGGCGGACCGAGAGGCGGGTCAGTGAGAGGGGATACAGAGATAGAGGGGGTAGGGAGAGGGGGACAGCGAGAGGGGTGAAAGAGTGGGGAAAGAGAGGGGGGACAGAGTGAAAGGGGGACAGAGGTCGCGGACAGAGAGAGGGGGACAGAGAGAGTGCGGGACAGAGAGAGGGGGTGATAGAGAGGGGGGGGCAGAGAAGGGGGCAGGGGGGACAGAGAGAGGGGGACAGAGAGAGGGAGGACAGAGAGAGGGAGGACAGAGAGTGGGAGGACAGAGAGTGGGAGGACAGAGAGCGCGAGAGAGGAGACAGAGAGATGGGGGGTGAGAGAGAGAACGGACAGAGAGGGAGGAGGACAGAGAGAGGGGGAGATAGAGATGGAGACAGAGAGAGGGAACAGAGGGGGTGGGCAGAGAGAGGGGGACAGAGAGTGGGGGTAGAGAGAGGGGGGCCGAACGAGGGGTGCCAGAGAGGTGACAGAGAGGGGGGAACAGAGGGAGGAAAAGAGTGGGGCAAAAAGAGAGAGGGAAGACAGAGAGAAGGAGGGCAGAGGGCGCGGACTGAGAGAAGGGGACAGAGAGAGTGAGGGACAGAGAGAGGGGGGACAGAGAGAGAGGGAACAGAGAGGGGAGAATAGAGAGACGGGGACAGAGATGGGGGGACAGAAAGAGCGAAAGATGGGATTGAGTGAGTGGGGGGAAGAGAGAGAACGGACAGAGAGAGGGCGCGGAAAGAGGGGGCAGAGAGAGGGGTACAGAGAAAGAGGAACAGACAGATGGGACAGAGAGAGGGGGTCAGAGAGAGGGAGGATAGAGAGAGGGGTACAGAGAGATAGGTACAGAGAAAGGGGTACAGAGGGATGGGGACAGAGAGAGGGGGGACAGACAGAGAGAGGACAGACAGAGAGGCGACAGAGAGAGGGGGGACAGAGAGAGGGGGACCGAGAGGGGGGACAGTGAGAGGGGATACAGAGATAGAGGGTGTATGGAGAGAGGGGGACAGCGCGAGGGGTGTCAGAGGGGGGAACAGAGAGGGGGAACAGAGAGAGGGAAAGAGAGGGGGAAAGAGAGGGGGAAAGAGAGGGGGAAAGAGAGAGGGAAGACAGAGAGAAAGGGGACAGAGAGAGGGGGGGCAGAGAGAGGGAGGACAGAGTGAGGGAGGACAGAGAGAGGGAGGATAGAGAGAGGGAGGATAGAGAGAGGGGGACAGAGAGACGGGGACAGAGAGACGGGGACAGAGAGACGGGGACTGAGAGTGGAGGCAGAGATAGCGAGAGAGGAGATAGAGAGTGTGGGGGGGGGGGGGTGAGAGAGAGAACGGACAGAGAGGGAGGGGGTCTGAGAGTGGGGAGGTAGAGAGGGAGACAGAGAGAGGGAACAGAGTGGGGGGTCAGAGAGACGGGGATAGAGAGATGGGAACAGAGAGAGGGGGACGGAAAGCGGGGGCAGAGAGAGGGATACAGAGAAAGGGGAACAGAGAGCGGGGGACAGAGAGAAGCAGGACAGAGAGTGGGAGGACAGAGAGAGGGGAGGACAGAGAGAGGGGAGGACAGAGAGAGGGAGGATTGGGGTGCAGAGAGAGCGAGAGAGGGGATAGAAGGGGACAGAGAGAGAGGGGGACAGAGAGCGAGAGGGGACAGAGAGAGAGAGGGACAGAAAGTGAGGGGACAGAGAGAGGGGGACAGAGAGAGGCCGTACAAAGAGAGGGGGACAGAGGGGGGGGACGGGGGCAGAGAAGTGGGGACAGAGACAGGGGGGCAGAGAGAAGGAGGCAAAGAGAGGTTAACAAATAGAGGGGAACAGAAAGTCGGGAACAGAGAGAGGGGATAGTGAGTGGTTATAGAGAGCGCGGGGAGATAGAAGGGGTCAGAGGGTGGGGGCACAGAGAGAGATGGAGAGAGAGAGAGAGGGGGCAGAGAGAGTGGACAGAGTAGGGGATAGAGGGGGGGACGAGAGAGGGGGCGAGATAGAGGGGGCGACAGAGAGGGACAGAAAGAGGGGTCGGAGGGCAGAGAGAGGGGGGACATAGTGATGGGGGACAGAGAGAGGGGCGACAGAGTGGGGACAGAGAGTGGGGGCAGAGATGGGGTGTAAAGAGAGGAGGTGGAGAGAGAGGGGGTACAGAGAGAGGGGGACAGAGAGAGCGGGATGGGGGGGCAGAGATAGAGGGGGTAGAGAGAGGGAGAGAGAGCGAGGGGTGCCAGAGAGGTGACAGAGAGGGGGGACAGAGAGAGGGAAAGAGAGGGGCGAAAAGAGAGAGGGAAGACAGAGAGAACGGGGCAGACGGCAGGAACAGAGAGGGGGAACAGAGAGAGCGAGGGACAGAGAGAGGGAGGACAGAGAGAGGGGGACAGAGGGAGGGAGGACAGAGAGAGAGGGACACAGAGAGGGGAATAGAGAGACGGGGACAAAGAGTGGGGGCAGAGAGAGCGAGCGATTGGATAGAGAGAGTGGAGGGAGAAAGAGAATGGACAGAGAGGGAGGCGGGGACAGAGAGAGTGGTAGGTAAAGAGGGAGACAGAGAGAGGGAAGGGAGAGAGGGGGGACAGAGACGGGGACAGAGAGAGGGGCTCAGAGAGTAGGGGACAGAGAGAGGGAGGACAGAGAGGGGGACGGAAAGAACATAGAACATTAAACATAGAGGAATACAGCGCAGTACAGGCCCTTCGGCCCTCGATGTTGCGCCGATCCAAGCCCACCTCACCTACACTAGCCCACTATCCTCCATATGCCTATCCAATGCCCGCTTAAATGCCCATAATGAGGGAGAGTCCACCACTGCTACTGGCAGGGCATTCCATGAACTCACGACTCGCAGAGTAAAGAACCTACCCCTAACATCTGTCATATACCTACCCCCCCGCCCCCCCTTAATCTAAAACTATGCCCCCTTGTAATAGCTGACTCCATACGTGGAAAAAGATTCTCACTGTCGACCCTATCTAAACCCCTAATCATCCTGTACACCTCTATCAAGTCACCCCTAAACCTTCTTTTCTCCAATGAAAACAACCCCAAGTGCCTCAGCCTTTCCTCATACGAACCTTCTACCATACCAGACAACATCCTGGTAAACCTCCTCTGCACCCGTTCCAGTGCCTCCACATCCTTCCTCTTGGATGGCGACCAAAACTGCACACAATACTCCAGATGCGGCTGCAGCAGAGTCTTATACAACTGCAACATGACCTCAGAGCTCCGGAATCAATTCCTCTACCAATAAAAGCCAGTACGCCATATGCCTTCCTCACCGCACTATTTACCTGGGTGATAACTTTCAGAGATCTGTGTACATGGACACCAAGATCCCTCTGCTCATCCACACTACCAAGTATCCGACCATTAGCCCAGTACCCCATCTTTTTGTTACTCTTACCAAAGTGAATCACCTCACGCTTAGCTACATTGAGCTCCATTTGCCACCTTTCCGCCCAGTTCTGCAGCTTATCTATATCCCGCTGTAACCTGCCACATCCTTCCTCACTGTCTACAACTGCTCCGACTTTCGTATCATCCGCAAACTTGCTCACCCAACCTTCTAACCCCTCCTCCAGGTCATTTATAAAAAATGACAAACAGCAATGGTCCCAAAACAGATCCTTTGCGGAACACCGCTAGTGACGGCACTCCAAGATGAACCTTTGCCATCAACTACTACCCTCTATCTTCTTCCAGCCAGCCAACTCCTAATCCAAACCTCCAACTCACCCTCAATGCCATACCTCCGTATTTCTTGCAGTAGTCTACCATGGGGAACCTTATCAAACGCCTAACAAAAATCCATATACACCACATCTACCGCTTTACCCTCATCCACCTCCTTAGTCACCTTCTCAAAGAATTCAATAAGGTTTGTGAGGCACGACCTGCCCTTCACAAAACCATGCTCACTATCCTTGATCACATTATTCCTATCCAGATGTTCATAAATCCTATCCCTTACAATTCTCTCTAAGATGTTGCCCACGACAGAGGTGAGACTCACCGGCCTATAGTTACTAGGGTTATCCCTACTCCCCTTCTTGAACAAGGGAACCACATTTGGTATCCTCCAGTCATCTGGCACTATTCCTATAGACAACGAGGACATAAAAATCAAGGCCAATGGATCTGCAATCTCCTCCCTTACTTCCCAGAGAATCCTAGGATAAATGCCATCAGGCCCAGGGGACTTAACTATTTTCACCCTTTCCAGAATTTCCAACATACCTCAAATCCATCCATTCTACTTAATTGTGACTCAGTATTCACATTGACAACAATGTCCTGTTCCTGATTGAATACTGACGAAAAGTATTCATTCAGTGTCTCCCCAATCTCTTCAGCCTCCACACGCAACTTCCCACGACTATCCTTGATTGGATCTATTCCTATCGAGTCATTCTTTTATTCCTGACATACCTATGGAAAGCCTTTGGGTTTTCCCTAATCCTACCAACTAAGGACCTTTCATGTCCCCTCCTTGCTGCTCTTAGCTCTCTCTTCAGGTCCTTCCTGGCTACCTTATAACTCTCAATCGCCCCAATTGAACCTTCACACGTCATCTTTACATAGGCCGCCCTCTTCCATTTAACCAGGGGTTCCAATTCCTTATTAAACCACCGCTCCCTCACTCGACCCTTTGCTCCCTGTCTGACGGGTACATACTTATCAAGGACACTCAATAGTTGCTCCTTGTACAAGCTCCACATATCAATTACGCCCTTGCCTTGAAGTTTACTTTTCCAGGCCACACATCCTAAGTCATGCCTCACTGCATCATAATTTCCCTGCCCCCAGCTATAACTCTTGCCCTGTAGTGAACACTTATCCCTCTCCATCACTTGAGTAAAAGTCACCGAATGGTGGTCACTGTCCCCAAAGTGCTCAACTACCTCTAATTCTAACACCTGGCCTGGTTCATTACCCAGAACCAAATCCAGTATGGCCTCACCTCTTGTTGGCCTATTTACATATTGTGTCAGGAAACCCTCCTGCACACATTGGACAAACACTGACCCATCTAACGAACTTGAGTTATAGCTTTCCCAATCAATATCAGGAAAGTTAAAGTCCCCCATAACAACCACCCTATTACTTTCACTCTTCTCTTGAATCATCCTCGCAATCCTTTCTTCTACGTTTCTAGGACTATTAGGAGGCCTGTAAAAAAACTCCTAACAGGGTGAGCTCACCTTTCCTATTCCTCACCTCAGCCCAAACTACCTCAGATGGCGAGTCTCCATCCATCGTCCTTTCCACAGCTGTAATATTATATTTGACAAGCAATGCCACACCTCCCCCTCTATTACCCCCACTTCTGACCCTACTAAAACATTTAAACCCTGGAACCTGCAACAGCCAATCCTGTCCCTGTTCTACCCATGTCTCCGTAATAGCCACAACATCGAAGTCCCAGGTACCAACCCACGCTGCAAGTTCACCTACCTTATTTCGTATACTTCTTGCATTGAAGTATACACACTTCAAGCCACTTTCCTGTTTACAGGCACCCTCCTTTGAAATTGATGCCATGTTCCTAAGCTCCCTACAATCCAGGTCCTGCACCCTAAAGCTACAGTCTGGGTTCCCATGCCCCTGCAGAGTTAGTTTAAACCTCCCCCAAGAGCACTAGCAAACCTCCACCAAGGATACTGGTGCCCCTCAGGTTCAGGTGCAGACCATCCTGTTGATAGAGGTCCCACCTTCCCCAGAAAGAACCCCAGTTATCCAAATACCGGAATCCCTCCCCCCTGCACCATTCCTGTAGCCACGCATTTAACTGTTCTCTCTCCCTATTCCTCGACTCTCTATCACGTGGCACGGTTAACTAACCAGAGACAACAACTCTGTTCGTTCTAACTCCGAGCTTCCAACCTAGCTCCCTGAAAGCCTACCTAACATCCTCAGTGCTCCTCCTACCTATGTCATTGGTGCCAATGTGGACCACGACTTCGGGCTGCTCCCCCTCCCCCTTAAGGACCCGGAAAACACGATCAGAGACATCACGTACCCTTGCACCTGGGAGGCAACATACCAAACGTGAGTCTCTCTCGTTCCCACAAAACCGCCTATCTGTGCCCCGAACTGTTGAGTCCCCAATTACTATTGCTCTGCTCTTCTCCACCCTTCCCTTCTGAGTAACGGGGACAGGCTCCGAGCCAGAGGCCTGAGCCCCGTTACTTACCCCTGGTAAGTCGTCCCCCCCACAAGTGTCCAAAACGGTATACTTGTTTTTGAGGGGAACGGCCGCATGGGGTCCCTGCACTGGCTGCTTCCTCCCAGTCCCCCTCACTGTCACCCATCTCTCTGCCATATTTGGAGTTACTACTTCCCTAAAGCTCCGATCTATGACCCCCTCTGCCTCCCGAATGATCCTAAGTTCATCCAACTCCAGCTCCAGTTCCCTAACACGGACTTGGAGGAGCTGGAGATGGGTGCACTTCCTGCAAGTGTAATCAGCAGGGACGTCCATGGCATCCCTCACCTCTAACATGTTGCAAGAGGAACATTGCACTGCCTTCACTGCCATCCCTCTGAAAGTAACCTTTTATTAAAAAAAACTGGGTCTAAAGAATACAACAAGCAAAATGCAGCACTTACCTACTTACCACAACGGGTCTTATTATTTAGGTTAGAGGAGGAGGGCGGGCGGTAGACACTACCTCTGTAGTGCCTCGGGTTCTTCTCCTGCGCGCTTTTAAAGGGAACAAAAACCTACCCGGCTGCCCCTCCGGTCTTTGCCACTTCCCCCTGCTGCTCCCGCTCTTTCTGTAAAGAGAGAAAAAAACACCGCTGCCCGCTACCGGTAAGTAATTTTAAAACAAACTGTCTTACCTTAGCTGCTGCTCGCACTCAAAGTGACCGTTGGCGTCGAAGGGTGAGTATTTATACTCACTGCTTTTCTTCCCGGCTGCCCCTCTGGTCTTCGTCACTTCCCCCTGCTGCTCCCGCTCTTTCTGGAAAGAAAGAAAAAAACACCGCTGCCCGCTACCGGTAAGCAATTTTATAAAAAACTGTCTTACCTTAGCTGCTGCTCGCACTCAAAGTGAAGACAAGGAGAGGCATGGAGAGTCGATAGCCAGAGACTATTCCCTAGGCAGGATTGACTGGCACGAGGGGTCATAGTCTTAAGGTGTTAGGAGGAAAGTATATCGGAGATGTCAGAGGTCGGTTCTTTCTGCAGAGAGTTGTGAATGCATGGAATGCGTTGCCAGCGGTGGTGGTGAAAGCAGAGTCATTAGGGACATTTAGGAGGCTGTTGGACATGCACATTGAGGGGTGCGTAGGTTAGGGTTATTTTGTGTTAGATGAGGATTAATACACAGCACAACATCGTGGGCTGAAGGGCCTGTTCTGTGCTGTACTTTTCTATGTTCTATGTTCTACTTCTGTTCATGAATGACCAGTTCATCTATCTCCTCATTGTTACGAGGGTATCGTGTCTGTTCTATTGTTGAGAAGCTTAGTGAAATTATGTCTCTGAGAAAAAGAGCAAAAATATCATCTTTATTTCTTTGTTATTTACTTTGTCCCAATTGCAGTTTTTCTTCTGCTGCCAATCGAGGGCACATATTTGACTTTCCTGATCACAGTTTGCTTTACCTGCAGAAAGCTGTTGCAAACACATTTGTATCTCTCACTAGTTTAATTTCATGGTGTTTTCTCTCACAATGCATCATTTTGTTAGCCCCTCCCCCTATTGACTTAGAAACTGTTCTGAGTCTCCAGGCACGGGGTTTAACGTCAGCTTTATATATATTTTATACATTTAGTACTTTACCACTGCACCAGAAAACGCTCCCCACCACCCACCATCAGCTTTGTGCACCTCTTCCTATAATTAACAACATCCTTTACCTTCCCCTGGATTCCATGATTAGATCTTTTTAGGCTTTTGCTGATGTTTGCAACTCAAATTTGTTATAAATGATGAAATCATTAAAATCTTTGATTTAAATGGAAGCTAACCAGACTACGGAGTATACAGATTGTCGCATTATCAGGAACAGTGGGGAGGTATTGCTTCACTGTCAGGTTGTCCACTTGCCAGATGTCAGCTGGCTTGTGCCTTTGAGTATAGTGTACAGTATCGCTTATGCTTCCAATGGAGAGATCAGCATAAGACTATTTCGTCAGATGAAGTACTTGCCTTCTGACACAGACATGATCATTTCCATTGAATGTTTGGACGATGAATAAACGTATCTCTTTCGGGGGGTCTGGAACCAGGTATCAGGTTATAGAAATCGAGTGTTTCAGAAGGAAAGGAATATACAACTGGAATCGAAACTATCTTCTGCATTTTGCGTTCAATCCCTGTTGACGCAAGAGGTGGCTGGATGTTTGTTGTTCATCTGGCCTCGATGGTTGTTTTGCAATATGTAAGCATCTGGCCAAATCAAAAGAAGGAGTGGGCCAACAGGGACAGTGACATTAATTGAGGACTCAAGGGCAGAGTCATTAACTCGTTCAGAGAAGCGGTGGTTCAGGTTGGTGAATCTTTTCTGTCTCTCTCTCTGTCTGTCTCCATTTGATACAATCTCCCTCACCCTTTCTCTCTCTTCTCTGTGTTGCTCTGTCATTCTCACTATCTCGCTCTCTCACACGCTGACTCTCTCTTGTTCTTTCACTCTTTATATCACTCAGTCTGTCTATCTGTCTCTGTCATTATCACTCTGTCTCTCCATCTGCCTTGTTCTCTGTGTTTTGTCTCTCTCATTTTCTCTCCCTCTGTGTCTCTCTGTCTTGCTGTCTCTCACTGTCTTTCTTTCCTAGCTTTGTCTCTAATGCTGTCTCTCTCACTCTCTCTTACACTATCTTTCTCTCTATCACTGACTCTCAGACATTCCCACTGCCTCTGCCAGTCTCTCTCTCTCTCTCTCTCCCACTTTTTCTCTCTCTCCTTCCTGCTTTTTTTTAACTTCTCTGACTCTGTCTCTATCCGTGTCTCTCTGTCACTGTCTCCCTCTCTGCATACCTCTCTCTCTCTCTGTATCTCTCTTTCTTTCTCTCTTTTACTGTCTATTTCTGTCTTGCTACCTCTACCAACCTCTCACTATCTGTATCTCTTTCCCTTTCTCTCCCCCACCTTTCTCTCTTTCACTGTCGCTCCCTGTACCCCACTGTGTCTCCCTCTATGACTGTCTTTCTCCAGGTTCCTGTCTCTGCGATTCTCTATCTGTGTCTTTCTCTGTCTCACTTTCTCTCTCACTAACTCACTGACTCATTCATTCATTCTTTCTCTCTCTATCTCTTTCTTTCACTACTCTCTTCCCCAAAACTATTCCTCAATTTTTCTCAATCTCTCTCTCTCTGGCTCACTCACACTGTCTGTTCCTCTCTCCTGCTGTCTCTCTCTCTCGCCCTCTCTCTCTCTCTCTCTCTCTCTCTCTCTCACTGTCTCTCTTTCTCCCTGGCTGTCTCTCTTTCTCTCTCTCCCACTGGATGTCGCACCCTCCCTCTATTGCTGTCCTTTCCTCTCTTTCTAGCTGTCCGTCCCTCTCTCTCGCTTTCCATCTCTTTTTCTCTCTTGCTCTCTTGCACTTGCTCTGTCTCCCGCTGTCTCTCTTTCTATATGTCCGTTTCACTGTTTCTCTATCTCTACCTCCCTCCCTCTCTCTCTCTTACACTGTCTCCCCTGTCTTGCTGTCTTCCCCTCTCTCTCTCGCTGTATCCCCCTCTCTCTCGCTGTCTCCCCCTCTCCCTTCTCCCTTGTCTCTCTGTCACGCACTCTCTCTCGCTGTCCCCTTCTCTCTCACTTGCTGTCCCACGCTCTCTCTCGCTCATCTTCCAGCGCGTTCACTCCCGCTGTTCCGTGCTCTCTCTGGCTCGCTGTCCTGCACTCTCCCTTGCTTGCTGTCCCATGTGCTCTCTTGCTCGATGTCCTGCACTCATTCTCGCTGTCCCACTTCTCTCTTTTTCACTGTCCCACGCTCCGTCTCGCTCAGTGTCCAGCTCTGTCTCTCTCTTTCACGGTCCCGCGCTGTCCCTCTCTATCTCTGTCCCGCGCACCCTCTCGCTCACTGTCCCGCGCTCTCTCTTGCTCACTGTCCAGCGCTGTCCCTCCACATCTCCTACACCCACCCCTCTTCCAGGTGTAATAGTGTATGGGTTAGCTATACCCTAAATCTCCGAGAATAAACTCCAATCTTCACTGTAAATCGTACCCATGGGAGATAACCAGAACATCTGTTGAATAACTGGGCAAGAACCACCTACGACGAAAGACAGACATTTTCTGTTTGCTGACATGTGTGTCCCTGCATATCTTTCACGCTCTTGCCAATGTCGTATGAATTGAACAAGTTTTTTTCCATCCTTTTCAGATTTTCTTTGTATTTTCCCTACAGTACGGTTAAAGGGTGCAGACAAATCTCAAAATGCGGACACTCTGCCTGTTCCTGTTGGTCCTGCTCACAATCCCCATGTCAGATGCGGCTGTACTGGATAACCGTGCCTTGAGTGTCATTGTCAATCAGTAAGTGTCAGTGAAATAGATCTTACCTGACCATCTCTGTAAGCTGGGGGCTGTGCTCAATCTGAGGTCAAATCAGAGCCTGGTTGCCTGGAGCAGGCTGGTAATAAATGGCAAGGACACGGCAAGTATAGGGAGTGCTCTGTATCTGTGGGAAAAAAAGTCTGAACCTATTAACCAGGACTCTCATTACTCCCAGAGGGAGGGACTTCCAGGGAAACTATTACCAGATTTCCCGGGGTCATATCTCGAAGAGTGAAATCGATAGCACCCGCTGACCCCGAATTAAAGGAGAGAGTGAAATACACCGGAGTGAGCTTTGAAGAGAAAGTCCAAATTCCACACACAAGCAATATTTTACTGTTTACTGAATCATCTCATTCACCTCTCAGTTTCCCTTTGTCTCCCTCTGCCTCCTTTGCTATTATTCCTATTTCCTGTCAGTCTGCAAGTCTTTTATTCTGTTTGTCTCTGAATGCCCCAAACATTTTTCTCGTTAACAATTCTTCCAGGACTCTCCCGACATCCAGTTCCCACTGATTGCACCTTCAGCTCTCATTCTCTCTCTCTCTTTCTCTCTCCCCGTCGCTATTTATTTCTAACCATCCCGTGTATCATGCGGCATCAAGTAGTGCATCAGTCAAAGTAACTTAAAATGAATTTCGAGCGAGCTATCAAGAAGGCTTGTGGCATTCTCTGATTCATTGCAGGAGGATTTGTACAAAAATAAGTAACATTGTTCTGCTCTCTGGCAATCATCCTGATTCTCTCTTTAAACCTCTCACTGATCCCAGAATTTACTACAACAATGGGATAGGGATACAAAGTAAATCAACATTGACCTTCCCATGCAAGAACTTGAAATGTGAATTGCAGGGTTTCACGTTTTCTTTAATATGATGGGCATGGCTTCAAGTATCTCATCTCAAACTGTGCCTACTGACACTGCAAAGAGAATGTCTTACCCAAAGTCTGTTCCTTGACTCACACCCTGACGTTACCTCTTTCAGTTTCCGCAAAGAAGCTGGGCACCAGGTGACCGATTATGGGAGGCATCACTTCGCCTTCCTGGTGGCTTTACCTGCTTCCCAGTGCAACAGACCTGTAGACTTGAACCTCAACAGATCAAGACATCCTTTCATTAACGACGATGTAAACATTTTCCTGAACTCCCTACGTGGAAATTACCTCACTGTCTTCCCGAACAGCGGCAGTCGTTGCCCAGAAAGTAATTTGCTGAACCCCGCCGAGAGCAGCTCAGCTTTTCCAAACTCTCCTGAATAACACAACCCAGCACAATAACCAGCCAGTGGGCTGTATCATTCTCTACACCACCTACAGCCCATGTCTAGATCACTGTTCCAGTAAAACGGGGAATTGTGAGATCATCCCTGCCTTGCAAATTTCCCCATTTCGGGATATATGGACTGAACCAGACATTCACAAGTATTTTGTCTTCAGTAAAATATTTGCACATGATGCAGATCAGAGCCGACACCAGGAAATCCGGGAAAAGCTGGCTGCAGTGGAGAATACCGGGTTTCATGTCAGAAAGTGTCATGGAAAAGAACTATTCATATGTAGAGAATGCTCCACACCAGAATACTGCATTGAACAGGCTCCAAGAATTGATTTAACATAATAAGGGATCTGAGAATTTCTGTAAAGGGGTGCGGTGCCTGTTCAAATGCATCTATCACATTTCAAATCAGTATAATAATCTGAATTTACAAACTTACACTGAAATCCTTTCTGCTTGTCATTCAATGAATCACACCAGATGTGATCAGAGATAAAAAGTCAAATATCCACTCAATAAATTAATGAAATCCTCACAGTCAAAATCAATTGCATTCACAATGTCTTTTTTCCTGTCCAGCAACACATCTGCAAATGCAACCCAATCCTGGCCCCAGGTTTTCAGTGTCAGTCTTATTCTAAGTAGTCTTATTCCTGATGAAGGGCTCCTGCCCGAAACGTCCATTTTCCTGCTCCTTGGATGCTGCCTGACCTGCTGTGCTTTTCCAGCACCACTCGAATCTTGATTCGAATCTCCAGTATCTGAAGTCCTCATTTTCGCCTTATTGAAACCCTGCTGATCACTGCAGAGAGAGATGCTTGACAACAATACTTGAAACGGTTCAGAATCCATTTCCCAACGTGTTGCCAGGGTTACGGGGTTTGATCGATAGGGAGAGGCTGAATAGACTGTACTCCATGCGATCTAACCATGCGAGCCAGCCTACCATGAGGAACCCTGTGGAACTCCTTACGGAAATTCATCTGGTGCCCATCCATCTATCCATTAAAATACATTTGAATGGGTAGATGGATATGAAGGGTTGGAACGAATATTGGCCAAATGCTGGAAATGGGGCTAGATTTATTTAGGATACCTGCTCGGCTGTTTCAATGCTGTATATCTCTATAACTCTCTGACTGTGACTCTAATACGAAGGTTATACAGTAACATTCAAACCCAGTGGTGGAGTTGGATGTGAAATACTTGCACTGAAGCTGGTGTCCTTCTTCAAGTCCCCCTTTATTTACACATTAGGAGCCCTTCCCTTTGTCACTGTCTCATTCAGAGACCACATCTCTGACACTGACACTTCTTATCTGTCAGCCAGATAAACAGCCCAATCAGGGAACTCATATTCTATGAGATCCAGCTGGCTGTCCTGGTCTCAACGGCTGCAGTATGTCCCCTGGAAATAAAGCACACACTAAAGAGAAACTGTTACATAACCGCGGTAAAGGAAGGGATAGAGCCATGCTGGGGAGGGAAAGGGAGCTACACATTTGGGGTGACACAGAGAGTGGAAAAAATCGAATGGGAAGGATACCAGTAAAGAATGAGTAAAACAGATTTAATCGCCTGAATGAAGCATTACATTTACCAAATTGTTTAAGAGTTTGGGTGCAGCATGTCTTCAGTTTCCCTTTAATCGAACTGCAGTTTTTGCATCATTTCCAAATGTTCTCTCTCAAATGTTGTTCTGTTGGAATGGTTTGACAGCAGAAATATCATTTCTTTGCACAGATGTATTCAGTGAAATGAGTCGCATGTATAACTACACGTGATATTTCTGCTTTGGATTTATGCATATAAAATAAAGTTAATTCCACCATTGGACAGAAATCTGCTTGTAGATGTATGATTTCTGTTTCGTGAAGAAATATGAACGAGCTGGAGAAGTAATGGCAGTGCCCATGGTGGGGATTGTCCAACATTGCAGTTGGAAGATGGGGTCATGGAGAGGGTTGGGGTTCACAGGAACTATTCAGGAGGGAAAGGGAGAGACAGGTGGTGGACATTGTAGCACCAAGGCAGTGAGGAGAATGACATGCGGCCTGGAGGGAATTCTGCTCCTTTGTCAAAGGCAGGGGCTAAATAGAAAAGGACACAAAGGATTGACTCACAGGAAGTAAGGATCAGGCTAGGCTGACTGTGAAACAGGCAACAGACACTGGTAGGAGGGTGAACAATACGGGGTCGCTGTGAACATTTTTGCCAGTCAAGATATAGATACTGGGCCAAACATCAACTAAGCCTGGAGGACCGTTACCTCAGTGAACGATGCTCTTTGGTCTGCCTGAAACTTGTTGTTCTTCCAGAGCGAGGAGTTGACCCTGACTGAGTGTTGCAGACTGACACATTTCAAGGTCCAGTACTACGTGCTGAGGGATGGACTAGAACTTGGGGCAGCTGCTGCCACGATGCAGTGGGGAAGACCACTATCTCAGGTCTTCCTGCTGAAGGGAAATGGGGGTTGGCTCAGTTATCAGACCCTCCCAGTGATTCCCGTAGGTATAATTTTGTGCGTGTAAGAGAGCGTTTTTGGTTCAAGTCATTTCCAATGTTTTGTTTGTTTACTTGAACAGAATATTCTTTATTGCAATATCCTTTATTGTCACATGACATGCAACTGTAAAGGGCCAAACTGCATTTGTGACTATATGTATACAGAAACATATTTCTGATGAATTAAAATATAATTTTGAAATTTTAAGAAAAGCCATGCTCAGTGTTACACTGTTCACAATCGCCATGTAGTAACTGGGTGGTGTGCAGATGAGGCTAGACTCTCAATGAGACGGTTTACAGTCACCATATTGTAACTGGGTGGTGCATTAATGAGGCTAATTTCACTGAGAGACTGTTTAACACTGATATTATACTGACTGTGTAAATGAGGCCACACTCAGTGTGAGACTGTCTGCAGGCACTGTGCAGATACTGGGAGTTGTGCAGTTCAGGTCAGAATCACCGTGAGATTCTTTAACGTCAGCGTATAGATACTGGGACGTGTGTAGATCAGGTCAGATTCACTGTGAGACTCTTTACAGTCATTATACAGTTGCTGGGAGCTGTGCGCATCAGGCCAGACTCTTTACAGTCAGTGTTTAGTTACTGGGAGCTGTGCAGATCAGCGCAGAATTACTGTGAGACTCATTACACTCAGTGAATAGTTACTGGGAGTTGTGGAGATCACGCGAGCCTCAGTGTGAGACAAAAACAAAAATTGCTGGAAAACCTCAGCATGTCTGGAAGTACCTGCGAAGAAAAATCTGAGTTAACATTTCACGTCCGCCAACACTTCAACTCTACACCTCACTGTGGGAACAGTGTGCTCATATTTATTGGGGTTTTTGTACATGAGACCAGTTTGCAGTGACTGTATGGTTACTGGGAGGTGTGTAGATGACGACAGGCTCTCTATGAGGCTTTTTGCAGTGACAATATGGTTACTGGGAGGTATGTAGTTGAGGACAAAAGGATAACCACAGAGAGAATAGGGCCCCTCAAAGATCAGCAAAGCGGCCTTTGTGTGAAGCCACAGAAAATGGAGGAGATACTAAATGAATATTTTGCCTCAGTATTTATTGTGGTAAAGGATATGGAAGATGAAGACTGTCGGGAAATAAATGGTGACATTTGAGAATGTCCATATTAAACATGAGGAAGTGCTGGATGTCTTTAAATGGGTAAACGTGGATAAATCTCCAGGACCTGATCAGGTGTACCTTAGAACTCGGTGGGAAGCAAGGGAAGTGATTACTGGCCTCTTGCTGAGATATTTGTATCATCGATAGCCATAGCTGAGGTGCCAGAAACTGGAGGTTGGCTAACATGGTGCCACTGTTTAAGAAGAGTGGTAAGGACCAGCCAGGGAACTATAGACCAGTAAGCCAGACGTTGGTGTTGGGCAAGATGATGGAGAGAATCCTGATGGACATGATGTACATATATTTGGAAAGGCAAGGACTGCTTAGAGATAGTCAACATGGCCTTGTGTGTGGGAAATCATGCCTCACAAGTTTGATTGAGTTTTTTGAGGAAGTAACAAAGAGGATTGATGAGGGCAGAGCGATAGATGTGATCTATGTGGACTTCAGTTAGGCGTTCGACAAGGTTCCCCATGGGAGATTGATTAGCAAGGTTAGATCTCATAGAGTACAGGGAGAACGAGCCATTTGGATACAGAACTGGCTCAAAAGTAGAAGACAGAGGTGGTGGTGGAGGGTTGTTTTTCAGACTGGAGCACTGCGACCAGTGGAGTGTCACAAGGATCAGTGCTGGGTCCTCTACGTTTTGTCATTTGAAGAAGGCGTTTGGTATGCTTTCCCTTATTGGTCAGAGAGTTGAGTACAGGGTTTGGGAGGTCATGTTGCGGCTGTACAGGACATTGGTTGGGCCACTGTTGGAATATTGTGTGCAATTCTGGTCTCCTTCCTATCGGGTAGATGTTGTGCAACTTGAAAGGATTCAAAAAAGATTTACAAGGATGTTGCCAGGTTTGGAGGATTTGAGCTATCGGGAGAGGCTGAATAGGCTGGGGCTGTTTTCCTTGGAGCGTCGGAGGTTTACAAAATTATAAGGGGCATGGATAGGTTTAATAGGCAAAGTCTTTTTCACTGGGGTTGGGGAGTCCAGAACTAGAGGGCATAGGTTTAGGGTGGAAGGGGAAAGATATAAAAGAGACCTAAGTGGAAACCTTTTCACTCAGAGGGTGGTACGTGTCTGGAATGAGCTTCCAGGGGAAGTGGTAAAGGCTGATACAATTGCAACATTTAAGAGGCATTTGGATGGTGATATGAATAGGAATGGTTTGGAGGCATGTGGGTCGGGTGCTGGCAGGTGGGACTAGATTGGATTGGAATATCTGGTCGGCATGTACGGGTTGGATCAAAGGGTCTTTTTCCATGCCCTACATCTCTATGACTTATGACAGGCTCTGAATGAGACTGTTTGCAGTGACAGTATGGTCACTGGTGGGTGTGCAGATACGGACAGGCTCTCTATGAGACTGTTTGCTGTGACTGCATGGTTACTGGGAGTTGGGAGCAGAGTCAGTGTGAGATTGCTGTCATCACGTAGTTGCTGGATGGTCTGTAAATCAGGTCAGAGTCACTGTGAGACTGTTTACAATCGCGGTATATTAACTGGCGGGTGTGTCGATGAGGCCACGGTCACTGACAGACCGTTTACATTAACCGTACAGTTACTGAGAATGTGTAGTTGAGGCCAGACTCACTGTGAGACGGCTTACAGTGATATCATACTTTCTGGGAAGTGTGTCAATGAGGTCACGCTCATTGTCAGACTGTTGAGGGTTCTCTTGTGGGGATGAGTTCAGCACATTCTGTGTTTTCACTGGAGAGTTGCAGAAAAGCAGGTGCCCTGACTGAACATCCTAGGATTCTGTGAGGATGAGAAAGGGGTGATGCTGAGAGGCTGCTTCCCCAATGGGAGAAACAAGAAACAGGGGGCACACCTTCAGAGTAAGGAGTCTCCCATCAAAGACAGGGAGGAGTGAAAATTCATAGAATGTTCTAGCGCAGTTCAGGCCCGATATCCCTCGATGTTGCGCTGACCTGTGAAAATGGTCCGGAGCCCATCTATCCTACACTATTGTATTTTCATCCATATGTTTATCCAAAGACCAGTTAAATGCCCTTAAAATTGGCAAGTCTACTACTGTTGCAGGCAGTGCACTCCACGTCCATGCTACTCCCTGAGCAAAGAAACTACCTCTGGCATCTGTCCTACATCTATCATCCCTCAGTTTAGAGCTGCATCCACTCGTGATGGCCATCACATTCTGAGGAGAAAGGCTCTCCCTGTCCATCCCATCTAACCTTCTGATTATCGTACATGCCTCAATTAAGTCACATCTCAATATTGTTCTCTCTAACAAAAACCTCAATTTCATCAGCCTTTGCTCATAAGGCCTGCCCTCCATACCTGGCAACATGCCAGTAAATTTCTGCAAACTTTCCAAAGCTTCCACATCCTTCCTGTAATGCAGTGATCAGACCTGTCCACAATACTCCCAAATGCGGCCGCACCAGAGTTTCGTACAGCTGCAGTATGACCTTGTGGCTCTGAAACTCGCTCCCTCTACCAATAAAAGCGAACACACCGTTTGTCATCTTAACAACCCTATCAATCTGTGTGGCAACTTTCAGGTGGTCTATGTTCATGGAGACCGAGATCTTTCATTCAGATTAGATTACATTACATTACATGACATTACAGTGTGGAAACAGGCCCTTCGGCCCAACAAGTCCACACCGACCCGCCGAAGCGAACCCACCCATACCCCCACATTTACCCCTTACCTAACACTACGGGCAATTTAGCATGGCCAATTCACCTGGCCCTGCACATCTTTGGACTGTGGGAGGAAACCGGAGCACCCGGAGGAAACCCACGCAGACACGGGGAGAACGTGCAAACTCCACACAGTCAGTCGTCTGAGGCGGGAATTGAACCCGGGTCTCTGGCGCTGCGAGGCAACAGTGCTAACCACTGTGCCACCGTGCCGCCCACGGTGTTCTGTTCTTCTGAGCCACGTAGAATCTCACCATTAGCCCAGTACTCTTTATTTCTATTACTCCTTCCAAAGTGAATCACTTCACACTTGTCCACATTAAACCCCATTTCCCATCTCTCATCCCATTTCTGCACCTTATCTATTTCTCTCTGTAACCAGCAAGTTCCTTCAGGAGTGTCCACAGCTCCAATAATAACCTTAGCCCCAGCGGCAAATTTACTAACCCAACCTACGCGCTCATCAAGGGAATTTATAAAAATGACAAACAACAGTGGCCACAAAACAGATCCTTGCAGAACCCCACTCGTAACTCAACTCCAGAATGAAGATTTCCCCTCAACCATCATCTTCTTTCAGCTCGCCAATTTCTGATCCTATCCATTAAACCAACCTCAATCCCATGCCTCCGTCTTTTGTGCAATAGCCTACCGTGGGGAACCTTATCAAACGCCTTACTGAAATCCATATACACCACATTTAATGCTTTGCCTTCATCCACCTGTCTGGTCACCAACTCAAATAACTCAATAAGATTTGTGAGGCATGACCTACCCTTCACAATACCGTGTTGACTATCCCGAAGCAATGTATTTCTCTGTCAATTGTTATAAATCCTATCTCTTCTCCAAAATTTTAACCACAAACGACATAAGGCTCAATGGTCTTCAATTACCAGGGTTGTCTCAACTCCCCATCTTGAACAAGGGAGCAACATTTGCCATTCTGCAGTCTTCTGGCACTATTCCTGTGGACGATGACGATATAAAGATCAAAGCCATGGACTCGGCAGTCTCCTGCCAGGCTTCCCAGAGAATCCTCGGATAAATCACAGCCTGCCCAGACTTATTCATTTTCACACACTCCAAACTTGCATAAGTATTCCCCTTGTGAACCTCAATCCTGTCTAGTATAGCCGCTTTATTCTCCTCGACACCATTGTCTTTTTCCAGTGTGATTACTGACAAAAAATATTCATTTAGCGCTTCCCTTATCTCCTCGGACTTCACGCACAACTTCCCACTACTATGCCCCGAATCTTTCTCTCGTCATTCTTTTATTCCTGATATACCTATAGAAAGCCTTCAGGTTTTCTTTGATCCGAGCTGCCAACGACTTCTCTTGTTCCTTCCTGGCTCTTCTGAGCTCTCTCTTCAGTTCATTCCTGGCTAACTTGTCACTATGAAGTTCCCCAACAGAGCCATCACGTCTCATCCTAACATAAGCCTTCTCCTTCCTCTTGAAAAGAGATTCAACTTTTCTTTTAATCCACGGATCCCTCACTCAGCTACTTCCTCCCTGTCTGACAGTTGCATACTTATCAAGGGCACGCAATAGCTGTTCTATGAATAACCTGCACATTTCAATTGTGACCATTCTCTACAGTTTCCTTTCCCATCCTATGCATCCTAACTGTGGCCTAATTACATCATCATTGACTTTTACCCAGCAATTTCTCTTGCCCTGCATTATATACCTATCCCTTTCCATTGCTAAACCAAACATAGCCAAATTGTGGTCATTATCAACAAAGTGCTCACCTACCGCCAAATCTAACACCTGGTCTGGTTCATTATCTAGTGCCAAAGCCAATATGGCTTTGCCCCTTTTTGGTTTCTCTATATACTGTATCAGTAAACCATCCTGCACGCATTGGTCAAAAACTGACCCATCTAAAGTACTCGAACTATTGTATTTCCAGTCAATATTTGGAAAGTTAAAGTCACCCATAAAAACTACCCTATTACTCTTGCTCCTATCCAGAATCATCTTTGTTGTCTTTTCCTCTACATTTCCGGAACAATTTGGAGGGCTATAGTGAACTCCCAACAGGGTGACCTCTCCTTTCCTGTTTCGAACCTCAGCCCATACTACCTCAATTCCTTCCCATGCAGGGTTGTGGGGCTGTGGAATTCTCTTCCCAAGAGAGCAGCGGAGAATGGGTCACTGAAGGTATTCCCAGCTAAGTGGCTTAGGGGCCATCGTGAAGGTGAAGTTAATGCTGCAATGAAGTGTCCAAAATGATCTTTTTAAAAATTATAGATAATAAAAATCTGACCTGTGTTGGGCTGGACATTGCCCTAAAGGAGCATGTAAATAACTAGGGACCACGACAGGGCTGGGGTCTTGCCTGGAGGGAAACCATGTGACTAGTTCTCAATCTCTGTCTCCTACAGCAAGAAGAGAGGGTTTTTCTGGAACTTCCAACCCAGGGAAGGACAGATGGGTAACTTTGCGCAGCCTTTGGTATGAGGCAACACAGGAAGATTCAGACCGGATGTTTCGAGAGAGACCTTTCTCCCTCAGAGGAGAGACTCTCAGCAGCTCACGTACAGCACGCAGGCTGGGATTCAGGGAAGTAAGCGGTTCAGTAGAAAAGCAGAATTATCAGTTCTGCTCATTTTCGAGGTGGGAGTTTAATTATTTATCTTTTATTTTTAAGAAGTGTGTTTTATCTTGACTTCTCTTCATTCTCCTGAACAATCTCCCAGTCTGTATTATCTTAGTTACTTTACTTTTGCTGCACCTTCACTGCTGGTTTACAAAAAGGAGGTATTTTCCAGAAACTCCCTCTTGTCTCTCCCCGTGCATAGACAGAATGATATTACAAGGCAGGAGCTGGTGTGGAATGCACTTCCTCACAGTGTGTGGTGGGATAACCAGCTGCAGGTTCACAGAGGGCTGGGGAATAATTGTTCCCATTGTGTCTCTTTAAACGGTCGCTTTAGCAGATTCAAACTCAGCTGCGTCACCAGGAAAGACACCGAGGTCTCCATCTCAGTTCCTGCACATCGACAAAACCGTTTGTGAAATATCCAACATTCTACAATCGAGAGGCTGCCACATTGCATCTGAGGCTTGGAGGATGGACAGGTGAGTCAGAGTCACAGCTTTCCAGAGAAATCCCTTGGGATTTCCAGAGCAATGTCTGAGCTACTCAGTTATTGACTGGACCGAGGCAGTGCCCAGCAGTTTAACTTCTCCAATCTTTGGAGCTGCACAATGGGTGGCTTTCGTTCAATTCATCACATTCAAATGATAACCGTGACTTTTAGAATAACCTTTCCCTGTCTGATATGAATACCCTGTGACACAGCCCGTTGAGAGCATTTACAAATTGCATGCTCCACATATTTACAAATTTTTCTTTATCATTTGGGTAGTCATTGCTCGAAAAGGGATTTATTGAGAACCTAATTATTTGGATGCAGAGGAATTGTGAGCTGTGCTGCATTACGTTTTCCCCCAGTGTTGTTTTATGGTCCCATTTTCTCCTCCACCCTCCTTTATCCACTCACCTTCCTTTTAATTTGTCGAACGCCTGTTAGATTTCGAACATTTCTGCGGTCTGGTGGAATCACGCAGGCCTGATATATTTCTCCCAGAAGTTGGCAGCACTTTCAGATACAAGTACGAAGATGAGACAGTGAGGTTATATTAGTGTGTGTAGCTAACAGTGAACTGACACTGTCCCAGCAATCCTACTTAGAAATTATTGTCTGTTTGCCAGATCAAGAAAAACTGAGCTCAGATTAGGTCACCATTTTCTAAGCCATTTCTTCAATGCTTATTTTCACAGAATCTCTATGGTGTGGAAGCACGTCATTTGGTCGATCCCAGTTCACACTGACCCTCCGAAAAGGATCCCACCCAGACCCATTCCCCCCAGCATTTCCCGGTAATCCTGATTTCCCGTGGTTAATCCAGCTCGCCTGCACATCCCTGGACACGATGGGCAATTTAGCATGGCCGATTCACCTAAGCTGCACATCTTTCGATTGTGGGAGGAAATCGGAGGACCCAGAGGAAACACACACAAACACGGGGAGAACGTGCAAACTCCACACAGTCACCTGAGGCTGGAATCGAACCCGGGTCCCTAACACTGTGAGGCAGCAGGTGCTGACCACTGAGACATTCTGCCACGCTGAACAGGAGCAGAATTTATTTTTCAACTCCAGGGAACTGAGTGTTGATAATTGAGCCCGAGGTGAGAGGTTAAAGTGTCTCAGAGTTCTCGACCTATTGTATGCTTTTTTTAATCAGGCTGATTGATGACTGAGTCGGAGAAGGTGAGGACTGCAGGTGTTGGAGCTCAGAGTCGAGAGTGTGGTGTTGGAAATGTACAGCAGATCAGGCAGCATCCGAGGAGCAGGAGAATCGATGTTTCAGACCTCCTGAAGGTCTTAGGCCTGAAACGTCGACTCTCCTGTTCCTCGGATGCTGCCTGACCTGCTGTACTTTTCCAGCACTACACTCTCGAGTTTGATAATTGAACTGAAAGTAAATGACACAACAACAAAGTGAATGCAGCATTAGGGAGATTTGACAGGATTAGTACACCTCTCAGAGAATGTGAGGTGAGTTGAAACGTTTGTTATGAACCAGATGAAATCCCCTCAAAACATTTCAAGGAGTCAGTCTGGACTCGACTTTTTATTTTATTTCAAAGCAAGTGTCAGGTACTGCGTCCCGGATGTGATCAGATTGGTTAAACTACTGGGCTGTAAGCTTATACTTATTCTGCAGTTCAAATGCAAACAAAGGAGCATTCGCAAAATAACGTGTGATTTAACTGCTATTCAAACTGTTCCAAAGTAGCAACATCCCAGAAATACACCCTTTGTAAAGGCCAATTCAGCAAAACTCATTTCCTTCACTTGTTCGAACAAAACATGAAACAGGTAGGACAGGTCAAATACATACAATGAGCTGTATAATTGCATAAAATACTGATCACAGCCCATTCTGTGGAATTTTAATTCTTTTCCGGTTATGAGGAACGACATCACGATCCATCAGGAGGTTAGAGAACATATTGGTGAGAACGGTTTCAGGAATATGGGAATTCAGGGAATGTCAGGGTGCTCTGTTTAGAATAGAGAAAGATTTACTGGCAGAATTCAAACTCCTAAAGAAGAGCAGTATTTTACACAGTGAGCTCTTGTCACCCATCAAGCCTTGCAAGAGAGGGAAGTGGAAACAGGTCCAATAGCAACTTCCTGAAAACAATTGGATTTAGGAACAAGACCATAAAATGAGGAGCACTGGAAAACTCCCTCAAAGGCCAGCCCAGTCACGATAAGGTGGAATGCCCCCTCTCCTGTATGGATCATTCTATGATTGTGAGATGGACTGAGTTATCTCCAATCCCCCGTAAAGTGGCATGATTCCAACCATAATGGCAATGCAGCAGCTCAGCTTCTCCTCGAGGAGCTCCTCATCCTGGGTCAAAGAGCAATCTCCATTCAGCAGCACCTCGTCACTCACCCTTACAGATCTGGAAACGGTACCCGTGATTGACACCGAAATGATACAGCTCAGGAAATAAAGAACAAATGTCTAGCTGGAAGATGTAGCTTGAATAAACTCTGAATACGCTGTCCCAATGATCCCTATCGCTTTCTCACTGAGTATTCCTTTGAGCTGGGATACGTATCCTGATCTTCGCAAGGCACTTATGGCAGTGGGAGAAAGTGAGAACTGCAAATGCTGGAGAGTTAGTGTCGAAATATATGGCGCTGGAAAAGCACAGCAGCTCAGGCAACAGCCGAGGAGAAGGGGAGTCAATGTTTCGGGCATAGGCGTTTCATCAGGAATCTGGAGGGGAAGGGATCTGAGGGATGAATAGAGGGGGTTGGGAGTGGGGTGGGGGAAGGTGGTTGGAAAGGTGGATGCAAGTGGGGGGGTGAAGGTGGTGGGTCGATAGGGAGGGTGGAGCAGATAGGTGGGAAGGAAGATAAACCGGACAAGAGGGCGGTTCCGAGTTGGAGGGTTTGATCTGGGATGAGGTTGGGAGGGGTGAGTAATTCGAAACTAGTGAAGTCGATGTTGATGCTGGGTGGGTGAAAGGTCCCAAGGCAGAAGATGAGGTATTCTTCCTCCAATTTTTGGGTGGCTTTGATTTGGTGGTGGAGGAGGCCCAGGACTTGCATGTCCTTGGGGGAGTGGGAGGAGGAGTTAAAGTGGTTGCCTACATGGCGGTGAGGTTGTTTGGTGCGTGTATTCCAGAGATGTTCCCTGAAATGCTCTGCGAGTTAGCGTCCTGTCTCCCCGATATAGAGGACACCACATCGAAAGCATTGGACACAAAGGATGAGGTGGGTGGATGGGGTTCAGGTGCAGAGATGCAAGACGTGAAGGCAATATGCTGGAGGATATTGTTGATCACATGGTAGGGGACGCAATTTCCCTCCTCTCTTGAAACTCATCCTTCCAACTGCAGCAAGGATAGAACCCCACTGGTCCCCAGCTTCCATCGCACTAATATCCGGTTATAGAGGATTATCCTCTGCCATTTCCACCATCTATAATCAGACCTTATCACCAAACATATATTTCCCTCCCTATCCCTATCTGCGTTCCGCAGAGACTGTCCGTTCCGTGACTCCGTCGTTAAGTCCATGCTACCCATCAACCCACCCTAAACTCCTGGCACCTTCCCATGTCGTCGCAAGAGGTGTAAAACCTAAGCCCACATCTCCACTCTCACCTCACATCCAAAGATCTTTTCACATTGGCACAGATTTTCCTGCACATCCAAACACCTCACCGACTGTGTCAGTTGCTCTCAATGTGGTCTCCTCTCTATCTTGGAGACAGGATGCCAACTCGTGGAACGTTTCACGGAACATCTTTGGGACACATGCACCACACAACCCCACCGCCATGTCGCCGAACATTTCAATTCCCCCTCCCCATTCTGCCAAGGACATGCAAGTTCTGGGCCTCCTCCACCGCCAAATCAAAGCCATCCAAGAACTGGAGGAAGAACACCTCATCTTTGCGCCTTGGGAACCTTCCAGCCACACAGCATCAACAGTGACTTCAGTCGTTTCCATATCTCTCCTCGCCCACACCTAATCCTAGATCAAACTTTCCAACTCGGCACTGCCCACTTGACATAGTCATACCTGTTCATCTTCCTTCCCACCCCTCTGCTGCACCATCGCCACTCACCGATCAGAATTACCTCCAACCTGCACACACCTGTCACCTTCATCCCAGATCCAACCTCTACTTATCTCTCAGGTCCCTTCTAACTCCACATTCCTTTTTCCAGAAATGTCGACTCTCCTTTTCCCCGGATGTTTCCTGACCTGCTGTGCTTTTCCAGTGCTGCATTACATATGGAAGTGGTCCGAGAAGTATTATATGTATTTGTGGTCATCTTTCCAGACTGTCGACTCTCAAACAGTTCCCATGGATTGGCGGGCAGCTGCGGCATCCTACTGCTTTAGAAACTGAAGCAAGGAGCGAACAGAATGACAAACCGATTAGTCTGACATCAGAAGTGGGAAAAATGCTGGAATCGATGATATAAGATATAACAGCAGAACAACTGGAACACAGTGCGAGAACTGGACACTGTCAGCATGGATTTACAAAAGGGAAATCATGCTTGACAAGACTACTGCAATATCCTGGGGTTTCTCACATTGAACTGGTCGGGGAGCGAGTGGATGTGGTTTACTTGGATTTTCAAAATGCTAATGAGGACACATGTCAGAGTTTAGAAAGGAAAATTAAAGCAGATGAAATTGGTGTAGTGTACTGACACGGAGAGAGAACTGGTTGTCAGCCAGGAAACAAAGTGTAGGAATGAACGGGTCTTTTTCTGAATGGCAGCCAGTGGGTATCAGTGCTTGGGCCACAGTTATTCACAATATATGTTCCCGATTTAAGAGGAACGAATTAGACGTTAAAACCTCTAAATTGGCAGGTGCCACAACGCGGAGTGGGAGGGTGAGCTATGAGGAACGGACAGAGATGCTTCAGTCTGACTGGGACAAGTTGTGTGAGTGGGTAAATGCATGGCAGGTGATGTAGAGAGGAGGTAAATATCAGTTTGTCCCCTTTGGGAGGAAGAACAGGCAAGTGGATTATTCACAGAATGGTGAGAGATTGAGAAATGGTGAGGCACAAAAAGACCCGGGTGTCCTCGTGCACCAGTCAGGGAAAGTAAGCATGAAGGAGCAGCAGGGACTGAAGACGTGGTTAAATGTGTGTCCCCTTTAGGAAGGCAGATTATTGACTGAATGATGCTCGACAGGGAACAGGAGGGTGTTTCAGTCAGAGCTGACTGTCCTTGAAGAAGGCAAATGGTATGTTCGCCGGCATAGCGAGAGGATTCAGGAACAGGAGCAGGGAGGGCTTGCTGTTGTTGTACAGGGCATTGGTGAGACCACCCCCGTGGAGTAGTATTATGTGCAGTGTTGTTTTCCTTTATCTGGGAAAGGATGCTCTGGCTACTGAGGGAGCACAACGGTTTACCAGATTGATGCCTGGGATGGCACGGATGGTTATGAAGAGAGATTATATTGGTTAGGACGATATTCACTGCTGTTGAGAAGAATGAAGTTGGATCTCATAACTGCAAATTTCCAACCTGACTAGACAGTGTAAACACAGGAAGGATGTTCCTGATGACCAGGCAGCCCAGAAGCAGAGATCACAATCTAAGGGTACAGGCTGTATCAATTAGGATTGAGATGAGGAGAAATCTCTTCACCCAGTGAGCACTGAGCCTGTGATATTTACTGACACAGAATATAATGAGGCCATAGCACTGAAAGCTTTCAGAACAGAGACAGATACAATTCTTGGGGCGAAACGGATGTTGTAAAAGTAGGACAGGGGACTGAGTTGGATGATCAGCCATGATCACATGAAATGGCTGAGCAGGCATTGTTGGGCTGAATGGCCAACTCCTGCTTCTGTTTTCTTTAGTCCTCGTGGGCTGCCGCATATGTTCAATGAGCCAAAATGATTTAATGTTACATTTCTCATGATCTGAGTTTGAAATAAATTTAGGAAAATCACAGACTGACTGTTGGATACACTCTGCAATTCTCGCTGCATCTGTGCAGATAAAACCAGTGAATATTTCATTTGTTGGTAACTCTTTAAGCCTGTGGTTGGGTGTGGCTTTTTAAACAATATTCATGCTGTAAAACCCTTTGAGAATCAAGGCACTTTTGTCATACTTGTTCTCACTTGTATCAGCACAGGTGGGGAGGATGATGCAGATGAAAATGGTTGGGTCTATTGCATGTCCGTAATCTTAGCTCCAGGACAACTCTGCAGGAGCAGATTCATTGTCAGTATTTTTAATCAACATATCCAGAGATGTTATTATGCACCCCTGTAGCATGTGGGGTTTGAACACAAATCTTCTAGACCAGAGGTAGAGACACTACCACTGTACCACAAGAGCTCAAGTTTCCAACGGTAGTGTCCTAGGCATAAACATTTCCAGCTAATTCGTCGATGACCTTCCTTTCATGATAAGGCCAGAAGTGTGGATGTTCCACGAAGATGACACAATATTCAGCACAATTCACAACTTCACAGTTACTGAAGCAGACCATGTTAAATTTAGCAAGATCTGGACAATATCCAAACTCATACCGAATCGTGGCAAGTAACATTCCTGCCACACAGATGACAGGTTATACCCATTTCCAGTAAGATACAATCTAATCACTTTTTTATTTATTTACCATGTTTTTATCTCTCCACCCTGGAGCCTCCATGCCTGCATTCCTGATGAAGGGCTTTTGCCCTAAACGTCGATTTTCCTGCTCCTCGGATGCTGCCTGACATGCTGTGGTTTTCCAGCACCACTCTGATCGCTACTCTGGTTTGAACTCCCGGCCGTTTGTTGTTCAGCGCCGAGGAGCTCGTGAGTGCTTGTCAGACCTACAACTCCCATCAGGCAACGCGATCCAAGCTTGTGGAAAGCAAAGCAGCCGGCCCTTACTGCGCAGGCGCTGGCTACAAGGGCTGCACGGGTAATGTAGTCCACACAGTGTGTGCTGCGGAAAATGAATGGCTGAGGAATGTTGTGTGGAGAGAGAAACAGTTAGTGCCGAGAGTCTGAACTGGAAGGAGATGCTCGAAAATTCTGGGCTTTGTGTTGTAGACCGAGGGAACAGATGGTGAGAGTGCCCAGAGCTAAGGAATGTGCCTTTTTGTTGTATATTTGAGGCTGTTCCTTCCCATGTTTGTCCCTGATCATTTGCAGCCAGACATTTCACTGTTTCCCTGTTTATCTCGGGTAGTGCTCCCTCTCAGACTCAATACATGGCAATCTGTTTCTGGTGCCCAGTTATTGTTTGTCATTTATGGGGATCAATTTAAAACTATATCATGCCTTTGAATTTCACCTTATTCCCAATTTGCTGGAGGATCTCAGACTGTGCAATGACCCATTCAATCAGCTTCATGATGCAATGCTGGATCTGAAACTGGTACATCCTCAGTCATTGCACAATGTCGTTGTTCCAACAAACACTGACAAAAACATTCTACAAACTCCGCTTCAGGATCACTCTTGCAAATGCGATTGACTCGACTACATGAAGATTGAAGACCCCCACAATTATTATTTTGTGTTTTTATAAATTCCTGTAATTTCTTGCTTAATAAAGTGCTGTTAGGCAGGCTAGAAACTGTTCTCCCACTTGCATTTCCGGGCACATCATCTTTCCAAATTGCTTTCATTATCTGACGGTAAATAATTCGGCAGTCTTAATTTTGTTATCTCTAGCTAACAGGTTCCTCCTCTCTGCATTCCAGTCTGCAAAACTGAGGAATCTCAAATATTCATGTCCCATCTTTTGTTCATAATAACCAAGTCTGACTGGTGATTAGATCAAAGGCATTCACTTCTTTATGTCCATATGCCTTCTTGCAGATACTTTGTGCATTGAAATAAAGAACATATAATATACATTTTAATGACTATTTCCTGTCGCAAATTAACTGAACAATGTACACTTAAATTATACTTGTCCCTACGTGTTCCTTTCTCCTTATCTTCAATCACATTCTCATGCTTCTTCCATGTTTCAAACTTTGTCTTTGTATTTGAAAATATCCTTTCACTTGAACCTTGCTCATGCCTCACTTTTATCATTTTAAACCACTGTCCAAAATTATATTCATATGTTTGGCCGTGACGCTGGTCCCCGCACAATTCCCATGTAATCCATCACAATGGAATATCCCACTTTTCCTGAGTAATGACGCAAGTGCTCCATGAATCAAAACCACTTCTTGCTCGGCTCAAATCGTCGACTTTTCTGCTCCTCCGAGGCTGTCTGACCTGCTGTGCTTCTCCAGCTTAACTTCTATTTTTTTTTTTTGCACCATTGTTCGAATGTGCGATTTTCCTGCACTCTGGTGATATCACTCAGTATCGTTGCATGTGGTATTCATCGCTGTGTGGGTGTAGCTGCTCTTTTCCATTGTAACGACTCTTAGATCCTGAGCAAACAAAATTCTCCACTCTCGAGAGAAGAGCAGAGAGATGATTTTGCACAGGCCAGGAATGGAGACGGAGGTATTGTAGATCTCCCAGAGTCTCAGTACCATTCTAAATGTGTAATCATTACTATATGAATTTCCTTTCTGCGTCTGCCTATTTCTGTGTCTCCTGTAGCTACTTGGAGTTCTTGATGGAACAGAATTCCCATCTCATTTAGCATCCAGTACCACATTGAAGACGGTAAACCAGCCAGAAGGAAGAAAGACAGTGAGATCCAAAGATGAATTGTTACACTAAATTGTCCAAGGTGTTAGGTGCATTAGTCAGAGAGGGTTGGGTTACTCTTCTGAGGGTCGGTGTTGACTTGTTAGGAGAAAGTGAGGACTGCAGATGCTGGAGATCAGCTGAAAAATGTATTGCTGGAAAAGCGCAGCAGGTCAGGCAGCATCCAAGGAGCTGGAGAATCGACGTTTCGGGCATAAGCCCTTCTTCAGGAATGAGGAAGGGCTTATGCCCGAAACGTCGATTCTCCTGCTCCTTGGGTGCTGCATGGACTTGTTGGGTCAAAGGGCCTGTTTCCACACTGTAGGGAATCTAATCGAATCTACAGCATTCAGTAAATCCTGCAGGAAAGGTCACTCATATTGGATAATGTGGGAAATGAATTAGAGAGCTCAAAGCTGTAGGCCCACAAACATATCCATCAGTTGCCACTCAAATGTTGCAATTTTACGAGCCTCCACTGCTTCCTCTGGAAACTCCTTCCAAACATTTACCACCGTCTGAGTGAAACAGTTGCCCTTAGGTCTCGTTTATACCTTTCCGCTCTCACACTAAACCTATGCCCTGTCGTTCTGGACTCCCCCAACCCAGGGAAAATACTTTGCCTATTTATGCTATCCCTGCCCCTCATGATATTTTCAAGCTCTATAAGGTCACCCGTCAGCCTCTGACGCTCCAGGGAAAACAGCCCCAGCCTGTTCAACCTCTCCCTATAGATCAAATCTTCCAACCCTGACAACATCCTTGTAAATCTTTTCTGAACCCTGTGAAGTTTCACAACATCTTTCTGATACAAAGCAGACCAGAATCGCACACAATATTGCAGAAGTGGCCTAACCAATGTCCCGTAAAGCCGCAACATGGCCTCCCAATGGCTGTACTCAATCCTCTGACCAATAAATGAAAGCATGCCAAACGCCTTCTTCACTATCCTATCTGCGTGTGACTCCACTTTCAAGGAGCTATGAGCCTACATTCCAAGTTCTTTGTTCAGCAACAGTCCCGAGGAACTTACCATTAAGTGTATAAGTCCTGCTCTGATTTGCTTTTCCAAAATGCAGCACTTCACATGTATTTTGATTAAAATCCATCTGCCACTTCTCAGCCCATTGGCCCATCTGGTCAAGGTCTCGTTGAAATATAAGGTGACCTTCTTCGCTTTCCAATAAACCTCCATTTTTAATGTCATCTCCAAAATTACTAACTGTACCTCTTATGCTCGCATCCAAATTATTTATATAAATGATGAAAAGTAGAACATAGAAACATAGAAACATACAGAGCAGTACAGGACATTTGGCCCTCGATGTTGCGCCGTTCCAAGCCCACCTAACCTACACTAGCCCACTATCCTCCATATCCCTATCCAATGCCCGTTTAAATGCCCATGAAGAGGGAGAATCCACCACTGCTACTGGCAGGACATTCCATGAACTCACGACTCGCTGAGTAAAGAATCTACCCCTAACATCTGTCCTATACCTACCACCCCTTAATTTAAAGCTATGCCCCCGAGTTTAAGTCACAAACAATGTCTCGGGAACAGTGCTGCACACGGATCACAAAGCACTTACATTCCTTAAAGTCAATAATATGAGACTATTTCTTTGGAAAAATATGATAATGAATTTTAATTTACAAATCGTGCATGTCATAAGTATGTAATTGCAGACGCATTGTCTCCGATTTAACTGAAAAAGAATAGATGATTTTGTTTTTATCTATCCAAGTTTTTATATGTATGTGGGAACAGATTAATATGAATTTAGATTATAATCTTATGTATTCCATGATAATGTGGTTCAGAAATATAAAATAGAATCTATCTCTTCATTACAATGAGTCATTATTTTCCTAAAGATGAGGTGTTATGAAGGTGCATTTGTGTACTCTACTCTTAAGAAAGGGAGGAAGCGAGCATGTGTTGAAAAAAAAAGAACTAACATTTGGGTGTGAAACAAGTACCTGAGTTAAGTTGCTATCGGACACAACAAAGTCGAATTCGACCAATCAGTATAAACTACGCACTAATACATCAAAATTCAATCGAATTTGAATTTTACTGCTTTGACATCAAACCAATGAGACGATCTGATGTTTTGGGGTCTAGAAATTAGGTATTTTGAACATTTAGCCAGAGTGGCAAAGAGCACCAAAAAAGAGACTGCCTGCAGAGACGCACTCTGAAATGTTCATTGTCATGTGAAGTTTGTGCAGCAGAAGACTCAAGAAAAGACGACTCAGAAATAATCTACAGAGGATAATGTAAGACCAAGAGCTGGCTGGTGTTGAAATGTGAATTAAAAATCAAATATCAGAGGCTTGTTTCAGATCAGTATATTAGACAAGTCAATCAGACAAAATCGGAATACAATGCAGAGTGTTGTTTATTTAATGGTGCATTTTTGTTCTTCGAGTTAAAGATTTTTTGTAAATAGTGGAATTTAGTAGTTCTTTGTCACTCTTACTTTTACACATTACAAGGTGAGGTGAGCTTTCCTCAATGTCTGGATTAAATTAGCAGAAGAGTTTACCCTGTGTCTTAACATTATAGTGACAGTGACGGGGTGAGATTGGGATATCACGGTGACAGGGATGCAGTGAGTGTGAGGCGTTCAACGTGACAGAGTGGGAGAGAATGTGGCAGGGTCAGGGTTGAGATGTTGGAATGAGTATGAGGAGGTCAGGATGATGGTGATGGAATGAGTGTAGGTGGTCAGGCTGATGGAGACGGAGTGAGTATTTCGGTAGAGTGGTTTGTCATGGAGTGACTGTCAGGGCGTCAGTGTGACAGTAACGGAGTGAGTGCATGGGGTCAGTGTGAATGGCAGAATGAGTGTGAGGGGGCAGGATGTCCGTGATGCAGTGAGTGTAAGGGGACCAGAGTAATGATGACGGATGAAGAGTGTGGGGGTCAAAGTGACAGTGACATCAACAGCGTAAGGGAGCAGGGTGACGGTCATGGAGTGTGTGTAAGTGGTCAGGGAGACCGTGATGGAATGAGTGTGAGGGGGACATGATGATGGCGGTTTGAGGCGGTCATGCTGATGGCGATGGAGTGCGTGTGAGTGGGTCGGGTTGACAGTGATGAGTGTCTGGATGAAAGTGACGGAATGAGTGTGAGGAATCAGGGCGACTGAACAAATGACTGTGATGCCCTTATTGCGATGAAGTGAGTTTGAGGGAGTCAGTGTGGTTGTAGCGGAGTACATGTGAGGTGACAGGTTCATAGAGAAGGAGTGAGTGAGAGGTTGTGAGATTGATGGTGACAGAGTGAGTGTGGGGGATTCAGGGTAACAGAGAAGGAGTGAGTGTAAGGTGGTAAATGGTAACAACAGAGGAGTTTGACGGTGGCGTCAGGGTGGCAGTGAAGGGGTTAGTGTGAGGATGTCCAAGTGACAGACATTGACGTATCATGAGGGCTTCAGAGTAATGCTGACAGGGTGAGGCGAGGGTGGCAGGGTGACAGTGATGGAGTGAGTGTGTGGGGGACAAGGTAGCCGTAAAATAATGATTACGAGTGGGTAACGGCGATAGTGAGGGTGTGACAGCGAGAGGATCTTGGATGGTGGCAATGGAGTGAGGATGCAGAGGTCAGGGAAACGGTAATGGAGTGAAAGTAAGAAGGTAAGAGAGATAGTGTGTGGCTGTAGGGGAGGAGGGTGACGATGACAGAGTATGTGCAGAGAGGTGACAGTGAGTTTGACTGAGTGAGTGTGAGGGGATCAGGGTGGCTGTGACGGAGTAGGTTTGGCAGCGTGAGGATGACGTTGGTTGAGTGAGAGTGAGACAGTCACGGTGACGTCAAGGGAGTGAGTGTGATTGTAACACTGTAAAAGTGATTAGAGTGAATGTTAGGGCGTCAGGATGACAAAGCTGGAGAGAGTGAGGGGGTCGGTGTGACAGTGACAGAGTGAGTTGGAGAGGTAAAGTTGACAGAGGGGGAAGTTGTCTGACTGCATAAGAGTAACGATGATACAGTGAGAGTGAGGGGGCCAGGGTGCCTGTGCCAGAAATAATATGAGTTGATCACGGTGATTGCAACAGACTAGCGTGAGGAGGTCAGCGTGACTGTGATGGAGTACGTTTAATGAGATAAAGATTAACAGTGGGCAGTGCGTGTGAGAGCCACAGGGCAATGGTGGCGGGTTCAGTGTGCGTGGGACCGGCTAATAGTGACAAAGTGAGTGTGATGCTTTCGGCGTGATATTGATGGAGTGAGTGCAATGGATCAGTGTGAATATGACAGAGTGGCTGCGAGGTGTGTCAACGTGTTCATAATAGAGTGAGTGGGAGGGAAACAGGGGAAAGTTATGCAATGAGTGTGAAATGAGGGTGCTGGTGATGGAGTGAGTGTGAGGTGTCAGGGTGTCTGATGGAGTGAGTTTCAGGGATTCAGGTTGACATTGGTAGAGTGTACGCGAGGAGTTCAGACTGCTGGTAACAGAGTGAGTGTGATGGCGCAAAGGTTGACAGTAGTGGAGTGTGTGGAACGGCTCAGGTTCATGTTGAATGATTGAGGATGAGGTGGCTCAGGTTGACGGTGATGACGTGAATATGAGTGGGTCATGGTGTCAGTGAAGTTGAGAGTGCGAGGGCAACAGGGTGATTGGATGGTGTGAGTGTTAGTGAGTCAGAGTGACAGTTACAGGGTGACTCTGAAGGGAGTCAGGGTGACGATGAGTGAGTGAGTGTGAAACTGTCTGTGTGATCATGATGGTGTGAGTACGAGAAGGTCAGGGGGATGGTGAGTGAGTGAGTGTGAAGGCGTCAGGTTTATGGTGAGAGAGTGATTGTGAGGAGAACAGGTTGACGGTGACAGGGTAAATATGAGGTTGTCAGGTTGCCAGTGATGGAGTGAGTGCAACTGGGTCCAGGTGATGTTGACAAGGCGTGTGTGACGGAGGCTAAGGTGATGGTGACAGAGTGAGTTTGAGGAGGTCGGGGTGATGGGATCGAGTGAGTGTGAGATGGTCTGGGCAACAGTAAAGGATTGAGCGTGGAGGGGGGTCAAGGTGAACATGGCGGGATGACTGTGTGGTGCTTCGGGTGTAATGGGGATGGAGTGACTGGGTGACGTTACCGGAAGTAATGTGAGTGCGTCACTGTTACAGAGATGGAGAGAGTGCAAGTGTATCATGATGACACATGGACTGAGTGTGAGGTTTTCAAGGTGACAGTGAGGGAGTGAGTGTGAGTGGGTCAGGGTCACAGGGTGGTGCAGAGTATGAAGGGGTCAGCGTGATGGTAATGGAGTGAGTGTGAGGCGGTCAATGTGACAGTCATGGAGGCAGTCTGTGTGTTCAGTGTGACTGTGATAGTGTGAGTGTGAGGGGGGTATCAGGGTAACGGTGAGTGGTTCAGAATTTAGGCGATGGAGTGAGAGTGAAGGACTTCGTGTGAAGGTGACGGGGTTCATGTGAGGACATCAAGGTGATGGTGACAGAATGCGTGCAAGAGGATCAGGGAGACGGTGACGCAGTTAGTTTGAGGGTGTCCACATGACGGTCATGAAGGAATTATGTGAGGGATCAAGGTGATGGTGAGTGAGTGAGTGCGTGTGTATAAGGGTGGCAGTGAGGACAGAGGGGGACAGGGTGAAGGCTACAATTTGTGTGCGAGGGATTCAGGTGGACAATGATGAAGTGAATGTGACGGGATAAGAATTATAGTGATAAACAATGAAGGGAACAGCGTGATGCTGACTGAGTGAATGTGAAGTTTCTCAAGCAGAAGCTAATTGGTGTGAGTGTAGCGCTGTGAGTCTGGTGTTGACAGAGTCAGTCTGAGAGGGTCAGTGTTTCATTGATGGTGTGAGTGCGAACTGTTCAGAATGATGGTCACAGAGTGACTCTGAGGAGGTCAGTGTGAGAGCGGTGCAGTGAGTGTGTTGGTGTAAGGGTGATTGTGTGGGGTTCAGAGTGACTGACAGAGTTAGTGTGAGTAGGTCATTTTGATGGAGACGAAATGAATGTGATGAGTGTCACTGAGAAGTTGATGGAGTGACTGTGGAGACCTGAGGCTGACATTGACTGAGTGAGTGTGGGAGGTCTGGATGACGTTAACGGAGTGACGGTGAGAGTGTCAGAATGATGGTCACAGAGTGACTGTGAGGAGCTAAGAGTGACAGTGGTGGAGTAAGTGTGAGGGCGTCAGGGTGATGGTGATGGTGTGATTGATGGGGGTTCAGGGTGACTGAGACAAAAGGACTGTGAGTGGGTCATTGTGACGGAGATTGAGTGAGGTTGAGGGGTGTCAGGGAGAAGTTGTTGGAGAGACTGTGGTGGGTGTGACTGACGTTGATGGGGTGAGTCTGAGGGGTCAGGCTGAAATCAATGAAGTGAGAGTGAAGAGGTCAGGTTAATGGTCACAGAGTGACTGTGAGGTGATCAGAGTGACAGCGGTGGAGTAAGCGCGAGGGCGTCAGCGTGATGGTGATGGGGTGATTGTGAGAGATTCAGGGCAACAGTGAAGGAGGGAGTGTCAGTCAAGATGACTTTGATGAGTATGTCAGGTGGTCAGTGCAACGGTGACAGAATGATAGACAGGCGTCAGAGTGACGGTTACAGAATTGGTGTGAGGGGATCAGGGTGACAATGTGGGTATGAGTGTGAGGTGATCACAATGAGGGTGATCGAGTGAATGTGAGGGGTACATGGTGACGGTGATTGAGTGATTGTGAGGGGCCAGGGTGACGGTGACAGGGCGATCCTCAATAAATCATGTGATGGAGGCGGACATAGCGCAAAACTTCAGGGTGACAGTGAGCGATTGAACATGAGGGGGTCAGGGTGATGATCAACGAGTGAATGCGAGGGGATCAGGGTGACTGTGACAGAGTTAGTGCGGGTGGGTCATTTTGACAGATATGGAGTGAGGTTGAGGGGATCAGGGAGAAGTTGATGAAATGAGCATGATGCCATGAGGCTGACGTTGATGGAGTGAGTGTGAGGGGGTCGGGCTAATGTCGATGGAGTGTGTTTGAAGAGGCCAGGATGGTGGCGAAAGAGTGACTGTGTGGAGCTAAGGGTGACGGCGGTGGAGTGAGTGTGAGTGCGTCAGTGTGATGCTGATGGAGTGAATGTGAGGACTTCAGGGTGATTGTGACAGAGTTAGTGTCAGTAGGTCATTTTGACGGAGATGTGAGTGAGTGTGAGGGGTTTCGGGTGAGGGTAATGGAGTGAGCTTGAGGCGAATCAAGATGAGTTTGTAAAAATGGGTTTTTGATGGTGTCAACGTGACGCTGACGTCGTCAGCGGGAATGGTTCAGGTTGATATGATAGAATGACTATGCAGAGGTCGGGGTGACAATGTCAGGGTGAGTGTGAGGATATCACGGTGATGGTGATGGAGTGACAATGAGGCTCTCAAAGTGACAGTGATAGTGTGAATGGGCTGGTGTCCAAGACGCAATGATATAGTGAGTGTGACAGGCTCAGAATGATGGTGATGCAGTGAGAATGAGATGTTTAGGGTTCCCGTGACGGAGTGAGATTGAGGTGTTCAGGATGACTGTCACGCGGTGAAATTGAGAGGTCAGCGTACCGGTGAAAAGCTGAGTATGAAGGAGTCAGGGTGCCAGTGAGGGAATGCGTGTGAGTTTGTCAGTGTGTTTGTGATGGAGGGAGTGTTACGTGCTCATGGTGGTAGCGATTGCGTGAGTGTGAGAGCGTCAGGATCATGAAGATTGAATAAGTGCGAAGGGGTCAGGGTGACAGTGACGTAGAGAGTGTGAGGGCGTCAAGGTCATGGTTACAGAGGGAGTGTGGGAGATTCAGTGTAATAGTGAGGACGTGACTGTTAAGTGGTCAGTGTAATGGTGACTGAGTGGGAGAGAGGTGTCATGCTGACGGTGACAGAGTGGTTGTGAGGGGATCAGCCTGAAAGAGTGGGAGTGAGTGTGAGGTGGTCATTGTGAAGGTGATCGAGGGGAAGCATGTTGACGTTGACTGAGTGATTATGAGGGGACAGAATGATTCTGAAGAAATCACGGGATGGAGGCGGACTTCGTGCAGAATATCAGTGAGACAGTGAGCAATTGAGCGTGAGGGGGCCAGGGTGAAAGAGACAGACATTGTGAGTCGTTCAAGGAGATGATGCCTATTTGAGTGCGACAGGTCTTTTTCCCTCTCTCTGTCTATGTCATTAGTACCAATGTGTACCATGAGTTTCAGCTGCTCTTCTTTCCCCTTAAAAATTCTGTCCACTTGATCCGAGACTCTGCACCCGCAAGACAACACCATATCCAGAATTCTCGCTCGTGACCAAAGAAACACTTATCCCTCTCATGATTGAATTACCTATCACTATCGCTGTCCTATTCTCCGACTTTTCTTCTGAACCACAGAGCCAGGCTCCGTGGCAGTGAACTGGCCGTTGTGTCTTTCCCCTGGTCGGTCGTTACTTCAAAACGGTATATTTATTATTGACGGAAACGTTCAAAGGAGATCCCTGCACCGTTGGCCTTTTCCCTTTCCTCTCTGAAGTGTTAGCCACCTGCTTTGTGCTGTAACTTCGATGTGACTGTCTCCAACAACTCCTCTCTATCAACCCCTCAGCCTCCCGAATGATCAAAATATCATCCAGCTTTAGTTTCAGTTCCATAACGAGGCCCTTGAGTGCACTTTTCGTTTGCCAAAGTCAGCAGGGAAACCTGTGGTGACTACTACCTCGCACATCCTGCAAGAAGAGCATGTGACTGCCCTAACGTCCATCCCTTTTGATCGAACTTACCAAAATAGCTTGAATAAATGACAGAAAAGGAAAATAAAAAATAACCTTGCATTCCCAAGCCTTCACAGTTTTTGTTTGGATCACAGAGGAGGACGGTGGGGGATGCTAACATGTAGTGTCTTGGGTTTAGCACAGCCCAAATGCATCTGGTCCCATGCCAAGCAATCCCCGTGTCCGCGTCCACTCCTCTTTAATCTTCGATCCACCTATTCACGAGAAAAAAATCACTTCCTGTCATCCCCATTCCTCGCTCTCACCGCTCCTGCTGCTTCAAACAGAAGACACTGAGTGAATAACGTAATTAATTAAGGGAAGAAGTCATGTCTTAATCAAAACTGATTTCTTAACTACACTTGCAAGTGAGCTCTTTGAATTAGCAGTTGAAAATTTAACTCTTGTTGCTGTAGCTTAACCACGCAATTTATAGTATACTCCACAGGCAAAATGAAACAGATGTATAAAAATTGCACGTTTTTCTTTCTTTGGAGAACGCCTCTCTGGATTTTCAGAGGTGTTCTTCACAACAGTTTAATTTCAATGAACTCTTCAATGCCAGAAGTGAACGTGTCAATCTTAAGTGAATGCTTTATTCATTTTACCCCAAGATATCATCGTAGATGAGTTGATCGATTGTGTTCCTTCTTTGGAATAACGGATCAGTTTCCTTGCATTATGGCCGTGAATGATGAACTTCGTCTCTCTAAACCAACTGTGACTGGATCAGACATTTTAATGTTTTCTCCACACGTGCCAAAGTGGTGCTCCAACGTTCTGTTTTTGTTTAAAACCTTCACAGTATCAGCAGTTCTTTGTTTTATTTATTCTGTCTTCTCAACGGCATTACTCCTGCATCGCCATCTCCGCTCCCAGATTTCCCACCTTTGGGGTAAAAACAACTTTCCTGCATACAGTCTGTCTTCCCTTTCAGACTGTGCAGAGCACAATTAGCACCCCTCTGAGACAGAGGAGAGGAATGAAGGCAAGAGCCTTTACCCAGTGACCTCCCCTCTCTCACTCCCTGAACTGGAGCCAGAGTGAAAGGTGTAGGGGGAGTTGCAGCTGCCTGAGTGGCATCTTGGTCTGAAGAAATGAAGCTGTATCAAAATAAATTTGTCATAAATTTACCTACAACCATCACATGAGTCGGATCCTCATTGGAAACTATGATTTAACAAACCAACTCGTAAGACTGCTATGAAAACCGAAAGCTTCAAATAAGTTGTACTACGATAATGGTGTTGACGAATCTTGAGATCCATAGAGCTGTCTACTGATCCCTGTTGCGTTACCTCGAAACCATTTATAGTATCTTCATTATATTTACCAGCAACAGACTGTGAAGCCATTGTTCACTCCCTTCTCATCTGTCAGCGCAAGCAGCGGAGCTGATTTCCTTGACTTCGGCATGTAAATTAGCCAAGGGAAAGACAGTGAATATTTACACAGACGAGACCTCTAATGCTACCCGCACCTCCAAGACTGTGGGCTTTCTGAATACTGTTTTGCAAATAGGCTTTCCAGACAGAGCAAGTGGGATGGTGGAAAAGGGGGACTTAATTGTCATCGTGTTTAATGTCACTACTACTCCTGCTGGTTAAGTACTTACTTTCAAATTATACAATCACTATTACAAATTGTGGGCAGTTTAACTAATAAGTCATTACCAGGACGAAAAATAATGTAGTGTTGTGAATGAAGTAGCAACTGTCAGTCGTCATCACAGTGCCAGATAATACATTCTTATAACCACACTCCCTCACGATCTGGCACTTACTTCAAAATCTATATTTTACGGTTTGGAATCCCCACATCCACACACCGCTGTTTTACTCCGAAAAGAGACAATTTATCACCAATTTGGGTCAGATCCATCACTGAGCAATGTGCACTGAGAGCAGAGATGAGATCAGAGGTCCCAGAATCTGATACTGACACAATTCATGCCAGAAATTGGATCAAACAAGGGAAATAATGGAAAGCAGAAAAGATAGTATGGGTAAAATTCAGGATGGACAAGGGCACTGCAGCTATGTACAGTATTTACAGTATAAAGAACCATGTTTCTCATAGGAGTATATTTGTACGATCAATTCTAACAAAAGTGAACCATATTTAACAATACCAATACTATACTAGTTTTACCAATTGTAATGTACTGTATTTTTCATTCTCACTGAATACTGTGAATAAAGTCTTATTGATAATAAGAACATGCAGTGCTTTTTAATTGTTACCGATACAGTACATTGTCAGACAATGTCAAGTACAATGCCACAAAACCTGGTACTTCCTGCAGTGTGTCTATTTTACGGTTTGTGCTCCTCAGTCATAGAGAGTCCTTTCACTGGTACAGACACAGAATATAGGAGATTGCCTGGTTCTTCCGTACCTTGTGCAGCCGGATTTTATTTTCAATCAATTCAGAGTTTGATTTCTGGGTGGGCCTGCAAGAGCTAGCACATATGATGCCATCTGTTTTACCTCTCCGCTCTTGTGCAATTTCACTTCCACTGTTTGGTATTAATGTCTTACTGATACGCTTAAACTTGCACACGTTTTATTAAGTGTACAGTGTCAGACATCTAGTAATTATAAACATCTCACATTCTGCTTCTTACTCCAGTCCCTGTATTGCGCAGTTTGGTTTCCTCGGAGCGACAGATGTAATTTTATTCATGAATCTCCCGTGTCATTGCTCTGGAAACTAAACAAAAGTAGCGAGAAACGCATTTACTCAAACCAAAATTTATGCAAAATGTGTTTCTCGAATATTACAAGAAACATGAAAAAGTCATATGAGAGCTTCTTTGATGTAAAAATGCAATCCAATAGGACAAATTAGAAGGTTCTACTGCAATTAATAAATGGCAAGTAACAATGGTATTTGACAAAAGGCCCATTACTGGAGATAGTTTGGGAAACCAGGTCAGCGAGGATCAGTTGGAAAGAAGGGTCTGTTGTTTCCATGTTTCATGACTCCATGATTCCACGATTTGGGGGCGATAGAGTGTTCATGCCATGACTGTGAATTCAGTTTTAACATCTCACAAGATTTAATGCTAGGCTTCATACTATCTTTTTTCTGAAGAACTAATCACGTAAATGCGTCAGAACTGGCAGAACCCTTCTGCTCTAGCCCAGAGTTACAGAGAGTCACGTGTAGCAGGGAAATTGCACATAAACAAGTTCAAAATTCCTGGATAATTCACACCAAAGGCTACGCTTCAGATCTTCCAAAAGATCCCAGCGTTGATCTCAGCTCAGAAGATCTATACAAATGTACCATCACCTGTAAAACCTCTCAATTCCCCCCCCCCCCCCAGTTCTCTATGAATCCCTTGTCAGAAATACTCTCCAAGATATTAATGATCACGATTGTAAAATTTGCTCTATTTCTGTTTTTTTCTTTAATTCCAATCTACGTTAAAGTGAGACAACATAACCCTCTCGTCTGGCAGTTCTGGTGACACTGCTACAGGAAGGAGAGTACTTAACTAGAGAAGATTCAGAAAGGATTTAAGAACCAACATAGAATTATCTCAAGACTTGGCATTCGGGGGCCAGATTTTGGAATCCTTCAGCATTGCCTTGTACATCGCGGTGTTTAATTGTGTCATAGAATTCACTGACATTTCACAGTCCACCAGGAGCCAACCGCAATCCATCAAACTCATTTTCCTTCCCAAGGGCTTCACTGCGGAGCTTCCCAATGTCCCTGGGATCTGAGGTCTGGCATTGTGCGAGTGCAGCGATAAACTCTTGGCTGGCGACGTGTGGGAATGTGTAAACCACACAGTGCAGTCTAATCTCTCTCCAATAGTTCCATTAGGAACCCAGACAGGAAGTTCATTTCTGAATACAACCTTCCTCTTCGGAATCCTGTGAAAGCCATCTCACCAAGCTTCAGTAATACAGCACAGGGGTCTCCAATCTCTCAGCCATGGTTTTCCACAATGTTGTAATTATAGTCAGATTATAGTTGGGTAATGGTCTTCGGAAGTTGTTGCAGTTTCCTGTCTTGTTCTGTGAAAAAGGGACTGAATAACAGACCGAGGATCGAGTAGTACGTAGGGTTGTAGCCCATGGTATATTGGATCTTGTTCTCATTCACGTATTTGAAAACATTTGTTGCCATCATCTGATCTTCACTAATTCTGCTGAAATAGTCATTCCGTTCATCATAAACAAATCCCAGGATTTCAGGCCAGGCACTGAACTCAGCTATTCCCAATAAATGGGACAGCTGACCACGAGCACTGAAGATCCCTGGAGCAGATTGTGCAGGATTAAACTGTACACACAGGGTCAGACACTGTCACACCAGCATTCAAGATCAATGCACGTGAACTGAGGGTCTATTTTTTAGAACATCAGAAATATCAATACTGTCTTTGATTTCTTCCAAACCATCAAATATAAAAAGCAATTCCTCTGGGTTCTTCCAGACTTCTCCAATAACATTCCCAAAGTAACGATACAGTTCCAGCAACAGGATCCTTAGGTTATTCCATAGTGACTAGCATTCAAATCCTGAAATTTCAATGGAAAACAAATTAAAATTTGGGTATATTTTCCCAGTGGCCCAATCACATACAGTCTTTCCTACCATTGTTTTTTCTCCAGTTCCTGGGTCCAATCATCACTGCTACCGTCCTCCCAGATGTGGAATTTCTCTGGGATGAAAACATTGCTCTGGAACAACTGATCAGTTTGTATTTTTTCTAGTTCTCTCCAGGGATGTTTCTGTCTCCACACTTCACGGCATCGGCCTCTTACCAGACGTTCATCTTTTCGAAATGTCTAATATCCTAAATTGGTGATGAGCATTAACTCAGCATATCGATCAACTAGCTGGAAACTCAGCTTCTCCTTTCTTAGGACAGTGTCCAAACAGCTTTTCAGTTTGTACCTAGAGAATCGACTTGTGTTTCTGTTGAACACCTTCAGCTGAAACCAAGAGAACAATGTTCTCAATATTAGCTATATTATCATTGCAACAATTCCTCAATACCATTTCATGATTTGGCAATTACTATTAAATAAATTGGCGAGATCTTATTTACAGCTTCAATCCACCTGCGTACATCAATTGGATCTGTTAACAGGAAACACTTGATTGTGGACAAGGATCAAGAAGTGTTTCAATAATCAGCTGATTTCACTCGGTACTCAGCATGAAGATTCCAATGTTGGTGATACTTTCCATTGGATCTTTAATAATAACCATTCACCCCATATTCCGGTATCTCAGTGTAAACCGACACATGGTCCTCGCAATCCCATAGCAAATACGAACAAGAAGCCAATCACTTCTTCAAACAGTGCTGTTATTTATTAAGATTACATTGAAAGAGTCATTCTCAGGTTGTCAAGCTGTGACCAGAAGGATCAGTGTTTGTGCCCCTTCTCTGGGAACCGATTGCAATATTTCCACGTTTGCAGATGACATAAAACTTCGTGGGATTTCAAAAATTGAAGAAGGTGCCAAGAAGCTTCAGGTGGACTTAAACAGGCCGGGTGAACAGAGAAGAGCATGGGAGATGGAAGAGAATGTGAATAATGACAAGGTTTTCCCCTTTGGTTGGAAACCTGACGGTGCAGACCATTTCTTAAATGCTAAACGTTTGAAGGTATTGAGGTCCAGAGGAACAAGATATTCCTGTTCACGAGGTACTGAACGTTCGCAAGTTGGTGCAGAACACAATTCAGAAGGCAAATCTTACGTTAACTGTTGAACTTTCTGTATAGAGGTGACATCTCACCTGGAGTATTGTGCGCACATTTGGTTCTCTTGCCTATTTACCTAAGAAGGAGTACAGGGATGTTCACGAAACTGATTGCTGGGTTGGTAGGACTGTCCTATAAATTAGCGATTGAGGAGACTGGGCACGTTTACTCTGAAGATTAGAAGAATAAGCAATATTGTCATAAAGTTACAACATTCATAAAGGGATAGACAGATTAAATGTAGAAAGCATCCACCATCTATAAGGCACAAGTCTGGAACGTGATGAAATAATCTCCAACTTGCCTGGATGATCAACGCTGAAAACGTATGACATGTGACAGTGAGCAAAATTAGGGGGCATGGAATTGGGGGCGAAGTACTAACTTCGATTGAAAGTTGGTTGGCTGACAGGAAACAAATAGAAGTGAAAAACGGCTCCATTTCGGAATGGCAGGCAGTGACCAGTTGGGTACCACAGGTATCAGTGCTGGGACCGCAGCTTTTTACAATATATATTAATGATATAGAAGATGATATTAGTAATAACATTAGCAAATTCGATGATGATCCTAAGCTGTGTGGCAGGGTGAAAGGTGATTAGGATGTTAGGAGATTACAGCGTGACCTGGACAAGATAGGTGAGTGGGCATATGCATGGCAAATGCAGTTTAATGTGGATAAATGTTTGGTTATCCACTTTGGTGGCAAGAACAGGAAGGCAGATTACCGAAATGGAATCAATTTAGGTAAAGGGGCAGTGCAAAGCGATCTGGGTGTTCTTGTACACCAGTCAATGAAGGAAAGCATGCAGGTACAGCAGGTAGTGAAGATGGCTAATAGCACGCTGGCCTTCATAACAAGAGGGATTGAGTATAGAAGCAAAGAGGTTCTTCTGCAGCTGTACAGGGCCCTGGTGAGACCACACCTGGAGTATTGTGTGCAGTTCTGGTCTCCAAACTTGAGGAAAGACATTCTGGCTATTGAGGGAGTGTAGCGTAGGTTCACGAGGTCAATTCCGAAAATGGCGGGACTACCTTACGCTGAAAAACTGGATCGACTGGGCTTGTATACCCTTGAGTTTAGAAGACTGAGAGGGGATCTGATTGAGACATATAAGATTATTAAAGGATTGGACACTCAGGAGGCAGGAAACATTTTCCACTGATGGGTGAGTGCCGAACCAGAGGACACAGCTTAAAAATACGGGGTACACCATCTAGGACAGAGATGAGGAGAACTTCTTCACACAGAGAGTGGTGGCTGTGTGGAATTATCTGCCCCAGAGAGCAGTGGAGGCCCAGTCTCTTGATCCATTTAAGGAAGAGTTAGATAGAGCTCTCAACGATTGTGGAATCAAGGGTTATGGAGATAAGGCAGGAACAGGATACTGATTAAGGATGATCAGCCATGACCATATTGAATTGTGGTGCAGGCTCGAAGGGCAGAATGGCCGACTCCTGCACCTATTGTCTATTGTCTATTGTCATAATATCTAAGACACATAATTAATAACTGGAGATTAGAGTGTCAGACTGTGATAAATTGAACAAACCTGGATTTTTGAGTCTTTCGCCTTTTCGAACGGGTTGCATGTTTTGGTTCATTAATATTTAAATCCCAGAACTTCTTTTAAGTCAACTTCTCGAGATCGCTTTAGGTTTTATAATAAAATATGGCATCTTAGTTCAGACAATGCATTAAATGTGTGAGGTCTAGTCTGCATCCCAATCTTGAATCAGACGAGTTCGATTACCAAAGTGGAATTTACAAAGTATAACATGCATTGACTGCCTGCATTGACTGCCTGCAGATTGTACATTTTTACACAAAATAGAACGTATCTGCAAATATAATTCTGCAAATACAAATTCACCCCATAAACTTGTGCGTGAGTGTGCGTGCATTTGTGTTTGAGAGAGAGAAAGAGAGCATGGACGTATGAGAGCACGTGACAGAGTGTGTGCTTGCATTTGTGAAAGTTTAGTAAAGTATGTGTGGGGTTTTGATGGAGTATAATCCTGTGAGTGGATGTGCGTGTGTGTGCTTGAGTGTGAGGGTGTGTATGTGTGTTCGTATGAGATTGAGGGTCTGCGTGCTTATATGTAAGATTGTGTGTATGTGTGCTTGTGTGCGTTTAGTGGGGTTACCTGGCGTGCGACATGAACCAATGATCTAATTTTAGGCAGACGATGTTGTCCGAGTCACATGAGTTCCTGCTGTGTACACGGTGGGTATACGTGGGGACTCTACAGATGACCCCACTCCACTGTACATACTCTCTCTTGTGCACTCACATAAAACACACATACAAGCACAGATGCACACACAATCTTACATACTCACACACTCACGCAGACCCTCTCTCTCTAACAGACACACATACATGTACCTCACACACTCATACCCATACACACCCCCTCTCACAGGCTTATACTCCATCACAATCACACGCTTTACCAAGTTTTCACACATTCAAGCACATACTCTCTCACGTGCTCTCACAGTCATGGTCACACATTCACATGCTGTCTCATGCGCAAGCACACACACACGCACACACATGTCTACGGGGTGAATTTGTATTTGCAGAATCATGTTTGCATACACATTTTACTTCGCGAAAGAAATAGACAGTGTACAGGTAGTCAATGCAGGCAGTCTTTTTTTTTTTAAATTCCACTTTGGATGTTGAACCATTCTTACACAGACGACGACACAGACAGACGATGAACTGACACTATTAAAGCATTGTCTGAGCCGAGATGTTCTATTTATGTATAAAACCTTATGTCACCTCGAGAAGCTGACTTAAAGGAAGTTCTGTGATTTGCATATTAATGACACGAAACATGCAGCCCATTCTAAAAGATTAAATATTTAAAAATCCAAATTTGTTGAATATATAACATCGTGACATTGTCATTGTCTACTTCAAATTCTGTGTCTTGTGAACTGAAAGTCCAAACACACCTGATGAAAGAACAGCGCTCTGAAAGCTAATGGTTCTACATAAACCTGTTGGACTTTAAGCTGGATTTGGGTGATTTTTAACTTTGTTTATCCAAGTCTGCCTCATCCACATCATTGAAAACGTGACATTGCTGCAGAAGTGAAAGGTACATTGTGGTACGGGCAATGGATGAGTAGAGAGGATTGGTTCACGAACAGAAATCAAAGAATGGGAATAAATGTTTTTTTTTGATGATGGCGATCAGTGGTTAGTGGTGTGCCTCAGGGATCAGTGTTGGGTTTAAAATTGCTTACAACTTACAGAAATGAGTTGCATTTCGTGACCGAGTGTTCTGTGTCTGGAGTGTGAGACGGCACTAAAATGAATAATAGTGCGAAGTGTGCAGAGAACACTGGAAGTCTGCAGAGGAATATAGATAGGTTAAATGAGCAGGCAAGGTGCCATGCAATGTTGATTAAATGTGGGGACATCTATTTTGGTAGGAATAACAGCAAAATGTACTATTATTGAAATGGTGAAGAATTCACTGTGCTGCTGTTCAGGGACTCTTGTGTGTCCTTGTGCATGAATCACAAGACTTTTGTTTGCAAGTGCAACAGGGAGGTCAGCCAGCAAATGGAATGTTGTCCTTTATTGCTATAGAGATGCAGTTTAAAAACACAGACGTTATGCTTCAGCTGTATAGAGTATTGGTGAGCCCACATCTGGAGTACTCTGTTCAGTTTGTCTCCTTGTTGAGAAAGGATACTGTCACTGGTGGGGATGCAGAGGTGGCTCACTTCGTTGATTCTGCAATTGAGAGATTTGAGTTATGAGTCGTCTGGGACTGTACCTCATTGGAATTTCGAAGAAGGCAAGGCGATCTTCCAAAAAAACATAGAAACAGGGAGGCTGTTTGCACTCGCAGGTGATCGAGAGAGTATAGCGTCAAAATCAATGGTGCAGATTTTGGACTGATTTGAGGAGAAATTTCATTACTCAAGGGGCTGTGAATCTGTGGAATTTCCTGCCCAGTGAAGCGGTTGAGGCTACTTTCTTGAGACACATTTTTTCCAAGTGTAGGAATTAGAACGTATAGCTGATGGCGTGAAATGATGTTCTGAACGGTGAAGCAGTCTTGAGATTCCCGATGCTTCACTCCTGATCCTATTCTTATGTTCCTATGTTCTAACTTTGCAGCCGTCCCGTTATCTGTGAATATCCACCCTAATCAATGTTGATAGTTCATGCCTCGTACCTACAAAATTGGCCCTCGTCCAAATTTAGAGCTTTAGCTTTTAGATCCGGTCTATTCTTTCTTATGTCTATTTTAAACCAAGAGAATTATGATCTCTGGTCCCAAAGTGCTCCTTCACTGATATCGAGGTCAATTGCTCTGCCTTATTTTCAAACAGAAAGTCAAACATTACCCCTTATCTAGTCTGTGCATCCGCATAGAATTAGGATCCCTACAGCATAGAAGCAGGCCCTGCGGCACAACAAATCTACCCCGACCAAATCCCCTACCTTATTTTTGACCCTGGCTAACGCACCTATCCCACACATCCCTGAAGACCGTCGGCAATTTAGCATGGCTAATTTACCAAAATAAATAATGGGTGACACAGGGGGTAGCACTGCAGCCTCACACCGCCAGAGACCCGGGTTCAACTACCGGCTCAGGCAACTCTCTATGTGGAGTTTGCACATTCGCCCCGTGTCTGCGTGGGGTTCCTCCGGGTGCTCTGGTTTCCTCCCACAGTCCAAAAATGTGCAGATTCGGCGAATTGACGATGCCAAATTTTCCGTAGTGTGGGGTAAATGTAGGGAAATGGGTCTGGGTGGGTTGTGCTATGTTGGGGAGGTGTGGACTAGTTGGGCCGAAGGGCCTGTTTCCACACTGTAATCTAATCTAAATATGTTTGGATTTTGGGAGGAAACTGGAGCACCCAGAAGGAGCCCAAACAGAAACGGGGAGAACGTGCAAACTCCGCAGTCTCGCGAGACTGGAAACAAACGCAGGTCACTGACACTGTGCGGCAGCAGTGCTAAGCACTGCGCCGCCATGCCATCCTTTGGACAGTGAATCAGGAAAGAAAAATCACGTACACACTTAACAGATTTCTTTTCATCCAAGCTCTTAGCAATATGTTAGCCACAATCCATCTTTGAAAAGTTAAAATCTCTGTCATTGGAAACTTATGGTTATAGATAACTGGAATGTGTTTCTCAATTTCCCACTGATTATTGTGGTGGGGGTCTATAATGCAATACAAATAAACCTAAAAGAAAAAAAAAGTACATGAACAAAAGCCGTGTTTTTTTAAAAAACAGAATACTGTTAAGGGTCCTTCAGGAGGTGCCTACACATGAATGTTTACATTTTCAGATTAAATTTGTAGAAGGAAATAGGTTTTCTATCATTGCTGAAAGCGGAAACAATGGCCTAATCATTATTTCATTAGAATGGTAATTTGGAGACCCACGAAATATTCTAGTGACCCGGGTGCAAATCCTAACATAGCACATGGTTATCATCTGAATTCAATCAAATCTAGAGTTGAATGTATAATGAGTTTAACTAATATCCTGTAATGACATCATTATCTGGTCTGGCCTACAAGTGGAGGCTTACAAGGTCCAGACGTACAGCAGTGTGGTTGACTCTTAATTACCAATGAGTAATTAAGGATGGGCAATAAATGCTGGCCTGGTCAGTTGTGGTGACATCATCTGAATATTTCTTTTTTCTAAATCGAGGTGTGGAATTGCTTTTTAAATGAAGTTGAATTGATGACTTCTTCAAGTGAAAAAAAAAGAGATCACCTTGATGGGAATACACTAATAGACCCGCAATTTTCAGAGGGAAATTAAGGAACAATTATGAAGAGAAATATCAGAATAACAAGGTTGCAATAATAAGTCACGGGACTTATCATAGTGTTAAAGGTTTGGAAGGTAAAGAGTTTATCAAATGTATTCAAGGAAATTTATTTTATCTATTTTTAATGTTCCTACTGAAAAAGGTGTAAAACTTGACCTTCGCTTGGATAATAAGACAGGGCAAGTGACTAAAATTAGAATAAGGGAACACAGCAGATGAAGTGATGAGGAACAGAGGGGCATCCGGGAAGGAAAGCAGTGTTCATATATATCAGTGCTAAGCACTGAGCCGCCATGGACAGTGAATCAGAAAAAAAAATCACGTACACACTTAATGGATTTCTTTTCATTTAAGCTCTTAGCAATATGTTCATCCCAATCTATCTTTGAAAAGTTAAAAATCCCTGTCATTGCAAACTTATGAATACAGTGTTTCTCAATTTCCCACTGATTATTGACGAGGACGAGACGGGCAGCCGGGAAGGAAAGCAGTGACCATATATATCAGCAAGGCGGCTAAACCCGAGACTCTACAACTGTAGTGTCTCCTACCCGCCCTCGTCCTCTAACCTAGTTAATAAGGTAAGGTTCATTCTAAACCTCCTCTATTGAATATACATTTGTTATTAATTTTATCGCAACTTGAACTAAGCTTTCTATTTTAGTACTAAGTGGGTGTTCAGATAAATCTGGTATGGATGCTAGGGCAGTTGCTTGCCCCTCCTGCACAATGTGGCAGTTGGGAAACATGGTACACGTCACCGCTGGCGACATCTGCAGGAAGTGCACCCAACTCCAGCTCCTTGAAAACCGTGTTCGGGAATTGGAGCTGGAGCTGGATGAACTACGGACCATTCGGGAAGCTGAGGGGGTAATTGAGAGGAGATACCGGGAGTTGGTCATTCCTAAGGCTCATGACAAGGATAGATGGATTACAGTTAGGGGGAGGAAAGTGAACAGACAGACAGTGCAGAGATCCCCTGTGGACATTCCCCTCAGCAATAAGTAAACAGTTTTGGATACTGCTGGGGGGGATGACATACCAGAGGAAAGCAATAGTAGTCAGTTCTCTGGCACTGTGACTGAGACTGTGGCAAAGAAGGTTGGAGGAAAGTATAGAGTGGATGTCAGAGGCGGGTTCTTTACACAGAGTTGTGAGAGCATAGGATGCGTTGCCAGCAGTAGTTATGGAAGCAAGGTCATTGGGGACAGTTAAGAGACTACTGGACATGCATATGGTCACAGAAATCTGAGGGTGCATACATGAGGATCAGTGGTCGACACAATATCGTGGGCTGAATGGCCTGTTCTGTGCTGTACTGTTCTATGTTCTATGTTCTATGCTCTATACAGGCAGACCAACACACTCTCACACACGCGCTACACAGTCTCTCACACACTGTCTCACACATTATGTCACAAATTCACTCTCACTCTTTCACACACTCAAACACTCACGCACTCTCACATACAGTCTCTCTCACACACACTCACCCTCACACTCTCAAATACATACTCTCTCATGCATACTCTCTCACATGCACACATTTGCACGTACATACACCCGCACACACTCACACATTCTCACACACACACTCACAATCTCTCTGTCACAAGAGATTCCCTTTCACAGACAATGTCACACACAGATGCTCAGACTCGCTCTCACACACACACCGTCTCTATATATCTCTCTCTCAGACATACACGCACACTCTCTCTCTCTCTCTCGCACACACACACACATTCGCCCACACGCACATGTCCCTTCCTTCTCGCCCATGATGCAAGCACTCTCAACAGCAAAAGAACTATTTCACAAATGCAACACCAGGTCTTTCTTTCGATTCTCTTTGTTCTGTTCTGATTCCCAATTAGATTACTGTTTCTGAAAATCCGCATGTAATGTCAACCTATTCCCATGTGCCACGTCCTGCTAACAAAAATACCATCTGATTCCTATCCGAAGTGTGAGACAGGAGCATTTCAGTGTCTTGCGCCTAACCCATTTGTTTAAATATCCTGTTTTAAAATGACACCTCAGCATCGTATAATGGAACTTTGTTTTTAAAATCCCAATATCAGTTTGACGTTCCATGTCCCTGTATAACTGTGAGCCAGTGTGCATCTCTGTGTGTGAGTGATTGTGCGTGTGTGCGTGCTATCATGGACCTGCATTACTGTGTTAAGTCCTTCTTTACTTCAGTACTTATTCAGTATTTAATACAATTATCCTATCCATTTGCACAAATCACAGAAAGCTGTTGTGATTCTGTCATCAAAATTCAAGACCGCTTTTGACACATTTGCCCCATCTTTTTTTATACACAATATCACTATCTCTCTCATGCACAATCTCACTGTCTCATGCTTAATCACTGTCCCTTATACACAATCCAACTTTCTCCTTCATGTACAATCTTTCTCTCATACACAATCCCACTCTCTCTCATTCATACACAATCTTGCTCCCTCACACACAATCCCACATTCTCTCATGCACAATCTCACTAAGTTAAAAATCACACAACACCAGGTTATAGTCCAACAGGTTTAATTGGAAGCACACTAACTTTCGGAGCGACGCTCCTTCATCAGATGATTGTGACAATCACCTGATGAAGGAGCGTCACTCCGAAAGCTAGTGTGCTTCCAATTAAACCTGTTGGACTATAACCTGGTGTTGTGTGATTTTTAACTTTGTACACCCCAGTCCAGCACCAGCATCTCCGAATCACAATCTCACTACGTCTCTCTCTCTCCTGCACAATCTCAATATCTCTCTCATATGCATTCTCACGATCTCTCTGACAGATACATAATCTCTCTCATACACATTCTTACACTCTCTCATGTACATTCTCACTGTCTCTCTCATACGGAATCTCTCTCTCTCTCTCATGCACAATCTCAGAACTTTCTCTCATACAGCATTTAGGTTTCATCGAGATTTTCAAAAGCAAAGGATTTGAGGAGGAGGACAAGTGACACATTGACATTTTTCACCAGGCCATTGTGTTTCGAATGGGAGTATAACAAACCGGTGTGTGAGTTATGGAATGTAATCTTATCGACGGGTTCTGTGGTTTTATATACAGGATAACACACACTGGGGAGTGGGTCACAGTGTATAATGTAATCTAGGGGATCTGTAGTTTTATAATTATTGGATAACACACACAAGGGAGTGGTTACAGTGTGTTATATAATTGAGGGGATCTTGGGCTTTATATAAATGGTATCACATAACGGAGAGTGAGTTAGAGTCTTTAATCTGATCCAGGGGATCGTGCGTTTTTAATACATGGTAGAACATAAACGGAGGAGTGATGCACAGTGTGCAATCTAATTGAAGTGATCTGGGGTTTTATACACGGGATTACATATATTGGGGAGTGAGGTACAATATGTGATCTAATGGTGGCCATCTGGTGTATAGATGGAGGATAACGAGTACCAGGGATGGATTTACAGTGTGTAATCCAATCGAGTGGATCTGGTGTTTTAAACATAAGCAATACATACCGGTGAGTGAGTAACTGTGCACAATCTAACTGAGGGGATCTGGGGTTTTATATATAGGATAAGCATATGTGTCTACATAAATTCCACAAACATCCGGAATAAAGTGGGTGAATTGCAGCATGGGTTGGTACTTGTGACTTCGATATTGTGGCCATTTCAGAAAAATGGATAGAGCAGGAATAAGAATAGTTGTTGCAGGTTCCGGGATTTAGATATTTCAGTAAGAACAGAGAAGATGGTAAAAGAGGGGGAGGTGTCGCATTGTTAGTTAAGGATAGTATTACAATGACAGAAAGAACGTTTGAGAACTCGTCTATTGAGGTAATATGGACTGAGTTTAGAAGCAGGAAATGAGAAGATACCCAATTGGCTGTTTTCTATAGGCTTCCAAATAATCCCAGAGGCGTAGAGGAGAAGAGAGCAAAGATAATTCTGGATAGTAGCAAACGTAACAGGGTAGTTGTTATGGGGGTGTTCAACTTTCGAAATCTAGATTGAAAATAACATAGATGGAGTACAGGTGGGTCAGTTTTTGTCCAGTGTGTTCAGGGTGGTTTGCTGATACAGTATGTAGAAAAGCTAACAAGGGCAGAGGCTGCACTGGAGTTGGTACGAGGTAACGAACCACGTCAGGTGCTAGATTTTCAGGTAAGTGAGTACTTTGAGGATAATGATCACAATGTGGTTGCGTGAAAGCCGGGCAAGAGTTATCGTTGGGGGAAAGAGAATTATGATGCGATTAGGCTAGATTTAGGATGCATAGGATGGGGAAGGAAGCTGCAGGGGATTGGCACAGTTGAAATGTTGAGCTCATTCAATGAACAGATATTGCGTGACCTTGATAAATGTGCACCTGTCAGGTAGGGCAGTGGTCGAGCCAGGGAGCCGTGGTTTACGAAAGATGTTGAATCTCTTCAGAAGAGGAAGAAGTAAGTTTATATTAGGATCAGACGTGAAGGCTCAGTAAGGGCATTTGTGAATTACAAGTTAGCGAGGAAAGCTCTCAGTGACAGAGTAACGAAGAGCCAGAAGGGGGCGTAACAAGTCGTTGGAAGATAAGATCAAGGGAAACCTGAAAGCTTTCTATACGTATATCAGGAATAAAGGTATGAAGAGAGAAAGATGAGGGACAATCATGTATAGTAGTAGGAAGTTGTGAGTGGAGTCACAGGAACGCGCCAAATGAATAATTTTCGTCAGCATTGCCACTCGGAAAAGACAATGTTGTCGAGGAGAATACTCAGATACAAGATATTAGATTAGACGGGATTGAGGTTCACAAGGAGGAGGTATGAGCAATTGTGGAAAGTGTGAAGACAGAACACTCCCCTGGGCTGGTTGGGATTTATCATAGGATTCTCTGGCGAGTTAGGGAGGAGATTGCAGCGCCTTTTGCTTTGATCTTAATGTCGTTATTATCTACAAGACTAGTGCAAGAAGGCTGGAAGATAGCAAATACGGTCCCATTATTCAAGAAGGAGAGTAGAGACAACCCTGGTCATCATGGACCAGTGAGCCTTCCTTTGGCGAAAATAGTTAAAATATTGGAAAGGTTATGAGAGATAGAATATCTAACCATCAAGAGAGAATAAAGCTCATTAATGATAGTCAACATGGTTTTGTGAAGAGTAGTTCGTGCCTCACAAACCTTAATGAGCTCTTTCAAATGGGGACCAAACAGGTGGATGACGGTAAAGCGGTTGATGTGGTGTATATGGATTTCAGTAAGGCGTTTGATAAGTTTCCCAATGGTAGACTATTATACAAAATACGGAGGCATGGGCTTAAAGTTAATTTAATGGCTTTGGAACAGAAATTAGCAAGCTCAAAGAGGGCAGATTGTGATGGTTGGGAGAAAATTTTCAATCTGGAGTACAGTTACTCGTGGTGTACCACAATAATCTGTTTTGGGGACTTTGTGCTTTGTCATTTTTATAAATGACTGAGACGAGTGTGTAGCAGAAAGTGTTCCTAAATTTGCGGATGACACGAAGATCAGTGGAGTTGTGGACTGTGCAAAATGATGTTGCAGGTTACAGAGGGACATAGCTAATCTCCAGAGCTGAGCTGAGAGGTGGCAAATGGAGTTTAATGTGGAAACGTGTGAGATAATTCACTTTGGAAGGAGCAATGGTAATAAAGAGAACTGGGCGCATGGTAAGATTCTTGGTGAGCATAAATGAGCATAGAGATCTTGTTGTCCACGTACATAGATCCCTGAAAGTTGCCACCCAGGTTTATAAGGTTGTTAAGAAGGCATTAGGTGTATTAGCTTTTATTGGTACAGGAATTGCGTTTCAGAGCATCGAGGTCATGCTGCACCTGTACAAAACTCTGGCACAGCCACAGTTGGAGTAGTGCGTACAGTCTGGGCACCACATTATTGGAAGAATATGGAAGCTTTGGAAAATTTAAGAGGAGATTTATAAGGGTGCTGCCTGGTATGGAGGCAAAGTCTAATGATGAATGGCTGAGGGAATTGAAGCTGTCTTAACTAGAGAGAAGAAGTTTGAGAGGTGACTTAATTGAAACATATAAGATAATCAGAGGTTTAGAACATGTGGACAGTGAGAGCACTTTTCCTCAGATGCTGATGGATCGCACGAGGGGACATAACTTTAAACTGAGGGATTCTAGGTATAAGACTGGTGACAGGTGTAGTTTCTTTACTCAGAGAATAGTAGGTGCGTGGAACACGCTGCCGGAAATAGGTGTAGGCTCGCCATCTTTAAATGGTCATTGGATACACATACGAATGAAAATGAACTAGTTGAGAATGGAAAGGCTAAAGATTGGTTCCACAGGTCGGCACAACATCGAGGGCCGAATGCCTTGCACTGCACTCTCTGTTCTCATGTTCCATGCTCTGCCCTTGAATGACCCAGATCTTAATAAAGTCAGTCTTTTGTTCCTAGCATTCTTTAGAATGCTTTCGGGTTTCCTTGATCTGACCTGCCAAAGACTTCTTATGTCCCCTCCTGGATCTTCTTCTCAGCTCTCTCTTTATGTCCTTCCTGGCTGCCTTGTTACTCTCACGCGCTGTAGCTGAGCCTTCACGTCTCATCTTTACATAAGCTGGTTTGTGTGGCATTTGAGAAAGACTTAGGATGGGGCCTGTCTCCACAGAATGCAAACTTCCCACAATACTGAACAAGTCTGAATTAGTGGTGCTGGAAAAGCACAGCAGGGCAGGCAGCATCCGTGGAGCAGGAAAATCGACGTTTCGGGCAAAAGCCCATCATCAGGAGCTGAACAAGTCTGTACACGTGCAATTCAGTGGGTGAACTCTATCAGTTTTGGAATATTTGTGTCAAGCAGATATTTGGTGCTTTGAAAGTAAGACAAAAACTGGGGAAATGTAACATTGTCTCAGGGATTCACTGCAAGCAGTCTCTAGAATTTGCATTTTAATCACCTTCAAAAAACTCCTCCATTTACTCCCTCTGTAACGAAAATTCATATTGTGATGATACATTAATATGGGACAGAAATCAGCTTTTGATTCATTGTACACTGTGACAGTATTTTTGGACCAGACTGAAGTTTGGAGATAAGTAACAGAACAGAAGCTGTCTGTGTTTCTGCTACCAAATTAACATATGATCGTTTAATTTATCTTGTCTTGGGTGTAAAATCCGCAAAGCACCAATTCACATGTCGCATTGTTTCAGTTCTCCTAACAATTCACCAGACTCGCCATATTTAAACCAGTGCAAGTAGAGAATGGGATTACATAGAGAATAGAGTTCTCTCTACTCTGCAGCTATTGAAATTCCCAGGCCACTTTCAGCGTGGGTTAGATATTGATAAAATCCCCGACTTCCCCCATCCTGAGCCCATCAAATACACTCAGGGCAGCAACATCTCTGGGTTAAATCAGAGTATGTGCTCCTCTCACATTTTCAATCTAGACCTCACCAAAACATGTGGAGATTGAAGTCATATGCACAGTAAATAACCCTCTATACTACCCCCATTAAACACTGCCTGGCCAGGTGCAACACAGTGTTCAATGCAGAGTAAAGCGCTTTCTACACTGTTTTGACAATACGCTCCCAATATAGGCAGAGCACTGGGATAGGATTAATGTTAAGCAGCATTGCAAACAGTGCAGATGCTCCCTCCAAATTACACAGAGGTATTGATAGATCGGGGGAACGCGAAGAAACTGTTAGAAGCAAAAATTATTCTGCAATGGGGGCATTAATTCTGAGGAGAGATTGTACAAATATTACCGCTCAAATTGAAAAGACTCAGGGGAGATCTAATCAAAACCTTCAAGATATCAACTGGATGAGACATGTTCCATTAAGATAAAGAATGCCGGCTGGTTGCAGATTGTAGAACGAGATGGAGCAGAGCCTGAGACTTAATGCCCGGAGACCTCAGAAGAGATTTAAGAAGTGCTTTGAGACACAAGGCGTGACAGAGATTTGGAATCCTCTGCCATAAACAGCGACGTTGCCGGGTATGCTGTTCAGTTTAAATCTCGAAGAGATATATTTTTAGTCAGTGAAGGTCTTGAGGGGTGTGGGCCAAAGGGAGGAACATGAAGTGAGGGGACACATCAGCCATGACCACATCGAATGACAGATCAGGCTTAAGGGCGGAATGTCCTTACCAATGTCATCGAGCCGTTGGACGAGGGAATTGAGGATGTTTTGCTTTGTCTGCAGAGGCAGTGAGTGATGAGGAACACAAAGGGATTTTTTTCATTCGGTAATGGGATGTGGGCATCATTGGTTGAGTTCAGCATTTATTCCCCCATTCTTATCAGCCCTTAAGAAGGTGGGAGTGTTCTGCCTCACGGAACAGAAACACTTCAAAAATAATGTTGACTGAGGAACAGAATGTGACAGAAAATAAAATTCAGCTTTCTCTATTCGAACTCACAATGTAATATTCAAATGTTTAATTAATACGGTGTTATAGACTGGAATTTCATCGATGATATCAACAATTTTATGTATTCAAGACACATCTCCCCTCGGCCCTGAGTGGCTTCTGTACTGCATACTGACCTGAAACCAGATGCTGTGCACGGTAGCAGGACATGCCACAAGGGATGAGGACGACGACCATGTGTATTCAGCTATTACAATGGGGCATAGCTTTAAATTAAGGGGGGGGGGGGGGGGGGTAGGTATAGGACAGATGTTAGGGGTAGGTTCTTTACTCAGCGAGTCGTGAGTTCATGGAATGCCCTGCCAGTAGCAGTGGTGGACTCTCCCTCATTATGGGCATTTAAGCGGGCATTGGATAGGCATATGGAGGATAGTGGGCTAATGTAGGTTAGGTGGGCTTGGATCGGCGCAACATCGAGGGCCGAAGGGCCTGTACTGCGCTGTATTCTTCTATGTTCTATGTTCTATGTTCTATTCCATAACACAACGGGAAGTGTGTTACTGTTTGAAATCGAATTGAGGACGGAAATGTTGCAGGTAAGGGAAAAAGGAAGGAATGAGGGGTTAGATCACAGTTCAGCCATGCTCTTATTGGTGTCTCGTAGTGTTGTCCAACATGGAAACAGACTCTCATCCATGCTGACCAGTTATCCCAGGTCCATTAGTCCCATTTGGCCCATTTGCCTCGAAACTCTTCCTGGTTATCTCCCCATCCAGACGTTCAATAAATGTTCGAAATGTGCCACCTTCGCCACTTCCTCTGGCAGCTCATTCCAAATACACATCATGTACTGCGTAAAAAACATTACCCCTATGAATTCCTGCCCCTCAGCCGAAAGCCATTGCCTCTATTTCTGGATTCCCCCAGCCCATGGAAAATACAATCTTAATTACCCTCTCCAAGGCCCTCATGATTTTATAAATAAAAAAACAAATGTTCCCTCCTCTGTGACAATCGTTGCAGGGAAAACAGCCCCAGGCAGTTCAGTGGCTGACTATACCTCAAACCCTCAAATTTGAATCATTATTGTGAATCTTTTCTGAACGCTTTCAAGTTTCATTACATCCTTCTTAAAGGAGGGAGACCAGAACTCCATGTAATATTCATAAATTGGCCGAACCGATATCCTGTACAGCCGAAACGGGACCTCACAACTGTTATTCTCAATGCACTGAAAAGTAAAGGCAAGCAAACGAAACGCCTTCTTCTCGATCCAATCTCCCTGAAAATACACTTTCAAGGAATTATGAACCCACACTACAAGGTCTCGTTGTTCAGCAACACACCCCCATGAACATACCATTACCTGCACATATCATGTACTGATTTGCCTTTCCAAAATGCAGCACATCACATTTATCGAAATTAAACTCGATCTGCCACTCCTCCGCCCACTGGTCCAACCGATCAAGTTCCCATTGTACTCTGAGATAACGTTCTTCGCTGTCCACTGCATTTCCAGTTTTGCTAACAGTTATAAACTACCTAACAATAACTCCTATGCTCACTTCCAAATCATTAAAAATAATAACGAAAAACAGTGGACCCATCGCCGATTCCTTGTGGCAAAACATTGGTCAGAGGCCTCCAGCCTGGAAAACAAACAACCAACACCACCGGCTCTCTTTTATCTTGGAGCCAGTTCGGGATCGAAATAGCCAGTTATCCCTATATTCCATGTGACCTAACCATGCTAACCACTCTACCATATGCTATCTTGCAAATGCATTACGAAAGACTCTAAAGATCACAACCACCATTCTGCCCTCATCATTCATCTTCCATTACTTCTTCAAAAAATTCAATCAGGTTAGTGAAACATGACTTCTCAAGTTTTTAACAGTGTTGACTCTCCCTAATCAATCTTTGTCATTCCAAATACTTGCATATCTTCACCCTCAGGATTCCTTCCACAATCTAGCCCATCACTGATATTTGTTTTATTTGTTTTGGTCTGCATTTCCTTCCTACCTTTCTCAAATAGTGACACCACTTCGATGAACCGCCAGTCATGTGGCACGTCACCTCTGAATATTGATGAAGCAAAGATCTCAGCAAAGTGCACAGCAATCATTTCTCCAGCTTCCCACAGAGCTCGCAAGTATACCTGATAAAGTCCTGGGATTTATCCACCTATATGCATTTTAAGACATCCAGCGCCTGCTCCCTTCTAATATGGACATTTTCCAAGATATCACCATCGATTTCCCCACCTTCAATTTTCTTCTTCATAGTAAACACTAATGCAAAATACTCATTTAGAATATCCCCACCTCCTGCCGCTCCATTCACCGGCTGCATTGCTGAGTTTAAGGGATCCTACTCTCTCCCGAGTTAGCCTTTTGTCCTTCTTTTATTTATGACATGCATTTGAATTCTCATTAACCCTATCTGCCAAAGTTATCTCATGTTCCCTTCTCACACTCCTGATTCCCCTCTCAAGTATATTCCGACTACCTTTATACTCTGCTAATGATTCACTCGATCTCTGCTGTCGATACCTGACATATGCTTCCTTCGATTTCTTAACCACAACCTTAATTTCTCTCGTGATCCAGTATTCCCTTTTCAGACTAGCAATGTCCTTCACCCGAACAGGAACATACTGTCTCTGGATTCTGATTATCGCATTTTTGAAGGCATCTAATTTTCCAAATGTTGCTTTACTGGCGAATATTCGCCCCCAGTCAGCTTCGGAAAATTCATTCCTCATACCTTCAAAATTGGCGTTCCTCCCCTTTAGAACATTAAGTTTTAGAACCGGTCTATATTTTCCCATCACTGTTTTAAAACATTAGAGTTATGGTCTCTGGCCCAACAGGCTCCCCAACTGACACCTCAGTGACCTGCTCTGCATAGTTTCTCAAGAGTAAGTTAAGTTATTCACTGTGTCAAGTCGAGACATCCACATAATTTATTAGAACGTTTTCTTGACACACACTTGACAAATTCCTCTCCGTCTAAACCCTTAAAACTATAGCAATTTTAGTTTATTTTTGCAAGGTTAAAATCCCCTACCATTACCATTGTATTATTCTTACAGATAACTACGATCCCCTTGCAAGATTGTTTATCAATTTCCAATTGATTATTGTAGGGTGTATAGAACAATTACTTTCAAAGTTCCCGCTCCACATCCCTGGATGTGTTACCAAGCGCATCCTCCTTAGGTACATAAAACAACACACGTTACGTTCTCTTTGTCCCTCGATGTTGCGCCGACCTGTGGAATCACCCTGAAGCCCATCTAACCTTCCCTCCACAACTGGCGACATCCTGGCAAATCCCCTCTGTAATATTTCGAAAGCAGCCACATCCATCCCATAATGCGGTAACCAGAACTGTATGCAAAAATCCAAATGTGGTTGTACCAGTATTGTTTTTTTAAGTTTCAGCATGATCTCGTGGACCCGAAAATCAATCCCTCGATCAATAACAGCTCACAAACTGTCTGCCTTCTTACTCCCCGATCAAACTTGGCGGTAATTTTCAGGGATCTTAAGTACCTTGTACCAAGATCTCTCTTCTCATCTACACTACCAAGAATCTTACCATTAGCCCAGTACTCTGTATTCCCGTTACTTCTTCCGAAGTGAATCACCTCACACTTTTCCACACTAAACTTCATTTGCCAACAGTCTGCCAAACTATGCAGCTTATCTATATCTCTCTGTAAAATACAACATCCTTCACCGCTATCCACAACAGACCAACCTTCGTGTCATCCGCAAATTTACTAACCCACACTTCGATGCTCTCATTCACGCCATTTATAAAAATGAAAAACAGTGTCCCGAAAACAGATCCTTGCAGAACGCCACTCATAACCAAACTCCAGGATGAATATTTCCCATCAACTGTCACCTTCTGTATGCCTTCAGCTAGCTAATTTCTTATCCAAACTGCTAAATCACCCTCAATCCCATGTCGCCGTATTTGTGCAATAGCCTACAGTGGAAAACTTATCAAACATTTTACTGAAATTCATATCTACGATATCAACTGCTTTACCACCATCCACCTGCTTGATCATCTTCTCAAAGAACTAACTAAAGCTCGTGAGGCACGACTTACCCCTAACAATACCGTGTTAACTATCCCGAATGAACGTATTCATCTCTCGATGATTATAAATCCTGTCTCTAACAACCCTTTCCAAAACTTTGCTGACAACCAAAGTCAGGGTCACTGGTCTATAATTTCCAAGGTTGTCTCGACTCCCCTTTTTGAACAAGGGAACAATATTTGCAATCCTCCAGTCATCTGGCACGAATCCTGGAGACAATGACGTTATAAAAATCAAACCCAAAGGCTAGGCAATCTCCTTCTTGACTTCCCTGAGAATCCAAGGATAAATCCTATCCAGCCCAGGGGACTTATCTATTTTCATAGTTTCCAGAACTGCTAACACCTCCTCCTTATGCACTGCAATCCCATCTGGTCTAGTAGCTTGTATTTCAGTATTATCCTCGCACATATTGTCTTTTCCTAGTGTGAATACTGACGAAACGTGTTCATTTAGAGCTTAATCTATCCCCTCTGACTCCACACACCACTTTGCACTACTATGCTGCATTAGCCCTAATCTTACTCTATTCATTCTTTTCTTCCTGATGATGCTATAGAAATCATTAGGGGGTTCCTTGATCCGCCAATGAATTCTCATGTCCCGTTCTGGTTCGTCTTAGGTCTATCTTTGGATGTAATGCTATCCCTTATCAAAAAATACTCTCCCTGTCCTCTTTTGCTCCATTTTCTTACGATGCCTTTGGGTTCACCTGCTTTCTTTTTTTAACGCTTTGCTTTAGGGAACATCTCTGGGACACCCACACGAACCAACCATACCGCCCTGTGGCCCAACATTTCAACTCCCCCTCCCCCTCAGTCGAGGACATGGAGGTCCTGGGCCTCCTTCACCGCCCCCTCACTCACTACCCGACGCCTGGAGGAAGAACGCATCATCTTCTGCCTCACAACACTTCAATGCCATGACATCAATGTGGACTTCATCAGTTTTCTCATTTCCCCATCCCCCACCACACCCCAGTTCCCAACTTCCAGCTCAGCACCGTCCCTATGACCTGTGCGACCGGCCAATCTTCTTTTCCACCTGTCCACTCCACCCTCCTCTCTGACCTAGCACCTTCATCCCCACCCCCACTCACCTATTGTACTCTAAGCTAGTTTCTCCCCACCCCCACCTTCCTCTCATTTATCTCTCCACCCTTCAGGCACTCTGCCTGTATTCCTGATGAAGAGCTTTTTGCCAGAAACGTCGATTTCACTGCTCCTCGGATGCTGCCTGAACTGCTGTGCTTTTACAGCAAAACGGTATTCCAGAATCTGGTTTCCAGCATATGCAGTCATTGTATTTACCTTTGAGCGCATTGTACACCCTGTCCGAGATATTCTTGATCCTTGCACCGGTGAGGCAACAAGCCATTCGCGCAGTCCCCTGCAGAATGTATGTACCTCTGAATTTAGAGGTTCCTATCACAACCAATTGCTTGGAACCTGTCATTCTACGTTACATTAAAGCCTGCCTTGGTGACAGAAACTTGACTGCTGGTGCTACATTCATCTGAGGTCCATCTCGAGTACATCCCAAACAGCATACTTGTTTGAGATGGGGATAGCCACCAGAAACTCCAGCACTACCTGCCTCTTCTTCCTAACTTGAATAGACGTAACCCATCTACAAGACTGTATCTGCGGATTTTCTCCCTTCCTATAACTGCTATGCTCCTGTAAATTCTTCACTGCCACTAACTGCCGTTGCAACTGATCAAAATAATGTTATTGAATTCATAACCAAACACTCTTACTGCCAACATACTCAACAGTAGCATGGAAACTCTCCCTCACCCCTCAAATCGTAGCGGAAGAGCACATTACTCTCCTAAAGGCAATCTTTGCACCTGAACAATCTATAGGTAGAAGAAATAGCACAGTCTTACTGCTCTAATAAAGCACTGTTCCAGGCACTTCAGTATCAATATTTTGTATTTTTGAATGTAATCAAGAGGCAGAACTCAATAAACACATCATCACAAAGAACCCACTCTGTTCACGATTGCAGACTTCCAAAAAAGGGCAGTAAGGTTCCACTTAAAATATTTTAAAAACTATGCACTTAGCTGCTCCTGTACTGCGAGCTCTCTCTCGCAGGTTCCTTCAAGTTCATCTTGGAATTTGACTGTTGCTTAATTTTTCATAGATGCACTTCGATGTCCAAAGATACTTCCCTGAAACAGCTGTGTAAGCAGTTGTGTCGGTTTCTTTCTCCATTAATACCTTGAGCACGAGGTTCTTGCCTTTGTCTCTCTGTTTTTTTTTTAAGTGTCATTTTTATTCTAATCTTTCTTTTCCCCAAAATTTCCAAAACAATGCAACAGCTTAGAAAACAGTATTTGCTGCTCCTGGAATTTGAGGAAATGACCTGTAATACGTAAATACCTAAAAAAAGGATTAGATCATACAGCAACATTTTTTGCGGTCCTCTGTCTCAGATTACATGAATCATGAGAAAAGTAAACAAAGGAAGTAACTGATATCTGGATCAAGCCGGGGAAACTGAATGGAAACAAAGTATCCCTGGACACACATTTATGATTTAAAAACATATTTTATACAGTATGCTATTTAATCTTTTTAATTGGAAGCTTCTTGTGTTTTTGTAAATTGTCCAGATGTGTGAATCCGAGAGTTCTGTGAGAAAGAGTTTCCGACTCTGGCCTGCAGTGAGCGATGATACATTTACCAGATAGTTTATTTTTGTGTCTGTTTCACTTGCTATGCAGTGATTGTTTGGATGAGTTTTTGTTCTGAGGCATGAATCATTCCTCTGTCGGTTTGGGCTTTGTTGTTTAGCTTTCTATATTCTGCTGCTCATTGCTATCAGCAGTTTACTTTGACTTTGTTCCTCTAGTCTCTTCCATGTTGCTCCTTGGATGGAGTCATTTCTTTCTCATTGGAAAAAACAACAAAATCCTGTTGCTACTCCTCTTTTTCCCTTTCGTTCATTCCTCACGTGGACACCTCCTTCCATTATCTGCTGCATCTCATGTTGGCTCTCAGTCACTTGGATTAATTCATCAATTGAATTGTTTTTATAACTGGAATTTCACGGCATACTTTAACTGGTCTCTAATTTTTTTCTGTGTCACTTAGGTTCCGCAGAACGTATGCAACTTGTTCAAAGAGATAAAAATCATCCACGTAATAACCAACATAGAACATATATAAAATATGCACAAACCAGAGAAGGATAAAATTGGCGGATATGGCAAAGAGCTGAAAAGGTGTTGCTGGAAAAGCGCAGCAGGTCAGGCAGCATCCAGGGAACAGGAGAATCGACGTTTCGGGCATAAGCCCTTCTTCAGGATATGGCAAAGAGTAAAATCACAGATTTCTTTCTGCTGTCTATCTCTGGGTCATTCTCTGTTTTTCTCTGACCCCTCAGTCCTTTACGTGCATAAACTGCCTCAAAGATGTGTCTGACGGTCAGAATGTTTTGAGGAAGACAATAAAAATGAATGGGAAAAATGGTGTTAAAAATATTGCAATATATGTAAAACTCACCCAATGTACATTGTCATAATAACTGTCTCTTGTGTAACAGTACCATGGAATGTTTCTAATGATCCTTCCCGATTCAAATTTGAAATAATTGGGAATATTCTTTAAAGAGAAGAAAATGCAGATTGTTGCCAGAACTCTCATTGCTGTTTTCGCTGTGCAATACTGAGATTGTATCTGATGAATACAAATGGCTACAAATCGATCAAATGTAAAAGCAACAGTGAACCAGACAGAACAATCAACAGTAAAGCAGCTCAGGACGTGGAGAACACTACACACAGGATAAATGTCCAGAAAAGACTGCGGATAATAATAGTAAACAAACTCATCAAATATGATATCAAAAATTATGAAGAATAGATCAGACACTGCCATGGCTACGAGATAGCGAGTGGAACTTGTTGAAAGGCCACACTTGCTCCGATATAAGAATGCAATTGCAACCAGACTAACTGTAAGATGAACGAAAATACAAGAAAATAGATTAGAAAAGATTAATTAAATTTTCTCGATACATGTTGAATTTTAGAACTCAGGTTTCTTTTTGTTCAGTACAATGTCATGAGAACCACGACAGCAGCTTCTCTCAAGTGAAATAACTTGCACTTTCAAAAGACAAACAGAATCACATGGGCAGAAAATTAATCTCAGAAACACGACCAGGTACCCAATCCGTCTTTTTGGGGTCGGGTTCGGGGTGGGTCGGGAGAAGGTATTTATTTTGCTTTACAGTTTACTCTGTTTAGCTGTAGTTTCCCATAACAAAACACTCACAAAAAAAAAACACACACCCGGAATCAGGAAAACAACGACTCGGAGACTCTTGATGGGCAACTGTTTCACACAGAACGTGATTTAGTTTTGTAATGAACTGCCGCAAGAATTGACAAATACCGGTACAGATGCAATATTTAAAAGGCATTTGGACAGGAACATGAATAGGAATTGTATAGAGGGCTTTGAATGGCTCAGTGATTCAGTGGTTTTCATTGCTGCCTCACAGTACATGGGAGTCAGGTTAGATTCCAGCCTCACTGCAACTGTCTATGTGGAGTTTACACGTTTTACCCGTGTTTTCCGTCAGTTTCTGCAGGATGCACCAACTTCCTACAAAAGTCCAAAAATGTGCATGTCAGTTGGTATGACTATGCCAAATTATCCTTGGTGTTCAGGGATGTGTAGGTTAGGTGCGTTAGCCATTGGAAATGCAGAGGATAACGGAGGGGCATCGGATGCAGACTTGTTGGACTGAACTGCCTGTTTGCACACGATGTGGATTCTATGAAATGCAGAACTTAGTCGGCATGGACAAGTTGGACTGAAGAGTGCGCTTACATCGTACAACTCTATGATGCTCATCGTACTGCTTACTGCTTTCTTACTGCTTATTCTTACTGCTTAAGCAGATTCTTACTGCTTAAGATTATTATTGCCTAATGTTTGCGGAGTGCGAATGTTATTTATCAATTACCATGCCAAGCTGGATGCTATCATGAAGTTTTGGGACACAAATGTCTTCATTATACAAGGAGTTGCAAACTGTGCTGAACGTGGTGTAATTGTGAGGAAACATCTTCGCTTTGGACATGACAAGTGGAGGGAAGGGTATTGGTGAGGCACCTGCAGAGTTTGGGGCCAAGGACACGACCTTGCAGAATTCGTGCATCAATGTATGACAGCTGAGATGATTGTCATTTTAGTGCCAGAACCATCTTACCTGTAGGCAGTGCAATAATAAAAAGAGTGGTAATCGCATTGACTCCAGTTTCTTCAAGGCTTCCTGTTGTCAGTGTATGTTTATAATTTATACGTTAAGAACGCAGAGATTTTTCTTTTTCAGTTAATCAAAAAAAAACTGAAAATAGGAACATCTGATTAAGGAATAAATATTTTGTAATTACAAGTTAAACAATCCGGAGTTTGTCGCACTTTAGAGTTTAACACATGGTCATGTTAACTGGTCAGAAGCTGTGGAACAAAAATTGGGGTTGTGTGATGAGGTTGGATATCTGGCAGAATCCGAACGTTTATCATTATCACACGAAAAGAAGACAAATGCTCTCTGCTTGGAAAATTAGATTTATGAGCTCTGCCAGTAACATGAATTATGTCAACGGCCAGCAGAATCTCACGAATATGCTTGAAGTCAAAAATCTTGTTCACGATTTTCTGTATTAATATACAACATTCTTTATTGTATTCTCTTTCTTTTCTGTAATCCTCTCTAATTCAATTATTTATCACAGCCATAATATAGCAAGTGCTTATGACCATTATTTATTGCATCAGATTTTTTTCCTTTTAAATTTAAAATGCTTTTTAATAATATTGCCTTAAAACTAACTGGTGCAACGTCCTTAACAAAGCCTCTTCCTCTCAAGGAGGACATACATCACAAAGTAATGGACAGTGATCACTTCAAACATCAACTGCGCTTAGATTTTGAATAACCAATTCAAACATTGTTAATCAAAATCTTACCAGATACAGGTGCGAAATAGTGTCAACAGTTGTTAGTCCAGATCCTTCATGTTTAACGTCTCGACAAAGAAATGTAGTAGCCATGATACAGGTTTGCCCTAACCATGCTGGAATGTCAATCAGTCCAAAAGGTTTTTAAAGTAAACATTATGTGTCCATCGGACAAATGAGTGAATTGACATTGCTGTTCTGTTATTTTCACGATATGCGAATGAGTCACACATACGTACCCCCAATAGAACATTTAACTTTGCAAACTTAGGACTAACTATAGACATCAACGATTGATCTAATTTGCATTCAATTGTATTCACAATCTACAATGACAATTTCATCAGTGAACACATCAGAAATTAGAAATGTTTTATGAAAGAAGCATTCCACGTTTACAGTCAAATTATGGTCCTCGACATGAACGTAGTCAGGTATTCACTTGAATTCGGTTCACCACAAACAGTTACATTCTATATTCATAGATACTCCTACGTACACAAAGCCACTGGGGTAAGTTGTTCCCCTCCAGTTAGTAACCCACACTCAGTCTAATTTTACTTTGAGAGATGCTCCCAGTAACACTTGGACACTGGAGTTACTTGTTCCTCTTTGAATAGGAACCCACATTCCGAATAATTCTAATTGGAAGATGCAGAGATATGTTCAACATGAACGGTTCCAAGACTTACCAGAAACTCCAACAACAGCAATGATGGTGTAGTAAACGTTTTTGATCAGTTGCCTTGGATGATACATTTTATTGTTTGTGGCACTAACTCTCCCTTGCTGCAGCTATGAATCTGTTGGAATTGGAGCATTATTTCGAATTGGAGGTAGCACAGTTTCAGAGACTTCACTTTATATTGTGTGGAATATCCCTTGGGAAATTATGACGACACTTTCAAAGTTTTAATCATTTTCAACAACCAAATTTTCCCAACAGGTTTACTTTAATGATGTTTTTCACTAAGCCAATTTGAATACCCCAATTTCTAAATTAATTGGATCCACTTGGGTCTCAAATGCGAATTGCAGGTTGTCTTCAAACGACAAGACTTGTTTTATTTCTCTCACAATTAGTCCCACAAATATAATTTTTTTGCACTTCTTTTCACCGAGGACACTTGTTGTTGCTGAGGCTATTCGGTCATTCAATGCCTCTCGTTGTAGAGTTCGTTGAGAGGTGTTCCGTTCAACATGGTTATATTATTGCTTTCCTTTTAATTCACTTTTGCAACTCGTTTGGCAAAATCTATCTGTGAATGAATTCTCTGAATCAGAACCAGAAGTTCATAGTAACCATCACAACAGCTTGAACGTACACTAGTTAATACTTCTTCAAAGCGAAGACAAAAATTAGTTAGGTGCAACTTCTGTGAATTGGCCATGCTAAATTGCCCGTAGTTTTAGGTGAAGTGGTAAATGCAATGGAATGGGTTTAGGCGGGTTGCTCTTCGGAGGGTCGGTGTGGACTTGTTGGGCTGTGGGACCTGTTTCCACACTGTGAATTGTCTAATCTAATCTAAAAACAGAAACTAATTCAGAAAGTTAACTTACAAATCATTGAATGATAACATCATATGAGATAGACTTGACTCATCGATCCATCGTGGTTGTAACTCGAAAATTATATTATAAACTACACGAGTCCCATTTCAAAACTTACTCCATTGTCTTGATTGTCATTCAAGTACTTTTTAAAGATTTTGAAGATTCCCAACTCAACCGACCGTCCTCTGGGTATCATCTTCCCTTTGAACCTCGAGCCTTTCAGCTAAAAAATGGGCCACATTGCTCTTGGGTCTTCAGAGAAGGGGAAAAACTGCTTTAGATTCCCCCAATCCATGCCCCTCATAGTCTTATCCTCTTATTTCTACTCGTAAGATCGCAACTCGACCTTATCCAGAATCTGTCTTCACAACTAAACTGCTACTCTCCCAGCAACATTTTCACGAATGTCTTTGTGCACCCTGTCTAATCCAATCACATCCTTCTTATCGTACAGCGACCAGAACTGCACACAAAACTCCAATTGTGACTGAACCAAAGACCTCCAGAGCACCGGCAGGAAATCCCTGCTGGTAAAGATATCGTTTTCTCTGAACCATTAACCACTTCTGCCACATTGAGGGATCTTTATTTCCTCTGAGCTTCCTCGTATCCCACCACTAATTGAGTACTGTCTTGTCTTGTGCCTCCTGGCAAGAAGCATCATCTCACATTTATCAAAGTTAAATTTGATCTACCACTGACATGCCCAACTGACAAATTTGTCTGTTTCTATCTGTAACCTGAGATTATCTTCTTCACTGCCAATCACCCTGTGAATAGTTGTATCATCAAACTTACTTATCATCCCTAAACTTCCTCTCTGTTTATCCCACCAACCAGCCTCACCACTAACACACAGCACATATACTTCATGTGCATGTAAAGTATGCTAACATGTTTCTACTTATTACCTGACTTACTGTGGATGAGTATTTCCCTCTGCTCCTTCACAGTTCCTTCAAACTCAGCAAAAACACAAACCCGCCTCAATGAGAAGCAAAAAAGATGGTCTCATAATTACTCACAAACAGTTCAAATAAACATAGCTGACAGTTAGAAGTAAGTTTGGAGTGCACATAGCAGGACTTAGTCGTAGAAAAGGCCAATATACAATTAATTATGCCAGAAGTTAAAGATGTTAATGTTTATTGGATAGGGGATATAGCAAGTGATATTCAAGACATTTGGGGGATGTGGGAAGCAGAGGTGTTTACGATGTTGACTAAAGCAAGACCACCTAAGTCTGAACTGGACTATGCAGTGATATTTGATGAGTCTCCGGATGAGGTGTTAGAAAGACAGTGGGGCTCCACAAAATTTGAGAAGTGAAGCAATGTTCTTAGAGGAGCAGGAAGTGATCCTGCAAATAGAGAAAAATCCATTCCTGCCAGATTGGTAGAGTGAACCAGGCTCTGCACTGCATGTAGCCTTACTGGTAAATAAGGGATGTCAATCTAAAGATTTAGGCCCTCTGGCCAGGCATGTAGAAACAATTAGGGAATGGTATATGCTCACGACAGGGGTTTGGGAATCCAGGGATTGGCAGCTATATTAAAACACTAGCGTGCTGCAACTTGACAGGGAATCCAAAGGAAGCCAAGGTAACATCCCAGCGGAGCATACCAGCGACAGTGGGGGAAGATGATCAGTATGGTAATGAGCAATATACATTACCTGGCAATTTGTGGTCGCAACATGATACAGATGGGGGGAGAAAAAAATCAGCTGCACCAGTGGAAATAAGATTGAAAGCAGTTGCTGGGATAGTAGTGACATTTATGACGAATAAAGATATCTCAAGGGTTGGTATACCGTTGGAAATCAGCTCAGAGAATGGGTTTGCCTTCATTCAAAACGTAGTTAATTTGATGCTGCATCCTTTGAAAATCAAACAGAGGTTTGGATGCGTATATCATCCCCCGTCACAGGGTATGGTGGAAAGAATTCATGGGACATTGACAGCCAAATTAAACAAGATCTGCGCAAGCACCAACCTGAATTGGATTGATGTGCTTCGCTGGCTTTACAATCTAACACTACATGAGATGCTCACACCGCTTGAGATGCTCACAGGTAGACCTGTGCCAGTGCCCAGGTGGAGAGGCCCATACAAAGGGCCTAGCTTGGAGCAGTTAAGCTTAGAACTTCAGCAATATATGCAGCGGCAACCTATGATACATGAAACTATCCACCTGCTGGAAATACAAAGGGAACTGACAGCTGTCAACGAGGAAGGACCGAGTAAGCTCGAGGATTGTGTGTATGTGCGGATTTTTCGAAGATGCTGAAATGAGTCGAGGAGAGAGAGAACTTTCTTCGTGATTAAGGCATCATCTACCGCCATCCAGTTGGAAGGACGACACATATGGTACCGCCATAATCATTGTACTAAACCTCTCTCATCAGCACATATTAACTCTAACACTGAGGTAAGTGGAGTTAAGGCTGAAAAACATGGACGCGGGTAGGGCACACAGGAGGCGAGTACGCCTCCATAGGGTTCTGAACAAGGTACAGGTGAAGTTCTTGGGAATCCTGATCATTCCAAAAATGATACTTATGGAGATGTCGAGAACAGTCCTCCTGGCAGCAAGGAAAGGGGAAGACATGGGGGATGTCCCTGATAACCACCTCTCTGATGCCAGGCCTGCATAATCAGACTTGGCGACCATTAACTTGGCAAACCTGGACAGGTAATGCCAGGGTTACTTTGCTGCCAAGCATGGGTACACGCCCGTGACAATCACTGGTATCAATGGGCAAACTACACGGTCGTAGTAATGGCTTGGCAGGACTGCTTCTTGTGTACTAAGTTAACCCCCTCATATTATGTTGTCCATATGCCCTTTAACTTGAGCATCTGTACTGAATGGTGTTTGCAGCACAGTAGCTGACCCCTTTACTCTAATGATTCATCAACTTACAGGCAATCCCCTTGCCCCCTTTTGGTGCCTGCTACTTCAGGCCAGTACATTATATCTGCAGGATGACGTGGGCTAGCAGCAACACCAACGGTGGGGTTGATATGGTAACCCATGGTTGACCAGTAAGACTAATTACATGTTTCCCGAGGCTGCTTTCAGGAAAAGGGAAGGGTTGAGTTTTGAAAGCTTTAAGTGAAATGGCTTCACGCTAGTAGGCTACTTTATGGGTCTTTGTGGGAATACAATTCAAATGGATGTGGACACCACATTTGGGGCTGTTTTAAATTCTCAACGAATCCCACTGACAGATAATTACTGGCTGGGAGGTAAGAAGGCAGGATTGCGCATGACGCTGCCCACTGACAGGAGTGGCAGCTTTGCCCACGTAATGCTCCGACACGAGGTAGTTATATTGCCACATGCAGCTTGACGCTACGTTACAGTCGCCGAACTAAGCGACGGTATGTCCCTGATCCGACAATTCAGATTGCTAATATAGGACAGCCAAGAGGTATTCCTAACGGGTTTAAGGCCCGCAATGAGATTGCCGCGGACTGGGAAGCTCTTATCTCAATGGATTAATTAAATTTATTACAAAAACAGAGATTTATCAATTAAACTGATGATGCCGTTGTGGCCTTCGGAGAACAATTGGATGCTACCACTAAAATTACATGACAAAACAGACAGGCCTTAGATTGGATGCAGGAAGAAAAAGGCGGAGTTTGTGTGATGTTTGGGGAACATTGCTCTACCTTTATACCTAACGGCACTCGCCCTGGGGGATCTTTGACTTAAGCAATGAAAAAAACTAAACAATCTAAGAAGGGAGATAAAAATAGAAACAATGCAGGGTTTGGTCATCGGGCTTTTGATTGGCTGAATACTATATTAGGGTCTTGAGGAGCATGGTTTGTCAAGATTGGTCTTACTGTAGGTGCGGATTTGCTTGTTGTTGTCTTCATCTTTTGTTGTGCGCTACATTTTATTAAGTACTTTTTAGTTCGCGACACTGCACGGCAACTTGTGGTCATTTCAGCTACCACAGAAAAAGCTTACTCCTCTGGTGGAACCCCACTGTTCGATGGTTATGATCTAACAACTGCCACAATGCAAGGAATATGTCCACGTGGGGACGTCGATGATACTTCTGAAGAACATGGTGCGGGTCAAAGATTGTGAGAGATCTTGGGTCTTTTTTCCTGTTCCGGTTATTGGAGGGCAGGTTTTTGGCCCAAGGGACCTCAGGAATGGAGGAAGAACCCTTTAGGTTTCAGACTCCGAAAATTATTTTGTCCATGTTGGGATCTATATATCTGGTATTGGGCACAAGAGACGCTAAGCTTATTGTCTTCTTTCCATGGGTGAGACCAGTAGGTCTCAAAAGGAGGAATATGGAAAATAAAGAACATGATAGCATGGGAAGGGTTAAAGCATGAAGACCACTGGCATCTGTATTTTGTGGAAGACAGGGGCAGGATGGGATAACCATCGTGGAACATTCTTACACCAATTAGCAGAGTAAGGTTCAGGCTGAAAGGTCACTATGGCAAGATGAGATAACACAAATAATAAAGCATGTTCCTGTTAAGTGTTATTATGACAGGATTGGGACTATAAATATTTGGGACATGACATTAAAATAGCTAATTAATAGTTACTAGAGTGAGCTTGAGACAGGAGAATATTGTCACAAATGGAATAGCTAAATATCAATCATGACAGGTAAGTCTGCAATTGAAGATCACTGCAGCAGAGTTAACAATAAATATCTAACGGTGACATGAGAATAACATTAACTAGAATGTACAACTTAGGTGATAATGGGAACTAACACCACTGGTTTATTGTGTACCTTGAGTGAGGTACTTGATTAATGCAGTTGGACATGCTGATCAGCTAGCAGAAACATGATTAAAAAAATATAAAAATCCACGGAGCCTGAGGTCAGTGGACTTTCGAGAATCAGCTTTCTCGGTGTCACGGTTTTTTGTTTGCAAATAAAAGGCCTACTCCTTGAAGAACTCTCTGCGTCACCTGGTGGTTCTCTATATTTTCTCCACAACAGTGTTCAACAAGGTTCCTCTACTGCTAAGCCACAGACTGTGTAGCAAGGTTAGATCACAGTGAATACAGTCTATTCAACCTCTCCCCATACCTCAAACCGTCCTACCCTGGCAGCATCGTTGGAAATCTTTTCTGAACCCTTTCAAATATTGTTGTCAAACATATCAGTTTCAGAAAAGCGTTTGACAAGTTTCCCCACGGTAGGCTATCACAGAAAATACGGAGGCATGGGATTGAGGGTGATCTAGCGGTTTGGATCATTCATTGGCTGGAAGAAGACAGAGGGTGGTGGTTGATGGGAATTGTTACATCCTGGAGTTCAGTTACTAGAGGTGTACTGCAAGGATCTGTTTTGATGCCCCTGCTGTTTATCAGTTTTATAAATGATGTGGATGAGGGTACAGAAGCCTGGGTTAGTACATTTGCGGATGCCATTAACGTTGGTGGAGGTGCGGATAGTGAAAAATGATGCTGTAGGTTACAGTGAGAAATAGATAAGCTACAGAGCTGGGCTGACAGGTGACAAGTGGAGGTTAATGCGGAAAACTGAGAGGTGATCCACTTTAGAAGGAGTAACAGAAATACAGAGTACTGAGCTAATGGTAAGATTCTTGGTAGTGTGGATTAGCAGAGAGACCTCAGTGTCCATGTTAGAGCCCTGAAACTTTCAACCCACGTTGAAGGGTTGTTAACATGGAAAAGGTGTGTTAGCTTTTATTAATAGAGGTATTTGAGTTTTGGAGCCATGAGGTCATGTTGCAGCTGTAAAAGAACTCTGGTGTGGCCACACTTGGACTACTGCGCACAGTTCTGCTCACTGCATTATTAGAAGGATGTGGAAGCTTTGCAAATGGTGCAGAGGATATTTATCAGGATTGTGCCTGGTACGGAGGGAAGGTCTTATGAAGAAGGCTGATGGACTTAATGCTGTTTTCCTTAGAGAGAAGAAGGTTAAAAGGTGACTTGACAGAGGCACACAAGATGATCAGAGGAATAGATAGGGCAGACAGTGAGAACCGTTTTCCTCAGATGGTAATTGCTCGCATAAGGGGGTATAGTTTAAACTGAGGGGTGATACATATCGGCCAGATATCAGAGATAGATTCTATAATCAGAGAGTAGTAAGGATATGGAATGCCCTGCCTGCATCAGTAGAGGACTCGCCAATTTTAAGTCTGCTCGATGCAGTATTCCGGTACGGAACATTTTCTACACCTGAATGGGTATTCTACATCACACCTTCTGATATTAAACTCAGTATTCTCCACTGCAGCCAGCTTTTCCCGGATTTCCTGGTGTCGGCTCTGATCTGCATCATGTGCAAATATTTTATTGAAAACAAAATACTTGTGAATGTCTGGTTTAGTCCATATGTCCCGAAATGGGGAACTTTGCAAGGCAAGGATGATCTCACAATACCCCGTGTTACTGAAACAGTGATCTAGACATGGGCTGTAGGTGGTGTAGAGAATGATAAAGCCCACTGGCTGGTTATTGTGCTGGATTGTGTTATTCAGCAGAGTTTGGAAAAGCTGAGCCGCGGTGCGGTTGCTCTTGATCTGGGCGGGGTTCAGCAATTTACTTTCTGGGCAACGACTGCCGCTGTTCGGGAACACAGCGAGGTAATTTCCACCTCGGGAGTTCAGGAAAATGTTCACATCGTAGGTAATGAAAGGATGTATTGGTCTGCCAGGGTTAAAGTCTACACGTCTGTTGGTCTTTCTGCACTGGGAAGCAGGTAATGCCACCAGGAAGGAGAAGTGTTCTCTCCCATAATCGGTCGCCTGGTGCCCAGCTGTTATCCGGAACCTGAAAGAGGTAACGTCAGGGTGTGAGTCAAGGTACAGAGTTTGGGTAATACATTCTCTTTGCAGTGTCAGTCGGCACAGTTTGAGATGAGTTACATGGAACAATGCCCATCATATTAAAGAAAACGTGACAACCTGCAATTCACATTTCAAGTTCTTGCATGGGAAGGTCAATGTTGAATTGCTTTGTATCCCTGTCCCAGTGTTGTAGTAAATTCTGGGATCAGTGAGATGTTTAAAGAGAGAATCAGAGTAATTGACACAGAGCAGAACAATGTTACTTTTTTTTGTACAAATCCTCCTGCAATGAATCAGAGACTCTCACAAGCCTTCTTGATAACTCGCTGTAACTTCATTATAAGTTACTTTGACTGATGCACGACTTGATGCCGCATGATACACGGGATGGTTAGAAATAAATAGAGATGGGGAGAGAGAAAGAGAGAGAGAGAATGAGAGCTACAGGTGCAATCAGTGGGAGCTGGAGGGAGGGAGAATCCTGGAAGAATTGTTAACCAGAAAAATGTTTGGGGCATACAGAGATAAACAGAACAAAAGACTTGCAGACTGACAGGAAATGGGAATAATAGCAAAGGCGGCAGAGGGAGACAAAGGGAAACTGAGAGGTGAGTGAGATGATTCCGTAAACATTAAAATGTTGCCTGTGTGAGGGATTTGGACTTTCTCTTCAAAGCTCACTCCGATGTATTTCACTCTCTCCTTTACTTCGGGGTCAGCGGGTGCTATCGAAATCACTGTTCGAGATATGACCCCGGGAAATCTGGAAATAGTTTCCTTGGAAGTCCCTTCCTCTGGGAGTAATGAGAGTCCTGGTTAATAGGTTCAGGCTTATTTCCCACAGATACAGAGCACTCCCTATACTTGCCGTGTCCTTGCCATTTATTACCAGCCTGCTCCAGGCAACCAGGCTCTGATTTGACCTCAGATTGAGCACAGCCTCCAGCTTACAGAGATGGCCATGCAAGATCTGTTTCACTGACACTTACTGATTGACAATGTCACTCAAGACACGGTTATCCAGTACAGCCGCATCTGACATGGGGACTGTGAGCAGCACCAACAGGAACAGGCAGAGTGTCCGCATTTTGAGATTTGTCAGCACCCTTTAACCGTACTGTAGGAAAACAACAGAAAAAAATCTGAAAAGGATGAAAAAAACAACTTGTTCAATTCATACTACATTGGCAAGTGCGTGAAAGATATGCAGGGAGACACATGTCGGCAAACAGAAAATGTGTGTCTATCGTCCTCGGTGGTGCTTGCACAAAAACTAAGCAGAAGTTCTGGTTATCTTCCATGGGTACGATTTGCAGGTGAAGATTGGAGTTTATTCTCGGAGTTTTAGGGTAGAGCTAACCCGTACACTATTACACATGGAAGAGGGGTGGGTGGAGCAGATATGGAGGTACAGCGCTGGACAGTGAGCGAGAGGGTGCGCAGGACATTGAACGAGAGGGAGCGCGGGAAAGAGAGAGAGAGGGACAGCGCGGGACAGAGAGAGAGAGGGACAGCGCTGGACAGTGAACGAGAGGGAGCGCGGGACAGTGAGAGAGGGGGACAGCGCGGGACACTGAGCGAGAGACAGCGTGGGACAGCAAGTGAGAGAGAAGGGGACAGTGAGAGAGAGTGCGTGACAGAGAGAGACGGGAGTAGGGAGAGGGGGAGACAGTGAGAGAGAGGGAGAGAGCAAGAGAGAGGGGAAGACAGCAAGACAGGGGAGACAGTGTAAGATAGCGCGAGGGAGGGAGGTAGAGATAGAGAAACAGTGAAAAGGACATATAGAAAGAGAGACAGCGGGAGACAGAGCAAGTGCAGGACAGCAAGAGAGAAAAAGAGACTGAAAGCGAGAGAGAGGGACGAACAGCTAGAAAGGGAGGAAGGGACAGTAAGAGAGGGAGGGTGGGACATCCAATGGGAGAGAGAGATAGAGAGACAACCAGAGAGAAAGAGAGACAGTGAGAGAGAGAGAGGGCGAGAGAGAGAGACAGAGGGAGAGAGAGACAGCAGGAGAGAAGAACAGACAGTGTGAGTGAGTCAGAGAGAGATATTGAGAGAAAGAGAGCAATAGCTTTGGGGAAGAGAGTAGTAAAAAAAGAGATAGAGAGACAGAGAGTATGAATGAATGAGTGAGTGAGTGAGTGAGGGAGAAAGTCAGACAGAGAAAGACACAGAGATAGAGAATGGCAGAGACCGGGACCTGGAGAAAGACAGTCATCGAGAGAGATACAGTGGGGTGCAGGGAGCGTCAGTGAAAGAGAGAAAGGTGGGGGAGAGAAAGGGAAAGAGATACAGATAGTGAGAGGTTGATAGATGTAGCCAGACAGAAAGAGACAGTAAAGGAGAGAAAGAATGAGAAATACACGGAGAGAGAGAGATCAGCAGAGAGGGAGACAGTGAGAGAGAGAGACATGGATAGAGACAGTCAGAGAAGTTAAAAAAAACAGAAGGAGAGAGAGAAAAAGTGTGTGTGTGTGAGAGAGACTGGCAGAGGCAGGGGGAATGTCTGAGAGTTATTGAGAGAGTGAAAGATAGTGTCAGAGAGAGAGAGAGACAGCATTAGAGACAAAGCTAGGAAAGGAAGATAGTGAGTGACAGCAAGAGAGAGAGACAGAGAGAGAGAGAAAATGAGAGAGAAAAACACAGAGAACAAGGCAGATGGAGAGACAGAGTGATAATTACAGAGACAGATAAACAGACTGAGTGATGAAAAAAGTGAAAGAACAAGAGAGAGAGTCAGCGTGTGAGAGAGCGAGATAGTGAGAATGACCGAGCAACACAGAGAAGAGAGAGAAGGGGTGAGGGAGATTGTATCAAATGGAGACAGGCAGAGAGAGAGACAGAAAGGATTCACCAACCTGAACCACTGCTTCTCTGAACTAATTACCGACTCTGCCCTTGAGTCCGCAATTGATGTCACTGTCCCTGTTGGCCCACTCCTTCTTTTGATTTGGCCAGACACTTACATATTGCAAAATAACCATCTCGGCCAGACGTACAACAAACATCCAGCCACCTCTTGCGTCAACAGGGATTGAACGCAAAATGCAGGAGATAGTTTCGATTGCAGTTGTATATTCCTTTCCTTCTGAAACACTCGATTTCTATAACCTGGTCCCTGGTTCCAAACTCCCCAGAAAGAAATACGTTTATTCATCGTCCAAACATTCAATGGAAATAATCATGTCTGTGTCAGAAGGCAAGTACTTCATCTGCAGAAATAGTTTTATGCTGATCTCTCCACTGGAAGCATAACCTTCCCTCATAAGATCAGCGATAGTGTATACACTTTACTCAAAGGCACAAGCCAGCTGACATCTGGCAAGTGGACAACCTGACAGTGAAGCAATGCCTCCCCACTGCTCCTGATAATGCGACAGTCTGTATACTCTGTAGTCTGGTTAGCTTCCATTTTAATCAAAGATTTTAATGATTTCATCGTTTGTAACAAATTTGAGTTGCAAACATCAGCAAAAGCCTAAAAAGATCTAATCATGGAATTCAGGGGAAGGTAAAGAATGTTGTTAATTAAAGGAAGAGGTGTACAAAGGCGATAGTGGGTGGTGGGGAGCGTTTTCTGGTGCAGTGGTAAAGTACTAAATGTATAAAATATATATAAACCCCGTGCCTGGAGACTCAGAACAGTTTCTAATTCAGTAAAGGGAGGGACTAACAAAATAATGCATTGTGAGAGAAAACACCATGAAATTAAACTGGTGAGAGATACAAATGTGTTTGCAACAGCTTACTGCACGTAAAGCAATATGTGATCAGGAAAGTCAAATATGTGCCCTCGATTGGCAGCAGAAGAAAAGCTGCAATTGGGACAAAGTAAATAACAAAGAAATAAAGATGATTCTTTGGTCTTTTTCACAGAGACAAAATTTCACTAAGTTTCTCAACAATACAACAGACACAATACCTTCGTCAAATGGTCATTCATGAACAGAAGTAGAACATAGAACATAGAAAAGTACAGCACAGAACAGGCTCTTCAGCCCACGATGTTGTGCTGAGTATTAATCCTAATCTAAAACAAAATAACCTAACCTACACACCCTTCAATTCACTGCTGTCCATGTGCATATCCAGCAGTCACCTAAATGTCCCTAATAACTCTGCTTTCACCACCACCGCTGGCAACGCATTCCATGCATTCACAACTCTCTGCATAAAGAACCTACCTCTGACATCTCCATTATACTTTCCTCCTAACACCTTAAAAGTATGACCACTCGTACCAGTCCATCCTGCCTCGGGAATAGTATCTGACTATCGACTCTATCCATGCCTCTCCTTATCTTGTATATCTCAATTAGCTCACCTCTCTGCCTCGTCCACTCCAGAGAGAAAAATCCGAGCTTAGTCAATCTCTCTTCGGAAGACAAGCCCTCCAGTCCAGGTGCCATCCTGGTAATCCTTCTTTGTACCCTCGCCAAAGCCTCCGCATCTTTCCTATAATAGTGTGACCAGAACTGGAAACAATATTCCAAGTGTGGTCTCACCAGGGTTTTGTAGAACTGCAGCAAAACTTCGCGGCTTTTAAAGTCGATTCCCATTAATGAAAACCAAAACACCATATGTTTTCTTAACAACCTTATCCACTTAGGTGGAAACTTTGAGGGATTTACCCACTTGAACACCAAGATCCCTCTGTTCCTCCACACTGCCAAGAATCCTGTCTTTAATCCTATATTCAGCATAAAGTTCTACCTTCCAAAATGCATCACTTCGCATTCATCCAGGTTGAACTCCATCTGCCATTTCTTAGCCCAGCTCTGCATCCCGTCAATGTCGTGCTGCAGCCTGCAACAGCTCTCGATACTATCAACGGAACCTCCAACCTTTGTGCCATTGGCAAATGTACTAACCCACCTCTCAACCTCCTCATCCAGGTCATTTATAAAAACTACAAAGAGCAGAGGCCAAGAACAGAGCCCTGGGGGAGCCCACTCACCACTGATCTCCAGGAAGCATATCTTCCATCCACAAAAAACTCTCTACCTTCTGTCAGCCAAACAATTCTGAATCCAGAGAGCCAAATCTCCCTGTATCCCATAGCTCCTGACTTTATGAATGAGCCTACCGTGGGGAACCATATCAAATGCCTTGTAGTACTGGAGAAAATAATATAATCATGGAATTCAGAAGATCAGCATCTGTGAATCGGCAGATTATTGGTTGGCGTGATGGTGCATAATCTTACATATGTTGCTGGTTATCTTTCCCAATTCTGGAAGCATTGGAATCATTCCTGCCGATTCTATGATGTTGGTATGGCATCAACCCCAGTGAAATATCAGAATGAATTGAAAACGATGATGTAATTGGACGCTTAAAAATAAAATGGTCTGATTGGATGGAGTCAACACTAATTTATCAAGACAAACATTGTTTCACAAGCTCGATAGTGCTCCTTCTTTGGAAGAATTAACTGGCAGAATGCAGACAATGTAAATAGTGAGGGTCTAGTATCCATTATGACAGAGAGCATGTAACTATGGGTAAAAATCTGGTTAGCATTCAGCATAGTTTAATGGCCAGCAAACAAATAATAGGAATACGTAGGCCATTCTCGGGTTAGCTTGCTGTGACCAGAATGTTTCCAAAAGGACCAGCCTTTTCACACCAACCATCCCCAATCAGCATGCATGGTTCGAATTTTGTGACCAAATGTACGATTTACGAGTTAGCTGATGATGTAAAGTGAGAATGCAAGTTTCAAGGTGAGCATAAAAAACCAATACATGATTAATACAACCTAAGTGTGGAGGAATAAAAGTGTGGAAAATGCAAACCAGTAAAGATATTACAGTATAGTGCCAGAAAATAATGTTGTGGTGTTTCAGTGAAGATCTCATTCATTTTGGGGGGGGCGGAGGAGGAAGACAGCACGAAATAATGTATTCCTGCTTCTAATTCCTACCTTTTCGGTGTCGGTGCAGTTATCCAACAAGATTATCCCCACAGCTCATCATGAGCTGAGCACGTTGCATCTCACTTCAAGTAAAAGATTCTTGTGGTGCCTTTTCCGTCAGTGCGTCCGGCATGGTCAGCCCTGTATTGTAGAATCAGACATGGTTAAAACTGGGGCAAATACTAGGAAAGGGTGAACATCATTTTGTGTCTCATTGATTTTACTGCATGATTATTTCACTAACAACTGATTAATGCAGACACAGTCATTGTATGCCATTGTAATACAATTATAAACACGAGAGAGCTTTCACAGAATAGTATGAATTGAAAACTAGGATTCCAATTTCGAAGAAATACATAAATCAACAGAAATGTGGAAGCAACGATCTGGTCAAATTGGAAATTTTGGTCTTGAAGCAATGTTTCCGTGGGTTAGTCTCTAAGAATAAGTACTCATTGAAATGCATATGTCATTGGGCTAATTGGGAAGCATTCCACCAATCTAATTTATGAGGGTCCTCTGCAGTTTCGACATTGAAAGCCCATTTCCAATAAATTTGCATTCCTATGGCCCTGCAAATTTATATTCCACATGTACGCATAAAATTAAGTTTTAAAGTCAAAGCAGGATATGATTCTGCTCTGTAAATAAGATGCTTCTGGCGAGAAAAGGTACCCGAGAGATTTGACTTTAACATTTAACAGTGTAAGGTTACACAGGGCCAGAGAAAGTACAATGGATGTCCCTGGATGAACAATTACATACACACGGAGAAAGAAATTACAAGTTGGTGTGTGAGAGCTTCTGCATCAGGGGGTCGTTAACATTTCACATGGTGGGTTCAAAAAACCAAGCAAAAACAAAACACATTTTGCGGACATCATTCTATGCACAAATACCATATACATTTGAATAATAGTTGAACATTTTTGACTAGTTTTTAAGGTTAAATCTATGTTGCTCCGACTTTTGAGGGTCTGAAATCCATGTCCATGAAACTTCAAACCATATCATGAGCGAGAAGACTGATATCTCTGCGGAGTTCCTCAGGTTGTCCTAGACCCAGCCAGCTTCAGCTGCTTCATGAATGAACCTCCCTCAGAAGCTGGGATGTCCAACGACGATATCACAATGCCCAGCATCATTCCGGATTCCTCAAATCGTGAAGTTGCCCATGTTCGTTTGCAAAAAGATCTGGACAATATCCTGGCTTAGATTTAAAAGTCATTTTTAAGATTTACACCAAATAAATATCAGGCAAAATTATCTCCATTATGAAGCAATTTAACCATTGTCCCTTGATATCCAATGGTTTTACCGTCAGTAACACCCTCACTCTCAATATCCCCAATAACCATTCACCAGAAACTCAACATGATTTGGAAGCTGGGGAACTTGGGGAACTAAATAGTGATGCCTTGAAAGCAATCCATATTACAGAGGAGGTGGTGCTGCAGATCTTAACATTAATAAAGGTAGATATATCCTCAGTACATGATCAGGAATCCAGAATACTGTAGAATATTTATTTCCCACCTTTTATTCATGTTAACCTAGTCTCCCTGGTGATCAGATCCAAGTCATCCACACATGTCAATCTGTCTTATTGCAGATGCTTTGCACATTCAAGTAGAGAAAGTATAATTTACATTTTTATTAAACGTTAAACTTGTCCCTTCCTGTTCCTTTCTGCTTATCATCAGCCACATGATCATGTTATTCCAATGTTTCAATCTTTCTCTGTTTTTGGAAATATCCACCTACCTGACCCCTGCTCCTGCCTCACCTCTGTCAGTTTAAACTGCTATCCATAATCATATTCATATGATTTACCAGGACACTGGGCCCAGCACTGTTCTCGTGGAATCCATCACAATGGGATATATCGCTTTTCCTGAATACTGATGCCAGTCCCCCATGAATAAAAAACGCTTTTTCTGACAGTGTTGTTTGATTCTGAAATCTTCTGGCATACTTTTGGGATCGACCTGTATCCCTACATGTGGAATATATCACTGCTGCTGCCTTTGTCTGCCACTTTCTGTTGCAGCTGCTCTGAGATCCTGGGCCCACAGAATTCTCTGCTCTCAAGTAAAGAGCAGAAAGATGATGTTGCACAGGCCAGGATTGGAGACTGCCATTTTCTAGATCTTCGTGAGACTCAGTACCATTCCATATTTTTAATCCTCTCAACATCAGTTTAATTTATGAATCTGTCTATTTCTGTGTCTCCGGTAGTTGCTTGGAATTCCTGACTTAACAGAATTCCCAACTCCTGTCTCGTCCAACACCACATGGAAAACAATCAACCAGCCAGATGGATGGAGAGTGAGACCTACAGCCTTCAATAAATCCTGCAGGTAATTTCACTTGTGTTGTACAAAGCGGAGATGAATTAGAGGGTTCAAAGTTGGAGGCCCACAAATGTGAAATAGCCAGAGGGTTTATGTGGGAGCACAAAGGTTCCATTGTCATCCTGCCAAGAGAGGCCTGCTTTCACCACTGTTTTACTGAGATTCACGATGATAGCACAGGCCACAGCTGATGACTGGGATTTTCACATGATGTTTTAATGAAGCTCAATTTAAGAGGTGAAAGTAGGCCTCTTAGGAGAGGCTGATAAAAATGTCTGATATCTTTTCATTCTATTCTGTTTTCTGTCTTCAACACAGTATTTATGTCACGTCTTATGATCCTGTGTGTTTCATCTTTCAAACTTTTATAACAGTCCCAATCTCTGTAATCTCCTCCAGCCGTGACTGCTCTCCCTATCTCTGCGACGTGCTCCAGTATCTAAAACATGCCCGATCTTAGCAATCTCATCCTCCAGTCATTGCAGTAGTCTCCAATTGCCTCCAATCTCTGCAAAATCCTACGACCTTCCTCGTGTGTGCAGAGAGTAATACAGTCTCTTGGCTCTTCAGTCCAAACTGGGCCATGCTGACTATGACGCCCACAAAGCTCATTTGAAGTGCCCAAATTTCTCCATATCCCCCTCAACCCTTCCCATCTACGTTCCTTAAAAATGCTTTTTACAAAAATATTGCTATTGTACCCACCTCAACCACGTCCTCTGGCAACCTCGTCCATATACGCACCACTCTCTGCATGAAAACGTTACCCCACAGGTCCTTCTTCTCTCTTTCAGCTCTCACCCTAAACCAATGCCCTATGGTTTTAAGTTCGCCATCCCTGGGAAAACAACTCATATGCATTCATCCTATCAATGCCCTTCATGATTTTATAGACCTCCATCAGGTCACCCCTCATTCTCTGACATTCCAAGGAATAACGTCCTATACTGGCCAAACTCTCCCTTTCACTGAGGGCTAATTGTCTTGGCAACATCCTCAGATCTTCTTTGCACTCTTACCAGTCTTCCAAGTCATTAGTACAAATAACAAACGTCAAGCATCCCAGCGCTGAACAATGTGGTACACTGCTGGTCGGAGGCTTTGCGTTACTAAGACAACGCTGCATCAACACCCTTTGCCCCGTATTTGTAAGCCAAGTTTTAATCCAGATAGCCAACTTGTTTTGGATCCCTGGGCCCTTTCGTTTTGTACCAGCTTTCCACGTGGGACCTTGTCAAATGTCTTTCTTATGTCCATGTAAACCACATCCACTGCGCGACCCTAATCAATATATTGAGACATGTTTTGAAAAACTCAAATAAGTTAATCTTCCTCCAGTCCTGTAATCCCTCTTTTATTAATTTGCCTCATTCCTACTCCCCTCCCTGCTTCAGTAAATTGTATAATTCCGAAAATACTTCTCTTCGATATAATCTTATCTTCCTGCAATGCTCCATACGACTGTCAACACTCCCAACCCCGAGGAACCTTTGTGACTTGAACATTTTTCATTCATTACAGCATTCCCCATTCACTGTTGCCTACTCCAGCCTCTAACCCTGTCCCTGCCTCTGCAAGCCCATCTCGGATGTACAAACGTCCCTTTGGCTGCAACCTTCCCCATAGTCCCTACAGAATTCTCGATCTGAATAATGTTTCCATATGTCGACAACCCTCTTGATCGCTGTAAACTCTTCCCATCACTACAGCACTGATTAACTCTGTAACCTCTTCCCAACTCTACAAACTTTGCTCTGTCTGTAACCTCCTCTAGTCCATACATACATCCTATCTCTGGAAGCTTCTTCAGTATCTCAAATATTCTGTTTCAGAACAACATTCTCAAGTCGATACATTCATTTCCATCTCTGTAAACATCTCTTCCCTTCACAAACTTCCCTATCCGTGCATTCACCTTCTGTTCCTACCAACTTCCCATTTACAGGTGGTGTGCCACAAGTATCTGTTTTGGGACCATTGCTGTTTGTCACTTTTATAAATGACTTGGACGCAGGCATCGGTGGATGGGTTAGTAAGTTTGCAGATGACACTGAAGTCAGTGGAGTGGTGGACAGTGTGGAAGAATGTTGCAGTTGCAGGGGGACTAGGATATGATGCCGAAGTGGGCTTAGGAGTTGGAAATGCAGTTCAATGCAGATAATTCCGGGATAGTTCAATGCCGGGGCGGTGAGGGGAGAGAGAGCGAGGGGGCAGGGTGGGGGGAGAGACAGAGATAGAGAGACGGCAAGCGCGTGAGAGAAACAGTGAAAGAGAGCAAGACAGTGATAGAGCGAGCCAGAATGTGTGTGTGTGAGAGAGAAAGAGAGAAAAACGGTGAGAGAGGGATAGAGGAATAGCAATAGATGGTAAAAAGAAATGAAAGAAAGAGAAATACTCAGACAGAGAGAGAGAGAATGGCAAAGGCAGAGACCGAGAGAGATACAGTGGGAGAGGGAGGGACAGTGAAAGCGAAAGGTGCAGAAGAGAGAGGGAAACAGATACAGATAGTGAGCGATAGGTAGAAAGAGATAGTCAAAGAGAAAGAGCCAGTAAAAGAGAAATAAAGGGAGATACATAGAAAGTGTGATAGAGAGACAGTGAGAGAGGGATACTGAGTGAGACAGAGTCAGAGTGGGTAAAAATGCAGGAAGCAGGGATGATAAAGTGAGAAAGAGAGACTGGCAGAGTCAGTGAGAGAGAGAAAAAGGCAGTGTGAGAGAATCAGTAGTTGAGAGAAAGACAGAAAGCTAGGAGAGAAAAACAGTGAGAGAGAGCAAGATAGAGAAAGAGACACAGAGAGAGTGTGAAAGGGAGAGAGAAACACAGAGAACAAGGCAGAGAGAGAGAGACAGACAGACAGAATGATGATGAAAGAGACAGACAGACAGTGAGTGATATAAAAAGTGACAGAACAACACAGAGTCAGAGTGTGAGACAGCAAGATAGTGAGAATGGCAAAGCAACACAAAGAAAGAGCGAAAAGGGTTGAGGGCCATTGTATCAAATGGAGACAGGCGCAGAGAGAGAAAAGTTTTACCACCTCTTCTCTGAACTAATTACCGACACTGCCCTTGAGTCCACAATTGATGGCACTGTCCCTGTTGGCTCACTCCTTCTTTTGATTTGGCCACACACTTATATATTACAAAACAACCATCTCGGCCAGACGAACAACAAACATCCAGCCACCTCTTGCATCAACAGGGATCGAACGCAAAAGGCAGAAAGTGGTTTCAAACACATGTTTATATCTCTCACTAGTTTAATTCCATGTTACTTTCTCTCTCAATGCATTATTTTGTTAGTCCCTGCTTTATGGAATTAGAAAATGTTCCGAGTCCCCAGGCCCGGGGTTTAACGTCAGCTTTATATATATTTTATACATTTAGCACATTACCACTCCACCACAAAACGCTCCCCACAACCCGCCATCAGCTTTGTACACCTCTTCCTTTTATTGACAACACTCTTTACCTTCCCCTGTATTCCACGACTGCATCTCTTTCAGACTTTTGCTCACTATTGGAATTCAAATTTGTTACAAATAATGAAATCTTGAAAATTTGCGATTTAAATGGAGGCTAACCAGTCTCCAGCATATACAGACTGTCGCATTATCAGGGGCGGGGGGAGGCAATGCTTCACTGTCAATTGTCCACTTGCCAGATGTCAGCTGGGCTGTGCCTTTGAGTAAAGTGCACAGTATCGCTGATCTGATGAGGGAAGGTTATGCTCCAGTGGAGAGATCAACATAAAAGTATTTCTTCAGATGAAGTACTTGCCTTCTGACAAGTACTTATACAGAGGCATCTTATTTCCATTGAATGTTTGAACAATGAACAAATGTATTGCTTTAGCGCGGTCTGGAACCAGTTACCAGGATTTAGACATCAAATGGGTCAGAAGGAAAGGAATATACAACTGCAATCTAAATTATCTTTTGCACTTGGCGTTCAAACCTGTTGACACAAGAGCTAGCTGGATGTTTGTGGTTCGCCTGGCCAAGGTCATTGTTTTGCAATATATAAATGTCTGGCGAAATCAAAAGAAGGATTGGGCCAACAGGGACAGTGACATCAATTGAGGGCTCAAGGGCAGAGTCGGTAATTAATTCAGAGAAGAGGTGGTTCAGATTGGTGAAACTTTTCTGTCTCTAGCTCTCTGCCTGTCTCCATTTGATACAAAATCCCTCACCCCTTGTCTCTCTTTCTGTGTTGCTCTACCACTCTCACTATCTCGCTCTCACTCTCTCTTGTTCTTTCACTCTTTATATCACTCACTGCCTGTCTGTCTCTGTAATCATCACTGTGTCTGTCTGTCTCTCTGTCTGCCTTTCTCTCTGTGACTTTTCTCTCTCACTTTCACTCTCTCGCTCACACTGTGTCTCTTTCTCTATCTTGTTGTCTCCCACTGTCTTTCTCTCCTAGATCTCTGTCTCTCTAATAGTGTCTCTCTCATACTGTATTTCTCTCTCTCTCTAACTGACTCTGCCAGTCTCTCACTCCTTCTGCTTTTTTTAACCTGCTCTGACTCTGTCTCGCTCAGTGTTTCTCTCTCTTTCTGTTTCACTGACTCTCTATCAATCTCTATGTATCTCTCTTTCTTTCTCTCTTTCACGCTCATTGTCTCTGACTACATCTTTCAATCCATATCTCACTATCTGTATCTCTTTCACTCTCTCAACCCCCCCACCTTTGTCTTTCAATGTCCCACCCTCTCCCACTTTCCCTCCCTCTCCCACTGTCTCTCTCCAGGTCTATGCTTTTGCCATTCGTTCTCACTCTGTCTTTCTCTGTCACACTTTCTCTCTCACTCACTCATTGATTCTCTCTTTCTTTCTATCTTTCTCTGAGTCTTTCTCTTTCTTTCATTTCTCTCTCCCTCTATTACTGTTCCTCTCTCAGTCTCACACACACTGTCTTGCTCTCTTTCGCTGTTTCTCTCATGCTCGCGATCTCTCTCTCTCTCTCTCTCTCGCCCCCCCACCCCGCCCCCTTAAGCTCTCTTCCCTCACCACCCCGGCATTGAACTACCTCGGAATTATCTGCATTGAACTGTATTTTCCAACTCCTAAGCCCACTTCGGCAGTTTATCCAAGTCCCCCTGCAACATTCTTCCACACTGTCCACCACTCCACTGACTTTAGTGTCATCTGCAAACTTACTAACCCATCCACCTTTGCCTGCGTCCAAGTCATTTATAAAATTGGCAAACAGCAGTGGTCCCAAAACAGATTCTTGTGGCACACCACTGGTAACTGGGAAGTTTGTAGGAACTGAAGGTGAATACACGGATAGGGAAGTTGGTATTGGCAGAGGTGTTTACAGAGATAGGAATGATTGTATTGACTCGATAAAGGTATTCTGAAACAGAACATTTGAGAGACTGCAAAAGCTTCCAGGGGTAGGATGTGTGAATGGACTAGAGGAGGTTACAGACACAGCAAAGTTTGTAGAGTTGGGAAGAGGTTACAAGAGATAATCAGTGCTGTCGTGATGGGAAGTTTACAGTGATCAAGAGGGTTGTCGAGGCATGACACCATTATTCAGATAACAGCTTTGTAGGGACTGAGGGGAAGGTGGCAGCCAAAGGGAGGTTTGTACAAGCTAGATGCGGTTGAGAGAGACAGGGACAGTTTTAGAGGCTGGTGCAGTTAACAGTGAACGGGGAAATATGTAATGAATGACATATGTTCGAGTCATAAAGGTTTCTCAGGATGGTAAGAGTTTACAGTCATATGGAGCATTGCAAGAACAGAGGTTCATATCGACGAGAAGTATTTTAGGAATTATACAATTTACTGAGGCAGGGAGTGTAGTTGGAAGGAGGCAAAGTGAAAAAGATGGATGACAGGACTGGAGGAAGATTAATTTAATTCAGTTTTTGAAAACATATCGCAACATATTGATTAGGGTAGTGCAGTTGATGTGGTTGACATGAACTTAAGTCAGGCATTTGACAAGGTCCCACATGGAAAGTTGGTACAAAATATTAAGGGCACAGGGATCCAAAACAAGTTGGCAAACTGGATTCGAACTTGGCTCACAAATATGAGACAAAGGATGTTGGTGCAGCGTTGTCTTAGTAACGCAGTCTCTGACCAGCATTGTGCCACATTGTTCAGAGATGGGATGCTTGCTACTTGCTGTTTATATGAATGACTTGGAAGACTGGTAAGAATGCAAAGAAGTTTTGAGGATGGTGTCAGGACAGGTAGGCCTGAGGTATAGGGAGGAATTGGTAAGTATAGGACTTTATCCCTTGAAAATTCAGAGAATGAGGGGTGACCTTACTGAGGTGTATAAAATCATGAGGGGTACAGATAGGATGAATGCATATAGTTGTTTTCCAAGGGATGGGGAACTGAAAGCTAGAGGGCATTGGTTTAAGGTGGGAGGGGAAAGGTTTTCGATGAACCTGAGGGGTAACTTTGTCACACAGACAGCGATGCGTATATGGACTGGGCTGCCAGAGGCAATGGTTGAGGCGGGTACCACAGTAATATTTTTGGAAAATATATTTTTATACGTGCATGGAATGGGAAGAGTTGAGAGGGATACGGAAGAATTGTGGGCACTTAGAATAAGCTTTGAGCGCGTCATAGTCAGCATGGCCTATTTTAGACTGAAGGGCCTGTTTCCACGCTATATTACTCTCTGACTCTGTGTGAATGCAGAAGGTGGAATTAGCAAATTTGCAGAAGACACAAAAATCGGTGATGCTGTTGATAGTGAGGAGGTTAGTCCCAGTCTGATACTGGTCAGTTGGTAAATTGGGCAGGGCATTGGCAAATGGAAATTAAGGACATACACAATGAATGCTCAATTCCTGTGGAGTACTAAGGGGTTGTGGCGTCCAGGTCTATAGATCCATGAAGCGGGTCAGTGCAGGAAGACAGTTTGACAAAGCTGGCGTCTGGGAGGCTTGTCTTCATTATCAAGTGCCGATCGTGTGGTGCTGGAAAAGCACATCAGGTCAGAAAGCATCCGAGGAGCAGGAGAGTCGACGTTTCGAGCATGAGCACTATGTCAGGAATGAATGAGTAAGGAAGTTTTCTTCAAAAATTGGTGAGACAACATCGGGAGTACTGTGCCCAGATCTGTTTGCCTCACTGTCAGAAAATCATGATTGTATAGGAGAGAGTGAAAAAGAGATTCATTGGGATGTGACCTTTGATGAAAGGTTTCAGTTATGAGGGGTGACTGACAGGCTGAGATTCTTTTGCTGGCGTAGAGGAGGCTGAGAGAGGGATCTGATTGATGTTTCCAAACCTATGAGACCTACAGACAGAGTAGATCATGAGAATCTCTTCCCCATTGGATACTGTCATACACAAGAAGGCATAAGATTAAGGTGAGGAGCAGGTAGGTTGGAGGAGTTTTTGAGAAGTACTTTTTTCACTCAGAGGATAGTAGATAGATGGAACGTGTTGCCTGAGAGGGTGGTGAAGGCAGACACGCTTACAGCATTAAAGAAGCATCTGGATGCGTAATTAAAATGCCAGAATTAAGCAGCTTATGCACCAAGTGCAGGAAATGAGGTAAGTGTAGTTTGCTGCTGATTGTCTGCAGATACATCATGGGTTGAAGGACCTGTTTCTATGCAGTATGGCAATTAGATACAACGGTACAGACTGGATAAGGTGACAGAGTTCACAAAGGTTGCAGGAACAGGAGGAGGAAGCAGACATAGTATGTAGCGTAGAAAGAGGTTTATAAATTAGTGTTTATTGGAAGGAAGGAAGAAGGTTACAACAATAGGAAGGTTGCAGGCGATTACAGAGATAGGGATGGTTGTCAAGACTGGATGAGGTTCATGACATGGAGGGCTGTAGACAATGGAGGACTGAAGGAGGTGACAAATAGACAGCTGTAGGGACTGGAGGTGATTACAGCAATTAAGAGAACGTTCCAGGAACATGGATAGTTTTTGAGGCTGCAGGAGATTACAGCGTGAGGAAGGCTAGTCATGATGGAGGAACTAGAAATAGGGAACACTATAGCAACGGGAGGAGGTTGTTAGATAGAGAACATTGTAGAGACTGAATGAGGTGACAGGCATGGTGAGGGTCAAAGTCGTTTCAGGAGGTCACATGAATAGTGAATGTAGTACAGACTGGAACAAGTTACACATGGAGGGAAGGATGTTTGTGTTTTAAGAACTTTCAGCCATTCGGGAGGTTTGTATTAATGGTAGGAGATTACAGAAGTAGTGAGTTGCTGTAGGATGGGAGGAAGGCGTGTTTCAGAGACTGGAGGAGGGTGCTCAGATGAGGAGGGTTGTCGGAGGTTGCAGAGACTGGAGGAGATGGGGAAGATAGTTACTATTGCATTGACTGGAAGATGAGATTGCTGACATAGGGCACGTTTTAGAGATTGGTGCAAGGTACAGAGATAGGGAGAGTAGTCGGGTTTGGACGAGGTGACAGAGATTGGGGCTGTTCTCGAAGTTTGAAAGATGAAACACACAGGATTATAAGACATGACATAAATACCGGGTTGAAGACAGAGAACAGAATAGAATAAAAAGATAGCAAACTTTATTATCAGCCTCTCCTAAGAGGCCTGCTTTCACCGGTTGAACGTAGCTTCATTAAAACAGCCTGTGAACATCCCAGTCATCAATTGTGGCATGTGCTGTCTTAGTGCATCTCAGTAAAGCAGTGGTGAAAGCAGGCCTCTCTTGACAGGATGACAGTGGAGCCTTTGTGCTCCAACTTCAGCCCTCTAGCAGTGTCACATTTGTGGGCCTACAGCTTTGAGCCCTCTAATTCATCTCCACTTTATCCAACACAAGTGAAGTTACCTGTAGAATTTATTGAAGGCTGCAGATCTTACTCTCCTTCATCTTTCTGGCAGGTTGATTGCCTTTAATGTGGTGTTGGGTGAGACAAGAGTTGGAAATTCTGCTAAGTCAGAAATTCCGAGCAGCTACAGGAGACGCAGAAATAGACAGATTCAGAAGTTAAACTGAGGTTGTGAGGATTACACTGATAATAAAATGGTACTGAGTTTCATGCAGATCCGGAAAATCCCAATCTCCATTCCTGGCCTGTGCTGCTTCATCTTTCTGCTCTTCTCTCAAGAGTGGAAAATTATGCGGGCCCAGGATCTCACAGCAGCTGCAACAGAAATTGGCAGACTGAGGCAGTAGCTCAGATTAGAGTGGTGGTGGAAAAGCACAGCAGGTCAGGCAGCATCCGAGGAGCAGGAGCACATGCCCGAAATGTCGGTTTTTCTGCTCCTCGGATGCTGCCTGACCTCCTGTACTTTTCCCGCACCACCATAATTTTGACTCTCATCTCCAGCACGCAGCAGCTGCACCCACACAGTGATGGATACCACATGCAGAATTGCTGAGTGATCCCAAAAGCTTGAAGGAAGATTTCGGAATCAACAACACTGTCAGAAGTGGTTTTGATTCATAGGGAGGTCTGGGATCAGGATTCAGGAAAAGCGAGATATCCCATTGTGAATGATTCCACGAGAACAGTGCTGGGATCAGTGTCCTGGCCAATCATATGAATACGATTATGGATAGAGGTGATACAGGAGCAGGGTGTCAGGTCAGTGGATATTTCCGAAGACAAAGAGAAAGATTCAAATATGGGAATAACATGATCATGTGGCTGAAGCTAAGCAGAAAGGAACGGGAAGTACAAGTTAAACTTTTGATAAGAGTAAAAATTATACTTTCTCTACTTGAATGTGCAAAGTATCTGCAATAAGACAGCTGGACATGAGTGAATGACTGATCTGATCACCAGGGAGACTTGATTAACGTGAACAAAAGGTGGGACATAAATATTCTGGAGTATTCATTTTGCAAACAGATAGGTAGAATGGGAATACAGCTAGGAGGATTATTTTATTTAGAAATAACAAAAGCAAGACAGACATATTATTTATCTTCAGGTTATGAAATAAAGCCAGTAGAAAAGCAATTTGGAAGGGCGATGCGCCAGGAATTGCAAAGGGAAGAACAGTTTAGCGCCTGCCTAATAGCACTGCATTAAACAGAAACTTATTGGGTTTGTTAAAAGACAAGGAAGCGATTTTGGGGCACTTCAAAATTCATGTAGTCTGGGTCAGTCACATTGGCAAGAGTGATCCCGAAGTGGGGTTTGTAGAATGTTTTTGTCAGTGTTTGTTGGTACAATAACGTTGTTCACTGACTGGGGATGTACATGTTTCAGATCCAGCATTGCATCATGAAGCTGAGGAAATGAGTCATGTCACAGTAAGAGATCCTCCAGGAAATTGGGAATAAGATGGAATTCAGAGGGATGACGAAGTTTTAAAGTGATCCCCACAAAGGACAAACAATTACTGGGAACCAGAAGCAGATTGCCATGAGTTGAATCTGAGAGGGAGCATTGCCTGAGATAAACAGGGAAACAGTGACTTGTCTGACTGCAAATGATCAGGGATAAACACGGGAAGGAACAGCCTCAAATACACAACAAAAAGGCATATTCTTTAGCTCTGGGCCCTCTGGTCTGTTCCCCTCAGGTCTACACCAAAAACCCCAGCATTTTCCAGCATTTCCTTCCAGTTCTGAATAAGAGTTAGATCAGACGCCAGACATTAACTGTTTCTCTCTCCACACGACCTGCCTCAGCAACTCAGTTCCCGCAGCACACTCTGGGTGGACTACATTACCCATGCTCTTCTGGTAGACTGCGCCTGCGCAGTAAGGTCTGGTGTGCTTGGTGTCGTGGAGGATCGGGCCGCGGAGCCTATTGGGAATTGTAGTTCTGACGGGCGCACACGCATTTTGCTGCGGTTGGTGGCTCACGGCGTGGAGTTCGAATGTGTGCGCGCGGGATTCCCCCCGAGCCGCGGTGACGTGGAGCGCGCTCCTGTAGATAGCCAGTGGGGAGGGGTGGGGTTTATAGACCCAGAGACCTCCCCCAATAAACAGCCTCCCTCCCAAACCTGGGGGTATGGGAGAACAGGGGAATGGCACAGATATTACATCAATGTTTTCTCTAATTTCTGGGTGGAATGTAAAAAGAAAATTACTAATTACAGGAATCAAAGGCCCTCAGAACTATAGACGAATAAGCCTAACGTCTATGGTGGGTGAATTACTTGAAAGGATTGTGAGGGATAAGATGTACATGCATTTGAAAAGATAGGGTTTGATTAGGAACAGTCAGCATGGCTTTTTGGATGCGAGATCATGCCTCACAAATTTGTTGGAGCTCTTTGATGAAGTGACTAGCAAAGTTGAGAAGGGCAGGGCCGCAGACGTCGTCTGGATGGAGTTTGTGGAACGTTTTTGTCAGTGTTTGTTGGAACAACAACATTGGTCACTGACTGGGGATGTACCTGTTTCAGATCCAGCATTGCATCATGACGCTGAGTAAATGAGTCATGCCACAGTAAGAGATCCTCCAGGAAATTGGGAATAAAATGGAATTCAAAGGGATGAAGTAGTTTTGAAATGATCCCCACAAAGGACAAACAATTACTGGGAAACAGAAATAGAGCCTTACGGCCTTGGATAAGGTTGCGCATGGTAGGGTGTTCTGGAAGGTTGGACCTCATGGAATCCCAGGCAAGCTGGAAAATTGGATACACAATTGGCTTGACAGTAGGAAGCAGAGGGTAATAGTCAAAGGATACTCGTCTGATTGCAGGCCTGTGACTATTGGAGTCCCTCAGGCGTGGTTGCTGGTCCCATTGCTAATTGTTATCTATATCAGTGATTTGGATGAGACTGTATAAGGCATGAGTAATCAGTTTTGCTGATGACACTGAAATAGGGTGGTATCGGATACAGTGAGGAAGATTATAGAAAATACAACAGGCCCTTGATCAGCTGGGGAAGGGAGCAGACAAATGGCAAATAGAGTTTAATATACATGATTAAATCCCCAGGGCCCAATCAGGTGTAAAATGTGTTGCTGGAAAAGCGCAGCAGGTCAGGCAACATCCAAGAAGAAGCAGAATCGACGTTTCAGGGACAAGCCCTTCCTCAGGAAGGCGTATGCCGGAAACGTCGATTCTCCTGCTCCTTGGATGCTGCCTGACCTGCTGCGCTTTTCCAGCAACACATTTTTCAGCTCTGATCTCCAGCGTCTGCAGTCCTCACTTTCTCCTGCCGGTGCATGTCCCCAGCTGGAAGCATTGAGGCAGAGATATCCTGAAGAAACCACACCGTGAGGCCGGGCCCCTGTGTGTCGTGACCCTCTGACCGCACAATGAGAGATGGCCCTCCCTTAGCTCGAGTGGAGACTGGGAAATGGTCAATAGAATTTCAACCTTGAGCACAGCCGGTTGAAAGATGTGCAGGTGGGGTGCAGAATCAACCAAAAATGTTCATGTGATGACCGCAGTGATGCTTATAACTTCCAAGATTGACACGGACCCCTCAGTCTGGATCGGAGTGAGTTCAAGACTCTCTTCTTTCACCATTTGGAGTGAACTAATTTCCCCACAATATGAAACACGCTGAAGATTAAACACAAACTAAACAGATGGAAATATGATGTAAATATCGGGAAGACTGGTGTTAGCGTTCAATAATAAATATAGAAACGTATTGAAACTAATCGATGTTGTATATCTAATACTAAAGCAGCTCATAAACACTCACTTGATCCATTGCAGATGCTGCAGTTTGTACACGTTGGAGCAATGAGGGGACAGAATTGTTGGTTAAGATGTTTAATGAGATAGACAACTCCATCAGTGACTGGTTTGTTCTGACAGTGAGGGTAAGATCCTCAGCACAAAACACTGAGAAGGCAGCAGTACGGAGCCTGGGGGAGACAAAAAGAACAAGAACCAAAGTTTATCAACAGCAGTATTTCTGACACAGACGTAGCTGTACAATATGGTATATTCTGTTCCAGTAAACTGAAGACAGGAAGCAGGTGGAATGTTCCTAGGTCCTGAATGACATAGATGCCAATGAGAAGCCTGGGAGCATCCCATCAGAACTCAAGCAGTGCCTTCCCTGACATCGAGAGCAATAAATCACAATTGCCAATTGAGGTTTTTCTCATTTTTTCCATTCATGAGAATCGGTCATCGCTGGCTGGGCCAACATTTATTGCTCATTCCTACTTGCCAAATTCAAAAGGTGGGATCAGCTTCTTGAACCGCTGCTGTCTAACTGTCCATTGTGGGTTGACCCACAATGCCTTAGGGAGGAAACTCCAGTATTCTGACTCAATGACAGTGATAATTCCAACTCAGGATGGTGAATGGTTTGGCCGGAAACTTGCAGAGGTGGTGCTCCTATGTAGCTGCAGCACTTCTCCTTCTAGATGGAAGTGGTTATGGATTGAGAAGGTACTGATGAAGGATCTTTGATGAATTTCTGCGGTGCACCTTGTATATAATACACACTGCTGCTACCGAGCATTGGTGATAAAGGGACTGGGGATGCTTGTAGGTGTCAATCAAGTGCACAAGGATATAGAAACATGTACTGAGATTGATATTTAGCCCTCAGTCTCACTTACAGAAAGTGCTTTAGTTCTCTATCCTCAAAATGTTAAAATCAAGATGAGTTAATATTTGATTAAATGCAGAAAATTTCAACATTACCAACAGGAAAGAACTTAGAAATGTCAACATTGAAGTCCAAGTCAATGTAAGGAAGGTTAAATCAATACCTTTCTTAAATCTCAACAGATTGAATTCAGGGGAATATTTGAATTTTCTTGAGTATTCTGTGCATAGTGAATGTAACCAGTTCTAAAATTAAGTAGATAACAGAAAGTATTTGCAGAACTTCGAGCATCCATTAACTCAGGGTACATTGGGTGAAAATGTTCCCATTGGTGAAAGAATTGGGAACCAGAAAGCATTTTATTTCAGGTAATTGGTTAGCGAAGCAATAGCAACACGAGGAATTTATTTCCTGCATTAAATGGTTAGGATCTGGAATGTTCTGCCTGAGAGTGTATTGAGGTAGATTCAAATCAGGCATCCGAGACGACAATGGATTCTTTTCTGAAAAGCGAGACAGGGGACAAATAAAACAATGCAGGTGTTTGTGAGGAAAGCCAGCACAAATTCTGAATGGCATCATTTTTTACAGTAATCTCTCAATGGTTATATTAGTAACAGGTTCAATGATGCAAATGATATGGCTCAAATATTAATCTCCAGTTGTAGATAAATAGTTGTTATGAATGAACGTCCAGTACTTCTTTCCCTCCTCCCCCCACCCCACAACCCCCCCCCCCCCCCCCCCCCCACCACCACCCCAAACACCACCACCATGTCTGTATTTTTCCGTTTGGGGTCAATAGTTCCACTCCTGAATTCCCTGTTTATTATTGTTCAGCGTCAGGAATGTCAGTGACTGATTTGTAGTGAGAGCGGAAACAAGACCATGAGCACCAGAATATGAGAGGCAAGCATTTGTCGGGTTTTAACTTAGAGATGGAGACGGGTTGGGGTGGGGGGTGGATGGAAAATTGAAATTAAAGTGAAGCAGACGTGAAATTTGACATGAGCGCTCATTTGGAAGGGAAACAATATATCAGTATTATTTAAATAGGGAAAAGGTGCAGAAAGCTGCAACACAAAAACTGAGGGGAACCTGTGCAGGAAACACAAAGCTAGCAGACAGGGTGCAGTAGATAATGCTAATGGAATGTTTGATCTAATTTCAAGTTGGTTGGAGGACAAGAGTCAGGACGTCTTGCTGCAGCCGCACAAGATGCTGGTGAGACCACATCGGGAGTGCTGTGAGCAGCTTTGCTTCCTTTATTTAGGGAAATGTTTCATTTCATTGGATGCAGTTCAGAGAAGATTCACTTGGATGATCTGTAGTATGGAGAGATTGCCTTAGGAACAAAGGTTTAACAGGCTGGGACACTACTTGCTGCAGTTTAGATAAATGAGAGGTGAACTCATTGAAACATTCAGGATTCTTAACGGGCCTGACAGGGTGCATACTGAGAGGAGGTTTCTCCTCATGGGAAAGTCTAGAACCAGAGGACATAGATTTATATTAGTGCCCTTTTTTCTCAGACAGAGATGAGGAGAATTTTCCTGTCTGAGGGTTGTCTTTGGAATTCCATGCCATAGAGAGCTGTGGGGCAGAATTATTGAGTCAGCCAGCATGGAAACAGACACTTCAGTCCTATCAGTCCATGCCAAACACAATCCCAAACTAAACTAGCCCACCGTCATGCTCCTGGCCCATATCCCTCCAAGCCTTTCCTATTCATCTACCCATCCAAATGTTTTTTTAAACATTGCAATTGTAACCACATCCACCACTTCTTCAGGAAATAAATTCCACATCGGAACCAACCTCTGTGGGAAAATATCGCTATTAAGTCTTGATAAAATCTCTCTTCTTACCTTAAAAATATGCTCCCGAGTCTCGAGATCCCCCATCCTCGGAAAGAAAACCCGACAAATTAACGCATTATTTCATAAACTTCTATCAGGTCACTTCTCAAGCTCCTGTGATCCAGTGGAAAACATCCCAACCTATCCAGCCTTTCTTTATAACTCAAACCTCCCATACTTTGCAGCATCCTGGAACATCTCATCTTAACCCTCTCTAGCTTAATAATATCCTTCCTATAACTGGGCGACCAGAACCGGACCCAGTATTCCCGAAGAGGCCTCATCAATGTTCTGGACAACGTTACATGACTTTCGAACTCCTCGACTCAAAAGGCTGAGCAATTAAGGCAAGCCTGCGAAACGCATTTCCTAACATCCTATGTGATGTAAACTTCGAAGCTTTATGTACATGCACCCCTTGGTCCCTGTGTTCTGCAATACTATCCAAGGCCCTGTATTTCATTCTAATCCCACCCCTTGTTTGGTGTACCAAAATGCAATACCTTGCAATAATCCAGATTGAACTCCATTTGCTATTTTCAGACCATTGACACATTTGATCAACATCCCTTTGTAATCTAACAAATCCTTCTTCACTGCTATTATGCCACCAATTTTAGTGTCACCCTGCAACTTACTAACTGTCCCCTTTTGTGTATTTAAGGCTGAGATAAATAGGTTCTTGATCAGTCGGGGAATTATGGGGAAAGGGCAGAAAAGTGGAAATGCTGGATCAGCCATGATCCTATTGAATGGCAGAGGAGGCTCAAGGGGCTGAATGGCCGACTACTTAGCTCGGTAGGCATGTTCACGTTGTGCAGAACATTGATGAGGCGTCTCTTGGAATACTGTGTCCGGTTCTGGCCGCCCAGTTATAGGAAGGATATTATGAAGCTGGAGTGGGTTCAGGGGAGATTTACCAGGATTCTGCATAGTATGGAAGGTTTAAGTTATAAAGAAAGGATAGATAGGCTGGATTTATTTCCACTGGATCATAGGAGGTTGAGACGAGACCCGCTCGTAGTTTATAAAATAATGAGTTACATATTTCTGATGGACTTATGTGTTAATAACGTACAATGTGATACAATGTATAATGCGTTACAACACTATCACTGATTACAATACTATACAGCGTTACTTTATTATGGAATATTTAAAATATTTTAATTACTGTTACTGACATGAATACCATGGAATTCATGAAAGCTCTGTTACTTGTAACGTACTGCTGATTAAAAGTTCTATTACACATTAACAATAATGTACAAAACCTTTATTGTTGACAGTTTTGCTGATACAAATTGTCATAGTGTTTAATGCCACTACTACTTTTGGTGGTTAAGTACTTACTTTCAAATTATACAATCACTATTACAAATAGTGGGCAGTTTAACTAATAAGTCATTACTAGTATGAAAAATAATGTCGTGTTGTTAATGAAATAGCAACTGTCAGTCGTCATCACAGTGCCAGATAACCACACTCTCTCACAATCTGGCACTTACTTCAGAATCTATATTTTACGGTTTGGAATCCCCACAGCCACAGATAGTTGTTTTACTCTCAAATGACACAATTTATCACCATATTGGGTCAGATCCATCACTGTGCAATGTGCACTGAGAGCAGAGATGAGATCAGAGGTCCAACAATCTGATACTGTCACCATTCATGCCAGAAATTGGATCAAACAAGGGAAATAATGGGAAGCAGTAAATATAGCATGGGTAAAATTCAGTATGGACGAGTATGCTGCAGCTATGTACAGTATTTACAGTATAAAGAACTATGCTACTGATAGAAGTATATTTGTACGATCAATTCTAACAAAAGTGAACCATATTTAACAATACCAATGCTATACAAGTTTTACCAATTGTAATATAGCGTATTTTTCATTCTCACTGAATAGTGTGAATAAAGTGTTAATGATATTAATAACATGCAGTGCTTTTTAATTGTTACCGATACAGTACATTGTCAGACAATGTCAAATACAATGCCACAAAGCCTGGTACTTGCTGCAGTGTGTGTATTTTATGGTTTGTGCTCCTCAGACATTGACAGTCCTTTCACTGGTACTGATACAGAATACAGGAGATTGCTCGGTTCTTCCGTACCTTGTGCAGCCGGATGTTAGTTTCAATCAATTCAGAGTTTGATTACTGGGTGGGCCTGCAAGAGCTGGCAAATATGATGCCATCTGTTTTACCTCTCCACTCTTGTTCAATTTCACTTCCACTGTTTGGTATTCATGTCATTTCTGATACGCTTAAACTTGCACACTTTTTATTAAGTGTACAGTGTCAGTCATCTCGTCATTATAAACGTGTCGCATTCTGCTACTTACTCCAGTCCCTGTATTGCGCAGTTTGGTTTCCTCGGATCTACAGATTCAATTTTATTCATAAATCTCCCGGGTCATTGCTCTGGAAACTAAACAAAAGTAGCGAGAAACGCATTTAGTCAAACCGAAATTTATGCAAAATGTGTGTCTCGAATATTGCAAGAAACATGAAAAATTCAAATGTGAGCTTCTTTGATGTAAAAATACAATCCAACAGGACAAATTGGAAGGTTCTACTGCAATTAATAAATGGCAAGTAAAATGATATTTGACTAAAGACCCTTTACTGGAGATATACCTCACCCAATTTCAATTTCAATGGTATTTCCGTTTCCCGAGGCAATGGAACAGAGGAACAAGAACAAAGTGAACTGGCTATCAATTCACTATCACTGGTCTTATGCTGTTGTGAGGTCTGATATCACGCATAATCACAGAAGTGCAGAAAGAGACCATTTGGCCCGTTGTGCCTGCACTGCCTTCTAAATGAGCATCATTGCTAATGTTAATCTCTTGCTTTTCTCTCCCCATATCATTTCACATCATTTTTCTCCAAGTGATCATGCAATGCCTTGTTGAATGCCTCGATTGAACCTGCCTCCACCATATTCCCAGACATCACATTCCATACACCAAATATTTGCTAAGTGAAGAACTTTTACCTCACTTCACCTTTGCTTCTTTTGCAAATGACCTCTTTTGGCATTTATTAAATACCTCGATCTTCTGCAAAGCAATGTCTTTTCAGCCTGGTTTCTTGATAAGTGAGAAGTGTAGCATCCCTTGGATATCTTCGTTGATATGCTGTGAGCTCAAAGGAAGCAGAAGACTGAACTCGATCTGCTGTGTGGCGTGTGGGTGTGTGCGTACCTTATTGAAACATTGTATCTGATCTTGACTGTGATAGGTCCCCAGCCATGGGTACGTGTATGCATCCCAGTTGTGCCTGTCTATTTGCCGGTCATATCAAACATTCCTGCTTCAGCATTTTCACAGGTATTGTACCCGAACTCTTCCACGGTTACATCGATGGCTGCATCTATACAGCGTCTTACACTCAGGCTGACCTAGAACAGAACATCGACTTCACCCACAACTTCCACACCGCTATGAAATTCACTTGATCATTCTCACAGCCCTCCTACAACTTCCACGACCATCCCATTTCCATCTCCAGTGACAGAATTCAAACGGACGTCTACTATAGATACCCATAACTACCTGAACTGCATCTCCACCCACCCCGTATTCTGCAATAACTCCATCCCAATCTCACAATTGCTCCAAGTCCGCTGCATTTGCTTGGATGCAGACACATCCCAATCGCAAGCATCCCAGGTGTCGACCTGTTTTGAATATCCATACAGCCCTCCACCGCACCTCCTCCTTTCCCGTACCACCACTCTGAACACACTCCCTCCATCCACAATAAGAAAAGAGTGTCCTATGTCGTCCTACCACCCCACCAGTCTCCGCCTGCAATGCATTATCCTCAAACACGACCACGAATCCAAACAAACCTCACAGTCAGGAACATCTTCCTGTCCCCACCCGTGTCAAGTTTCTGCAAGACCCGTTCCCTCCATCATTCCTTCGTTAACTGCACCTTCTCTCCCCCGCTGAACCCTCAGGTAACGTGCCCTGCAACCAGGAAAATGCAAACAAATGCAAGTATGCCACCTACATCACCTCCCTCCAGGGCTCCAAACATACCTTACAGATGAGACAAAAAATATTCTGCTTCTCTTCCAACTTAGGATAATGCATCAGAAGCTCACAATGAGGTCCTCTCGACATCGGGGAGACAGAGTCTAAACTTAGGGAACAGCACACCGAATTTCACAGGATGGTCCGCAGCGGACGATCGGACTTCCCAGTCTCTGCCCATTTCAATTCCCCAGCCTTTGACTTTCCAACATGCCCATCTTTGGCCTATTCCATGTCTAAAACAAACCGCAGCGGCAATTGGAGAATCAACACTTTATCTTAAGGTTAGGCACTCTACAGGTCGGAGGATTCAACACTGAGTTTGACAATTCCAACTAATCTCACTCCCAATCTCCCGACTCCCCTCCCAGCCCCTTCTCCTGACTGCCACTTCTCGCTGTCAACAACTGGATTCATTCATCCCATTGACTAAACAGGTCACTTTACCTTCCATCATGTATCCTCACTTCACCACTCTGACCCTGGCTACCCCTTCAGCTGCAGCTACCCCATACCACACCCAGTCCTGAACAATGGTGAACCTGAAATGTCGACTTCTCCACCTCCTGATGCTGCCTGGCTTGCTGTGTTCGTTCAGACTCCTGCCTGTCTAATTTGAATTCCAGCATCTGCAGTTCATTCGTCTCTTGACTGTAATGACCAGACATTGGACCTGGAAATGAGGAGAGAGAAATTTGCTGGAACACACTGCATCTCAGACTTTATAAGTAGGAGGAATTTCACTGAAATAAACGTTCAGTATCATGTCTTTGGCACTGATTTTAAATTTCTAGCAATTTCGCATTCACATGACCGACCCACCAGAAAACACAGAAAGTTACACTCAGAATGGAGGTGTCTGTGACTCTTCAACATGGATGCTATACTGTCAAATGCCTGAGGTCATCAGGTCAATGGAAAAGAATCCAAACTATTTTATTGCCATCAATTGCTGACTCCTTCATTCATCTGTCTCCTTGGTAGTTCTGTCGGGATCAATGTCAGTGTTCCTGTTCTGTCTGCTATATGTAATCAACTTCTACTTAGATGTCTAAGAGTTGATAAGTAAGGTTGCGCATGATGAAACCTTTTATGCGGTGGTAAATAATGAGGAGAATAACTAGAGGTCACAATAGGACATAGAGATTTGTCATAAGGGCTGTATCATTAAAAATAAAATTCAAGCAGAATAAGTGTGACGTGTTGTATCTGGGCAGACATACAATGCAAGAGAATACGGTGGCACAGTGGTTAGCACTGCTGCCTCACAGCACCAGAGACCCGGGTTCAATTCCCGACTCAGGCGACTGACTGTGTGGAGTTTTCACGTTCTCCCCGTGTCTGCGTGGGTTTCCTCCGGGTGCTCCGGTTTCCTCCCACCATCCAAAGATGTGCAGGGTCAGGTGAATTGACCATACTAAATTGATTGTAGTGTTAGGTAAGGGGTAAATGTCGGGGTATGGGTGGGTTTCGCTTCGGCAGGTCGGTGTGGACTTGTTGGGCCGAAGGGCCTGTTTCCACACTGTAATCTAATCTAATCTAAATCTAATACATAATGAATGGTAGACCTCCAAAAAGCATGCCACCCATCCCAGACGTCCGTGGGCAGGCACTAAAGTAGGGAAGTTGGCATATAGGGTAGTTGCAAATAAGATGTTTAAATGTAGAAGGTGCAAAGATAGATTTGACACCAACGAAGTTTTCTTTTGAAAGAGAGATCAAGAACGAAATGGTCAAAAGTTTACCACTGGGGTCGAAAGCTACAAGGCAATCTGAGAACCATAAATCTTTTTATTTGTTAAGCCAGACGCTAATCGGAATCTAGAACAGTCTGCCTGTAATGCAGGATGAGACAGGCGACCTCAGAACACCGAAAACAATCTAAATGTGTACTTACAATGCCCAACTATACAAGACAATGGGCCACATTTGTTACATTTGCCCAGAATAATATGTGATTGCTGTTGAGCAGCTTAGATTCTAAAAGCCAAAAGCCAGCACATGCATTCTTCACCTCCTTGGATCCCAAATACTGGTTGATCAATCAATCTTTCTCCAGGTTTACCTTTACAGGAAAGACTGTCCAGAAAATGCAGCCTCAGAGAGACAAATCAGTCTCTATCAATCGTGTGTTACTTCCACGGAGACTACCTGAGTCTTGCTAGAGTTAGAACAGCGATGTAAGGAGAAGATATATTCAAATGGTCTGTGTAGAATGAGATTGCTGATTGGAAGGCATGTACAACTTCTTTGGTTGAGAAGTTGATAATGCCAATGCAACAGTTAGTTGTTGACTGCTACATAATTTTCAAAATTAATTTAAAATTTAAACAAGTATCTTAACTCAGACTGATGCTACTTGTATAAAGATCTCTATTAACGTTAGGGTCTTAGTTAGTCAGAATATGCATTACCGTCAGTATATCTGTAAATATCAGAATATCTAACAGTTTCAGAAAATTCCATAATGCCAAGACTTCTACAGGTTTCCAGGCCTCTGGTTGAATCAATGCCTCTGTGAGTTCTGAGCCTGTTTGTGCATCAGTATATACATTAGTGTGACGTTTCCTGTTGTGATTAGACCCTCTGTAAGTGTCAGCATTTTGTTGCAATGAATCACATCATTTTCAGCAAAGTCCTGAGCCTAACCAGTGACTGCAGAACAGAGGCTGAGCTAGTTTACTGACTCAATTTTCTCAAAGAATTAACTATAATTTGTGTTTGAGCCGAAGAGTACAAATCGCTTCTGCCATCCTCCCAATCTTCCCATGCACTGTTTATGGCCCAACCATCAGAAAACTGAGTTACACGCGAAGGCCAGCATCAATAGTCATATCTCTGTTTCTCATATTGTAGTCCAAGTCCCCAAGAGGGCTGTCATTTGGAAGTTAATTGGTGTACGTAGTCAGGAGCGATTTTGAGAATGGAAAACCTGACACTTGGCTTCTCTCGGATAAACTTAAATTTCTTTGTGGACCATCTCGCTGAAAGGAATGGCGTCAACGTTTCAGAGAACTGGCAGTGGTGTCCAGACAACCAGAGCACCAGATGGTGCCAGCTAATCCAAATATATCATCTTTTGTCAGTTTATTCTCAATGGTGAGGAACACTGGGCAGCAATGCTTAGAAATGTCTAACTGTAGATGACAAACTACACTCACCCGATATTATCCATTATAATATTCTGTGAAATTTTTAATTCTCTTTGAAAAATAAATAAGGGCAAAAACCTTTCGGAACATATTCAAGTCTTCTTACACGTTGCTGCTCAGAGATTCTTGCAATTTGGGATACGGCAAAATGCCACATAATATATTCAGTCATAACGGCTGCTTCCAGAGATCGAAACAATAACGAAAATGAGAAACAAGGGCAATATGTGCCAATTAAAGGAAATAAGGTGTTTTAGATTTGGCGACTGCAGGCACGAGATAAATCAACAGCAACAGGGAGAACGCATCAGAAATGCATCAAGCCATATCAGAAGCAGCTCGAGCGTACATTAGCGAGACGTATGGAACTCCACCACATATAAGAAATGCATACGTCTTTTATCAGAGACAAATCAAGCTTTCAATGGATGCGAATCGATCCATACCAGAAATAACATTTACACAAAGCAGACCATAGCCACCTGTTAGAAGGGACAATAGAACATATAACACAGAACACAGAACAATACAGCACAAAACTGTCCCTTCAGCCATCGATGTTGCGCGGACCTATTAACTATTCTCAGCTCGTCCCCCTACAATATCCCATCATCGTCCATGTGCTTTCCAAGGATTATTTAAATCTCCCGAATCTAGCTGAGTTGCCTACATTGGCAGATTGGGCATTCCCCGCCCTTAATGCTCTCTGAGTAAAGAACCTGCCTCTGACATCTTTCTTACCCCTCAATCTGTAGTTATGCTGCCCTTCTCCAAGCTGATGTCATCATCCTCTGAGGAAGACTTTCACTGTCTCCCCTATATAATCCTCTAGTCATCTTGTATGTCTCTATCAAACCCCTCTTAGCCTTATTCTTTCCAATGAGAACAGACCAAAGTCTCTCAGCCTTTCCTCATAAGACCTTCCCTCCAGAAAAGACAACATCCTGGTAAAGGCCCTCTGCACCTTTTCAAATGCGTCCACATCCTTCCCGAAATGTGGTGACAAGAACTGTACACAATATTCCAAGTGTTGCCGCACCAGCGTTTTGTTGAATTGCAGCATGATATTCCGGCTTCAGAACTCAATCCCTCTCCCAATTAAACCTAACACACCTTGTACCTTCTTAAAAGCACTGTCAACCGAGTTGGCAACTTTCAGGAATCTATGTACAAAGACTCCAAGATCCCTCCGCACATCCACATTAACACGAATCTTTCCATTGACCCAGTACTCTGTCTTCCTGTTATTCTTTCCAAAGTGCATCACTTCACATTTAGCTGCATTGACATCCATTTGCCACCCCTCTGCCCGATTGTGCAGTTTATCCAAGTCCTGCTGCAACCTGTAACATTCTTCCAAACTGTCCACTAGTCGACCGCCTTTTGTATTATCTGCAATTTTACTAATCCATCCGCCTGCGTCTAAGTCATTAAAAAAATATAACAAACAGCAGTGGTCACAAAACCTATCCTTGTGGCACACCAGTAGCAACTGGACACCAGGCAAAGTATTTGCCATCAACCATCACTCGCTGCCTTCTTTCAGAAAGGCAGTTTGTAATCCAAACTGCTAAATCACCCTCAATTTCATGCCTCTGCATTTTCTCCAACAGCCTACCATGTGAAACCTTATCACAGGTTTTATTGAAGTCCATGTATACCACGTCAACTGTCCTACCCTCATCTACAGTTATGACTTTTTTTGGATGAACACTGCTCTATTGCAATCATACAACGTTAGGTCAAGGATGCATGAGGCAATTTGTTTGTCAAAGGCCAAGGGGCCAGTATTCATGTTCTGCACATCACGACCAATTCACTCAGCAGCACGCGTCTCTCCAGCAAGATTCCAACGTGTCAACACAGGTCTGAAAGGGTCACTCACATTCTCCGGAGCTGAAATCACTCGGATAATGAATAGCAATTCACGAAAGTGTGATGTGATGACCCCCGGCAAGACAAAAATGGCAAGTAAATGCATGATGAATTTGAGGACCCCGGGATCAAAAAAGGCAAGATATAACTTTTATGCACATGTCTTGTGGTTTCTGAATATGGCTGGTCAGGGAGTGTTAGTGGTTATGAATGCCTGTGTGATACTTGCTTTTAGTAGCCGAGGCATACACTTTACGAATGTGCAGGTTGTGAAGAGAACTGTATAACATTGATTTGGTTAAGTCACATACTTACAGTTTTACTTACAATTCCGGAATGCACACAAATGGTCACACTGGAAATGGGGCAGAGAGGAGATTTACGATTATGTTACCTCGCCTGGCGAATTTCAGTTATGATGAGAGACCGAACAGACTAGATTCGTTATCGTGAAATAAGAGGAGTTTGAGAGAGCACAAGATTGGCATGTATACAATAATGAGGGGGAGATAGGAACAAGACTTTCCCCTTCCTGGTGGGATCAGTGGCAGGATTGGTGATTTTAGGTAATGGGCAGCAGGATTATTGTGGCCGTGAGGACCACTGTTTTCATTGAGGTACTCGTGGAATATGAAGCTCACTCTCCATGGAAGTGGGAGAAACAGAAACAGTCAACAATTTCAGAAAATATTCATCTGTGCAGCCACGATGCCAAAGCGATTGGCAAAGGGCTGGGGAACAGGAACAGAGTTTTGATCTGATTGCATTTGATTGTTGCAATCTAATGTGTAGAAGCTTTTTCTTCGTCCAAATGCGACCGAGCTCCGAGACTCTCTGCCGCTCCTGCCAACATTTAACAATAATGTTATAAGGACGCCTTATTTAGCTACTGTGAAAAGACCTTGCTGACTCCGCAGAGAGGATGGGACGTTAGTGGCTTATCCTGGAGGCATCCTCACAATTGCGATTGAATCTTGTTCCGTCCCCAACTCCTGGAGATCGTTCTAAATATCAACTCCCTATTGTTCAGCAATTAACCATGCTGAGCGCAGCGATCACAAAATTTCATCCATTTCCCTCTTGCTTTCTGACCACAATTCAAACAAAGACAGAATTTTAACATTCGTCTCCGTCACTCAAATTAGAAGCCATACATTCAGATGGCTCAGTCTTTCGAGCCTGTTACGTCCTTCAACGGATTGTCTGATAAACCTCAAATCACTTCTCTAATTTATCTCAATACCACATGATTCCCTTTTTGGAGTAATGATCTGTATTTCACAGCTTTGAAGACAGTTCATGATGAAACCTCAATAGTTATCTGCAGCTGATCATTCCACATTTATTCCCAAATTCAGAGAGATTAAATTCTTCATCATCTGTCTAACCTCGATGGTTCGTATTATTAAATTATGCCACCTGGTTCCACACTATCCCACAAGGAGAAACAAAGCCTCTTCATCTCCACTAGTAAACACTCTCTTGAGTGATTCAACAGTGACATCTCTCAGTTTTCTATATTCCAAAAGCATATGGCACAATCATCTCATTATATGCTCATAATATCGTCCAATCATTCCCCGGATTAGCCCAGTAGAAATTCTCTGGACTGCCTCCAATGCCAGTATACTTATTTCTTTCAAGACTGGATTGAAACTTATAGTGGTCACAGTATGCCAGCTGTGATTGAACTCGTGCCTGTATTGTTCCAGCAAAACATCCCTACACTCATGCACCATTGCATCTGAAATAAAGGCCAACATTTATTTACCTAAACAATTACCCACTCAATGAAAGCAGTTCAGAGACAAAAAATATGTTGCCTCCTTGAGCTCCAAACGATGGGATGTACTCTCCAGAGTTTTTTGCTCAGAGTTTCCACCTTCAGACCGAGGCAGGTGTGCTTCTCACTGTGCCAGTTCCTTTCGTTCCTGCAGCTACGCATTGAAAACTTGATGGTATCTCCATCGCTCTGTACAACTGGTGAGCTATTTTGCAAATGACCTTAATGCTTTCCTGGATATCAGGGAGGAATCGAAAATGATAGCCGTTGATTGTACAGAAGAATAGTTGGTGGCTTAGAAAATTATATCCTAAGGTAACAAGCCTTGTCGAACAAAAAAGTACCATCCAAAAAGTTGTCTTGTGCCAGATTCTAGGGCACAACATTTCTTTTGTGCTCAAGCACTGTGTTTCGCGCTGTATGCAAATTGCCATTCCCCAAGGTTGGAATCTCACATGTGGTCTACTGACATTCTGATCTCATTGGAATATTTTCTCTCATGTATTAATGCAGCAGTAGTCCCATAGCCTCGCATAGACAAGAGCGCTGATTGACCTTCATCGACTCCTGAGTTAGCAAAGTCTTAATTTTAAAACACTCTTACTTTTTTCTGGACTCACTCCATGATTTGCCTCCCTCCCAGTCTTTGGATTCTTTTCAAGCAAATCGCCATTCTCCCACGACCCTTCGTGATCTCTGATTTGTCGAAATCTCCAGCTTTTCCCCACCTCTGCTTGATTTGAAACTTACCACCATTGAGCTGCAGGAACGTTGGAATTCCGTCCAAACCTCTGACAATCACTTCCCACCGTAAAGCAGATCTATTTGACTAGACTGAGTTGAGATCATGTTCGTGTGTCATATTTTGATTTGACGTGGCACTGTAGAGGATACTTGAAATTATTCATGAGGCTAAGGACAGGACATAAATCGGCATTCACAAAAGGGGACACAGAAGTGTCATTTCTCCTCTTCCCCTAATCTGGCTAAAATGCAAGAAATCCAATAATGAAAAAAAATGAGCATTTCTGGGGTACCAGGATAACTAAATGACAATCCAAGCAACATGTGGATACATGTTTGACTGGTAAATCTCAATTTTGGTCCACCAACGAACTGGGAGTGGGTTGCAGTGTTAGACTTTTGAGGTATCCAGAAAAGGATGGTCAAATGCTGATTTTTTTTTTTTAGTTTCGTCAGCTGTTATACCTGATTCTCATCTCCCTCACAATACCTTTTAATTTTGCAAATTAGATTTTGACTCAGTGGTGTGGGATTTTCGAGATCACTCCAGATGTTGGCAAAATGCCTCTCAACAGGTCTGATTCACCGGTGAGCATTACTTTCAACGGGAGACTCTCAGGGTCAAGTATCATTTTTTCGATCACCTTGAAGCATTTTAAAATCTCATTGGCTGCCCATTTTGGGACAGGATTAAAACTTCTGGAACAAAAGTCCAGTGCAATCCAGCCACCTCTCACCTCAGAGCGCAGAAAAAAGTGTTTTGAATCAACATGTTTATTCACACTGCACTCACTCCACGAATCTTCCTCTCAACATTACGTTCATTGTTTTTTTACTTCCAGCCATATTAATTCAGTTTCGAACCATAGTCTCGTTTGGAGATGAGGAAGGAGAAGACAAAGAGATGTTGGTGAGTGTGTTTGAGGCGCGAACAGGCGAATGCTGGGATGAAGGAAAACCTTTTAACTATGTCGACATAATTGGCCCATGTCAGCAATAGATTCACTATTTGCAAATTCACTTGTGTAAATACTCTGGGATGTTGATTGTCAGTCCTTGGATATTTGTCTGTAGAAGCACGGTGGCTCAGCGATTTCATTAACATTCTCTTCTATCAATTATTTCAGGCCAAGTTCTCTTCTAAGTCGCACTAACTCTATTCTTCTTACTAAACGCTAATTTTACATCATTTCCAGTACGGGTATTTGCATATGACGTCTGAAGTGAAACATGAGTATAATTCGTCAGTCATCTCTTTGCTCCCCATTACACATACACCCGTTTCTGAATCGGGAGCAATACCTCATAAATCTGAAACTATAACGGACAAACCATCTTTTCGGCTGGTGATATACCTCAGTGATTTCTACTTTATTCATAATGCACACTTAGTAATCTTGAGATCCCTACATTTGCAGTCCTAAATTCAGTTTGCTTCCTGCATTTTTGATCTCGTTATTTCCTCCTGTCATTTTTCCCAATGTGTAACCTGACATCTGGCTTTTCACCTTCTACTTTTAAGATGCGCTATAACGGTTCTGAGGCATTCATAAGTCAAACATCGGGGAGGCATCATCGTATTCTTGATTCTCGTTTGCGCCGATCCATCCTCCTCATAATTGGTTGAACTTTGCCTTTCAACTTATTTTGGATCATTCCCTTAGCAACATACACATAAGGGTGCAACAAAATTGGTTTTCGCTGCTTAATCCAAGAGAACATCTCTCTCAACACTATCTGAAGATGTATATCTTTTCTCAAGAAAATGCCCACGGGGGAGTCTCGCATGGCCTTTTTAGTCGTCTTTCTCTACTAACAATACCTTTTCTGCTTGTGGAGTCTTAACCTGCGATTTGGCCATCTCGCTGCCTTGCTTTCTGCATTTCGCCCAGTTTCACAGTTGTTCTACAGTGACCTCACACATTGCTCCAGTTCCACAATCTGTACTTCCAGCAGTTACAACTGGAGACATTTCCTGCTCACAGCCTTGCCCGAGGCAGTGGAAATATTCCCGGCTTAGTCCGTATTCCTGCAGGAGCACACCACTGATTGTTGCTCTTCTGCCTGACTGACCCCGGTATCTTGTACGTTTTAGAAGATACTAACTATCGGATTCTCTGGTTCTTTGGTCAAAAATCAAGGGAATTTGGCAAAATTACACTTAATATTCCGTGATCTTTACTGTCACTTTTCATTTCGTTAACATGCAAGTTATGCAATGCGAGAGTTTGTCGACACTGTAGCGCAGGCGGAGGCCATTTCAACAATCGTGCCTGCAACAAGTTTTCAAAATACATACTTTTTTCATACCAATCTCCTGTTCCTCCCTACAGACATGCATTACCTGTTCTTTACAACAGTAGTGTACATACACATTCTTCACTGTGATGATGATTGTTTTTGACTCGGTGTGTGAATTTCTTTAATTTTGCTTACTTTTGAATGTCTTCAGAATTAAACATAAATTAAAAATGTGTGTTCAATGCCCATGTTAATTTCTCCATTCTCATTGCTAATTCCGCACGTTCACCAATCATAAATGAATACTTTCTGTGTACTTTCTTCCTTTTCTCTACCCTCGTGGAAGGTGCTTTGCAAACACTTCTGGATAATTTACTTTTGCACTCCTTTTTCCCATTTTTTAAAAGATCATTGCTGATTTTTAAAACTTATTCATGCCAATACATTTTACCGTATTGGTCACAACGTTGTTCGCTTTGATACAATCCTTAAATTTCATGTTTAGTCATAGAAGGTAGAACATAGAACATTACAGCACAGTGCAGGCCTTTCGCTCTCGATGTGGCGGCACAATTCGATTCTCATCCATATGCCAGTCCTATGACCATTTAAATGCCCTTAAATTTGGCGAGTCGACTACTGTTGCAGGCAGTGCATTACACTCTCCTACTCCTCTCTGAGTCAAGTACGTCTGACATCGATCCTATATCTAACACCCCTCAACTTAAACCTATGTCCCTTAGTGCGAGCAACCACTCTTCAAGGAAAAGCGTTCTGGATGATGCATCCTTTTCATTAGAGAATCTCTCGGTGAAATGTATGCCGTTTCAGAGACCTAAAAGCCTCCTTAAACGTCTAGTACTGCTTCTTTACCGACATGAGTTTTCATTTCGTTTTTAATCCCCCCCGTCGACAGGACTGAACCCTGCTTTCATGGGTTTATGTGTGTGTTGTGCAAATTGCAAGAACAAGATTCAAATCAAAGTGTCCCACATTAAAAAAAACTGATGATATTTCATCATGTCACAATCACTGTTGAATAGACAATATGGAGGCAAACCAGGTTCCCTGTTTATCTTTTTTATGCTTCGATTCATACACACAAATGCACACATGCATGAGCATACACACTCTTGAGCAAGTGTACAGATAAACGAGTGCAGAAACAGAAATAGCCGCAGCAAAATAAAGAGGCAAAATCGTAAGTTCAAATATGCCTGGATGGAAGTCACCAGCGAATGTGGTTGCAGGAGTGAGTTCTTATAGGGCAATTCTTTAATCGTTTTCAAAATTTGATACATTTCAATATTGCAGCAAAGGGATAATTGACAATATTCTTGAAATGTTCTCTGAACTTAGTTTGTGTCAAGACATATATCGCAGTGTTTGTACAACAACTAAGCAGCTGGAGCATGTAGCCCAGTTCCATTACAAAAACTGGCAGCTTCTTGGACAGATATCTCAGAAAAAACAGACGTCTATTTATGGAAAACACCATTGATACTAACCATAACAGAATAATATTAATTGACAGAAGGAACAACAAAATTATTGAATTCCTTCGATTGTTCATCTCTGTGTCTCTGGTGATCTTTCTGTTCCTTTGGTGATGGAGCCTCCTTCGGGATCTGCTGGCCACGATAATATGCCTGACCGTTAAACCATTGAGAAGCAGAATGAGAATAAAAGCAACTCCTAGGGTGAGTAGATAATGAAATAACTCAATTGCGCCCCACAATGAAGAATACCTGATACGTCGTGTCAGCCAGCAGAACCAGGGTCCATCCCTCTGACTATACTGACCTGTAAACATAAAATACCAAGAAATGTTCTTCAAACAACTCATTCCAGTCACAGTTCCCAGAACCACTGACGGTGTTTTCACACGGCAGTATTCATTTTTCACTTTTGGGCAACAAATATTCACGAATCGATCAAAGGTGAAAGTAACTGTGAACCAGACAGAACAGTCAGTGGCGGCATGGAGCAGGACAGCATGGATGTTACAAACAGGAACGTTTTCTAAGAAATGGTGCTCTACCTTATAGAGGAATGGAATGCGTCGCAGGATTAGATCAGTAATGACGACGAGTAAATCCGACATTGCCATAGCCATCAGGTAGTGAGTGACGCATTGGGAGAGACCACACTTTTCCCGGGAGAGAATTATGATGGTTATTACGTTAGCTGAGGAACATAAACAGTGAAGTTATTGGTTCTGCTCGGATCAAAGAGATCAGATTTCCATGCTACTTAATGTGACATACAAATAGGATACTGTTATATTGTTCTGCCAAATGTTTATCACAGTATTAGGGTTTTCTGTTGCAGCTCGTAGTTGACCTTACATAATTTGATTACAAATGAAAATGTGGGATAAGGTAAATCGAGTGGTTTTCGTCATGTATAACTCTATGACTGTATGTTATAATGCATGTTGCTGAAATTGGTAAATCCCACAGGAAATAGGTTTGATGTTGTTAAAGTCAATCGAAGTCACGTCAGTCGGATATGATGTCCGCACTTTGATCATGATGATTTTTCTTGGGTACTTTGATGTTGCCAGTGTTGTCCTTTCCCTTAGAATTCCTGAGTACCCATGTGTAATTGTGAATAATCCATCCTGCATTCTGAAGACTGTATAGCAATCAACGACTCAGTATTGGAGTGTTGGAAACGGAAATTGTCACTTTTTCTGAACTGTCCTCATGCAGAGATGGTAGCGACTGCGTGCAGGCTCGAAATGGGCAATTGCTCACTTCTGTTTACTCATAAAATACTCTCTACCTGATTGGACCAGTGCTGCTCTGACATCATTCTACGACCTGACAGCATCATGCCAATGTAGTGCACTCAACAAAAACCCAGCTGACAACTTTAAAAATCAATCACACTATCAACAATATGCACTGTTGCATCTCCAAAACACGACTTCGATAATACCGTTCAAATCAATGACCACGACCTGGATAATGCAATGGCGCCAAGGGGAAAGCATGGGTATCTGTGACCAGAAGAAAAGAGTGTAGATTCACTTTGACAACTGATTTAAATGCATGGCGATTACAATAATGTGTCAGTATTTACTCAATAAGAGAAATGAGATAGCGACATTTAAATTACTGACAGCGGGAATCAGAGATTCGTCAGGCTGACCAGAGGCAACAATTGAACGTCAAGCACGGTAATATATTTGCTCAGAGTTTGGCAATAATAAACCGCGGAATCATTGGATGCAGCAATGTTAGCACAGTAATGCCAGGGTGGATACAAATTGGAAAGACTTACCAAGGAGACCAACAATAGTGAGAATGGGATAATAAACCAGTTGAATGGATTGAAGGGCTCTTTCAATGCGATGTATTAGACTCAATCGGTCAAATTGTACAGACGAGTGACTCATCCCAAAGAAAACCCTCGCTCTTGTTGTGCCGTTCCAGTCTATGTTTCTCACTTTCCATGTCTTTCCATGTCGTTGTTCCCTCATTCCAAGCTGTTGTTGTATTATTCCAACTCAGTGTCCTTGGATCGCAGTCCATTGCTGGGTCTATGCAGTTGACTGTAGTTAGATTTCAATTCACTTTGTCATCGTTGTGATATATTGTTCAAATAGCGATCTGGGTACTTGTGTTGCTCATCTCTGTTCGTGTTGGGTGTGCTGCTCTCACTGACAGTGTCGCAAACATATCGAAGGATGGCCTTATTATTCCAGAGGGGCACACTCCGGTTGCACAATTACGGTCCGTGGAGGCTGACATTCATGAGACCGATTACATGAAACGATTCATTTAACTCATTTCACTCCATAATTCCCTCTCCCAGAATGAAGGTATTCACTTACCAGTATACTGAGAACAGAATGTACAATTAGGGGACATTCTGGCTGTAAGAGGAGACTGGAACCAGAGGCTGAAGCAACGCATGTGTTTAGTTCTGTGCAAGAAATAGACAGAATAGGTCTTGAATCGACACGGTAGTCCACAAGCTGAACGGTACGCCCTAAGTCGGCACAGCCAGACATGATGAAAAGAAGTTGTGATCAGTACTTAAATGAATATGGATATATCGGATGTTTCAGCCTGTGCAAATCACCGCATCCCACACATGACGAATATTCTCTGATATTCCAGATAACCGTAGGAAACAGTCCTGTTAACCTCGGTGGAAGTATATACTTTCCTGCCAAGGTTACCATAACTGTGCATAATACTCAAGGCACAGTCTCACCAGTGTTCTCTGCCAATGAAACATCAAGACTTCTTTGATCCGGTGCTCAAACTCTCTTGTGATGAATAAAGTCAGAATATTGGCTGTCCCACCTTCTTCCCAAACTGTTGCCTCATAGCGCCAGTGACCTGGCTTAGATTCCAGCCTCGGCCAACTGACGGTGTGGAGATGGCACATTCTCCACGTGTCTGCGTGGATTCCCTCTGGTTGTTCCTCCCAGAAGCCAAATGTAGGCGGTTTAGGTGAATTGCATTGCAAAATTGTCCATATTGTTCAAGGGGTGTGTAGGTTATGTGCATTAGTCAGGGTAAATGCAGAGTAGCAATAGAGGAGAATGTGTCTGGATGGATTACTCTTCAGAGAGTCGGTGACGACATTTCGCCCAAAATGTCCTGTTTCCACAGTGAAGGGATTGCATGATATCTCTTAGTCACAGACCATGAGGGCCGCACGGGTGTCTTTAGGCACTGGTGATTTCCAAATATTTGGTTTCATTGCTATTAACAACTTCGATACCAACGTGAGGCGTTACTTGATTGATTACATGTTTTTTGTGAGTTTTATCTGTTTACTATCGTGGTTATTCACTGAAGAATATTCAGCAGTTCTGCAAATTTTCTTTAAATACTTCTCAGTTATCTGTAAATTGTGTTCTTTGCTATTTTAGGGAATTTTAACTTCGCAAATATAGACTGGGCTGCTGGATTGTTATTGGCTTGAACGGAGAGGAAATAGTTCAGAACATAAGAAAATAACAACATAAGAAATAGGAGTAGGCGTCGGCCATCTGGCCATTCGAGCCCATTCTGCAGTTCAACAAGATGAGGGCTGCTCTTATCGGGTGTCAGAACCAGTTACCACACTCTCACCATAACCCTTAATTCCTTGACGTTAAAAAAAACTACCCTATCATTTAAAAAAAGAGAACTTTTAATGGGGAAGCCTCAACCACATCATTGTGCATGCATTTCCACAGTTTAACAATCCTCTGGGTGACGAAGTTCCTTCTCAATACGGTCCAAAATCTAGTTCCCTTATTTTGAGGCTGTGCCATCTTGTCCATTTTTTATGCACCATTAAAAACATATTCTCTGTTTCCATACTATGTAAACAATGGCTTCACTGTTTTAAATTTTTGTGAAGGAGCCCACCTCACTGTTCTAAACCCCAATGAACATAATCCCAATCCAGGCAGAAGTGGGTACTGCAGATGCTGTAGATTAGAGTCAGTATTCCAGTGGTGCTGGAAAATCACAGCAGAGCATACAGCATTCGAGAAGCAGGAGAATTGACGCTTTGAGCATAAGCCCTTCGTCAAGAATGACTTGATCAAGAGCATATGTCTGAATGGTCGATGCTCCTTCTCCAAGGATGCTGCCTGACACGCTGTGCTTTCATAGTACGACGTTCTCGACTCTGATCTGCAGAATCTGCAGTCCTCACTTTCTCCTATTGAACCTGCAGACCCACCTTCTATGGATCGTGGAAACGGACACCCAGGTCACTCTTCACAGCAAAATGTGTACCAGAAAATGTTTTGTCCGAATGTGTTATTAAATCTAAGAAAAATCCAGGGGAATACGGACCAATGAACCGAGCATCTCTTGTGGACAATTGTTGGAAGTCAATCTGAATAATCGGATTTTCGGTACAGTGGTATGTCATAAGTATCAGTGCCGGCCCCACTGCTTTACATCACGTGTATAAATAATTTGGATGTGAACATACGAGACATGATTACTAAGCTTGCAGATGACACCAAAATTGGATTTATAGCTGACAGGGAGGAAGTTTACCTCAGAGTACAACGGGATTTCGATCAAATCTGCCAGTGCATGAGTATTGGTAGGTGGATTTTAATTGAGATAAACGTGAGATGCTGCACTTTGAAAAGGCAAATCAGGGCAAGACTTATACAGAAAGGTGAATGTACTGATTCGTATTGCCAAATAAAGAGAGGATGGAATGCAGTTTCAGATTTCCTTGAAGTTGTAGTCGCAGTTGGATGGGATTGTGAAGAAGGCCTTTGGTATGGTTGCCTTCACTGATCAGTTCATTCGATGGAACAGGTCACGTTTCAGTAATGTACAGAACATGAGTTAGGCCACTTGTAGAAAAATGTGTGCAATTATTGTCTCCCTGTTAAATGAAAGTATTTGCAAACTTTAAAAGAAAAAAACATTATATGGGCTTTGCCAGCGAAAAAGAGTTTCGGCTTTTGGTAGAAACTCCTAACGTTGCATTTATTCTCAGCAAGCAGGGTTACTTGATCCGTGGCTGTAAACGTATGATAGGCATGGACAGCATGAATAGCCAAGGTCTTTTCTCTAGTGTTAGGGGAGTCCAATAGCCGATAGTTAAGATTTAAGGGGAGTTGGGAAAGATTTAATAGACACCGAAGGGGCAACGTTTCCGACAAAGGGTGCTGGTGTATTGAATGAGCTGCCAGAAGAAGTGATGAAGGCTGCTAACTTGCAACATTTATAAGGAATTTGAATGGGTATATGAAGAGGAAGTGGTCAGAGGGATATGGAGTAAATGTTGACAAATGGAAATAGATTTATTTCAGATATTTCTTCGGCATGCACGAGTTGGACATAAGAGTATGTATCCATGCTGTACAGCGCAATGAATCCAGACAGCAAAAGGACATTACTTAAGTGACGGACAAGAAAACTCAGCTAAAATTTGGGATAATGTCAACGGTTCCATTCAAAGAATTTTTAACCCCGTTTCAGAAACCATGCATCAGAGAAATGAAGTCAAAGGAATTTGCACAGCTTATTTCTACTCCTGACTGTTCAACGTTATTGACACCTTTGAGGTTATTTCCCATCAATAATGGAGGGAATCTAAGTAGAGATTTTGCTGAAATTCACGTCGAAGAAGAATGGGTGCTCAAATTTTCATGTTTCTGGATCAACAGATTTCCAAATCTAACTCTCGTGATTTCACGCTGAGTCTTTCCGACAATGTAACGATGCTCTTCATCGCCCGAGCAGCCTTCCAGGGGAAAGGCGAAACTTGTTTCCAAGCTGAACTTCTATATTCTATGAACTGAACGGAAATCCCACGTCAGATGTTGTTGCATGAAAGGGTTTGTGATCACCAGCACTATTAATCACCTGTCGGGAATCTTTTGGCAGTTTTTTAGGTTTGTTCCACAAAACCTGTTCAGCCCGTTTACAGGAACTAAGCACGTAACGAAATTATAAAAGCTTGCCAATTGGGATTATTATATTGACACCAAAGGATGATCATGCTCTCGGTACGTTTTCTTTTAAGTCTCGTTAAATGAGTGGGAACAGTATCCTGTTGTCCACTTGAGGAATTAGCGAACATTTCTCTCTATCTCCATCCTTTCCTCCTGCTCTATCTTCCATCTGTCTGGTGGAGAACTATTCCAGTATCCCTGACCGAAAAAAAATAACCTCCTCTACCTCAAGATGACCCTAGTTTTGGTTCATGTTCAGATGCACCAGAGTCGATTTGATTTGGCTATCGTGAAGTAACTCAAGCATGCAGTCTGCTTTCTAACCTCTGCTGCCCTCAGTTTAGAACACATTTGCATTCGCCAAATCCCTTGCCGTCTGTATCTTTATTTCAGCACGGAATTGATCTCATCTTTGTTGGCTTCCCAAAGCACTTCCTGCTGTGATTACTCCGCGCTGATCCTGGAAATAATTTTAATATATTTCGAACAGCCGTTATTTTCTCTGTTTCAGACAATTCACTGAACGTTTTCGAAAAACCATTGCCAGAGAACATCTTCTTCTGATGTCAAATGTTACTTTTACCGAACCGACAACGTCGGAGGCATACCTGATCTTTTTTCTAAGGCGCAAGTGAGGTCTGCGGAAACTGGAGATCAGAGTCAAGATGAGAGTGGTGCTGAGAAAGCAAAGCAGGTCAGGCAGCATCCGAGGAGCAGGAAAATCGACGTTTCGGGCAAAAGCCTTTCATTAGGAATGAAGCAGGGAGCCTCCGTGGTGGAGACAAAATGGGAGGGAAGTGGTGCTGGGGCGAACATAGGGAAGGGTATAATATGTGAGTGGAGGTGGAGTTGAAAGTGATAGGTCGGAGATGAGGGTGGAGTGGATAGGTGGAAAGGACGATTGGAAGGTAGGACAGGTGATGAGTATGGTGCTGAGCTGTCAGCTTAGAACTGGAGTAAAGTGGTAGGACGGGAAATGAGGAAATTGGTGAAATCCACACTTATGCCCTGTGGTTGAAGAGTTCAGAAGCAGAAGATGAGGCGTTCTTCTTCCAGGCGTCTGGAGGTGAGTGAGTGGCGGTGGAGGAGGCCCAGGAGCTACATGTCGTCAGCAGATTGGGAGGGGGAGTTGAAATGTTTTGCCACAGGGTGTTCCGGAGATGTTCCATAAAGCACTCTGCGAGAAGGCGCCCACTCTCACTAATGTCAAGAAGATCGCATCAAGTGCAACAGATGCAACAAATGAAATTGGTAGGTGTGTAGGTGAAGTGCTGATGGATGTGGAAGGTTCCTTAGCGGCCTTGGATGGAGGTGAGGGAGGAGGTGTGAGCGCAGGATTTTCAATTCCTGCGGTGGTTGGGAAGATGACAGGAGTGTATGATAGGTTGTTGAGGGCCGTGGACCTGACCAGGTAGTCACGGAGAGAACGTTCTTTGCAGAAAGCGGATAAGGGTGGGGAGGGAAATATATTCCTGGTGTTGGGTCTGTTCGTAGGTAACGGAAATGTCGATGGATAATGTGGATTATCCAGAAGTTGGTAGTGTGGAAAGTGATGACGAGGGGGTTCTGTCCTTGTTGCCAGTGGAGTTTTGGGGTTTGAGGGCAGAGGTGTGGGAAGTGGATGAGATATTTTGGAGGCCATATTCAACCATTTCCTTCCCAAGTGGTGGGAAGTAATACTACTTTCGGAATGTCAGGGAAAAAGTCATAAACAGGCAACACCAGGTTGTATTCCAACAGGTTGATTTGTAAGTACTGCTGCTCCTTCGTCAGTTAGCTGGATAGTCAGAACGCTTTCTAATGAGCAGACTCTCTCACTTATAAACACACACACTCCCCACACTCAATGTTTCTCTCTTACTCACACGCAATCACATGCATAAATAAGTCAAGGTAAAATTGCACTTGCACGTTTACATTTGGAGAGGGGTACATTCTGTTCAAACAAGCACTATCTGTCGGCAGTCAGTCAATGTCAAATTTTATAAATTTCTAATTTGAAAGTACAACCGGTCTGAGTCAAGTTTGGAACTCAGACAGACTCTAAATGCAACAATTGAAATATATTGTCTGAGCTGAGATGGCGACTTTAAAAATAACCCTAATTTATCTTGGGACTTCGTGAAAGAAATGTTTGAATTTACATATTTAACAATCGAAAACAGAGTTCCCGTTCCAAGTGATTAAAACCCTAACAGCAATATAGGTTTGTGCAATGCGTTGCAACACCCGTATGACACTTTAGTCTTTTCCCATATATTCTGAAAACTTCAATATTCAATTACACCTGTTGGACAGTAACCTGGTATGTGTAATTTTGAACTTTATCCACCCCAGTCCAAAACCAGCGCTTCCTCATTGTGACTCCGGTAGAGACACTATGTTGCCCATGTTGTTCTTCTTTTTAACGTGCTCCTGTCCTTATGGAGGCAGTATATTGGTGAAAGAAACAAACTTAGAAGATAGGAGGAGAGTTGGTCACTCAACTGATCTGACCTGCTCCGCCTTTCATTTTGCTCCTGACAGATCATTGACCTCAATGCCATAATGCCACCTTCCTGATATCAAGGAGAACTTTTACCCACAGATAAAATTTGATTGCCTTCTTGCAAATATATGTTAATTTGGTCTCAACCACTTGTTGTGGTAGTAAATTCCTTAGGTCCGCCATTCTGTGCGTGGTCAAACTTCTCCTCATTCCAAAATTAATTGTTTGAATGATTTTGTCGAGAGGTGAGAGCAACAATCAGAGGGCTGCTGGGAAGGTGAGTGATGCTAAATGAAAAGCTTACCTCGGGCGTCAGACACGGTATTTGGCAAGAGGTGAAAGTGAGGACTGGAGGACTGTTGGGAACGTGAATGAAACCGTTTTAAAAAAACTGACCTCGGGCGCCGGGTCCTCCATTTGCTGGGAGGTGAGACGGAGGACCAGACGGCTGCTGGGAAGGTGACTGAAACCGTTTAAAAGTTACCTCGGGCCTTGGAGCCTCCATTTGTCAAGGCGAGAGAAGGAGGACCAGAGGTCTGCTGGGTAAGCTAGTGAAACATATTTAAAATCTTACTTCGGGCATTGGAGCCTGCATTTGTCTAGCGGTGAGATCGGGGACCAGAGGGCTGGTTGGAAGTTGAGTGAAACCGTTTAACAAACAGACCTGTGACTTCGGGGCCTCCATTTGTCTAGAGGTGCGACGGAGGATGAGAGGGCTCATGAGAAGGTGAGTGAAACTGTTTTAAATATTTTTCTCGGGCCTCGAAATCTACATTTGTCTAGAGTTGAGAGTTAGGACCAGAGGTCTCTTGGGTAGGTAAGTGAAATTATGTTATTAGGTAGCGGCTGAACCCAAGGTACGTCATGTGTCGTGTCTCCCACCCGCCCTCCTCCTCACATGAAAAAAAAGCTCTTGAGCTGATCAGGTAACGACTTTCTATTTCTTTTTTTATTACTTTATCGAGTGATTTGGTGAAAACATTGCTTTTTCATACACGTGGGAAGCTTTATGAAAGAGCTGGCTTAGAGTTTCAAAGAAGTATGTTCCTGTGGAATAAGCGATCGAAATGGCAAGGTTTAGGAACCTTGGATGACAGGATAAATTGTGACTCTAACTAAGAGGAAACGGATGTGTACATAATGTCCCAAAGCATTTTTTTAATATATAAGGAGTAAGAGGGTAACTTGAGAAAAGGTTAACCCACTCAAGGCCAAACGAGGAAATATATGCATGGAGTCAGAGAAAATGGATGAGATCCTTAACGAGAACTTTGGATCGGTATTCATTCAGAAGAGGAACATTACGGAATTTGAAGTTCGGGATCGATCTGTGAGTGCTCTCGGTCATGTTGGCATAAGGAGGGAGGAGGTTTTGGGTGTATAGTATACAATTCCCCAGGTCAGGATGGGATCTACCACAGGTCAGTGAGATAAGAGAGAGAGTAAATAGCTGTGCTGTAACATATATCCTTGCAGCATCCTTGAACACAGATGCGGACCAGATGACTAGAAAATTGCTAATATTGTCCCCTTGTTTAAGAGAGAAGCAGTGATGCTCGAGGTATTCAGAGACCAGTGAGCCTGACGTCAATTTTAGCGAAAGTGAGGGGCACAATTCTGGCATTTGGAAGAAAATGAGCTATTCAGTAATGGGCAGCATAGATTTTTGACGGGAAAGTCAAGTCTTACAAACCTAATAAAATTATTTGTTGAGGTGGCAAATTATATTGAAAGAGGAAGGGCTGCAGAGTCCAGAAATTTGGACTTTAGTAAGGCACTTAAAAAAGTTCCCCATTGTCGGCTGATGGGGAACGTGAAATCGCATGTGATCCATCGTGTTCCAGTTAGATGGATGGAGAACTGCCTGGACAACAGGAGACAAAGTGTATTATTGGAAGGGACTTGCGACCACAGGGATCAGTGCTTGGAACACTGTTGTTTGTGATGTATATACATGATTTGGAGGAAGTTACCATGTAGCAAGTTTGCAGATGACACTAAGATTGGTGGAGTCGCAGATAGTGAAGGGGAATGTCAGCGAATACAGCACAATAAAGACAGATTGGAGAGATGGACAGAAAAATGGGAAAAGAAGTTCAATCCTGGCAATTGTGAGATTATATATTTTGGAAGATCCAGTTCAAGAGCGAACTTTACAGTAAATGGAAAAGAACTGGGAAAAATTTACATACAGCGAAATCTGGGAGTTCAGGTCCATTTTTCCCTGAGGATGGCAACGCTGTTCAGTAATGTGGTCAAGAAAGCATACGGCCATGCTTTCCTTCATTGGACAGTGTATTGAGTGCAAGAGTTGGCGGGTTATGTTACGTTCGTGTAGGATTTTGGTTTGGCTGCATTTGGAATACAGCGTAGAGTTCTGGTCGCCACATTAACAAAAGGATGTGGATGTTTTGGAGAGTTTGCAGAGTAGGTTCATCAGAATGTTGACTGGATTGGACGGTGCTAGCTATGAAGAGAGGTTGAATAGATTTAGAATATATTCAATAAGAAGAGAGTTTTCGGGTGGATGTGATTAAGGTCAGCAAAATCGTGACATGTGTCGATAGGGTGGAAAGCAAGAAGACTTCTTTCTCAGCATGTTTAACTCAATTACTGGGGTTAATGAGTTGTAAGTGTGATTTGAAAGGTTGTGGGAAGATATTCGTAGGACGTTCTTTACACAAAGGATGGGGGGAGGAGGCTGACCGCATTGCCAACGGAAATGGTAGAATTGGAAAGCATACCATAATTTATAATGTATTGTTGTCGAAATTAAATCGACTTAACTCCATTATTAGCAAGAGCAAATAAAGGATCTTTATTAAAAATTCTGCAAGATTTTGACTCATTACACTATGTCAGATCCCTCAATGCAAACAGTACTGAAACATTTGCAGACGCCTGTCTTTTAGCATTCCTTATCACACTCTCAAGGGCAAAGACCAGGGGAAGCTCAAGTTGTTATCCTCTTATCCCCGGTTCTAGACATAACAGTCCTTCAGCTTTCGCTTAGTTTGACTATCGCAATGTCTAGATGACTGTTTACAAAATTCAACCAGAGATAAGCTAACTGCAAATCTTTATCAAAGCATTATTACAAACCTCAGTACAGCACTGAATTTAAAAAAGGTATTCTCTTTAAATTTCACAGTAAGTGGATAATTTTCCATTACATGTATCGAGACAGATACAAGAATGGGCAGGGAGCAAAGGTATATTGATCTTATGAAAATGGCGGCAGATTGAGATGCAGTGTCTGGATTGGCGCAGGTTTGAAGTGGCGAAGGGCCTGTTTCTGTGCATTTTTTTTGGTCTTTGTTTGTTGTTCGTTTGGCTTTTCATCAAACGCTCAAGTTTATTTTGGACTTTCCCACCATCGTGAACATCGTTCTTGCATCTAGTCTGTCCAGTCATTTTGAAATTAAGCTGTTTTCTATTATTTCTCCCGTTCAATCTTCTAAACTCCAGGGAATACTTTCTTAAACAACCCAATCTCTCCACATATGTCAAGCGTGTCATCCTAGGAAGCATTTCGATAAACATTCGATACTTTCACTGTAGAGCAAGAACCTCCTTCATATTTTAAGCATTCTAAAACAGCTCAGAATATTCCATTTATGGCCTCATTAATACGTTGGAAAATGGATGCAAGGCAATTTTTTTTCTGGCACTCATATCCTTCGACCGATCAAAAGCCAAAATATAGCTTGCCTTCTTTTACACGTGCTGCACCCGTACTGTTATTTACTCAGAGACTAATGAACACGGGCCTCTCTGATCAGGGCTCTCTATCAAACTGTACTCAATTAAATGCGTATATGGCGAAAGTGAGTACTGCAGATGCTGGAGATTAGAGTCAAGTTCAGACTCGTGCTGTAAATTCACAGCAGGTTAGGCAGCATCCGAGGAGCTGGAACATCGATGTTGCGGTCAAAATCCCTTCATCAGAATTAGAAAAATAAATTACACGCAGCCGACAAATAGGAAGACATAGCTGGGGGCAGGGGAAGTGCTTATTGGTGCCTATGGAGAGGAACTGGATGTATATGGTGAAGATGACGTCTTGGGAGCCTGGCACATGGAAGTCTTGGAGGAGATGGATGGCAATAATGGTGTTTGGAAGGTATGCTGGGAGTTCTTGGACTGGGGGAATGAGACAATATCGGAGTAAGTGAGGATGAATTCGGTGGGCCTGGAGCAGGCTGAGATGATGGGTCAGCTGGGGTAGTCAGGCTTGTGGATCGTGGGTAGGACATAGAATCGGGCTGTGCGGCGTTCCCGAAGTATGAGGTTGGAAGCTGTTGGGAGTTCCATTGAGGTGCTGAGGTTGTGCATAGTATGGGAGGTGATGATTTGGTGATGGGGTTATCGTCAAGAGAGTGATAGGAGGAGGTGGCTTCAAGTTATGTCGAGATCAGTGCGTCAAACTACCACTGCACGCACCCACCTCCTCCCCTCGTTGTGCGCTGGTTTAATGGTGAGTTAAGGGACGGAGCAGAGGGAGTGGAGGGCACGTTGTGAGGGCGAGAGGTTGGAGTGGGGGAAAGTATAAGATAGATTGAGGTTGTTAATATCTCGGTTGCAGTTGGAAATAAAGATGTCGAGAGCGGCTAATGAGGACGGAGTGTCCAGGTGGATGGGGTGTGTTGGAGATGGGCGAAGGGGTCGTTGGAAGGTGGGCAAGTGGCTTGATGATTAGCTTTTGCCCAGAAATCCGATTTTCCTGCTCTGGGATGCTGCCCGACCTGCTGTGATTTTCCAGCACGACTCAAATCTTGACAAATAATTATGTGACATTTCAAATAGTCGTCTGACTGCCTATCTTAGCGAATAAATCCCATTATGTGTACACATTCTTCCGCACATGCCATACATTTACATACGTGGTTGGAGGCTCACACTGATGGTCTTACCTCTGCTTGGTGAAGAAACGTTTAGAACAAACCTTCCAGCGTAGCGAGCTATCTTACAAACATATCATAAACCTAAGCTACATTTAACAAATATCACGAATTTACATTGTATTGATCCTGTCTAAATAACACAGACACATCTGCACACCCTCCTCGCTGCTCAGCCTTCCAGCCAGCACGAACGACACCACAATTTGCTTGCCGACCTCTGTCAGCAAGGCGGGATACATCGATCTGGTCCTGAAGACTTTTCGACCAGTAGTGGTGCCAGGCGGTTGAACACCTTTCCTATCTCCATTAACATACAGCTCAGTTGCGCAAAATCGACATTTTAAACTACGCTGTTGCTATCATTTTTCTAACTTTGCAAAGTCCACATCAAATTTCTCATTTATTATCTCGGTTATAAATTGATTCAGGGAGCAGCTAAACCTATTTGTTCCTTATAGACTCCACTTTATCCTTCATTCACTGTTAACATATTGAAGACTTGTCTTTTCTCTTTGATTTCGTGCACCTGGCACTCTTTCCTTATGCTTCCTGTTAGCCTTCTTTATTTTTCTCACTATGGCTCTCCACAGTTGAAATACTCTGGCTCATTGGTATTACTAGCATTCTTTCAGTATGTATCATATGCTTCTTTTCCTTCCTTATTTCCTCCATGATTTCCTTAGTCAATCGGGTATATTGTTAGGCTTAGAGTGCCGAATGGATAACATAAATTTTCATCAAAATGAGTAAAAGAACACGTGAGTTTTTATTGAAAGCCATGTTTTTATTTTAGCTATTTCAGTTACAACCAAACTGATGAGTAAATGATAGAAGTATGGAACATCTGCTCTGTGGAAACGGCTATTTAGAACATTTTTTTCTGAACTCTTTATTCGAAGTGCTTTCAAATTATATCCAGCATTTCTATTGTATCCGTGTAATGTGATCTACACAGCCTGCACATCCATGAACACAATGGACAATTTAGCATTATCGTTCCACCCAACATGCATATTTTTGGAGTATCAGCTTTAGTCTGCTATCTTACATGATGTCAGACATATTCAACAAGCGAGACTCACTTCCATTCTTGCTTTGGAGTCTGTTGTGTCAAGGCTGGCAATTTACAGTCCTGTCTCAGCATCCTGAACATGAGTCTGAGATGAAAAGTTCCCCCTGGCTTGGAAAAGTTATCGAAATCAATACTATTCTAACATACTGCATTGCCCTCTCTGATGACTCTCCCAAGAATGAGTTCGGGCATAAACCCATCCAGGTGTCTCTCTCTGATTTTCCTCAATTGTTTGTTCCCAAGCCATCTGCCGTCATGGAAGTTACAACCGAGACAGAATTGACTATTTTTTTATTAATCCTCAGTGTTTTATTCACTTAGTTTTCTTCTATTGTTCTTGTCCAACAAACAACTAGCAATTGAACCTTAACTAACTGGTTTGAATGTATCATTTCTAAGCATAAAAGTACTTCAGGATACTTTATCCTGGAATATCCTGTCTTTCCATTTCTCATAGCTATATAGCTCCTTTGAATGCTGTATTCTCTTTTCAAATTTTCCTATTATTTATTAAATCTTTTATCCACCAAAACACTTTTCCAAACAACCTTCCCCAGTTCATCTTTAAACAGGGAAATTCTGCACTTTATCAGTCTTATTTCATAAACGTTGTAAGATATTTCTGCTTTACTAACTTAATATTTTTATTAATTACTTTATGATTGCCTCTGATTATGATCCCCCATGCTGACATTCTTCAATTGGCAGCCTCGTTTGCAACTACTATCAGTTTCTCTCCAGTACGATTGGAAATCAGCCCTTGGCAATAAGGTTCACCCAGAGATGGTTCAGTGGTTGGATACCAGTTATGAGAAACGTTGCCCATGAGGAGGTGTGCATGTTGCCTGTATTCATCAAAGATTCGATGAATGAAATTCTGTGTATTTTAATATTCATGATTCTTTAGGGAATAGAGCGGGCATGTGATATGGACAGGTTGTACACCTTGTTAGAGTGTGTAACATTAGAATCTCTTACTTCAGAATAAAGAATGTCAATTTAAGAAAACTTGGTGGAGGACCTCCCTCCCTTATGTTATGAAAGGCGAGAAATGTACTGTACCTTGACGAGAGTTGAATAGCTAGCAAGGACTGACCCAAAGTGCACCTTGTCCTGAGCAAGGAAATAATGTAACACTTGATCAAAACAAAGAGCAGCAGTTGGGTTGCCATAAAAAAAAACACACTCAAATTCGGCCAATCAGTTTAAATTATATCCCAATATATCAAAATCCAATCAAATTTGTATTTAGTATTTTGATAATATTAAAACAATCTTATGTTTTAGGTATAACATCGGACAGACTGAACAGTTTGCGGCAGAACTGCGAAACACCAACAATCTAGAGTGCTAGCTGAAGAGCTCTCATCAAACTACCTGCCTGTGGGGGATTTCACGCAGCAGAATATCGAGGCTGACCTTAGAGAATCTACAGCGGAAAATTTACAAACAAGAATTGGCAAAGATAATTGGTTTTGAAATGTAATTTTCTTTTGTCAGTCTTAATCTCTTCCTTTATCAGACTGGTATTGTAGAGTGGGAGGAGAAAAATAGGTTAAGCAGAAAGCAGTTCAATATAGTTTTGGTTTTTATATTGTCTGTTGGTCTTAAAAAAGAAAATTGTTAATTATTATATAAATAGTGACCTCTGGCATAGTTCTTTGCCTCTTGAATTTGAACAGGTTACAGCACTGCCCGCATGTTTTCTTTGTGGCTGGTTTAAATTAGCAGAGGGGATTACCCCTTGTCGTAACACTTGGAGGGTCTCGAATTTCTGGATTAATTTACCACACACATCTGTGGATGTTGGATTCTTAAGTGTATTCAAGACTGAGATAACATGATTTTATGGGGGAATTGAAAGGTTATAGGGAAATGGCAACAAGGTAGATTAACTTTAAAATACTTTAATCTTCCCGACCGCCTACTGAGCAGATCATTCGAACAAGGCCTTCAACTTCTATCTAATATCAAAGTGCAGAATTTAAAAGGCCTTTCTCGGAAATTAAGAGACAACCTTACAAACACAATTGAACTGTTTCATACTTTTGAACGAAATTTGCAATGTTCCTTCCAATACACAGCAATCCAGTTTTGAAAACAGTGAATACAATGCATTCCTTTGATAGGAGGAAATTTATGTCAGTTGTTGTTTGTTCGTGGCAGGGCTGTTATGATCGCTTTGATTGTACGTGATTACAGAATTATGTTGTTTTGTATTATTAGTCTTTATCTCTTTCTATCTGTTCTCATAATCGCGACATTGCATTTTCATTTAGTTTTGTTTGTAATGCAATACACGCCCGCTAAAATGTGGAGAAGGATGTCTCGCTTTGCGTTCTTGATTTGGCATTGTTTTCCCTTGGTCAGAATAAGTTTCTGGGTGAGGGAGTCTAAACCTGTTTCAATAAGTTGTTAATTATTATAATGATGGAACTCATTTTTCCTGAGAGATGGTACAACATGGAAACAGACCATTCGATGCCACTCATCCATGTCGACCAGATATCTAATTTAGCCTCGCTCCCTTTGCCAGAATTTGGCCCATGTCCCTCAAATCCCTTCCTATTCATATATGCACCCTTATGCCGTTTCAATATTGTAATTATATCAGCCTCCAAAATTTCGACCGGCAGTTCATTTCAATCTCTAGTTCTTGTCTTTCACTTTCTCTATTTCGCCTACTCATGCCCCTCATGATTACAAAAACCACTAGTAGGTCATCCCACAGTCTTTTCCACTCCAAGGAAAACACGCTCAGCCTATTCAAAATTTACCTGTAACTCAATCCCTCAAATGCTGGTAACATCATTTTAAATTTTACTGAAACGTTTCAAGTTTGATAACATACTTTCAATTGGACAGAGAACAAGATCGCAGACAATATTCCAAAAAATGAAACAATTGCAAAACAGACCGTTCGAATTATGCTGGGATTACTGAGTGCGTACTTTTAAATTTCAGATTTGACATTAGATTTTTAAGTTGTATTCTGGAAAATCAATATTGTCAGTATTACGTATTTTCAGCACATGTACAACAATGCAGTCATACTACAGTGAAATAGATCCTTCAGTCTGAAAGGTTTACACTTACCAGGCGTCCCAATCTTATCCTGCCTAGTTTTAGATTATAATTCCTTACAATGTGGAAACAGGCCCTTCGACCTAACCAGTCCACACTGACCCTCCACAGAGTAGCGCACCCAGACCCATTTCACCTCTGACAAATTCACTTAACACAAGGGGCAATTTTTCCTGTTAAATTCACGTGACCGGCACATCATTGCATTGTGGGAGGAAACCAGAGGACCTGGAGGCAACCCACGCACGGGATGTGCAAACTCCACTGTGGCAGTCATCCAAGGCTGGAATCGAACCTGAGACCATGGTGTTATAAGACAGTATTGCTAACCAGTGAGCCACCAACTTTCGTACAATCGAACACAGGTGGCAATGTGTGAAGCTGAATCATATGTAGTTCACTCAGTGCAGTGTAGGCAATACACCATTGACTTGTTTGACTGCTTCTTTATAAAATTTGAACTTTCATTCCAGCACTTACGTTTTTTCCCCTTAAAATTCGTTTTCTCCATTTCGCTTCCTGTTACAGAATGATGACGAAAACAGTATTAATTTTGGTGAAAGGTATCGTGAGAGACGTAGATGAATTTCATTGCTTTTGCTCTTTTCTCAAGATTGTTATGAAGTTGTAAGTATGTGGTATCCCTTTCAGAGAGAATGTTAAGCTGGCAAGCACAGAATGTGCTGACAAATTTTAAAACGTAACATTTGGCTGTGAAACAAATAGCTTGTTCTGAGTTGCCATGGGACATTACAAATTCCAATTTGCCCAATCAGCTTCAATGATGCTCCAAGATATCAAAATCCAATCAAATTTGAATTTTAATGTTTCGGTGAAAACATTCCATTCAGAAGATCTGATGCATTCAGTTATACAAAATCGGACATTTTGAACAGTTAGCGTGAGCAGCAAAGAACACCAACATATTGTGTCTGCAGAGTCGGTCTCTGAAAAGTATCTTCTCATATGAAATCTGTGAAGCATTAGACTGAAGAGAAGAAGACCAAAATATACAGGAAAATCGAAAGAAGAATGGTATTGGAATTCGCATGCTTGGTTCAACTTAATCAGAGATTTTTTTTATCGGATCAGTATATTCCTGTGGAGTGGGACCGAGGCAAATTGGTCAGACTACTGAGGTTTACAAGGATAGATAGTTTCGATTTTTTTTTTTCATTTCAGTTGGATTTGAAGAATAAATTGTTAAACTTCTCTTTTTTATAGTAGGCCATGGTAGTTATTTTCCAATCATACTTTAAAGAATTACGAGGCGAGGTGAGCTTTTCTGAGTCTGGTTTAAATTAGCAGAACGTTATACAACGTGATGAACCAGCCTAGAAGCTCAAGTCCTTGATTTGAACCGGTCAGTCAGATCCAGTCTGAGATTTGGACAGATTTGAATAGATTTGCGGGAGAAACAAAAAGCCCAGTTGGTTTAAACACTTGCAGGTTAGTGTCTTCTTTTTTAAAAAAATATAACGTAGACTAGACAGTTTGTTTAATTTTGTTTAAATGTGGTTGATTAAATTAAACATGAGAGAAATGCCGCTGAAGATTGCTAAAGACGTTCTGGGGTTTGAAGATGACTCCCAAATTTCTCAGGAAAGTTTAGAAGGAAAGGGAAAGAAAGACGTTACCTTTAGAATTAGTAAACAATACAGAATTGGGTTTAACCAAGGACAAAAGTAAAGCAGAAATTGTAATTAAAACACTTCGGTGTGCCAGAGAAACAGACATGTGCAGCAGCGTTCGAAAGACATTAAATTGCATTTGAGAAAAATGCAGTTACAATATAAACAAACGAAAAGTGAAGGAAAGTGAAAAAATTCAGGATAATGAGAGAGAGGGAGAGTTCTTATCTGAGCAAAGAAAGAAGGAGAGAGGAAAGGGGGAGAGAAATAAGAGAGAATTTTGAACTTGAAAAGATTTCAGTTAGTCTGAAAAGTCAAGTTAACAGGATAGAGTTTAAAATAGCATGAATCTCTAAATGTCAAACTTTACTACATTATGATGTGAAAGAGTTTGAAGCGTTCTTCCTTGCATTTGATAATTGGCGACGCAGATGTAGGGATCCGATGTATTGTGGGTAATGTTAGTTCAGACTAAACTGGTGGGCAGATCTGGTGAGGCATTTGCAGCGCTTTCAGATGCGGTACCCAGACGCTATGAGGAGGTCAAACATGTTAACGTAAGTTCTTATGAACTGGTACCAGAAGCGTTTTATTCTGTGGTTCAGAAACAGAAAGAAAGAACCAGGTCAAATTTATGTTAACATCGAAATAACTAAACATAGTTATTTTGAGAGATGGGGACAGGCCTTAAAACGAGATAAGGCCAATGAAGCGCGAAGACACATAATTCTGCTGGAGGATTTTTTAAAAAGTCCCTTCCAGATGTGACAAGAATTCATGTGGAGTAACGGAATTTTCAGGAAGTAGGATAAGCATTAGAGTCAGCACATGAATACAAGTTGGTGCACATGCCAAGATTCAGGAAAAATAGGTCACCCCGTGAGAGATAGAAGTTACCAGCAGGTGAGATCTGACACTATGAAACAAAGAGTTGAGAACACTCGTAAGTGTATACCACAGTTCAAAGAAGAAGCTCATGAGCTTATAAAGTAGGTAAAAGGCCTCAGGTACTTCCACTGTGATAACATGTTATATGGAATCTCACAGTGCTGGTCGTCACAGAAAGGCACCGCAGGAAGAGTTGTCATAAAAGAATATAAGCCAGTGGCACAGTGAAAGTAGGAAAGGAAAACCCAAGACAATTCATGGAAATGCAGAAGAGTGTACAGCTTAGGCAAGGGCTGAGTATGGAAATAGAAAATGATCTCAATAAATAATTCGCCTTTGTGGACAACGTTTACTCGAAAGAACAGGACGAGAAGGTTCCAGAGTTTATACTGTTGAGAGACGCAGGATCTAACCAGTCTCGAACAGTAAGAAATTATTCTTTCTGAACTGTTATCCGAGAGATTGGTAATTCGTGGGGCAGATGGACAGAAATTTAACAATTCCCGTCGAAAGATCAGGGGGATGCCAAATGATGACTGGGGAAGAATCATTTGAGTGATGAATAGAGTGTCAGGTCCAGGAATCCATTTGTTCTTGAGAATGGTTTAGCAGGGTCCAAAGTGATATTAACACCCTTTTTTTGGAGCTGCCCAAGGAACACCAGAAAACAGAAGAGATAAAAGAAAAAAATACGTGTATTTTATCCAGACTGCGTGGTAAGAAGTTACACTACCCTAAGTTACAGCATGAATCAACAACTAAAGAAAAAGGTAAAGGAACTTTTGTTCAGTTAGAGGCATACTGTTGGACTGAATGAAATAGGACAGTCCTGAACAGGCAGAGGGTCAGTCAGAAATATTTGTTCTGAAAGGCGAAGGGATTTGCAAAAAAATGACGACAATTAAAGACTTGTATTCTGATGCATGCACCCAAAAGGAGGCAGAGAATATACCTGAGGTTTATTGTCTGAAAGAACGAGGGAAGCAGCTGTTGGTTACTGCTCTGCAGAGTGAGGACTCCGATATTGTGGAATTTGATGCATCTCAACGTATATTTAACAATGACGAAGTCCTTGAGGCATGGGTAAGTTAGTAAACTACCTGTCTCAGGAGGAAAGAACCCAGTTCAAATGTTTGTTACAGCAGTATGACTATATATGTTGGAATACGTTGGGGAGGACTAATGCTATTGTGCATGAGGTAGACAATGGGAATACTGTTGCAATAAAGCAACACCCCAATTCGCTTAATGTTTTCAAAGCCAGGCTGTTCCAGAACGTGGTGGAGGCCATTCTCAATGAAGATATCTTCGAACCGAGGCAGAGCTTTTAGTCTTCGCTGATCATCTTAGTTCCAAACTTGCTGAGACGCAATGATGTTGCATGGATTATCAGAAGGTCAACGCTGGAACAAAATCAGACTGATATGAAATACCGAGATTGGAGGACTGCATCGAGAAAGTGCGACAAGCCCGTCAAAGTATGAAGTTGGACTTGCTGCCTGGTTATTGGCAACTGCATTTATCACAGAGGACAGAAGAAATTTCTGAGTTCTTAACCGCAAATGGAATCTATCACTTCAAAGTGATGCCCTTTGGAATGAGGAACGCACCCGCCACATTTCAAAGGCCAGTGAACAGAGTTGCGACTGCGTTAACAAACTGTTGAATCTATCTGGACGATGTAGTGATCTTTCGTAAGTCCTGCACATGGCAAATTTGGCAGAGCTATTTGAACGAGTATGAGAAGCAAAACTGATAGTGAATGGAAAGAAAACTGAATTCGCGAAAGCAGAGGTGACGTGCTTGCGACATAACATCGGTCATGGAAGGTTGACGCCATGGAACGCAAATCTGAAAGCCATGAAAGAATTTCGAAGACAAATCTCGAAGAAACAGATGTTTTAATTTTAGGTAAGAAGTGAATTCTATCGGAAATTTGTTCCAGGTTTCAGCGGTGTAGTGGTACTGTTAACCGCTTTCCTGAGGAAGAACACAAACTTTCGGTGGACAGAACAATGCCAGGAGGTATTTGACCATTTGAAAGCATCCTTAACCACCGCTCCAGTTTTAACGACAGGAAACTTCTCGAATCCCTTCAATGTTGCTATCGATGCTTGTGGCATAGGAGTTGGAACTGTACTGCTGCAGGAAACGAGGATAGGATTGAACTGCCAGTTGCTTATTTTTCGTAGAGACTTAACATCCATTCGAGGAAAGACTCCAGGATCAAAAAAGCAACTATTGAGTTTGGTACTTGCTGAACAACATTGAATGTGTATGTCATGGACAATGAGTCCGAGACGGTTGTGTACATGGATGACAATCATCTAACATTATTGAAAAGCTTGAAATACCGGAATGTGAGATTATTTGTTGGGTTAAACGTTGCAGACCTCTCCTTTATGCCTCGGAGATGTTGTCGGTCAGAAGAATGTAACTGCAGATGCGTTGCCGAGGATTTAACTGACAAAACGTATACAAGATTGGTATACATTCAATGTTATTATGTATACATATATATGTTATACATAGTTAAAAATCACACAACACCAGGTTATAGTCCAACAGGTTTAATTGGAAGCATACTAGCTTTCAGCGCGACGCTCCTTCATCACCTGATGAAGGAGCGTCGCTCCGAAAGCTAGTGTGCTTCCAATTAAACCTGTTGGACTATAACCTGGTGTTGTGTGATTTTTAACTTTGTACACCCCAGTCCAACACCGGCATCTCCAAATTATGTTATACATATGTGTGTGAATACATATCTTACACAGGAAGAGGCTATTATGAACTTAGATTAAAGTCATATGCAAGTCATAATAATGTGGCTGAAGAATAGTGGAAGCAAATGAAGCCATCTTTTCATTATGATATTTGTTTTTTTTCACGAAGGCGGTTTTATGAAGGTGCAAGAGGGTACTGTATATTGAAGACAGTGTGGAAGTTGGCACGGGCTGACGGAGAGTATTTAAAATGACACACTTGCTTGAAGCAAACATCTATATTCGTGTTGCTATGGAACAAATACAATTTAAATTCGGCCAATCCCTTTAAATTGTGCCCATAAAACAACTTCCAATTGATTTTGAATTTTACTGTTTGTGATGACATCAAGCGAATGAAATGATTCGATCTTTTGGGAGATAAAGCCGGACATTTTGACGAGTGAGTTGGCGAACAACTCGACTACTAGCTGAAGAGCTCTCCGAAAAGTGCACATCTGCATGAAGTTTATGCGACAGAATATCGAAGCTGAACTTGAGAAAAATCTACTGAAGAAAAGCCACGAAATAGAATCGACACAGCTGACTAGTTTTGAAACGCGATTTTATTTTGTACATTTTGTTTTCTTATATGACTAGTATTGTAGAGTGGGAGGTAAAAGATAGTTTTAATGGAAAGCCTTTGGAAATAAGTGTTGGTTTGAATATTCTCTGTTCGAATTAATGAATAAAATTGTTTGTTTTCTTTATTTTTAGCTGTGACCTCTGGGACAGTTTTTTGCTTCTCAAAATTTAACAGATTATGGCACAAGGTGTACATTTTTGTGCGGCTTGTTTAAAATGGCAGAGGGATTTACACCGTGTTGGAATAGTATCATACATCCTATAGCCATCACGATATCTCACAGAATATCTCAAAAGACATCACCAATAAAGTAAACCATAACCCATATCATTTCCCATGCACAATGCCACTCTCACAAAAATACACACGCCACGAAATGTCAGATACTTTACCAAAAACAGAACACAACATTCCAATGCCTTACAACACAATCCGTACCAACATATTGACCGTCACACCACAGCACACTATCCTACCCATGACCAACGTAATTATCCAAACACTTAGCACCACATCACACACACACCATTGGAATAATACACGCTATTGTTGGCTGGTCATAAGCTAATTGGTCACTCCAAATAAATATCGTCAGTCATTGCATCCAACTCCCATAGCTCACTTAAATGCATTACTTTCCGGCACTGATACCCACTTTTTCAGTAGCTGCATCCTGCGAACCCTTGTCACAACATCCCACTCTCTTCATTCAAGCCATTTTACGTCAATAATTATATTAATTTCTCACACTTCATCCTCGTTCCTGAATTCAATACTTCTACCGCTGGCATTATGATCACCCACTTCCCTTATGCACCAACTCACACGCTGTTCTGTAACTGCAATCATTGCATGCAGGTGTTGTAGTCCACTTCCTCCAAAAAAATACGTCCTTCTCCCCTGTGCCACTACTTCCACTCATCTCCGTCACTGAATGCTATCAGCTCAATGACTAATACAAATTAACATCAGCCAGAACGCTGAACTCCCTTCAGTCACTACATTTCACTCCTATCTGCAAACCAGTCAGTCATTGCATTCATCTGCCCCTACTGAATCCGTCTCACTACCCTCAGCCACGATATTCCATTTCCCATACTCCACCTCACACATGATTTGTGCTGCACAGGTTTCTCTGAACTTACAGACCAAACTCTATTTATGATGTATTGCAGGACTCATCAATTTCAATCTGACTCCCTCGTTCTGAAGCTCCCACACTCTTTACAAATTTGAAAGCATGTGTCACCTTCTCAGTTTTGTTGTTGATGCATGACATCACATATTCCGAATCATTAAATTATTGCATTGACCTGTGGAATGTGCAAAGATGCAGGCAAAATGTGATTCCTCTCATACACAAAGAAACTGGTGCAGAAATTCATGTTGACCTCTTGCATACTGTCCCCGTGATATAAAAACCAAGTCAAGTGAATAATTCTCGCTACTTCGCATTCCTTTCAGGTGGCATGTGCGCTTGTCAGCTGTTGGTCTGTTTCAGAATTTGCTGCTGTTTCTGGATTTCTAACAACAGTTGGTTCGATGGGAAATTGAGAAATACGTACCATCTCAATGGTTCGTCCTTTGCTGGGAAGTTTTCTCATGCTAGGTGCGTTTCTTCATTTTTCCCAGAACAGAACACCTCTTCTACACGGCGACTGCAAATTATGCACGAAGATAATACCTTCCCCAACTGCACTTTAGTGACTTATTACAACTTTTCATCATTCACTTTTGTATTTCCTTTTTTCACGGTCCATGTGCAAACACTTAGCAACAAGAAAATCTCCTCGAGAGCCAGCTGCCCATTCAGTGAAAGAATCATTGTATTATTAATATTGCATTTATTTTATATCCTACGTACGTCACGAAGAACAACATCCATCATTGTTCTTCTGTACCATGAATGAAACTGACTTGAACAAAGTCATACATGAGTAGCATGAAGGGAGGTGTTGCTGTTGGGTTAATTGATATTAACGTGTTGTATTTCAATAAGGGCAGGAAATTAGTGAACAATCAAATAATCATCAGCAGAGTCCTCATCTTACTCTCTGACTTTCGAGAAAGGGAATCACAGAATTACATTTGATGATCTCTGCATCTCATTATTATTGGGATATTCACAGAACTTTCTCTCTCACAAGGATATTGATATACACTGCGTGAGATCTACACCAGGTGAAATCACATGGTATTAGTGTGAACTGGCAAGATGAATACAAAACTGGTTTCGTCATAGAAAATAGAAGCCAGCAGTGGAAGGATGCTTTTCGGCATGGAGAATTGTTGCTCGTGGTGTTCCACAGAGATCAGTGACATGACATGTGCTAAATGTGTTGTACAATAATGATTTGGAGGAATAAATACCTGGTCTAATTTGTAAGATTGCTGACTATACAAAGATTGTATAGTGAGGATGTTTGTTATAGAAACAGCATGATATAGATCATTTAGAGCTGTGCGAAGTAAAAACATGACAGATGGAGACTAATCTGGAGAAATGTGAGGTGATGCAGTTTGGAAGACCAAGTACAGGTGGAAATTATACAGTGAATGGAAGAGCACTTGTATGAAAAAGGATCTGTTTGTACAGGTCCACAGATCATTGAAGGTATCAGCACAGGTAGAAATGGTAATAAAAATGGCCTACTGCATGCTTGCTTTCATTACATGTTGCATTGAAAATGAAAGTTGGCAATTTGTAATCCAGCGTTATAGAATTTAGGCCAGTCCACACTTGGAATATTGTGCACAACTCTGGTCACCACACTATAAGAAGGATTAGATGCTTTGGAAAGAGCATAGAAAAGGTTTATTAGGCTGTTTCCTGGTCTGAGGGAAGGAAAGCTATGAAGAAAGGGTGAATAATTTGGATTTGTTCTCACTGTAATGCTGAAGTGTGATGGGTGATCGGATACAAGTTGACGGTGTGGAAACAGTGGAAAGTATGAGCGTTTTTTTCAGGGCGGAGGGGTAAATTACTAGGGAGGCACAGGATCAAAGTAGAAAGGTAAGTTTAAAAGAGATGAGCGAGACAAGTTCTTCATACAAATGATTGTGCATTCCTGGACCGGGTTGCCAGAAGGGTTGTTGAAAGCAAACTTTAAGAATCACCTGGATGGATACATGAATAGAAACACAATACAGAGGTATCGATCCTGGAGGTGAAGACAGTTTTAGTGTGGAAGAGCAAAATTTGTCGATTCAGGAATGGCAGATCAGAAGGCCTATTCGTGAAAATTGTGTCTTGTTACTGGAACATCCGAAGACCACAGTTGCTTACGTTCTGTTCCATCTTCTTTGTAATTACCAGTTCCTTGACTCCAATCATTGTATTTGTCTTGAAAACTTCCCTACCCATCAGTCAGTTCACGTTTATGTGATCCCGAACAATTAACGTCCTTTTCTGCCCCTACTCAATCACTTGCTAATATCTCAGCAAAACTCTAATTCCTGACACCTGTATCAGGACAGGGCTACCATGATATCAACCACGGTTCTTCTGCACAGAAACTGACATCCGTCTCAGCTTTTAATTTTCGTAGCTGTGGATATATTCTATACATCTCCCAATGTTTCTCAAAGAGGTCTGACGGAGTCAGAAGCAGTGGGTTTCCAGTTCACCTGCTCAATCTTCTGTCTCAGATCCAGTCTGTTGTGAGAGGCGTCAGTCTCTGGAGACCCAGCATTTCCCACCTCATAGGACTCACAGTGCAACGATCGCTGTGATTTTGTTTTGTTTTGTAATATCATACATGGAATAATGCAAAACAATTGTGATACCAAAGATGCATATTGAACAATTTTCATGAAAGGAGTTGAACAAGAAAAGTAGAGGAGCATTTCTAACAGAGTTTATAGCAAACTGTTCCGTATTTGTGTTCCGCCAGTTCCGTCATAAGGATGGTATAGCTTTTTTGGAATGAGCAGAGGTTCGGAACATAACACATTTACCATATCCAGGAACTGCGTCCAGATACCACGATAGCTGTAATGACACGAATATACTGCTGTATTTTCACAAATCTGGTGTGTTGAGATAACAGTATCTTTGTAAGGCTGGATTCGATCGAACAATTTTTACCTACTGCAACCAAGGCCATGGCACCAAAATGACCAGCACATCTTTGTTCCAAGTACATTCTGAAAGTCAGCTTTTGTATCAGTTTCAGATTCCACTCTCTCATGTTCCGAGCCTCTGTGAGTTCAATGACATTCTTTTGTCGCAGATTCTGTCTTGGTCTCAGAGTCTGCATTAGTTTCAGCGTTTTTATTAATTTCGGTGTCTGTGTAACTCTCAACATCTGTAATAGACGGAGATTTCATATCCGGTTCTATGCAAGCAAAACTTTTCTAAGGTCTCTATCATTTTTAACGGCTTTAATAGTTATAGGGTTTGTCTTACTTTGAGGTTCTGTATTAGTTTTAGAACAGATAATCATTCCGTTTTATGCATAATATTTGGCGAAGTGTTTTCTCAATTCGCTTACTCTCCCATCCCTGAGATATTGTTTGAACTTTCGACAACTCCGCTGTGCAAACGCCTAAGTTTCTATTTAAATGAAGTATCCACATCCGTCAGCTTACCTCCTCACTGTTTTTCAATGCAGAACTGTGGGTTTATTTGACACTGTCGGCTTCTCAAGAATCCCGAAACATTTCATGTCCTGAAGACGCAGATAATCTGCCAGCGCGAATGGTCTCCAATTTGCACGTGTTGTTAATGCAGTTTTGGAGAGTATTTCGTCTTTAACACGCATGAACAATCCACTATGTTCAGTCTGAGAGTATTCTGTCTTAAAAATAAATCATTATTACTTCCCATTCTTCCTTAATAAAAAAAAGTGTGATGCGCCACAGCCTATGACACAACGAATACGTTACTGCATAATTCTGGTTCTATCCGTTTCTCCATCACAGCAAATATCTCAACGTATACCCTGGTGTGATCATAAAACTGTCATTAATTTCTTGTAAATCTGTCTTCATAATCGACGACGCTTCCAGATCCCCAAATTCCCTTTGCATTGCGTCCTGAGTCTCTTTACGCCCTTTTGACAAATCCATGTCGCCTGCTAAGTTGAAATTCCTACATAATATCACATCGTACTGGTGTTGTTGTCAGTCAGATATGCAATGGGTCGGGCCCTGATGAAAGTATTATTGCCAATCTTTGAATGTTCTTGCTGAGATTGAGTGAGCAGGTAAATTTATTGGATCTCCAAAAATGACAATTGTGGTGGTGTGGAAGTAGCGTCACTGGAATGTTTTCCTTTATCTAATGGGGCATTAGGTGAAAGAGTTGGCAGGCCATGTTACGTTTGTTTAAGAATTTGGTTCAGCCATGTTTGAAATACTGTATACCGTTCTGGTCGCCAGATTGACAAAAACATGTGGATACTTTGAAGTGGCTGCACAGGAGCTGGTATGGAGGGCGTCATGAAGGGAGGTTGAGTAGCTTATGATTATTTTCATTATAAAGACGGAGGTTGACAATAGTTACAAAACCATGAGACGTATATTCAGGGTAAAAAGCAACAAGGCTTTTCCCCAGAGTGGGAGATTCAATTACCGGGAGTCACGAGTTCAACATGACAAGGGAAATGATTAAGTGAGATATGTTGTGGAACCTTCTTTACCGAGAAGTTGTGGAAGCGTGGATCGCATTGCCAGCGGAAGTGGTCGGGGTGGGAACGATAGCGTCATTTTGTATTATGCAGACGTAAACATGAATGGGCAGGGTGCAGAGGGATAAAGATTTTTTAAAAAGCCGACAGGTATAAATAAAGGATCTCGAATAGCACAGGCTGACAGAACCGAAGGGACTGTTGCTATGTTGTACTTTCTTTGCTCTGATTTTTTTCTTTGAATGTCAATTTACCATAAATCCATCCAACGGGTAGACACAACAGAAATGGAAGCATAGCGATAGACAACAGGTTTGTGGTTTCACTGTTGGATGTTAATATGGAATCCTTGCCTCTTGGAACATGATGTTGACAATGGACATATCAAACAAAACGTGCAGAAAGGAAATTTCTTGGTACTTCCTTATAATGACTTTTATAATACGTAAGATGCCAAGAAAAGCTTGTTTTGACGAAAGTGCAGATAAGCGCAATCGAAAACATATCAGAAGAAACATCCAAAAAATCTCTTTAAATGGCCGGCGGACTAGGTTTAATGAATGGCTCCCATCCTGTCCTACGTCTTATGGCGATCTAGCAACATGCTTCAAATGGGTGTTGCGGCCTTTGACAAAAGGAACAATACCTGCTGAGTCACATATTCAAGCCCTTGTCATGCTACATTAAATCTTGTCTGCATCCTGACACTCTTCATCATTATTCCATAGCGTGGTCGTCTCGTTGGAGTATCGTCTCGTGGCAGAGCGGATATTGATTGACAAATTGGAAAACAGCACAACCCATATTCATGATCCAGTCCTTTCGCAATTGAAACGGAGGATGCAATTACTCCAGTTATTGCTGAGAGGCTTCAAGTCACATTTTGGAGTGGATGCGAACTTTTAAATATCTGACTTCAAGATTCCAAAAGAAAACTGCATAATTCCTATTACACAATTTGCTATCCTATTTTGTCATTTGCAAATTCTAGGAAATAACTGGTGACGACTGTTTGAGGATAAATACACATCTGACATGTTGCAAGTTTTTTTTGACGTCCTTTGTTAGAGTCACGACCACTGAAAATGACCATAGAGCACAGAATAGGACAGCAGAGTACCTTTTGTTCAGAAGTGATCTGACGTATTAACCGGTCATAAAAGGCTGCAACTTTGGAATATAATGCAATAATTCTGAAAATTACGGACTTTGTATCGATATGACGAATACAATTGTTCTCTGTCGAACAAACGTCGACGTCAATGAGTTTATTAGAAAACTTTCTTTTTAATAATTCATTCTGGCATTAATCCGTGACCAGCTGACTTGGGGCTTGTGATCGCTTCAAAAGGCACGATGTACTCAGGGTTGATCACCGTAAAGATAAAATGACGAGCAGATAAAGGAATTTTTCAATCATTGTTGGGGAAAGGATGATTAGATTAGTGAATGCTGTGGGGCCTGAGTACCCAATGCTCTGCGAGAAACATATGGAGACACAGAACATTCTTCACGAAGTTAAACTTTGTCATGTTGCCGCCCTTACCTGGTGTCATTATCCTAACTAATCGTATTAGCTTACGTTGTCTTTCAGACTAATCATTTTCTGCCACAATGGCCTTCTACCTTACACTTAACCTATCACATTTCACAACGATTATTTTAAGCTTTAGCTCATCTGTCACGTGATTTGACTAGCCTATCATATTATGTGTCCATTACTCTCAGCATAAGCTCATCTATTGCTCGTCTGTTACATGATTCTATGCATTGCTTCGTCAATTTAAACATACAACTGCCAAAGTAATTTTCATATTAGATGATTCTATGCATTGCACTATTAATCTAAACATACAACGGCCAAACTAATTTCCATATATTCCCCCCTTTGAGATCTATTGGTCTGACGTAGAGAAAGAATACAATGAGCTGGAGGAGTAAAGGCCAAACTGGTAGTTACAGTCCCAAAAGCGGGAAGGAATAATTCCACGATCCAATTTTCAAAGGATTCTCCTCCGTGCCTGGTGTCAATGGGCCAAAAACACGTCACTCAATATCCAGAATAGGAAAAATAACCCAAAGACTCTCACAATCTAAGCTCGCATATGACACAAATTTATTCAGGCGTATTTGTCTGGAAAAGGCTTCAGCACGTCAGTAGTTATGAGATCATAATAATTCAGCGTTGGAGTATTATTTGAAGAGGGAGATGTTCGGCAGAACCACAGGAAACTGCCGTGCAGTGAGACGTACTAAAACAAGTCTCAGAAGAGGTATAGCACAGCAAGAGACAACTGCAACAATATTCATCATGATACCTGCAACAATCCCAATCTTGGCGAGTCAAGCTCCCCATCCATACTAAACGCCATCCAGCCAGTGAAAAAAACTGATGGCCGGGCCCTGCATTTTCCTTAAGCTCTTGTCTGAGATACTTCAGCTTATCCGTCGCCTTAATAAATGTTCCCTCCATGTTAGTATTATTGGATATGACGGTGCAGCAATGTTTCCCAAACATCACACCTTTTTTGGCTAACAACCAGTCCAAAGGCTATTTCACCATGTCGTTTTGGTAGTTGCATCCAATTGCTCCTCCAAGGCTAAGAGGGCATGATCAGTGGAATTTATGAATCACTGCTTGTTTTAAAAATGTAGTTAATCCATTCTGCATTTTTGTGAAGTCCTGTAGGAGGATGAAGTGACTCCCACCCTGTGGCGATTTTGCTTCGAGCCTTGAATTTGAATGGTGATGCCACTTGGCTGACTGATACTATCAATTTGCATTGTTAGGTCAGGGGCACACTCCCGTCGCCGCCTGTGTAAGTTGTTCGTAATAGAGAGTCAATGTGGGCCCGTAGTGACACATCAACCTCAAGGTGGACCAGAACACGGGTACAGGTCAAATCCCAGCCAGAAGGAAGGGTCGGACCCTACCCCTCTTCCAAGCCACACGCCACCAGGTGTCTGCTAACGTGATGTGCAGCCAATTCAGAATGAACCATAGATGTGGGTCATGGCTTCAGAAGTTGTGACAGTCCGAAGGTGAACTGTGTCCCTACAATGGCGTACAAAATGGCCTACCGGCACAGAGACATTCCATCTGAAACAGTCAAATCTTAAGCCTTTATGCACCGTGAAAGTAGCCATGGGGAAGGTCTGATGTCTTTTACTGGTAGACTAAGCGTTACCACAATTACACAACTGTCGAAGTTGCTGCCTGACGTTTTCATTCCGTTGCATATACGTGGAATCCTGCATGAGGAGGCACCAGAGAAGGTACTTGTGTTGCACCGGTGATGACACGTCATTCAGTCAATTGGACGATGGGTTTGTTGTTGTTGCCTTTGAAAGCAAGTGGAAGAGTTATTGGGCAGAGGAGCAACGAAGTATGATGGTTTCGCCTCAGTGCACAGGAAGCAGTCCTACCTCGTCAGCAATGCTGCCGTGTAATTTGCCCATTGTTACCACTGGTTACTACAGTCAGCAACCATGCTTGAGGAGTGGGCTCCACACTCCTCATTCCTCTATACCGTTTCCCTAGGCTTTGCAGGGCATTGGCATTATCAAGCGAGATCCACCATGACTGGCAAGTCGATGGTCTACAAGTCTGTACACTCATAGAAAGGTTCACGACTGGGGAATGTCTCATCATTGACCACACCTGGACCATCCCAAGCCATACAATCAGGAGACAGACCACCTTTCACAGACTAATTTCTGATAGTCTTGGAGGCGTAATTATCGGAGAAAACCTCACTCACCAACTGCTCATAGTCTCGTAAAGGGGTATTGATTTTCAGCATGTTCCCTTCTGGCTCTGCAGCTCTTTCCTCAATCTCACCTACCTCAGCTCTGGTGTCAGTCAGCATCTGCGGGACAGCTCTAGTGTAACGTTCCTCCACTTGAACGGCGATGGGCAAGTCGGTGCTCAACGCGGAGGGCCCCTTTCTCCTCGGCTCGTTCCACTTTCTCCGGGAAACGCGCATATACCTGGTCTCCGGGTCTAATATGTCTGTCCTCTTTGTCAGATAGATTCATATATCACAGTTAGTTGTTGCATGTACAACTTAACATCTAGCTACAATTCTTTCAAGCTAGGTCCTTCAAACAGAACCCTCCATTTGGCACTGGCATGGTCGACTGGTAAGTATTTATTGCAATGGCACGTTTTTCATGCAATTCATCTACATGCGCGAGCAAATTAGTGCGAGCGGCAGCCCATTGAGCCATTGTACTTGCGTAAATTTAATTAAACTTAGATTTAAAAGTTCCGTTAATCCTTTACACCATGCCTGGTGACTGGGAATGATACACACATCTAAATCTCGGCTTGATCCTCAAATTCTGCAGCACCCATTTAACCACTCTTTGTATAAAGGCAGAACCATTGTCTGAGTTGATCTCTGACGCTGTGAGAAACTTGAGAATAACTTCATTCGTTAAAAATTTCACTACTGTGGCTGTCCCTGAGTCTTCAGATGGAGTTGCCTCTACCCATCTATTGAACCTGTCGATTACCACAAACATATATCTTTTTCCTCTCAACGTCTTTGTCATGTCCACATCGTCAATCACCACATATTTAAATGGTCCTTCGAACACAGGTATGTGACCTATAGGGGTCGAGATTCCGTTTTTAACATTATTCTGAACGCATACCTCACATTGTGAAAGGACGTAACCCACAGTCTTATTCTTAGTCCCAAAGTGGTTGCACTGAGTCCTGCCTGTCCCCACTTCCAGGGTCCTGACAGGAATGGGTTATTCAGCATTAATCGTTGAGCGGACACCTGAGGTAGGTTCTGCCCCTAGTGGGTATGCTGGTATTAATCGACCTCTTCCAGGTTGACACATGTGGTATAAGGTTCCGGAGGTCTCACGACATAATTGCTGTTTACCTTTAGCTTGCATTGTGGTTCATTCCAGTTCTCGCCAACCCAGTAGAAAACCACTTGTCATCACATTAGCAACCCGAAATTCCTGGATAAATTCATATGGTTTTGCCTGTTCATGTTGGTGACAGCAGAAGGAATGCATTGCAAAAGCATAGGGTTTAACAAAGATGAGTCAGCTTCTCGATCATTCTTCATTTTTGGGATTTATGCCACTTTTGTCAGACAGGTGGCCACTTCTTTTAGCCCTCTTACAAAAGTCATTCGGATTCAGTTCAATCGCAGAATTATGCTGCCTTTACATCTGTATCATTGTTTGGACATATTGAGCAAATTGGGCCAGTTTCTCCTGACAGGGTTTGGTTTAGGAAGAGAACTGTAATTCCCGCCATAGCCCCTTGTTTCAGATGGCTCATGCCACTAACCCCAATGACAGCAGCTATGAAGGTGGATACCGATATTGGATTCTGCATCTTCAGAGCACGGGAAGGTTTATTATCTGGGATGGGCTGGGAACAGTCAGGAGATATTCGGGGAAAATCCCCATTGCTTTCATCAAATAGTGTCTGTATGCCAGACATAGGCTCTGCATTATGAGTAAATGTAAGTTCTTTGTTTTTACAGCGTTTTTAATTTAACTTTTTAATATATGCATATTCCTCAAACTTAGTGTTCTTTTACATTCTCCCAGCTTTTTGGAGATACTTCTGCTGAATACACCTCTACCCGTATCACATGCAGAGTTATTCCAATGGCCAGTAAGGTGTCTTTTCATTTAGTATTGGCGTTATCCTTCCATTTTCTAATTACGAATGAATCAATGCTGATGCTTCAACTTAACCATGAGGTAATGACAGAGGTCACTGACAATGTGTTAAGGTATAAAACCAAACGATCCTGCCAATTAATACTGATTTTGCAATTCAGGGCTTATCCAATTGGTTTATAACTATTCATGAGTAGAATCATTATCAATAATTGAAAGATGGAAACTGAGCAAGCGACTAAAACATTTTAAAAGTCACCAATGTAAACTGGAAATTTATTTATTCAAAATTAAATTAAAAAATGTAAACTTCACATAGTGTCCAACTCTACAATCCATTATAATTGCTTGGTTCTAATCCCTGCATTCAAATCGCTGATTTGGTACCTTAAACGGTTCGGACCAAACGTTTCTCAATTACAATGCGACAGCATGTGAAAAGACTGCAGCTATATTAAAAGACCTTGTCTATTTGCATGGTATCAAAATACTTCTAATCCACAAATATTGGCCGAACCCAAACACACAGATATGCACAATAGGATTTTAATGCTTGTTACATGATTTTCACAGCATAATGTTCAACCAAAACTTATTTTCTCAGTGAGAGAGACAAATTAATATAGAATAAAGCTACAACTGGTACTCCATAATCACCAATGAGATGTAACATCCTCAGCGGAAAGAAAATAGTCCGAAACAAAAACAAATCATTTCTGCTAGAATCATTTTCTGAAAACTATATTATTGGTTTGTGATATTTAGAATCTGTCTTCATATTTTCAGTTTTACAATATTTAACGAATATTCAAGTTCACGTAATTCCTCCACTCAATCAGCAAATGTGATAGTTTGAGATGATATTCGTCAATGTTAGGTATAGTTTATTATTTTAAATGAAATTGAGCTGGGACCTGCTCTCATCCTAGGCCAGAATGATTCTGCACCTGAGGCCACGACTTAGTGTGGCTGATTTTACTTCCTTTAACCAATTATTTCATTCGTCCAACAAGTTGGGGTGAAAGGTGTGAAACTGATCTTTGGCAGCCACATGAAAATATGGGGAATTTGCAAGCAAGTTTGTGCTGATTTTAAATGGTCCAGGGGAAGACATATTTTTTTTTAAAAATAGGATCGTTATGTCGTCTTCGTCCATATTAAACTGATTGAAGTTAAACAGGGTTGGATTTCATAGAAGCATAAAAATGTGGTTAGTTAGAAGTTGACAGTAGAGCTGACTTGGTCCGTAAGAAGAAAGGGTGGGTTAATATTTCATTAGTATTACCATTTATTCATGAAATTGGTTTTTCATAATCACTGGTAGTTTCCTGAATCCCTCAAAGTAAATCGTCCTAAATTTCCAAAATGCAAAATAAATTCGAAACAGTCCTGTATGTAGCTCCAGAAATAAAAAAAAACAAACATTCAATCACCATCAACCAAAGGTGCATTCAAACTAGATCACAAACAGTTAACCTTTCTGAAAACTGCAAGGATTCACACGCACGGACACACCCACACACACACGCACAATTATTTGAGAAGAGCGATCATTCTTTTAGTATGGGGGAGCACTTTATCCATACTATCATCTTCATCCAGGGACTACCCTTCAGATCCTGACCATTATTCCATCTGCAATTAATCCCAACTGTCCCGTGCTGCTAAAGGTCAGGCCTTCCTCTGAACACGCTTTTCTACCCCATTTTGCCCCTTCTATGGCTCATTTTCCATCTGGGCCTATTCAATACTCCGTTTACAGTTTAGAAAATCCGCGTAGAGCTTTGTTCTTGTACTGTCCGAAGGAACCTGAGTTCCTCGTCTAAATTTCCCTTTGTGTTTTTGCCTTTTGCACTTGCCCCCAAAACACCTTCTCTGTTTCTGCCTTTCGTTGATTAACCCCTTCACACCCTCCCATCTCTGATTCAGTTCAGCTTTCTCGTCCTTGTCCTCAACCAATTCAATTTCTCCTTCTATTTCCACCGTTCCCTTTATCAAAGGTGATGGCTTTGTGTTTTCTGTTATCGAGTAGGTAGAAGCTTGCCCAGTTCGCCTAAGTCCTGACTCAAATAATATTTATCTTTCTGAACTCCACTTTCCACAGACTGCTTTTTTGTTCTTTAGCAGCCTGCCTGGTCACTATCAGCTTTTCTACCTCTCATCTGAAAAATGTTCATATTTCTGCCTCCCATTCCCTTTTGTACTTCCTTTTTTTAGTTTTATCTTCTGTTTGTGGTTCTTAATTGAAGTGAGCGGCATGGTGGCACAGTGGTTAGCACTGCTGCCTCACAGCGCCAGAGACCCGGGTTCAATTTCCGCCTCAGGCGACTCTCTGTGTGGAGTTTGTACATTCTCCGTGTCTGCGTGGGCTTCCTCCGGGTGCTCCAGTTTCCTCACACAATCCCAAAAAAAAGTGCAGGTTAGGTGAATTGGCCATGCTAAATTGCCCGTAGTGTTAGGTGAAGGGTTAAATGTAGGAGTATGGTTCTGGGTGGTATACGGGTCGGTGTGGACTTGATGGGCCTGTTTCCACACTGTAAGTAATCTAATCTAAAGTAAACCCTTCTATTTCAACCTGTTTATATCAAAGGTGCATTCTTTGGCCGTTCTGATCGAAGTTTCTGAGTTTTCTCCCCATTTTTCGGTGAAATTACAATATTATTTTTTGTGACTGGGAATTTCTTACTCAATATTTCAACTGTTCTCCCTTTGGTGATGTTTAAAATTACATCAGTCCAGTTATCATACTGTAATTGTCTTGATACTACTTAACAGTCTAGTGGCGCTTGGGAAAATGTGGTTATTCTCAGTTATTTTTACTTTAGTCATCTATTACCAAATTGCAGGCATTCAATTTTAATCAGGATCAATAATACTAACAATGACGTTGTCTTTCCTGACTTGTTCTGCCTGTATAGAGCCCTTCTATTTCTAGACCGGTATCCTCCCTGACTGCGCAAACAACTTAATTCCCTGCGGCATTATTCGCAATATCATCCTGCCCTGACCGTTCAGACTATCTTTACCGGCACAGGAGTATCCACAGGGACTTTCCAACCGTCCCATTCAGACCTGTTAATTTTCTCGTGCGGCATCTGCAGGATGGTCCAGCCTGACTGTTCAGACGCTCGTTACACGCAAGGTGGTGTCCACAGTGATTTTGTAACATTTCGTGTAATTCTATCTCAGCCAATCGCTTTGCTCTGCACTTAATCACACCACTGTGCAGTATTCCTGAATAATCCTCTGCGTCTCCTGAAATTTCAATTTACTACCGGACTCTTTGTTTCTTTGGATCAGAGCAACCTTTCAGCTGCTTTTCTGCACGTCTGCATCCCCGAGATCATCCCTTACTCAATAGAATGTAATCGAAAATATCAGAAAAATGCTCATATGTATTGAAGCTTCGCCAAACTTAATTCTGTCAGGCTCAGGAGGATCCCCAATCGACTGGGAAGCGCCGTCTGCCTGCTGCCTCTGTTCAGAAGTGTTTGTTTTCCCCCGAGTCTACTCGCAGCGCCAAATTTGTTGTCGAAAGTTTGTATGCAATGCTCTGTGACGTTCACAAGGAGGCACAGAACATTCATCGCGAATTTGAACTTTTACTTGCAGACAAAAGCTGAAACAATCAGACAATTGCTTCCTGGCAGCTCCCGATACTTGGGGCTCACTACTTTTTATAATTTTCTAGTTGCCGTGCTTATCTGGTGTAATGGTAATAACCAATCACACTAGCTTGCATTGCTTTTCTAAATTAATTATCCTCTGCCGCAATGGTCTTCTACTTTACACTTAACCTATCACATTATACTACCATCATCTAGCACATAAACTCACTTATCACATGATTTGATTAGCCCACCATATCGTGTTGCCATTATTGACAGAATTAACTCATCTATTGCTCATTTGTTATATGATTCTATGCATTGCTCCATCAAGTTAAACATACAACTGCCAAACGAATTTCCACATTACATGTTTCTATGCATTGCTCTATTAATCTCATTATACAACTGATAAACTAATTTCCTATGCATTGCACTATTAATCGAATTATACACCTGCCAAATCAATTTCTTCATCGACATCTGCCTTTGAAGTAAATAGAATTGTCAAAATATGATCCAGTTTCATTTTGATCAGGATTTTTTGTGCCTTTCCCATGGCTTAGAAAGGAAAGGACTTTTGTTGTGATGAATAACAAACCAACCTTTAATGTGGAATCTGTTTTTCTCTGTCAAAGAACAATTCTTCTGTAACTAGATTCGACTTTGCCTCTGATATACGGCGTGTAATATATGGTGAGAAAAATGCTGACAGTGCCAGACCGTCAAACTGTCTTATATATCGGGACTTCAATATTGTTGCTATTTCGGAGACATGGATAGAGCAGGGTGAGGAACGGATGCTGCAGGTTTCAGGGTTTAGATCTTTAATTAAGAACAGAGCAGAGGGATTGAATTCAAGAGTCGTGAAGTGATGTTGCAGCTGTACAGGACTTTGGGTAGGCCACAGTTGGAGTACTGTGTGCAGTTCTGGTCGCCTCACTTTAGGAAAGATGTGGAAGCTTTGGAGAGGGTGCAGAGAAGATTTACCAGGATGTTGCCTGGAATGGAGAGGAAGTCGTACGAGGATAGGTTGAGAGTTCTCGGCCTTTTCTCGTTGGAACGGCGAAGGATGAGAGGTGACTTGATAGAGGTTTATAAGATGATCAGAGGAATAGATAGAGTAGACAGTCAGAAACATTTTCCCCGGGTACAACAGAGTGTTACAAGGGGACATAAATTTAAGGTGAAGGGTGGAAGGTATAGGGGAGATGTCAGGGGTGGGTTCTTTACCCAGAGAGTGGTGGGGGCATGGAATGCGCTGCCCGTGGGAGTGGTAGAGTCGGAATCATTGGCAACCTTTAAGCGGCATTTGGATAGGTACATGGATGGGTACTTAATCTAGATTAGAAGTTCGGCACAACATTGTGGGCCGAAGGGCCTGTTCTGTGCTGTATTGTTCTATGTTCTATGTTCTATGTTCTAACAGGCAAGCCGGAAAAAGAAGGGGAGGTGTGACGTTGTTAGCCAAGGTCAGGTGGCTGAAAGAACTTTTGATGAGGAATCGTCTACTGAAGTAGTGTGGGCTGAGGTTAGAGGAGAGGTCACACTGCTTGGAGATTTTTATAGGCCTCCGCAGAGTTCCAGGGAGGTGAAAGAGTGGATTGGCAACAGTATTCTGTCCAGGCGAGAAAGGAACAGGGTAGATATTATGGAAGACTTTAACTTCCCCAATATTGACTGCAAATGCTATAACCTAGTTTGTCAGATAGATCAGTTTTTGTGCAATGTGTACAGGAAGTTTTCCTGACGCTTGTCGAAGGAGTGACAAGAGGGGAGGCCACATTGGATTTGCTGATAGTGAATGAACCAGGCCTGGTGTTCGATTTGGTTGTAGTTGAGCACTTTGGACAGAGTGACTATAATTCAGTTACGTTTTGTTTAGCGATGGGAAGTGATAAGAACATGCCACGGTCAAGAGTTATCGATGGGCAAGGGCAATTGTAATTCGATTAGGAAAAAATTAGAATGCATAGAATCGGTAGCAAAATGCAGGGAATTCATACAATGGAAATGTGGAGCTGGTTAAAGAATAGATGTTGGGTGTCCTTGATAGGTATGTCCCTATGAGGCAGGGAGGCAGCAAAGACAGAGGTTCACCTGCCTCTTATCTAAATTAATTTACTTCATCAGGTCCTCCCGATGTGGTCTTCTCTTTGTTGGGCAGACCAAATACACACTAAGGAACAGTTTCATCAAATATCTCAGCCAGACCTGCAGGGGCCGACCTGATCTACCAGTCTCCGCTCTTTTTAGTTCTTATTCCGACTCCCTTTCCAACATGGCCAGCTTTGGCGTCGTCTATTGCCACAGCGATGGCATTGTATACTGGTGGAACAACACCTCATCTTCCATCGAGGCAGCATGCAGCTCAGAGTTCTCAAAGCTGAGTGCTTTAATTTCAAATAACGTTCTTTCCCGTAACCCAACACCCATCATAGCCTCTCCCTTTTCCCTTCCATTCGTCTCATCGGTCCTTTTTTCTAGCCATCAAATTGATTCCTTTCTCCCATGTACCAAACAGGCTGTACCCTCTACCTGTGCTCACCCATCCCCACCTCACCACCCTGTCCGCCCACCCCGTTTATACCCAGCGCCCGTTACACCGACCGCTAGTCCAGAAGGCGGGCTACACCCGAGAAGATACATTTTCCACCTCCTAATGCTGTCTGGCTTGTTCTGTTGATCCATCATCCTGCTTGTCCACCATGGGGACAGACAGTGACAGATACGGAGACACTGGTTCATTCACAAACTTACACACCATGCATCACGCACTGAGACAGATTGGATTCATACGCATAAAGAGAACAACATGAAGATCCATGTAACCGCAAACATAAACATACACAAACAATCACCCTCAAAGATTTGCAGACAGAAAACGGAAACTCGCAGCACCCAAAAACAAATTCACAAGCACATAGATCCTCTCACAGGCAAAGAGATCCATGCAGCTCGAAGCATGTGATCAACTATGTTTACAGAGACCTCGTCGATTTTTTTTTGTTAATCTGATATTGCAAAATCGGTTTTGTTTGCAGCTAATAACTCTAAACTGTAAGCTAAAGTTGAGTTTTAAACCACGTGCAAGTGTTAAAATGAAAACACAAGTGATAACAAACAGGGTTTTGTATATTCGGGAGTTCATGCTTGAGGTTCAACGTGGGCTGTGACCTGATCAAAAGATACTACATAGGAATTGGTTCGAGCAAAGTCTGGACAAGACCTCATATTAAAGGAGATGGCACACGATGAATGGTAGGTGGAATCTCATAGCAACGATCGTTGTTCTCTCAGTATATCGGCAGACTGCTAAATGGATTTTGGACAGCTGCATTTAAGAAGAACAATTCTTTGTTGCAATTACAGCATGCAGCTTTGAAAGCTCCCTGCCTAATATCCCCGGGAAGGCTCTTACAGTTTCAGAGAATAGAAAATGACGATACATGAGTTATGTCCTCTTTACTAGGTGAATTATAATACATACCATCATAAAAACAATCTGGAAGTAATTATCTATGCCTGCGGAACGACGCATCGTGGAAACCTGCCAAGTAATAGGGTCTGATTCGTGTTTATTTTTATTTGACTTCTCCCTTTACTGTGATTGTGTATCCTCCAGTCTTGCACGTATTCTGCTGAAAAGAAAGCCTTTTTGGTTCATTGCAATGACATTGTTGTTTAGCTTTGCGCAGCTGAATTTGATTTTTTTTTTGACTGAAATTTTTAAGTATTTTGATTACAGTTTATACAATTGCCTTGAATTGAGTATTCGCAGAGACTGAGGTTGGAGATTTTAAAGTCCGATTTGGATACTTTGCCATACATTTGAGGATAGCAAAATGTTGTAATTTGACGGTGTTGCAAATACAGTGGGAGAAAGGGTCACTTATTTCGGATGTCTACTTCTCTCTCATTGGAACCCACAAGCACAAGGAAAAATGCGCTAAAATGCAGAAATTTTAGCATGCGTGCAATCGTGCATATTAGCGTACAGATAAATGCACATATTATTTTCGTTCCACACATAAGCATAGATACTCAGGCACCAGCAGGCAATCACACAGTTAATCAAACACTAACTACAAAGCCTCACAGTCTTACAGTGATATACATAAATGCACGGAACAAAAGGCACATAAGTATGAAAACATCCAAAAGGATGCAGATGTCGTTGTGCACATCGACACAGATATAAAGACACATGTGCAAAAACAAATACACGTGCAGAAGCAGAGAAAGACAGAGGAAAGAAGTCCCAGCCAACCCATCGCGATTGTGATACCAATGAAAGTAATGTGGCAGAAAAAAGTTCTCTCACACAGAAAAAAAATGAAAAATGAAACACATATTGGCAAATTAATAAATACGGGCTTTCAAGTCTATACACAGGCGTGCGTGAACAAACATACATGGATATAAATTGGTGGAAAGAAGATAAGGACAGACGTATGCATTAACTTTTTCTACATGCAAAAATTAACACGCTCATCAATATATATGAATACAGAGAGAATATCACACAGTCACACACTGAGCACTAATACATGCGAAGAATGCAACATCTATAAATGTGAAACACATACGTACTCTCACAAGCAAGGTTGCATTCGCGCAGATGTACAAACATTGACCCACCTATAAATTCATTATAAATATGCAACAAAATATACATACAGAGTCCTGAAGAAGGGCTTATGGCCGAAACGTCGATTCTCCCGCTCCTTGGATGCTGCCTGACCTGTTGCGCGTTCCTAGAAACACATCCTTCAGCTCATACGCATAGAACCACTTATAAATGCAGAGAGTGATACATGCAGCAAATGCAAATGCAGCATTATTCATCATCGTAGCAAATGTCCACACATAGACAGCCGCAACACAAATACATGCTAAGCAGATGCAGAATCAAAGAAGAAGACACCGAGGACAGGTTTAGCATCAAAATAGTGCGATTTATCAAAGACACGGAAGAGGGATCACTGATGGACTGAACGCATTGATTGCAACAAATTAGACAGGTATAACCTTTTGTGAGCCAATGAAATTCTCAGTTACGGAATGGAATTTGAATTTTTTTAATCTTAATTCCAAGACATGCAATGAAGTTTCACTCAATTGATAACGTAAGCCACCTGTCACTTCGAAGACACATGTTAAGAGTTTCAAGGAAGGGAAATGTGGTCACAAATTCGGCATTTTCCATTTGGTAGGATACGGAACAGTTCGATCAAATCGATTCGCCAGTACGCACAGCAAGAAAATGTGATTTGAATTATGTACTTGTTGAACAAAACCTTCCGAGACAGCCCTTGAGCATTAACAGTTTATTACGAAATGGGGAGAGCACTGTCCAAAGTACGGCTCGGCAGAACTCCGAAGTACAACAGAACGTTGCAGGATTATACAGAAAACCAGGCATGAGCACAGACACAGGCTGACCGTTAATTACAGGATATCAGTTTGGTGTGAGGGGGTACTGAGTCAGATGACATCTCTCAAAGTCAACCCTAATTGATATGACACATTCCACAAGTGGACTGGAGTGAAATTTATCACATCACGTTTGTTGCAGGGATTTGCAAAAAATGTCGGACAGAAGTCTTAAGTAGAGCAACAACATATATTAGCAATATATCGTAAACTAAATGACGAGCTAAGTATGCTTCAGCAACTAAGCTATATGTTCCAGCAATACATCAGAGTGAGGAATCTAGGAGCAGGCAAACAATGGCGTCTTGAACAGATAAACTATACATTAGCGTTGCATCATAATGAGAGCAAAGCGAGGGGGCTTTGAGACAGGCACAGCTCATATACCAAGGAGTTTTTTCTGCTGGCTTGAGGGGCACTTAAGCAAAATTGTTTCTTAAACAGGACGGAAATAACACCCAATAAAATGGCTTCCACAATCGTACATTTTCTTTTGACCATCTAAAGAGCAGGTCAGGATCTTCAGCAAAAGCGTGAAGGTAGCGAGAGCCAAGGGGCTTGTTTAGACGTGGAGGTTCTAAATCACACAGGTAGTCCCACGAATCTGAAGGGTCAGCGCTGTTAGGGCTGGGATCTGGGGCTCAGGGCCTGTGCCAGTGAAGGGGGATCGTGACCAGCTGGGCTAATTATGCGATGAAGAGGAGAAGTGAGACAAAGCGCGCACACACTGCTTAATGAAACTAACAAGGATCGCAAGAAGAGTACAGACAACAAGGACAATGAGCACTTGTCGAAGAGCACTGGCCCAGGATCTGAGCGACGAGCCCAAGCAACTCCACAAGTCCCACCTGGAGCTGGGTTGCCACTGAGGCAGTGCTCTCTTGGATCGATTTATATGCGTCCACTCGAGTGGTCCTTGAAGTTTGAATACTGTGCGGGTGATTATTAGAACAAGATCCTGGCATTTCCACATAGGCTCCAATTTTCTGCGGTCCCCATTCTTAGGCTTAGTGTGCCTGTGACTATAAACATTAAAGACTATTAGTTTACGTATGCAGATATTTCCCACTTTTCTAAGGTGTTGTGAAAGTCGTGTCAGCCGTTGGGACGATTCATTGACTCAGTTCAACTACTATAATTAGACGGTATTTGTACCAATGTACTCGAGATAATTTCATAAGAACAAGTTAGAGGAAAGTAAAAAGGACCACCAGGCAAGAGAGTGGATTTGGAACCCTCCTTTCCCAAGTGTGTACAACTTTACACATAATCAGCTAAAACAGGCAGGAGCAACGAAGGAACACAAACTTTCACCGCTTTGGGCACCCATATCTTGGTTTGAGTGCCGAGGGAGCACCCTATTTGAGTTCATAGCTTGTGGTCTTCAGCCTAGTCTTACCGCTCTGACTGCTGTGCCTTACCCAGATCTGGCATTTCCGTCCTTACCTTGTCTCTGTGAGGATAAAACTTTCTATGTTCCTACAAGGCTCCGTAATCGTGGCTACTCCAAAAGCACAACGAGAGTCATCCTTTTGCTGGAATGCAGCATGTCAAACCTTACGTTAGCTCCAAGGCAGCTGCAAAGACAATTCTCTCCTTAGTAGCTACATTTCCAGTTGGTATGTTGGTCTCAGTTAACCTTTTCGGGGTTGGCACATGGGGCATAGGAATCGCTAGGTTGTTGGACGTCTTCGGTTTTGCTTGCAACCTCGATCGTGGTTTGGTCTCATTCTGGACATCCAAGTAGAAAATCACTGCTCACTGAAATTGCGACCGGAATTGTTAGACGAGTTCATCTCATTTGTCTGGAACATGTCGGCGACACCAGAAGGAATACATCGCAAAAGCATCGCATTAAACAAAGGTGAGTCAGCTTGTAAATTGAAAAGCTGATTGCCTGATAGAAATTCCTGAGCAGGCAACATATCGCAATATTGACCTCGTGACTCCCAAGGTTTGAGATTGCATTTCAGTTCATCACGAATATTTGCAGGTTGTTGTAAAACTCGTTCTAATGACTGTATTGAGTGGTACACCTGTATGTCATTGTCAGGGAATGAAGCCTTCATATCCTCATAAATACAGACGGGCCTGATAAGTGGCATTAACACATCCGTATTGTCCTTCGAATATATTGAGCAATTGGACTTGTTCTCCTTGCAGTCAGGGGCTTGGTTCATTAACATTCATCTGCTTATCGAGACAGCCTCGGTTGTGGATTACTCAAGCCACGTACTTTTATGATGTCGGCTATCAATGCTGGTCCCTTCATCTTCACAGAAACGGGCGGCACGGTGGCACAGTGGTTAGCACTGCTGCCTCACAGCGCCTGAGACCTGGGTTCAATTCCCGCCTCAGGCGACTGACTGTGTGGAGTTTGCACGTTCTCCCCGTGTCTGCGTGGGTTTCCTCCGGGTGCTCCGGTTTCCTCCCACAGTCACAAAAAAAAATGTGCAGGGTCAGGTGAATTGGCCATGCTAAATTGCCCGTAGTGTTAGGTAAGGGGTAAATGTAGGGGTATGGGTGGGTTTCGCTTCGGCGGGTCGGTGTGGACTTGTAATCTAATCTAATCTAATCTGTAATGTAATCTAATAACAAAAAATCTAATAATTGGAGGTGCGGAATCAAAGGTCATGTGGATAAGGCAAAAGCAGGATACTGAATGTGGATGATCAGCCATAATCATTGTCGTGGAAATTAAATCGACTGGACTCAATTATTGGCAAGAGCAAAGGAAGGAGCTTCATTCTAAATTCTGCAGAATTGACTCCATTACACTACGGGTCCGGGTAATAGAGACTCATTATCAGAGATTAAATACAGCACGAAAAGGGTTCAGTGAACTTTCACGTGATATTAGAGCAAAACCCCATGGAAGGTGATTGCCGTCTCCAGAGTGTTTAGGACACAGCAAGTTTGAGGGTAGTTTTAGACTTGGAACCTCCACTGGCTGAGTTGGACTCGCCAAAGACATGCCAGGCACGTGGTTTCTTGGTTTACGAAAACCAAGGCATTGAGGTAGACGCGGCCAAAGCGAGAGGGGACCTCTGGAGGTAAAAAGCAAGTCAAAGGGAAAAGATAACAGAGAGAGAGAGCTGAACACTTTTCCAGTTACACTAAAAATGGCAAGAGCAAACAAAGGGAGAGTCCACACAGGACTTGGAATGGCCAACCAAAAATACAATATATGCTACTAATTACGGCCCAGAATCTGTAAAGCAGTCAGAATTGTGGATTGAAGAATGTGGTTTTCCTGAGGGAGGAAGTTTTAGTAAACGACAGCTGGAAATATTGAGTTCGAAGTTGGAGGACAGGGAGAAAGAGAAAAGGAAGAGAAAAATATATCCCGTGAATTGGAGTGCTTATAACATGTGCAAGGCTGAGGCTGATATCAGGGAAAGGAAATCACAAGTAAAAGATAAATCAAATACACGGACGAACACCAGCACACATGCAGACGCGCGGAAAACAACCTCACGAAGCTGAACTGTGTTTAAAGTCCATTTCAGTTTCTGACCTTGATGCCTGCCCTCCGAGACCTACAGCACCCCTACATGATCCACTTGGCGAAGATTCCACGTCAGCGGCCGCTGCCTCAGGATCTGCTGGATCACTGATAGCCCGCCATACCCGCAACCAATTGAAGCAAGAAGCCCAAAAGAAGGACGACCACTCCAAGACAGAAAGGCATTCAGGGCCTGTTTGCGGTCACCCTCCGACGGATGATGAGTCAGACGGTGAGGGTACTGGTGTACGATCATCGAACCAGGTAGTTCTGCAAGCATCAATGGTTGAAATTTTAGGTCCAGAGGGGCATCCAGTGTTGGAAAACCGGCCATGTACCATGAAGGATCTGGAAAGTGCCGATGGGCAGTTGCCTAACTCACGCGAGGTTCGAGGTAATAAGTTCGCCGAAGAAGTTACAAAGTTCTGTAATCAGTTCCGTCTCACGTGATATGAGATGAGATGAGATGTCTCCTGGGACGAAAGGTAGATGCCAATGTCACGAAAATCAAGTATACCTGGCCAAATGCAAACCTTCATGGCAGGGTAGCTGACACACAAGCGGAGCAGAACGAAGACTTCAATGCTTTTGTTGCAGCGCTGGCAACCGCCTGTAGGGAGGCATTCCCAGTGCGAATGGACATGACCAAAATTACAATGTGTAAACAACGGGAAGGTGAGACCGTGTCCCAGTAACGTTCGTGCCTCACTGAAGTCTGTAATGCCCATAGTGGACTGAGACCACCCGACAACATCACTGCGGCAGAAACCATGCCTTATGAGGCACACCTGAGGACCAGCTTCATCAATGGAATGAAAGACGAAAAAGCAAAAACATGTAAAAGAGACATGTATTACCTAGGACACGAGAAAGCTGAATTTGATAGAACAACGCGCGATACATGCTGAAAAATTGCTTACCCAAGAAAAGTATAAGCGGAAATTAAAGATGGAACAGCAAGCACATAAAGCTCAGCTTACAGTGATGCAAATGGTCACCCAGCCGTTAGAGGGAGGGGCTGCAGGAAGACAGAGAGGCAGAGGTGGAGTTCGCGGCGCGGGCAGGGGTAGATCTGTTGGATGCTTTGTTTGCGGAGCAATGGACTGATGGGCGAGACAGTGCCAACACAGACAGCCTCAGTTGGTCCTGGAGGATGGTCGACAGGGTGACTGACAGGGGAAGGCTGAGGTGGAGACGAGAAGCCCACAACACACAGAATCAAGTGAAAGCAGCACTGCAACAACCAACAGGAGGGAACTGCATGATCTAGCACCTGGAGAGTGGGTAGTGGTGAAAGAATTCAGGAGGAAAAACTGGAAGGTGAAGAGGTGGCTTGGACCATTTTAAGTGATCCGTGCAACACAGACAGCAGTTAAGATCGCAGAAAGAGCCACGTGCACACACGCCAGACATTGCAAGTGTGCAGCTGGGCCTGAGTAGGCATCAGACAGCACCGGAACCATTTAAGGGCAAATAGTGATTAGAAGCCTCATAAAAAATATGGGCTGCCCCAGCTCAAACTTTTAGCAAGTGCCCTGGTCGGACTATTCATATGGGCTGAGGCATTGCGTGGACCCCACCGTACCATGGCGTTGACGAGTGTGACGTGTGCGCATGGGCTATGTACAGGTACACCCGAGCAAGTGACGATACCACCACAAAGCTCGGTGGTGTCTAAGGAAAGGTCTGGTGTTTCCTTAACATTGTTTGATATATAGCTACTCTGGCTCTGTATTTTTGTTTGTTGTTGCTGTCGTTGTCCTTGATGTCATAAGATGACAAAAAGATGGAAAACGTAATGGAAAATTATCCATTTACTGTGAAATTTGAAAGAGAATGCATTTCTAACGCCTGCAGTCAGCTTATCACTGTTCGAATTATGTCCACATCCAACACGAACTTGCGATAATCGAACTTAGAAAAAGCTGAAGAACTGATATGTCTAAGACCAGGGGATGAGAGAATAACAACTTGAATTCTCCCAGTCTTTGCCCTTGAGAGCGTGATAAGAAACACGATAAGTAAAGCATCAAAACAATGCTCAGAACTCCTTACATTGAGGCATCTGGCTTAGTGTAATGGAGTTAATTCGGCAGAATTTAAAATAAAGTCCCTTTCTTTGATCTTGCTAATAATTGAGTCAAGCCGATTTAATTTCCACGAAAATCATAATGAATGGTGGTGCTGGCTCGTAGGGCCGAATAGCCTACTCCTGCATATATTGCCTATTGTCTATTGTCTGTTGAGTGCTGAAGACTATCAGGACATATAAGGGGTTCACTGGCTCTCCTTGAATAACATCCCTTTCCCCCATCCATATCAGTGTCATCCCCATCCTGAAGTAGTGTCGGTGTGTCAGGCATAAGCTCAGGATCCCGATTAGTACTTAGATTCTTTTACAGCGCTTTTGCTTCAACACCATTTTTTATACATTCTATTACATCGCTTGCTTCCATTGCCAATTGGATGTGCAGTGCTCAATTTATCATATGGGATGGTTGAGGTAAACATGAGTCAATGTTGCCATGCTTTCAACTAATTATGAGGCAACAACACAGATGACTGAAAATGTATGATAGTGCATAAACCATTCAATCTTGCCAATTTTGTTAACGCAAGATGGAAACTGAACACGTGACTGAGACATTTCACTATTAATTAATAAGAACAAATAGATTTTAAAGTCACTAAAATGATTCAATATGCCTATAATTGTAGTCATGAAATTGTATCAGGATTGTTCTATTCGGAGAATATCACACTTAACTTTTTAAATCATAAGTTTTGTTCCGATTTAGTATGAGTTTTGCCTCGAGACTTCAATATGAAAGTGAAATAAACTCATTCCAGACCCAATTGTATAATATAAAATGCGCACTGTTTCGAATCCTAAAATCCATTATAAATAACCGGTTGCAGACTCTCCATGTGAATCCCAGATTTAGTTCCTTAAGCGGTTCTGATCAGTCATTACTCAGTCATTGCGTCATAGGGTGTGAAATGACTGCAGCTGCATCAATAAAGTCATGTCTACAAATGCTTTGTATGCACAAATGAAAACTTAATCCAAAGATACAGATATCAACAATACTATCTTAACTTTTGCCAAATGATTTCTTTCTCAGAAAACCATGTTGAACTGATACTTATATTTTTAATGGGGAAGGGAAATTAACATCGAATAAAGTTACGACTGACACTTTGTATGCACAAATGAGATGCAGCAGTGTAAAATTTAATTCTGTTCGAATCATGCTTTTGAAAACTCTATCACTGGTTTGGGATATTACATCCATCTTCATACTTAGAGTTTTACAAATTTTAAATATTATTTTTGTGATGTTCACTGCAATTCCTCTACTGAATGATCACACGTTAAAGTCTGAGATGATTGCCCTCAAAGTTACGATTAGATAATCTTGTTTAAGTAATAAACAGATACCTACTTTCAAACCGGAACAGAATCATTCTGCAAGCGAATCCAAGGTTTACAGTGGTACAACTTTAACTGACCTCACTCAATCCTTCAATTAGTCCAACACCTGGTGAAAACAGGGAGTGAAATCGATCTTTGTCAGAAGCAGAAATTATGCAAGAGTTGCGAGCAGATTTACACTTGTGTCAAATATTGTAAAATCTGAGGAGAATTTTTTGTTTAAAGATTGTAATGTCGTCTCCCGCCATTTTGAATTGGCTTGAATTTCATGAAAATAAAAAAAAAAAGTCGAGTTAACAATTGATAGTCTTGCCATCATAGTCTAGGAGAACAACAATCCTGAATCTCGAGCGCCAGGAAACAACCAGAAAAATTCAATCAACAACAAGCAAATGTGCATCAATAAAAGACCACAATAATGTAATCGTTCTGCTAGCTTCAGAGTCTCGGGGCTGAGAGGGTCTCTCTCTCTTCCTGGCAACAATTTTTCTATTTCAGTTTTTTTAAGATTCTGGTGATTCTTAGTGTCATGAAACATTCACATTCCAGAACAGTCAAAATTTGGGAGTTCCAATTCTAATAATGTTTTCAAGCCTAGGTGTGCGTGCTTCTATAGTAGTCGACGATGAAGGGGAAAATACAATGGAGAATGTAAGAGTCGCCCTCTGTGTCCCATTGGCTCAACTCAGGAAAGTCTGGACTTTCTGTGGCAAGCAACTATAAATAATGCATGTTTGTACAAGCCAATTAAACTTGTTAGGCACAAGAGCTTACTGGGCGTATTGAAACATGTCACAAACCTCAACATAGGTCCAATGATTGTTAAATGGTGTTTCACCGGTCATAATTCTGGGCAAGCAAGTTCTTTATTAGAAATATCTGTGAATCGTGAGATTCTTTTACCAACACTTGCAGTCCAGACACTAGAGCCCGGTTGAGTACTTGCACTCATAAAATGTGGAGAAGTAGCAAGAACTGTAATAGCTTTTTAAACAACATTCTTTCTCTGGCCAGCTTTCCTGGTCGTTTGGAAAGTGACAACAGCAACAATCCAGTTTGATTGGTAATTTTGGGATATTTAGGGGAACAGGGTTCGAGTCCCGTGGGAAGGTTTTGAATGTGTTCGCTGAACGCTGATTTTGATTGCAAATGTACGGGCTGATGGCTCTTAGCCACATTCATAAATTCAACAAGGGAAAAGATTTGGCGCAAAATAGCGACTCCCCAGCTCATTGGATGCTGCCAGACCTGCTCTGCTTTTCAATTACCACGCTCTCAACTCTAATCTCCAGCATCTGTAATCTTCACGTTCTCTAATGAAATCGCCTAACTTAGGTTTTGCATTTAGTTGTCTACCATCGCGTTTCAGCGTGGCTTTCGTGGGGACAAAAGCATGGGGTTCGGTCTGCACAGCAGAACAAGATTGCCTTGACCCCGTCACCGCTCTTTTGATCTTATGTGTAGAGTGGTTTGATCCAATCGTCACCTGCCTCGTCGTATGCGCAGAAACGTTACCTCTAGGGAAACAAAGAGGACACAAACAAAGACAAAACACACAAACTGTGGTTCTATAGCCAATTCTGAAGGACACCAAAAGTTAGTAGTGTTCAGCACAGGTTAGGATAATGTACTTAACCGATATCTGCAATTTTAATTCGCCCCATGCATCACTCCCATTTACACTTACGCAAATTTAACCTGTTGAAAGCACTAATTCATTTCTGCAGAAGACCCCGTAATGAAGGGGACCATGCCAGCTACACCAATTTTTCAAGAAAATCTTGAGAGGCAGAACTTGAGCATTGGCCTGTTTATTACAAGACTCATCATGGAGATATCCTCGGCCTTAAAAGTGGCTCGGTTGGATTCTGAAGTACAGCACAAAGTTACAAGATTATATAGAAAAGAAGACAAGACTGAGACACAGATTGACCATTAAAGATAAAGTGTCAGAATGGTCTGAGAAAGTACCGAATCAGGGGTCAGCTGTCAAGGTCAAACCTAAAAGATGCTACACGTTCTGCAGGTAAACAGCAGTCAAAGTTATCACCTAACATGCTATTATCAGAAGGTCCGTGACAAATGCAGGACAGATTTCCTTAATGTGACGGACATCACTTACAGGCAAAATATCGTTGAGAGAGAGAAGCTGATTGACAAGAGGAGGCGTCTTTGACCAATTAAGCTGGACAGACCAGCAATGTATCACAGTGGGAGAGGAACTAAGCTATGTGCGAGACAGCCACCCAAGGCTACATACCAAATACTATTGATCTGTCGGGTGAGGGGTCCTTCAACAACAGGGTTCCTTAACCAGGAGGGAAGCCATAGCCCAGAAAACGGCTTCCACAGATACCAATGCATAAGCACTTAAAATAGCCTGTTTTATCTCTTCATAATGCCTCGACCCCTCATCTGACAATGCAGCAAATGCCTTACTGTCTCTGCTGAAAACTTTATTCTGGAAAACCCATTATTCCTCGAATCACGACATTTGCCTAGCCAATTTTTACATTGAAATAAAGAAGGCTTCAACATATTTCTCATTACATCATGGTAAAGTTTTGACATATATTTAAATATCAATACCTTCTCTTTTAATCTCCATCCTGTTAACTTGTCTTTGTTGACTGAGTCGCAACTTTTCAAATTCAAATCCTCTCTCTCTCCCTCTGTGTCTCTCTTTCGTCTCTGTCTCTTTTCTCAGTTAAGAACACTTTTTATCTCTTTTTCCTCTCTCTTCTTCCTGTTTCTTCTCTCTCCCTCTTCCTTTTTCTTCTCTCTCTCTTTCTCTTTGTCTCTCCCTTTTATTTGTCTTGGACCTCCATTTTCGTCAGTTGCTATTTATCTTTTCTCTACATCTACTGCACTGATCTGTTACTCTGACACACGTAAATGTTTGAGTAATTCCCTTACAATGAGGAGAAAGTGAGGGCTGAAGAAGGGCATATGTCCGAAACGTCGATTCTCTTGTTCCCTGGATGCTGCCTGACCTGCTGCGCTCTTCCAGCAACACATTCTCAGCTAATTCCCTTACAATGTCAGCTTTACATTTATCATTAGTTTAACGCAAATCAAACTTTTTATAATTTTAAAAGGACTGCCTTTTTCTTTCGTTGTTCACTTACTTGGCAAATTTGATAATCATCTTAATATCGCAGAAGCTCTTTAGCAATTTTAAGAGCAATTCCCCTCATTTCTTATTTAATTACCCACATTTAATCACCGAAATTAGATCAATTGTGTTGCCTATGATTTATTTAATGATCAAGACACTAAAATGTTAATGCTTCAATCTCCTGGGCTTTTTCGGACTCCTGATCTATTCAAATCTATCCAAATCGCTGACTGGATCTTTTTAAATGTGTTCAAATCACGAATCCGTGACCCAAACTGTTCAAATTCTGGCTACGACCCCCTAAACTGTTACAGCACACGGTAAACCCCTTTGCTGAATTAAACTAGCAACACAGATAAGATTCATCCATTGATATCATCTGTTAAAATTGGACAGGCAAAGAAGTATCCCAAACGTCACTACTTAAAGTAAAAATTAATAACTTTATGTTCAAGTCTAATACAGAATTTTAACTAACAACTATTTATAACTCCTTTCTCTTCAGCCTGTCTTTTACTTCCCACTCCACATTACTTGTCCGATAAAAGAAATCCCAATTATAATTTACATAAAAAGGTAACGTGTGAAAATCAGGAGCTTTGCCGAATTTCCTCTGTCGATCTGTCTGTCTTCTTTTCTGCTTCTTAGGGATTCTGCGTCACAGGTCTTTGATAGATAAAAATTGCTTTTTTGAGAGCAATTCTGCTGGCAGTCTGTATTAGTTGGTGATTTGCTGCTCTTTGACATTCTGGCTAACTGTTTAAAATGTGCGATAGTTTTACGCTGAACTATCGATTTATTTCATTGTTTTTAATATTGTCAAAATAATAAAAGCAAACATGATTGCACTTTGGTACCTTGGATTTAATTTAAAATGATTGGCTGAATTTAAATTTGATTTTTTTTGGCTCATAGCAACTCACCGACAGGTGGCTATTCCAACATATGCTACATTTTACATTTTCCTACACCCGTGTCCTTGCTAAACGTTGCTAGTCTTTAAACTCGTTTAAAGGTACAATGCACCGACAACTTCTTAACAGTTCTAATGTCAGCTTTCAATATTGGGATTGGCATTGGCCTGCTTAGCCGTGTGCATAGACCCCACCAAGTGGATAATGGTAGAATAGATAACGTTCTGGCTCTCAGCTTTCTTCAGTCTTTGAAAGCAGTATTGAATGAGCAGAAAGCAGTTCGGAAGATAAATGGCGTGTTGAACAAAATTTCAAGGGGATTTCTGTAGAGGAGTAAGGGTCTCTTAGTGCAACTGTGCAGTGTCTTGGTGAGACCTCATCGCCGACATTGTGGAGTTATGAGTGCAGTTCTAATTTCCTTACATAGTAAAGCACAAACCTGACATTGATGGATTGCAGCAAAGAAAGACCAGACTGATCTCTGGGCTGACAAGCTTGTCGTGGGATCAGGTTTGGGGTCATATCCCCCAAGCTTTCGGAGAATGACTGGAGATCTCAGGGACAAACTCACAAAGATTGAGACACATTGGCAGCAAGGATGATAATTCCCCGGGCTTGTACTTCTAAAACAAGCAGCTACAGCATTAGGTAAAGGCATTGAGATTAGAATAAACGTCGGCACTCAGACACTGGCGAAGCTCGGAATTCTCTCACAGATGAGGCAATAAAAACCAAGGCATCGAATGTAAGGATTTCTGGACACGATAGTAATGGAAACAATGCAGGATATCGCTTTTGGGTAGAGGATCAGCCATCATTATAGTTAGGTTTTATAAGATGGCAGCTGAGTTCCTTTGGAACACTATGTTATACAAAACCATGGAATTCATGTCATGAAACGTAGGCGAAAAAACATGTCTCGGGCGAAATGCCACAAATCGCGGAAAAAATCAAAACAGAAGTAATGGTTACCTTAACACAGTGTCGTTCAATATTTAAATTATATATTGTAATGAAACATTTCTGTAAATGAAGCACTTTAAGACGACAATCACTGACTGCAGCATTGTACCTTTCACGATGCGCTTCATCAGAGAAAATGCAAACCGACTGAGCACATGATGCCTACACAGAATTCCAGTTCTCTGTAAATTTTGGTCCAGTGTGAAATTAAGTTCCTTCTAAATGTACAAGATATTACCACTTTCAAGCTCATTTCTCAGGCTTATCGAGCTGATTCCTTTCCTGTTGTAGCTGTGCTTGCATTTTCCTGGCAGTGGATTCTGAGGTTGCATTTTGCTGCTCAGTTAGCGCCAAGAGAGAGTTGTGTAGCAGTCAAATGGAGTTCGACTTATATATATATATATATAAAGTTCGTCAATTCACTAATTGCTTTAATCCACATCGTTTAATAAAAAAAAGTTACAGGAAAACGAATTGTATATTGAATAGTCAGCAAAATCCGTTGAATTTTCGTTGAATGTGAAGACAGAGCCTTCAGCCCAACAAGACCATCCAAATAGTAACTCATCCAGAACCATTCCCCTCCTACTCTACATTTACTTCGGACAAATACACCTTAGCGACATGACCCTGTACACAATTTAACATGATCAGTTCACTGAACCTGCAAGTGTTTTTGTTGCGAGTGGAAACCGGGGCACCCAGAGGAAACCCAGATAGCCACGGGGAGAAGGTGTAAGTGCGCCAAGATGGGATTCAAACCAGGGTCTTGTCGCTCTAGCTCTCTCTCTTCCAAACACCTCTGTCTCTTCCCATTCTACCACTCTCTCTACACCCATACAGTCTCACTCCCTCTGACACACTGTCGCGCTCTCTGTCCTCTCAAACAATCTCTTTTTCTTTGCACTTGCACACACTCATCTCGCCCTAAGTCTATCTCTCTTTCTCTGTCTGCTCACCGCACTCTCTTGTCGCACCCTTCCACTCTTTCTCACACACTTACACGAACTCCTTTCCTTCCCACTCTTTTTTTCTCCCTCTCCGGCACACTCTCTCTCCCATCTTATACTCTCTATCTCTACTCTCCATTCTACCTACCGCCTCCCACTCTCTCCCTCTCTCTCTACGTGCCTCGCATTCTCCCAACACCCGCTCGCTCTCCACCCCACTGCCTCTCTACCCCTCAAATATTCTTCTCTGTTACGTTTCCCACTCTCTCTGCCGCCCAAAATTATATCTCTCACCTCCACTCTCTCTATCTCCGCTCTCCCACACTTGTTCGCCCACTCCCACTCGCTCCCCATTTTATCCCCTCGCACTTTCTCCGACTGCATCTCTCTCACCCGACTATTTCTCACTCTGAATCTCACACTCCCCCTCTTCTTGCGTCCTCTCCTCACTCCCCATTCTATTTCTACCCTCCAACTCTGTCTCACCTCCCTCGCTGTCAACTCACTCTCTCTGTCCCTCATTCCCTCTCTCTCTAACCATTCTCTGTTTCACTTCCGTCTTCCCGTTCTCTCTGTCTCCAGGCACACTCTTTCTCCCCCTCCAATTACCTCCAACCTACACAACCTACCCACCCACTATCACTTATCCTCTACAACCCTCCCACCTCTCTCTCTATCTTTATCCTGCCATGCTTTCTTCACTAGCCCCTCTTTCCCTCACGCTCTCCTTATCTCACTCTCTCTGTCTCACTTAGTCACACACTCTTTCGTACTTTCTCTCTACACCAACCACTTTCTCTCACCCTTTCCTTGGTCTCACGCCCTCTCTTTCTTTCTGCAAATCCTTTCCCTCCATCTTTTCCCTTCCATGACTCTCTCTATCCCCTCTCATTCTCGCGATCTACAAAATCATTCTCTCACTATCTGCCTGCTCCATCTCACCCTCTCTTTCACTTAAACCTCCCACTCTGTCTCAGTCTATTCCCACTCCCCATCTCTCCTTCATTATCTACGCTCTGCCACCATCTGTCCTCTCATACCTTCTATTTTCTTGCTGTTTCTAACCACTCCCACTCTCCCTCTTCCCCCACTCTCTCTCCCCACACTCTCTTCTCCCTCACCCTCTCTTTCCTCCCTCTCGCTCTAGCCTTCACTCTCTCGATCTTCCCCACTCACTTTTCTCCCTCCCACTCTCTCTCCCCACCCTGCACTCTCCCTCTCTCACTATCACTCCCTTTCTCCTCCCTCTAACTCTGTTTCTCCTCTGCTCCCAACATGTCTCTCTCTCTTGCGCACCACTGTAATTCTCACTCTCCCAATCTCTCTCTCCCCATTCTCTCTTTCTCCTATCTTCCAACTCTGTCTTCACTCCCCAACTCTCTGCATCGCTGCGCGCTCTCTCTGCACCCCTTTTCTCTATTTCTCTCCAACCACTCCAACTGACTCTCTTTCCCTTGCCTCCTCCCATTCTGTCTCTCTGTACATCTATCATACGCTCACCCTTCCTCCCTCTCTAACACTCCCACACTCGCTTCACATCCACACTCTCTCCGAAACTCATTCGCTCTCTCACCCACACTTCCTCTCTAACTACCTCCCAGTAAACCTCTCTCTCTCACCTACTCCCTCTCCCTCCCATGCTCTCTCACCCTTCCACTCTCTCGATCTCCACCTCCCTCTCTCTCTCTCTTGCTGTCTCTTATCCCTCCAATTCTCGCTCGAGTTCCCATCTCCCACGCGCTCTCTCTTACCCATCTTTCGCTTTCTCTCTCCTCCCTGAAGTCTTTCTCGCTATTTCCTTCCTTGCTCCCTCTCTCTATCTCTTCCCCTCCAACTCTTCCCCTCTCCCCTTTACCACCCTATTTCTCCTCTCTCTCTCTTCACTGAACACTTCCACTCTCTCAGTCTTTGTCTCCACCTCTCACCTACCTCTCTCTCTTTCACTGTCTTTCTTCCACTTCACTCTCTCTCGCAATATCATTCACTGCCCCCACTGTCGCTCCACCTCATTCCCTCTCTACGCCCTCCTCTTTCTCTATTTCTCTCCTGTCCCACTCTCCATCTGTCTTCAAAACCTCCCCTCTATGTCCCTCCCACTCCATCTCTCCTGCCACTCTCTCTCGATGTCTCTCTCAATCCAAGAATCTCACTCCCCGCACTCCCACTGTCCCTGTATTTCCACCCATTAACCTCACTCACCCCAACCAACTCTCTCGCACTGTTTCCTCCAACCACCACTCCCTCTCTCCGCATGCTCCCACTCTTTCTCTCGTCCGCCACACTCTCTTTCTCTTCCTCCCTCTCTCTCTCGTACTCTCTGCCCCCAGAAACTCGATCTTTGTCCCGAGCACACGTTCTCTCACTCCACTAATGTCTCTAGATCGCTCTCCACCACCACCCTATCCTTACCCTCCCACTCGAATTCGCTCTCACTTTCCTCTCTGACATACTCTCTATAACCCATTTCCAATCTCTCTGTCTCTTTTCCTTTACCCCCTGCCACTGTGTCTCTCTCTACCCAACTCCCGCAATCTCTCTCTCTCTACCCCTCACACTCTTCCTCACTGTCACCGAACCTACTCTCTCCCCCTCCAACTATCTCCGCTCTGCTAACTCTGTCTACCCTTCCAGTTTCTCCGTGTCTCTTCCCTCTACCTGCACTCTCTCCCTCTTTCTCTCCGTCTCTCCGCCTCACCCACTCCCATCTCTCTCTCGCTTCCTTTCTCCTTTCCCACTCTTTCCTTCCCCTTCCACTCTCTCTATCTCCTCTTCCTCTCTGTCTCCACTTCCCATTCTCTGTCTTTCTTCCACCCTCTAACTCTCTCATGTCACTCTTTGTATCACCACACACCTGCCTCTTCACGTCCCACTCGCTGCAACCAGTGTCTTTCGTTCTCTAAAACCATCCCATCTCTCTTGAACCTACTATGACTCTCTCTCCCACTCTACACCACTCCCAGTCTTTCTCTGTCCGTGCGCCTGCCACTGTGGTGCTCTTTCCCACCCCCTTCCTCTCTCTCTCGCTCTCCTCATCACACACTCGCTATCTCCAAACCAGTACTCTCTTGCGCTCTTTGTCTCCGCCCACCACTCTGTCACATCGGTCCCTTCCTCTCTGTCAATTGGTCTATCTTTCTCCATGCTCCCCACACTCTCTCTATCCCCTCCGTGACTCTCTCTGCACCCCCTGACGTTCTCTCTCTACTGCCTCATCCTCTCTCTATCTCTGCTCCCATCATTCTCATTCCCTTATTCCCTTTAGCCCCACCCACTCTGTCTATATCTCCCCTTCCCATTATCTCCCTTTCTGTCTGCGACCCTCTGACTCTATCTCCAAACACAACCTCTCTTTCCCCTCTCTTTATCTACCCCACTCCCACTCTCTCTCTCTACGCCCTCACGCTCTCTCTCCCTCCAACTCTCGCCCTCCTCCTCCCACTCTATCTCTAGCTCACACTCTCTCTGTCTCTTCCCCAATCTCGTAGCACCCCACTCTCTCCCTCCTTCTCTCTAACTCTTCTCTGTCTGTGTATCAGTCCCCCAGTCTCTCTTCGCCCCTTTTCTCTCTCTTCCCTCCCTCTCTCTCCCGTCCCTCTCTCACTTCCCTCCAACACATTCTCGCTGTCTCTCTCTCGTCCAACCACGACGCCCTCTCCCCATCCTCTCGCTCTTTCTCTTTCCCCACACTCTCTTGCCTCACAATACGTCACTCTCTGTCCACTCAATCTCTGTCTTTCTCCTTCCACTTCCACTCTTTCTCGCCGCCCTCTTTCTCCCCACCCTCTCTCCTTCACATCCACTCTCTCTCAACCCCTACTGTCTGTCTCCCTCTCCACCACTTACTCTCTAACCCATCTACTCTGTCTCTACCTGTTTCTCAAATCGTTACCACGCTGTCCTTCTCTCCCTGCCCAACTCCCACTCCCTCTCCACACCCACTATCTCTTAACCAACAGTCTCTCCAACTCTCCCCCTACTCTGTCTCTCTAGCCCCACCCTCCCTGTCAACCATTCTATTCGCACTACGTCCTCTCTCTCCCCTTCCCACTCTCTAGATAACTGTCAGTCTCGCTGACTCCCCTCTCCCATTCTCTCTCCTCCACACTGTCTCTCCATTCTCGCTCCACTCAAACTTTCTCCGTCTCTCTCTCTCTCTCTCACTCACAGATGACTCTTTCACTCTCCCACTCCCCTCTCTCTCTTGCTCCCTCTCTCCCCTTCCCAATCTGTCTTTACCCCACTGTCTCTCTCGCCTTGTTCGCTCTCCCCCGCCCCTTTTGTCTCCCTCGTCTTCCCTCTTCCCCCTCTCTATCTCTCTCCCAACCTCCCAATCTCTCTCTCCAGCCACTCCGAATCCCCAACAACTGTCGGTCTCACCACACTCTCTCTAGCCTTCGACTATATCTCGCTCTTTACACCCCTACAACCTCTCTTGCTCAAACTCACTCTCACTCTCCCTCACTACACCACTCCCAGTCTCACTCTGTCGTTACCTCCCGCCAACAACTGTCGGTCTCACCACACTCTCTCTAACCTTCGACTATCTCTCGCTCTTTACACCCCTACAACCTCTCTTGCTCAAACTCACTCTCACTCTCCCTCACTACACCACTCCCAGTCTCACTCTGTCGTTACCTCCCGCCACTCTCTGTTCACTACCCCTCCTTCTCTCCCTGACTCGCACTCTCTTCCTCTCGCCCCTTCCACTCTCTCTTTTTCTTGAAACCAACCACTCTCTCTCAATCCTTCCTTCCTCACTCTGCCTCATGTCCTCTCTCTCTTTCTGCCTCCCCCACTGTCTCCCCATCCCACTCCCGACTCTCTCAGTACGCCCTCCAAGTCTGTCTGCCGACTATCTCATTCTCTCTCCATCTCTGTCCCCTCGTTAACACTATCTCTTTCCATTTAACCCCTCTAAATCTTTCTCCCTCCACCCTCCTCCTACTCTACCTCTCTGTATATGCCCCTTCCTACTCTCTCCAAACCTACTGTCTCTTTCATTGCTCTCCCTTTCCCACTTCCACTCTCCCTCTCTCTGCGCTGCAACTGACTCTCGTTCGCACTCTCATTCTGCACGACTCTCCCTCTACCACCTCTCTCTATCTCCTCCTCCCAAGCTCTCTTCTTCACCACACTCTCTCTATCTCTATGCCTCGACCACCAAATCTGCCTCTATCTCACCGTCCCAAAATATCTCACCTTCACTCTCTTTCCCCCTCTCCTCTCCGCCATTGTCCCTTTGTTTTCCCAACCCACTCTCTCTCTTTCCCACCCTGACTTTCTCTCTCTATCCTGCTCTCTCCCCAAACCAATCTCCTTCTCTGCCCAATCGCACTGTCTTTTACATCCACTATATCTATCTTCCTTGTTCCACACTCTCTCTCTCGACCCACAGCCATTCTCTCTCGAACCATGCTTGCTCACTATATCCCTCTCTCTCCCCTTCTCTATACCCTCTCCTCAGCCTCTCACTCCACCCTCATTCTCCCACCACTCTATCTCTTCCACCTCTCTCTCTGCTCTTCCTCTCTCTCCATCCCCTTTATCTTCCCTCCCACTCTCCCGCTCTCCCCTAACCCACACTCTCCCTTTAACTTCCTCCCACTCTGTCTCACACACACTGTCTCATCTCTCCCCATATTTTCTCACTCACTCTCTTTCTCTCACGCCGTCCGACAGTCTCTCTCTCCCTATACACTTTCTCCCCTTCTCTCTCTTTCTTACCCACTCACACTTTCTATCTCCCTCTCTACCCCATTATCTCCCTCTCTGTTTGTACCCCTCTTACTATTGCTCTTTCCCTCCCTCTATTTCTCTGTCCTTCTCCCTTCCCAAACAATCTCTCCTATTCCCTCTGTCTCTCCTCAACATTCTTTCATACACCTCCCAATCTTTCTCTCTCCCACTCTCTGTCTCCCCATTCCACTCTCTCTTCCCCCTCTCTTCCCTCCAGTCACACGCTCTCTTCCTCTCCAACACTCCCTCCGACACCCATTCTCTTCCTCTCCCTCAACTCTCTCTCATCCCATCTATCTGTATCTCTCTTCACTCTCCCTTCTCTCTGTATCGATCCCTCCTCCTCTCTCTCTCCGAGTCCCTCTCTCGCTCTCCACTCATTTTCCTCCCCTTCTCTCCTCTCCTCATCTCTCCCATTCTACCTCAATTTCACTCTCCCCTCTCTCACTGTCCCCACCATTTTCTCTCTACGTCACGCACTTGCTTGACCCTCTCTCATCTCTCTGTCTCTACCACCTCCCTCTGTCTCTGTCACTCCCAACTTCTCTCGCTGCACCCATTTTCTCTCTCCCCATCCCAATCTCTCTCCCCCGGTTTCTATCTCTGCGCTCAATCTTTCCCCGTCTCTCTCTCTCTCCCTGTCTCCCTCACTCGCTCTGTCTCTGTCCCATTGCCCTCTTTCTGTAGCTGTGTCTCCCACTCAGCGTTCTCTCATCCCCATTCGCTCTGTCTCACCAGTATCTCTCTCTTCCCTCCCCTTTCTCTCCCTTCAAACTCTTCTTCACCACACTCTATTCCGACCTCCTACTCTCTCTCTGTTCCACACTCTCGGTTTCCCCTCCCAGTTTTGCTCCCTCTTCCACTCTCTCTTGCTCAACCGCTGGCCCACTCTCTCCGTTCCTCGCTTACTCTTACTTCCTCTCTGCATCCCTCCCAGCTATCTCTACACCGAAAACATACTCTCTCCTTCTCTACCCCAATTAAGCTCTCTCTCTCTGCATCCCCCCCACACATTCGTTCTCTCCCCCTTTCTCAATCCCTCTCTCATTCCCCTCTCACACCCTCCTCCATCTCACTCTATCAATATCCTCCTCACACGCACTCTCCGCGCTCACTCTCTCACTCCTTCATTCCCTTTCACTCTACTCCTCCAGTGTTCTCTCATCCCTCCCTCTCGCTCTTTCTCTCATGCCCCCAATCTGTCTCTCTCTCTCCCCAACTCGCCTTCTCCCCTCAATCTCTCTCGCTCTCTTCACCCCTCCTAACTGTGTCTCTTCCCATCCCACTCTCTCTTTGTCCCGCCACTCTCTCTCACTTATCCACGCTCTTCCTCTGTCCATTCCACTCTCTCTATTTCTCTCCCTCCCCATCTAATTCACTCTTGCCCCATCCCACTCTCTCTGTCTTCCGCATTCTCTTTTACCACACTCTCTCTCGCTCTCTGCAGCAGTGCCACCTTCCTCCCGATACTAGTCCCATGTTCCTACTGTCTGTACCATCCTACTCTGTCTCTTTCTCATCCCTCATTTTCTATCTCCCCTTCTTTCTCTGTCTATGTCTCCCAACCCACACTCAGCCCACACTGAGTCCCGCATGCCACCCACTCCCTCTTTCTACTCCACATCTCTCTCACCCATCTCACCCTCTCTACCTCTCGCTCTCTCTTTCTCTAGCCACATCACCCACACTCTCTGTCCTCATTCCTCTCTCTCACTCTAAGCCCCCAAACTCTCTCTCACCTCAACTCCCTCCCTTTCCACTCTGTCTTTCTCCCCGCTCTCTCACTCTAACCCGTCTCTCTCCTCGCTCAGTCTCGCTCCCTCCTCCCAATCGCTCTTCCCTATGCTCCTTTCTGCCACCCCCGCCACCCACTCTCTCATCCCCCACACTCTCTCTCCCCTGCCCTTCCATTCTCTCTCACTTCCAATTTTTACAGCCCCTCACGCGCTCTCGCACTCTATGCTTCTCCCACTTCTCTGTGCACCACTCCCACTGTCTCTCGCTCTCTACTCCACTCGCACTCTCTCAGTATATGCTCCAAAACTTTCTCTCTTTCCCCCGACCACAGCTCTCTCTCTCTGTCCACTGTCACACTCTTTTTCACCCATCCCACTCGCTTTCTCCATTCCACTCCATCTCCCCTCCGTTTATCTGTCTGTCCCCCTCCCAAACTCTCGCACACAATCCTACTGCACCTCTCTCTCTCTCCCGCCGCCCATTCCACTCTTTACCTATCTCACTCTCTCACTCCCCCCTCACAATTTTCCCTCTCCCTCCCTACCACTCTTGCTTATTTTAATTTTCTATCTCCACCCAATTTCTTTCTCTTCTGCTCATACTGTCTCTCTTGCCTCTCTCTCTACATTAATCTCACTTCAGCTTCTCTCTCAAACCCTCATTGCCACGCATCTTACTCTCTCTCCTCTATCTCCGCATCACAGTCGCTTTCTCGTCCCTTCCCGTTCTCTCTCCCCATCCCACTCTCCATCCTCCCCTCACACTGTTTCTCTCTCCTCCTCTTACCGTCTCTCTCGCTCCTCCCACTTTCTCCCTCTCTCCCACCCACTCCCCTCACTCTCCTCCTCCCTCTGTCTTTCCCATCTCTGAAAGTCCACATTGCACTATACCACGTCCCACTATATCTCTCCCCTGCACAGCTTGTCCCCTTCTTCGCTCTCAGTCCCCATTCTCCCCCTCTCTTTCCTATCACACACTCTCCCCCACTCTCTCTCTCCCATTCTCTCTCCACTCCTACAGTCTGTGCCTATATCTTTCCGCTCACAACTCCCACTCATCTCTCTTTCTCACACTCTCTTTCATTTCCCCCTCCTATTATCACTTGTCGCTGACCCACTGCCATCTCTCTCTCACCCTGTCTCCCCAAACTCTACTTCTCTCAGCAACCTCTGTCTTCCTCTCTGGCATCTCGCGATCTGTCTCCCCTCTCTCTCTCCTCACTCTCTCTCTCTTCCAAACTTTTTCGTTCTGTCCTTCCTTCCCACTCTGTCTCCCCTGCACCCTCTCTCCCTCTCTCACATTCTCTCCGCCCTCCCACAATCTGTCTTTCTCCCCTGATGCCCCATTTCTCCCTCTCTTCGTCACTCTCTCTCGCTGCATGCATTCCTCCCACCACTCTCTCGATTTCACGCCCACTCTTTCTCTCAACTTCACTGCTGACACACTCTCTTTCTGTAGCCCCTCATAATTTTCCTCTCTCTCTCCTCCTTTCTCACTCCGTCTCTCATCCCTTTCTCACTCTCTCCCTATCCCACTTTATTTCTCTTGACCTCCTACCCTCTCACACACAATTTCTCCCCCAATGCGTTCTCTCACCCTGCCAAACTCTCTCCCTTCCACTCTCTATATTTTCCTCTCCCACTCTGTCTCTCCTGCACTCTCTCCTCTCACTCTCTCTATGTCATTCTTCCGCATTCCCTCTCTCCCCGCTTGCTCCGTCTGTGCCCTCCCACTCTCTCCATCCCTCAACATCTCCACGTGTTCCACGGTCTTTCTCTCTGCCTCCCCGAATGCCCTCTCTCGCTCTCTCTTTCCCTCTCTCCCCTTTTCCGCTCCCTCTCTCTCTCCCCTTTAATCTCCCCGTCCCTATCTCATCTTCTCCTACCCCACACTCTCTCCCACTCCGACTCCCTCTCTCCCCCTCCCACACACACTCTCTCCCCCTCACTCATTTCCGCCCATCCACTCTCTATCTTCCACTCCCAATCTCTCTGCTACTTCCACTCTCTTTCTCTCCCCTTCCATTCTCTCTTCTCCAACACTCTGTCTATCTCTCCGCTCAATCTGTCTCTACAGCAGCCTCTCGCTTCCCCCAAGCTCGCTCTCGCTCGCTCGTTCCCACTCTGTCCTCCCACTGTCTCCATTTCTCTCCATCTCCACGGTTCCCACTCTCTCTATCTCGCCCCATAAGTTCTCTCGTTCACTCTGTCCCTACACACTTTCTCCCTAGCCCTCTCCCCGCTTCCACGCGCTCTCTGTCTCTCTATTCTTACACTCCCACTCTCTTTCACGTCTCCCCCTCTTATTCTCCGTCTCCACCGCTCCCAATCCCTCTCTCCCCTCTCCCTCTCTGTCTCACTCTGTCTTTGCCTTCCACTCCCACTCTCAATCTCCCCACCTGTCGCTCACCCATTCTCTCTCCTCTCCCACTATCCCGTTTTCTCTCCACTCACCGCGGTCTCCCTCCCCAACCTCCTACTCTTGCTCACACATGCAAAACTAGTCTCTCCCTCTCCCTCAGGCACTCTATGTTCCTCTCTCCACCACACCATATACTCTCTCTTTCTGTTTGGCCCTTCCCACTCTATCTCTTTCTCCCCACCTCCAATCCCCCCTCTCTCTCTCCCTCTACAGCCCTTCCACTCTCTCTGTGTCTCTAACCCCCACACTCTGTCTTTCATATTAACCCCATTACACGCTGGCTCTCTCTTTCCCACTCCCACTCGCTCTCTGTCTCTCCCACTTCCTTCTCTCTCGCTCTCTACATCCCATCTCCCTCTCTCGAAACCTCTCACTTTCCAACTTCTCTCTGTCTCCACCTCCACCCTCAACTGCTCTCTCTCCGTCTCTCTATCACCCTCTTCTCTTCCTACTCTCTCCCTCCTCTCTCTCCCCCTCTCCCTCTCCCACTCTCTCCTCCACTCCCACACTCTCTATACGCTCCCCTCTCTCCCCACCTCCTCTCTCAATCTGCCCCCTCACTCTCTCTCCTCAACTGCCACGCCCTCTACACGCTCCCGTCAGCCCCCTCCCACTCTCTCGCTCTGTCCGTCCTTACTGTCTCTTCGATACTCCCATTCTCTCTATGTCCTCCTCATCTGTCTCGCTCTCCCCTCCCACTCTCCCGGGCACTCTTTGCCCCCTACCCCTCTCCCTTGTCCCATCCACACTCTCTCGCCCTCTCTCCCTCCCACGTTCTCTGTGGCTCTCTCTCACATACTCTCGCCCTCACTCTCCCCTCCAGTTCTTTCTCTCTCTCTCTCTCTATCCTCCTTCCACTCTCTCTGTTCCCCATCCACGCTCTCTGTGTTTAACCCCTCCCACTCTTTCGCTCTTTTTCGTACCCCCTCCCATTCTGTCTCTCCGCAAACCATCCACCTATCTCCCTCTGTCTCTCTCCCAATATCTCTCTGCACCACTCCCTCTCTTTTCCACAACTCTCTTTCCCCACACTCCTTATCTCTCCCCGCCATCTCTCTCTCGCCTCCCACTCTCTCGCTGCCTCACCCCTTCCCTATCTGTGTCTCTTCTACTCTTTTTCTCTTGATCTCTCTCTCCCTCCGCTCTGTCTGACTCTCTCTCCCTCCTTCTTACACGTTGTCTGTATCTCTGACACCTTTCCCTCCCTGACTCTCTCTATCTTCTGCTACCATTCTATACTGTCTCTCCTCCCTCGCTCATGCTCCACACACTCTCCCCACCTCCTTGCTCAATCTCTCTATCCACTCGCGCTCTCCCCGACCCTCCCCCTCTCTTTGTCCCCCTCCCATTCTGTCACACATATGTTTCATTCTCTCTCGCTCTTCCATCCTCACACTCTCTCTCTCTTCCCACTTTCCCCCTCTCTCCCCTGCACTCTCTCTCCACGCAATCTCCCCCACACCACCTCTACCGCGTTCTCTCTCTCCCCATCCTAATCTCTCTTTATACACCCCCCACACTCTCTCCGTCGCACTCACTGTCTCTCTCCCTCTTTTCAACGCCCTCTCTCTTTCCTCGACACTCTGTCTGCCATAACACGTTTTTCCCTCTCCCTCCACCCCATTCTGCCTCTCCCCTCCATTCTCTCTCCGTCTCCCAACCCTCTCTCTCACACTCTCTAACCCACCTTCCAATCCCTTTCTCTCAAAATCTCTCTCAATCTCCATCTCTCATCCTATTTTTTCTCTGTCCGACTCTTCGAACCTTTCCCCACCTCATTCTCTCTCTACTCCCCCTCCACCTCTCTCTCTTATTCTCTGTCTTCTCCTTTCATCTTCTGTCTCTCTCCCCCCTCTCTCGCCCCCTTTCGGTCTGTATCTGTGTCTCTGTCCGTCCCCACTTTCTCTCTCTCTGCCTCCTCCCACTCTCACGCTCTCTCTACCACCCAGTCTCTCTCCCTCCCATGCTCACTCTCTCTCCCCCACACTCTCTCTCCCTTTCTCTCCCTTCTCCATAATATTATTTCATTATCTCTCTTCCTCTGCTCTTTCCGCCCTCTCTCTGTCTCTCTACTCCACTCTCTGTCTGTCCGTCTGTGCTCCTCCAAGTCTCTCTCCCCACTCTTTCTCCCCTCTCTTTCGCACTCTCACCCCTACCCCTCTCTATCTCTGCTCCCTCACTCTCTCCTCTCTCTCCCTGTCCCTCTCTTCCCACCACTCCACCCCTCCAACTGGCTCTCTGTCCCTCAACCCCATTCTCTCTACCCTCGCAACTTGCTGCCTCTCCCTCCACACACGGTTTCGAACTCCCACCCCACTCTCTCTCACACCACACACTCACTCTGTCTTTATCTCGACTCCCTTGTCCTCTCTCTCTCTCCGTCCCACTCTGCCTCGCCTCCTCCATTCTATCTCCATCTCCCAACCCCACTTTACTCTCTCCACCCCCACCTTCCACTTCCTCTCTCTCTATTGCTTTTTCCTCAATTTCCATCTTCAATCCCATTCTCTCTCTGTCCGCCACTTGGCCTCACTCCCCATCTCGTATGGGTCACGGTATAAATCGCGGTGCTTGTGCAGCAACTGAGGAGCTGCAGCATGAAGACCAATTCCAGCACAACGGGATGAAGATACAAGGAACGTTACCCCAAAATACCACAGCGGTAACTGTGTAGAATACAACATTAACATTGATCATAACAGGATGAAATCGTCCGAGATCACAGGAAGTAAAATGATAAACATTTTTCTTTCTGAATGAACATCCCCATTGGTGTAAGCCCGAATTGAGATCCTAAAATAAATCCCTGTCCTCCAAGGGCTCCTAATCCTTTCCCCAATTTCGATAATTGCTAACACCTCCTCCGATGCACCACAATCCCATCTCGTCTAACAGCCTGTATTTCAATGTTCTCCTCGACAACGTTGTCATTTTGCAATGTGAATATTGTGGGGAAAACGTCCATTTAGCGTTTCTCCCACCTCCTCGCACTCCACGCATAACTCCCCACTACTGTTCTTGACTAGCCCTAATCTTTCAATAGTCATTCTCTTGATCTTGGCGTTCCTATGAAAAGATTTAGCGTTTTTCTTGATCCCAAATGCCAAAGACTTTTCATGTCACCTCCTGGCTCTTCTTAGCTTCTCTTTAGATCCTCCCTTGCTAACCTGTAAATGTCAAGCGCCCAAACTGAACCTTTGCGTCTCATCTCAACATTGGCTTTCTTTTCCGTCTTTAGAAGAGATTCAGCTTCTTGATTAAACCATGGATCCTTCATTCCAACACTTCCTCCCTGTCTGACAGATACATGCATACCAACAACACGCAGTAGCGCTTCCTTGAATATGCTCTGTATTTCAATTGTAACCATTCCCTGCAGTTTCCTTCCCATCCGCTATGCATTCTAACTCATGCCTAGTGGCATCAAAATTGCCTTTTCCCAGCTGTAACTCTTGCCCTCTGTCCTTATTAGTCTATCCCTTTCCATCGCTAAAGGAAACCTGACAGAATTGTGATCACTGTTATGAAAGTGCTCACCGACCTCCAAATCAATCACCTGAACTTGATTCATCACCCAGTACTAAATTCAACGTGGCCCTCTCCTCTTGTTCATGTATCTGCATTATGTGTCAAAAACCTTCCTGTTCTCATTGGAAAAATAACTAACCCATCTGCAGGACTCGAACTATTGCGTTTCTGGACAAATTTTGAGAAGTTATTTTCAACAATAACAACTGCCCTGTTATTTTTGTTCCTATTCAGAATCATCCTTTCAATCCTTTTCTCGACATCTCTGGAACTTTTCGGAAGCCTGTACAAATTCCCAACAGTGTAACCTCTCCTTTCCTTTTTATGACATCAGCTAAGTCGTCGAGACCTCATCAAGCGTCCTTTCTGCCACCGTAACATTGTCCTTGACGAACAATGCCATACCTCATCCTCTTTGGCCACCTTCCCTTTTCTACTGCATATCTCCCCTGGAAACCGCAACGCCCATTTCTGTCCTTGCTCTATCCATGTCTCCGAAATCGCCACTACGTCGAATTTCCAAATACCAAACCATGCCACAATTTCACCAACCTAATTCCAAATGCTCCTGGTTTTGAAGTTGACGCACTTCAAGACAGCTTCCTGCCAACTGATGCACTCTTGCATCTTGAATCCTAATTTATGATCTCACTATTCACAACCTACTGTACACATTGGTTTCCCATCCATTGCTGAATGAATGTTAGACCACCTCCAAGATTATTAGCCAATTCCACTCGCTCCCTCCCGCCACAGGATATTAGTACACCTCTGGTTCAGGTGCTGTTTCTAGAGGTCCCACCTCCCCCAGATGTAGCCCCAAATTTCCAGATATCCGAATCCCTCCCTCCTGCACCATCACGTAGCCATGCGTTCAACTCCTCTCGCTCCCTTTTCCTTGCCTCGCTAGCACGTGGCACGGGTAACAAACCAAAGATAACAACTCTGTTTGTTCTAGCTGTATGTTTCCATACTAGCTCCCTGCATTCTGCATGAAATCTTCATCCTTTTACCTAACTATTTCGTTGGTACCTATGTGGATCATGGCTTTGGTCTGCTCCGCCTCCCCCTCAATGATCCCAAAAACACGATCTGTGACATCACAAACTCTTGCACCTTGGAGTCAACATACTAACCCTCAGTCTCGTTTGTTTCCCATGAAACTCCGATCTTTCCACCACAATATGGAATCCCCAATGTCTAATATTTGCTGCCTCTCCCCTTCTCTTCTGAATAAGAGCCAGAAACCTATACGCTGTGCCTTACCCATGGTCTGTCGTCCCCCGCCCAACAGTATCTAAAATGCTATACTTGTTACTGAGGGGAATGGCCACAGGAGATCCCTGAACTGTCTACCAGTCCCCTTTCCGTCATCTGACTGTAACCCATCTCCTTTTTTTATCCTGTAACTGAGGTGTGACTACCTTCCTATAATTCGTCACGATTATCCCTTCTGCCGACTGAATGATCCGAAATTCATTCCGCTCCAGCTCGTTCCTTAACCTATTGCTGAGGAGCTGGCTTTGCGCGCACTTCCTGCAGGTAAAGCAAAAGGGACATTAGTGGTAACCTCTACCTCCCACATTCTATTGGAGGAGCATTAAAATGCCCAAAACGCAACTTTCTCTGTTCTAAATTCCAGAAGATATTATTGGAAAACGATATCTACGAACATTACCAGTCCGGCGCACAGAATGTATTTTTGGTGTGTGGAACAGAATGCGTGGAGGACACTAAATAAGTAGTGCTTCGGATAACGCAACCACACATGTATATTGCCTCACTTTCTCAGGAGTCCCGTGGCTGCTTCTGCTCAGTGTACGCTTCACCTATTCACAAAGTAAGTTTTGAAAAGCAGTAATTTATCTTGCTGGTAGCCACCTGGTCATAGCTCCTGTTGCTCCTGTCGTGTAAAATTGGAGGTCATTGACGCTCGAGTTAAGTTTTTAAAACACCAATTTGACTAACTCTTTGCCAATCTTTTTGGCTGTGATATTGTGAAGTGAAACACACTCTGGAAATCTAGTGGACACTCCCATTATTTTCAACAAATAATTTTATCAACTTTTAGGTTGAGATAGGGATCCCAAACAGTCAATTAAGACTCTTGGAAAACGGTCCACAAATGCAGGAATAGGTACGAAAAGTGCTAGTTGTATTGCTACATGTGCTTTTCCAATTACTTGGCATGTAAAACGTGTTTGTAAAAATGCAACTGTATCCTTGTGTAGTCCACAATTGTTGGAGATGCTGGGGAGACAATGGCGTAGAAACTTTATGACTAAAACTGTAACCAGTGACACAGAGGTCAGACTCTGGATTCGAACCCTGCCACGGCAGATGGTGGAATTTGAAGTGAATAAATTATCTGGAATTTTGGATTTTATGAAGTGCTTGTCGATTGTCAGCAAGAACCTATCTGGCTCATTAATGTTCTTCACGGAAGCAACTCGGTCATCTTCACTTGGTCTGGTCTATAGATGACAGCCCCAGGCCTAATGCTGTTGACATTAGGAATGGGCAAGCAGCCTCTCCGCTGTTTGAATCTCTTCAAATGATAAAAAAAAAAGATCTGGATGGTCGTAGAGACCGGTAATGTACAACAACACATGGACTGCAGTACTTCAAGAAGGCAATGCGACAACAACTTCACAAACGAATCTTGTAAAGGAAAATAAATTCTCCCCCAGATAGCAACATGCATACCGTATTATTGAGTAGACATGATGACGACAATCACGGAAGAGAGACAGCAAGGTCATAATTCAATTTAAACCAAAAACGGGATGTAACCTACATGGGTATGTTACATAGGATTATGGATTCAAGACAAAAAGAAAGATGTTTACATCACATTCCATTCCTACCTCAGATAATCATCGACAATACTGGTTTTCCCTTTCCTACGACTTGTTGAACTCACTCCTTCTTCCCTTCAAAACAGACATTCCTGATACCAACATCAATCACACTGGTTTCCAGGTTCTTTCAGTACTGATGTATGGTCAGTAGATTTGCAATGCTAACTCTCAACAGAGGTTTCCATAACTGTGCAGTTTCACGAGCATTTTCCGTTTTATTTTTTCAGACCTCCAGCATCTTTTCATTGATTGTTTTAACATTTAATGTTGTCATTAAAGGGGATATTGTCATTGTTGACAAGGGCAGCATTTGTTGACCATCAGCAATTGACCTTTACTCTGAACATTCCCCGAGGAAGTATGCAGCCAAGCACATGCTAGTGTATCTGAACTTACTTTTAATCTTGAAAGATAATAATCTTTGCTGTCTTTAGCAAACGACATCACGGGAACAGCTAAGTTTTTATACAAGATCCTGCTTCCTTTCTGGTTGTTATTCGCGAAGACCTGGTTTTCTATCATTTGAATTTAATTTCGACCGTCATCTGTGGTTGAAGTTGAAACAGTGACGTCAGTGTAATAACGTGGGCCTCTGAATTGTCAGCCCAGTGACGTTACTACTCTAAATGGTGTTCCTGTCGTAAAGTAACTTCAGACAGAAGAACTAGTTCGTGCTAAAAAAAATTCAATTCCGACGACAGGCCAAAAGAGAGCTGGAACCGTTCAGTGTGAATTTTATCACGGCGTAGTTGATGGTTTATTCAGCAGAGGCGAGGACTGGGGATATTATAGAGTTGCTAGTGAACAAGTTTGTTGGTGAAGAGAACACAGAGACATAAATCAGTTCAGAGCAAATTGGATTTTTGAGGCTGTAAAAAGTTTTCTTCTCAGATGTTTGTGAGTGTGGCGGTCTGAAATTCAGGAATCATGAATGGAGTTCGTTAAAGAAACTTAAGACAAGAGACTTTGTCTTTTCCAAATATAAATTATGGAATAGAATTGAAGTTTAACCTGGAGTATGGAATTAATAAATGTCAAGATCTCGAAGGACTTACCAGGAACATCAACTGCAGTGAGGATGGGATATTAACCTGCTTGAATTAAGAGCAGTAGACCGTATTTCTGTTATGGTAATGCTTGCCAAGAAAGATAGGAAATGCCCAAGAATAAGTGCCTGTTGTCCATTGTTGAAACATTCCAGTCCATTGCTCCCAGATTCTGATCTCCCCTCCCCTTGTCTCCGCAGACAATACTCCTGGTGCAACAATGAGACGACACATTGAATGAAGCCCGTTACAAATAGGAGAACGAAAGCCTCCTTGATCTGTTTAGACTCCATGGAGACTGAAATCAGTCACAGTCACTGAAAAAAACATTTCCAGTTAAAACCTTTCAGTGCAGAATTTTTAGGTCATTGTAGTAACTGGACTGGATTGGATGGTAACATCGGTGGCCATTGCTGTCATCTTCTGTAGTCAATTGTCCTAGCGAAGCCGTGGCGAGACAGAATGATGAACGTTTTCTTTTTGCAGATTATATGATTATGCCGTCTTGTGCGTTTCCAATGCTGTAACCACCTGACTCCGAAAGCCCCCAAAACACACAATTGAGAGTGTTTCAGTCCAATGAACTCTTCTTCACTGGAAAACAAACTTCAACTTTTTATCACAGGATACGTTTGCCCTGACTGTACACGGGATGTATGCATTTGTCAAGAGTTTCCTCTCAATGCTCGAATAAGGAACCTTTGTAACTTCAACACTCAATGCGCTTCCATTTTGTTCTACAAACTGACAATTTTCATACTGCAGTTTATATCCTTTAAAGCAGCAATATGTACACACATTTACTTAGACCAAAGTCACACATGGCATTTACAATGAACTTCTTCATTAAAACCCTGGATTAATGAGTCAGTATCTGAATAAATGTGACACTGGCGAGGAGACAGAATGGAATGGTCACAGTGGCTATCGAGACTGCATGGGGAGTACAATGATATTCCCCAGTCATCATCACTCTTTCTGACAACTGGAATGAAATATTAAGGCAAAGCAAGGAAACCGAAGATATTTGGGAGATGGAATGCCAATCGACAATGAGCAAAACAGGATAACATTAAATACAGGAAATAATGTTTTGTACATACACTGTTTAAATTGCTCGGTGTACGATTTGATAATATTGCTCATATCTGCTCAGGGTACTCAGAATTGAAAACAAACACATGGTAACACAATGCACAGGACGTCATGGTGATTACAGGAGAACAACAATATAAATGTAGTGCAGTCCGAGCTGGTGCAGCCATTGTGAGCTGATTGACCACTGCCTTTGCTGCAATTAATGCATGAAACTCTGAAGACGCTGAAACAGGCCATTCGGCCCATCACACCTACCCAGACCTGCCAAAGAACATCCCGCCTCTCTCCACACCTATTCCTCATGGCTAATGCACAAACTCTACAGATCCATGGATAATATGGGCAATTTAGCATTGCCAATCCACTCTAATCTGCATATCTTCAGACGGCAAGAGGATCCAAGCAGACACAGGAAGAATGCACAAACTCCACATAGAAAGGCAGACGAAGTTGGAATTAATTCCGGGTCTCTAGCGCGGTGAAGTAGCGGTGATAGCAGCAGTGCGCCCTCCACAAAACAACCATACAGCCACAATGATATGTATTAAACGTTTCTGGACCTCTGCAGACTGGCTTGTTCAGTAAAGGATTTAGAGTCATAATCACTTTCCTATTATTTTGTTCCGTGAAGTGCAACTGCCTCCAAAATGTGTTTCCAAACAAATATAATTTCCTGAGGTTTGAGAATTTACACATTGTGCATGGGATAAGCGAGCGTGACTGAGGGAAGGAATATTGGAGATGGTGGATTGATTATGTGTAATCATTCAATCTGCCTTGGCTATGGGAGTAATGGGATTGTTAGAAAATAAACATACTTCTCTCTTCTCAAATCGAAACATACATTCTGTAACTAAAGATCAGTCATTACAATGTATATAAAAACATTGGAAGTTTTTTTTAAGTACAGATGCCGGAGGGGAGACTTGCTTCATACAATGTGGATATAACAGACAAAAGGCATGGATTTTTTAGCCCAGATTTCTATCCGACAAACGCAATTCCGATGTTTATTCCAGGTTCGGACAGGGCATATGAGGGTCATGCTGTTGAGGTTATCGATATCAATGAACTGTGACGAAGTATCATTGACTGGACGTCAACTAAATTCTGTTTATGACGTTGGGGAAGAAGACAGAAAAAAGAGAGAACTTGGGACATGGCTATTTAGACTGGACCGAGGGACAATAATATAATCCAGCCATCAGTCTTGGACCGTTATTCTTTACATCTCGTATGAAGGGCAGATTCAAGAATACATCTACAATGAGGAATGATGAGAGATAATATTAATGAAATTCGTTTATGTAACTGGAAATTAAACGACAAAATGTCTTTCTGTACATTCCAAATTGCAGAAAGTACAAAGAGGTAAGAATGTTAAAATACACTCGTAACGTTGATCTGCATAAATTGAAATGTGGATTACAAATCTCAGGATATGGTGGAATACTTTATCAATCATAGAAGGAAGCATATGCCAGGTTTGGACAGGAGAGATCAAATGAAACCTTTGAAAAGTATAAAGGCAGGAAGAATATACTTAAGAGGGAAGTAAGGAGTGCAAAAATGGGACATGAGATAGCTTCGGCAAGTATAGTTATGGAGAATCCAAAGGCATTTTATAAATGCAATAAGGGCCAAGATCAGCAAGGCAGCCTATGTGTGATGCCGCAGGAGATGGGAAGCTACGAAACGAAAATTTTCCATCAGTGTTTACAATGAAGAAGGACATGGAAGATATCAAATATGGGTAGACAGATGGTGACAACTTGATACATATCCATATTACAAATGAAGAGATGTTCGATGTCCAGAAACGAATAAAAGTCGACAAATCCCCAGGACTTGATCAAGCGTACCCTCTCTGTGGGAAGCTAGGGGAATGTGTGCTCGGCCCCTTGCTGAGATATTTGTGCCGTGGATAGTCACAGGTTAGGTGCCAAAGACTAGAGGTTGGCTCAATTGGTGTCACTATTTAAGAAAAGTGATAAGGTAAAGTTAGGAAACTATAGACTGGTGAGCGTGACATTGGCGGTGGGTAGATTTTTGGGGGGACAGGATTCACATGTATTTAGATAGGCATGGACCGTTTCGGTAAATTCAGCATGGCGTTGTGCATGAGAACCTGACTGATTATTTTGAAGAATTAACAAAGATTCTTGATGTGAGCAGAGTGGTAGATGTCATCTATATGAACTTCAGTAAGGTGTTCGACAGGGTTGCCCATGGGAGAGTATTTAGAAATGTTAAAGCTCATGGAATACAGTGAGAACTGGCAATTTGCCGACAGAACTCGCTCGAAGGTGGAAGACTGATGGTGGTAGCGGAGCGTTGTTTCAGACTTAAGTTGCTGACAAGTGCGATGCCAAAAGGATCAGTGAAGGGTCCATTGCTTTTTGTCATTTAAGTAAAGGATTTGGATGTGACCATATGAGGTTCAGTAAGTAAATTCGCAGATGACGCCAAAATTGGAGGTATCTGGAACAGTGAAGAAAGATTACCACAGAGCAGAATGAAATCTTGATCAGATGGTCTAATGAGCTGAAAAGTGGCAAATACAGTTTAATTTAGATAAATGTGAGGGACTTTATTTTGGCAAAGCAAATCAAAAAGGTACTTGTGTACATAATAGTAAGGTCCTGCTGAGTGTTGCTGAACACACAGTTCTTCGAGTGAAGGTTCATATTTCCTTGAAAATGGCATTGCAGGTCGATAGGATAGTGAAGATGGCCTTCGGTATGTTTTCATTTATTTGTCAGAGCATTGAATACATGAGTTGGGAGATCGTTTTGCGGGTGTACAGGACATTGGTTAGGCCACTTTTGGAATATTGCACGCAATTCTGATTTCCTTCCTGTTGGAAGGTTGCTGTCAAACCTGAAAGTATTCAGAAAATATGTACAAGGACGTTGCCAGCGTTGGAGGATTTGAGCTAAAGGAACAGGCCGAATAATCTGGGGCTGTTTTCCCTAGAGGTTAGGAGGCTGATTGATGATCTTACAGAAGATTGTAAAGCCATGTGGGGCATGGATAGGATAAGTAGACAAGGCATTTTCAATGGGGTGCGAGAATCCAGAACAAGAGAGCATAGTTTGAGGGTGAGAGTGGAAATGTGTACAAAGGGACGTACGGCAGAAATTTTTCACACAGAGAGTGGTGCATATATGGAATGAGCTGCCAGAGGAAGTGGTGGTGCTGGTATAATTACAGCATTTTAAAAGGCATCCGGAATAGTACATCGATTGAAATGGTTTAGAGGATATGGGCCATTTTCTGGAAAATGGGAAGGGATTGGTTTAGGATATCTGATTGGCGTGGACGAGTTGGACCGAACAATATGTTTCTGTACTGTCCATCTCTATGACTCTATGGCTCTAATCATTATTTTATCAACAACGGAGATGCTGATTTCCCTTCTGTGAGTGATCGTCCTCACCGAGATTCTCTACCTCTGTCTTTCACACAGTGTGAGCGTTATCAGTTAAAGCTGTTGTTGGCCAATTCTATTTTAATTAACCCACCTTCTCCCTGGAACATATCTATTGGCCCATTGGAATCTGTTTAACTATCAGCAACTTAGCACTGTAATATTATCAGAGATCAATGATCAGGGATCTCAGCCAGTTTCAGCATATTGTTGAAAGGATATGGCACTAGACAAAATGTTTGCAGTCCATGGGAATTGCTGGATAAAATTTCCATAATCTGTCTGTTCATGTCTATCTGCCATCATCCTATCTTCGGATCTATCTTATTTCCCCTTCGCTGAAGACCCCTTCCTCCCTCACTCATTCTGTTGTTCCCCTTTCCCTCCTTTTTCAGTTTATCTCCCGTCATTTTCTTTTCTCTGTTTAACTTTCACTCCCACTCACCCCCTCAATCTCCACACACACTCTCTGTCTTCCAGTTGTGCAGTTGGAGAACTCATGGACACACGATGGGCTGAGTGTCCTCCATCTGTGCTCTAATAATCTTGAGGTTCTCTGAACCTCAGTAAAAACGTTTAGGGTCTGGACAGAAAAACTGTTTAAGTGACAGTCACAGTGTACTATAATCAATTAGCTCTTCCTGTTCTTCTCTGATGTGCAGCTGCATCTACATGCCTGCTCAAACAAAACGGATTGAATGACATTCAAGCAGTCCGGATGACATTTCAATATTTTCCAGAATAATATAAGCATGGAAAGAAAAACAGGGCAGGATAAGAAATACCAGCAGAGCACAACGCATGTTTCCGAGTAGATCTCAAGATATTGTTGGATTACTAATCGGTTAGGTCAGCAGATGTTCTGGGCACCCACATCAGAATCACTACAAAATAGATGTTGGAAATTGAACTCAACAATTAAAACAAGCTCGAGTAACGATTCTACTGATAACTATTAAATCATCGTCGATTGTCAGGAAAACCAAAGAGGTTCACTGATCTCAGTCAGGGATGGAAATCTGCCATCCTCACCGGATCTGGCCGAATATCACTCCAGATAGACAACAATGTGTTTGACTCTAAGTCACCCTTTGAAAATGCGCAGCGAGTCATTCAATTGTGCCAATCATAACAAAGCCTCCAAGGCATGAAACTGAACAGATCACCTGGAATCGACCGGGACACCGCAGACGTCAACGTCCAAAACATCCCTGTCCATCCTGCAAACTCCTGCTGACTAAGCGGAACTAGTTCCAATATTGGGAGAGCTGTGTTACAGACGAGTCAAACACAGTCTGCCATTGTCATACTTACAGATTCATACCTTACAGACACCGTAAAAGGAAGTACCAATACCATCCCAACATGTGTTCCGTCCAACTGGCAGTATAGTCCCTGCAGATGTGGCAGCACAGTGAGATACAGACGGCAGGGAGTTGCTCTGGGAGTCCTAGACATTGACTTAGTGCCCCATGAAGTCTCGTGGCTTCAGGGTAAATATGGACAAGGAACCATCTTGCTATTTGTCACATAGCGTCCTCATTCGACTGATGAATCAATGCACCCCCATGTTGAACAACACTTACCGGGCTATTTGGAAGGACAGCCAGGAAGCAAAGGAAGGTGATGTAGCTGTGACATTCAAGGACGACATGAGGGCGGTGCTGAGATATAATGTAGGTTATATGCAGTTAAAGTTTATTTGCTTGGACACCAGCAATTCTAAGAAGGAAAATGCACCAATAGGCAGAGTCTATAGGCCGCCACGTAACAAAATCATATTGGGGCAGGCTATAACCAAAAATGACTAATATCTGTAAAAATGATGTGGCAATTATCATCAACGATCATGTCGATTAGGTGAACCAGCTTAGTCAGAGTAGCATTGACCAGGAGTTCGCTGAGAATATCCATAATAGTTTTCTTGAACAGTACAAATTGAAGCAACAAGGCAGCAAACTATCCTCGATATAGTCCTGCGTAATGAGACAAGAATATTTAATGACCTCATATTTAGGGATCCTATTGGAAGGAACGATCACATATTTTAGAATTTAAAATTCAGATGCAGAGTATGAAGTTAAAATCCAGTACCAGGATCCTGTGCATCAACTAGTGGGACTACCACAGGATGAGGGAGGACTTCGCTGAATTAGACTGGAAATAAAGATTTTATGGTGGGACAGTTGCCTCCATTTGAAAGCAATTGTTCAGAGTGCCCACCAAAAGTATATTCCAGTGAAATGGAATGATTGTAAGAAAAAGGGCAATATACTGTGGTTGCTTCAGGGAATAAGGCAGGCTATATAATTGAAAGAAATATCGTACAAAGTATCCAAGATCAGAGGGAAAGCAGGGATTTGAGGAAAATCCAAAGGTTAGCAGAAAGGGCCCAAAACGTGCTATAAAGAAAAGTAAGGCAGAACATGAGGAAGAGAAAAACTAGCACAAAACACAAAGACAGACCAAAAAAGTGGTCTGGGCGGCACGGTGGCACAGTGGTTAGCACTGCTGCCTCACAGCGCCAGAGACCCGGGTTCAATTCCCGCCTCCGGACTGTGTGGAGTTTGCACGTTCTCCCCGTATCTGCGTGGGTTTCCTCCGGGTGCTCCAGTTTCCTCCCACAGTCCAAAGATGTGCAGGTCAGGTGAATTGGCCATGCTTAATTGCCCGTAGAGTTAGGTAAGGGGTAAATGTAGGGGTATGGGTGGGTTGCGCTTCGGCGGGTCGGTGTGGACTTGTTGGGCCGAAGGGCCTGTTTCTACACTGTAAGTAATCTAATCTAATCTAAAACTTACTATAAAGTATAAAACAAAGTGCCAATTAGTTATGGGATATGGTGAAATGGTCAGGCAATGAAGAGGTATTTTGTGTCACTCTACACAGTGTAGGACACTAACTACATGCCAGTAATTGACAAAGAGACGAAGGTGAAGAGGACCTGAAAGAAATCATTATTGCAGAGGAGGTAGTGGATGGAACTAAGGATAAACAAGTCTGCTGGCACTGATGGAATGCATTCCAGAGCACGAAACAAGATGGCGTGAGAAATAGCAAGTGCACTGTGGTAAATTCCCAACTTCTCTGGACTCTGTGACAGTTCCAGCACATTGAAAAACAGTAAATGTGACTCCACTCTTTAGAAAGTATAGTAGACAAAATATGGGGAATAATAGACCACTGAACTTAACTTCTGCCGTGGGGGAGATGCTTGAGTCTATTACCATGGAAGAAATAGCAAGACGTCTGGGTAGAAATTGTAATTTGGGCAGTGGCAGCAGGGGTTCGTGAAGTGCTGGTCTTGCTTAACAAACCTTTTGGAAATCTATGAAGACGTACCGAGCAAAGTGGACAATGGTGAACCAGTAGATGTTGTGTATCTAAATTTCCACAACGCCTTCGACAAGGTGCCATACAAAAGGCTGCTGCACAAGATAAATATCAATGGCGTCATAGGTAATGTATTAGCATGGATAGAACATGGGTTGACTAACAGGAAGCAAAGAATGAGGATAAATGCGTGCTTTTCTCGATGGCAATCAGTAACTAGTGGTGTGCCTCAGGTATCAGTGTTGGAACAGCAATTATTCATAATTCAAATGGATGATTTGAAGTTAAGGACCACGTATAATGTGTCAAAGTTTTCAGATGGCAATAAGATGTGCGGCAGAGCGAAGTATGCAGTGAACTGTGAAACATTGCAGAGTAACTTAGATACTTCATGTGAGCGGCAATTGGCTGGAAGAAGGAATGCAATGGCAGTAAATGTCAGGTCACCCATTTTGCAAACAGTAATGGTAAAATGGTATTATTACTTGAATGACAAAAAGAAATTGCAGCACGCTGTTGTGCAGAGTAATGTTTGTGTCCTTGAGATGAATCACAGATGGCTAGTTGTGCAGTTGCAACATGAAATTAGGAGGACAATTAGAATTTTGAAATTCCTTGCGAAAGAAACTGAGTTTAAAAGCAGAGAGGATATGTAGCAGCTCGACAGGGTGCTGGTGACACCACACCTTGGGTACTGTGTACTGATTTGTTCTCCTTACATGAGAAAGGATATACTGGCACGTGAGGCATTGCAGAGGAGGTTCACGAGGATGCGTGCGGAATTTTGGAGATTGGTTGACGAGGGGACGCTGACTAGACTGGGATTATGTTCATTGGAATTAAGAAAAATGAGTGTGGTTCTTACAGAAACATATACAATTACAAAGGGGAAAGATAAGGTAGACGAAGACAGGACGTTTCAACTGGCAGGCGAAACTCGGACAAGAGGGCACAGTTTCAAAATTAGGGAGAGCAAGTTAAGGTCTGAATTGAGAACAAACTTGTTTACTCACGGGGTTGTACATGCATGGAAATCCTTGCCCAGTGAATTCGTTGACGCTATTTCAGTACACGTTTTTAAAGTAAAGATGGATATAATTTAAACAATGAAGGATTGAAGGGTTAGGATGAGAAGAAAGGTAAGTGGAGTTGAGTCCACAGAAAGATCACGCATTTATGTTATTGAATGGTGGAGCAGGGTCCTCCTGCTCCTATATCTTATTCTCTTTTGTTCTGGAGACAGCTGTCCCACACAAAACGGACTATTCAGAGACAATAATTTTAAACATCGTTCCCTGCACAACGATGACCATTCATTGACTGCAATATTAAACACAGCTCCCTGAACAAAACTGACCATTCATCGACAGTAATACTAAGCACAGCATCCCTTCAAACCACTCTCTCCATCTCGTCTTTTCATATGCTACCCCGCTCCGTCAATCCGCACCTCCCTCCATACCCTCAAAGCACAACGTCCCCGTGGCCCTAAATCACTCCCTACCCTCCCCAAGCCACTCAGCCCAACACCATTCCCCCGCTCCTTCAATCCGGTCTCTCTCCGTCCCATCAATCAACAAACGACAATCTCCATGTTGATCCTCTCCCTTCCCCGTCCCCAATCATCTCTCCCCATCCGCCACCTTAATCTGCCCCCTCCCCTCCACAAGCACATCATCTCAAAGCCATTCCATCACCCACTCAATCCTCCCCAACCCCGCCTCTCAACCTTCACCCAGCCGCAATCCCCTCAATCTGCTCCCTTCCCTCACCCCCAAAATCCGCGCCCTCCCCTCCGCAAGCCACTCAACTCAACACCCTTTCCGAATCCCCTCAAACCGCATCCTACCATGGCATGTCAATCCCCACTCTCCCCTCCTCCCTTCAATCCGCGCACAACCTGCCTCCCAATCCACACATTACCCGCCTACTCAAATCACATGCCCCCTGCCCCCTCAACCTGTTCCCGAACCCACCGACCAATCTCACCCTTCCCCGCCCCGAAAACCACGTCGTCCCCACCTCCTGAATCAACACATTCCTCCCCCTCCTAAATCTGCGCCCATTCTCCCCCCCACCCCCCATCCGCTCCCTACCCCTGTCCCCTCAGTCCGCATTCTCCGATGGCAACTTCAAAACACCCCTTGACACTCCCGTGCCCCTGGCTGTTCCCATGGACAATCGCAGCATGTCGGGATAAAATTTAAAACAAACAGCTGAATGATTGTAATTAGCACTGACTGAACGTCAATGCTCAGCTGTTTGACATTCGGAAAGTGAACTGAAGTCCTTCATTGCAGGCAGGTCTTCAGTTGGAGATGGAAGGCGATGTGGATCTTCACCATGAACGCAGCCTGGTGTCTCCACAGGCACCGTACAGCTAGATCCAAATTGCATCTTGGACGGTAACCTCCCGCTGCAGGCCTCGGAATCGTCATGTACTGGCAGTTCGTCACTTGGTGCGTAGCATACACGTGCGATTCACCACCGCCCCAAACACAGGGGACATCAGAGAACAGGGAAATCATACAGATGATATAACAGATGATCACACATCAGTATCGCCAGGGTGTCCCGGGGGGAATGCATTAGAACCTCCAGCGTGTCCCATGGGGGATGCAAAGGCATCCATAGTGTGTCCAGAGGAGATACAGCAGTGTCTGCATGGTTTCCCAGATGTAATGCAACAGGACCTACAAGGGTCCCAGAGAGGATGTAGCAACATCTACAGGTTGTCTTGATGGCGTTTTGAGGTATTTACATTGGGTCTAGGTTAAAACTGATTGTGCTTCCAGGGAATCCACTGGGGCTGTCAATATTCACACGGAATTTCATGGGCAGTATTTCACAGGAAATTCCCCAGAGTGTATCATCACTTACACAAAATGTTGTTAATGTTTACATGGGACTAGCGGTACTGTGTCAGAGTGCAACAGACATTCGCAGAGAGACCATAGTGTTTGCATGGGTCTGCATGTGATAGGTTCTGGATGATCACCAGAAATTATATTGGTATCGAAGTGATTTGATGGACAGTTCGTTCTGACGTCGAGGGTTGCAGGGAGGGTTGTATTACTAACTGAGCATCCCCAGTGACATTACAGTATCTATAAGTATCCTCAGCAAGACGTTCAGTATTAAAAGGACTTCTTTGGAATCTATCTGCGTCTGTCGGGGTGCTGGGCTACAATGTCATTGTTTACAGTGTTTCCACAGGAAGCGTATCAGTAGTTGCAGATAGCCCCAGGCACGTATCTCAATATTTAGTGCATTCATGGAAAGTTTACCTGTGTCCTCAGGGATTGTGTTAACATTGATAATGGTTGTATGCAGGGTAAAATGCATGGCATCTCAGTGACGACGCATTTTGGTCTGCAAAACAAGAAGGCAGTCTTTTGGCTGAATAATCCTCGGTTGGGAGAAGCGGATGTTTCAGTGACAACGAGCTGTTATTGTGCACAATTCACTGAAAGTCGCAGGGGCTGTGAAGGGAAATGGTATGTTGGCCTTCACATTGAGAGCTTTCGGGTTTAGATTACTCACAGTATGAAAACAGGCCCTGCGGCCCAACAAGTCCACACAGACCGCAACCCACCCATTCCCCTACATTTACCCCTTTACCTAACACTACGGGCAATTTAGCATGGCCAATTCACCTGACCTGCACATCTTTGGAATGTGCGAGGAAGCCGGAGCACCCAGAGAAATCCCACGCAGACACGGGGAGAATGTGCAAACTCCACACAGTCAGTCGCTTGAATTGGGAATTGAACCCATGTCTGGCGCTGTGAGGCAGCAGTGCTAACCACCGTGCCACCCACAGCTTCCAGAGTAGGGTTTCTTTCTGCAATTATGCAGGATCTTCATGAGACCATCACTGGAGTATTTTGTGGAGTTGGTTTCCTTCATCTGAGGAAGGATGTTCTGGTTACAGAGGTAGTATAACAAAGGTTTACCAGACTAATTACTGGATTGGTACGAATGAGGTGTGAAGTGAGATTAGATTCGGTAGGATGATATTCAGGGGAGCAGAGAAGAATGAAGGGGAATCGCAGAACCTACAAAATTCTAACAAGGGTGAGAAATGGTACATACACGAGGGATGTTCTTGCTGACCAGGCAGTCGAGAAGCAGGGGTCAGAGTCTACGGATAAAGTCTGGCTCAAACCGAACTGAGATGAAGAGAAACGTCCACATCCACAGAATGCTGAGTCCGGGAATTCACTGCCAAAGGAAGCAGTTGAAGCCAATGCATTGAATGTTTCAAGGAAGGAGATACGTTCATTTCTGGAGGTTAAAAAGAACAAACTGTATGGGAAGTCAACTTGAACAGGAGAATGAGCTGGATAATTAAGGAGGATTAAATTGAATGACTTAGCATTTTGAGGGACTGAATGGCCTTCTACTGTTGCTGTGTATACAGTTTCCTAAAGGAGGACTCATGCCCGAAACGTCGATTCCTCTGCTCCTTGGGTGCTGCCTGACCTGCTGCGCTTTTCCAGCAACACTTTTTCAGCTCTGAAGCTCCAGCATCTGCAGTCCTCACTTTCTCCTCTACAGTTTCATTATTGATTGTAAGATTCCTTTCAGTGTGGAAACAGGCCCTTCGGCAAACAAATCCACATCGACGCTGCGAACAGTAACCCACCCACACCCATTTCCCTCTGACTAATGCGCAATTCAGCATAGCCAATTCACCCACCCTGCACATCTTCAGACTGAGGGAGGAAACCGGAGCACCCGGAAAAAAAACCCGCATACAGGGGGAAAACATGCAAAGCCCACACAGACAGTTGTCCGAGGCTGGACTTGGACCTGGGATGCTGGTTCTGTGAGGCAGCAGAGCTAACCACTGAGCTACCGTGACTCCGTCAGGACAGCATGTTGATGTTACTGCATCCAGTCTGTTACCGTTGTAGGTACGGTTGCATCCCATCTGGTATATGTTACAAATACTGCTGTATCTCCTCTGGGACACAGTATAGATACCTCTGCGTTATCCTTGGGTCAGGCTTCAGGATCTGATGCATCACCCCGCTCCCCTCCCACCACCCCACCCCCCCCCCTCCCCCCCCAACGCCGGGACACCCAGTAGATGCTGATGTGTTATATACGGGACAACTTGTAATTACCATCGAATCTGCACAATGTGGGAGGAGGCCATTCCGCCCATTGGAGGCACACCAACGCCCTTCAGAGCATCCAACCCGAACACACCCTATTCCCATAAAACTGCATTTCCCATGACTAATCAATCTAGACAGCACATCATCGAACTGTGGGAAGTAACTGGAGCACTTGGATATCACCGATCGACAGAATGTTCGAAGTCCACATAATCGGCCGAAGGTGGATCGAAGTTTGGTCCCTCGGAATGTGAACGAGCAGGACCAGCCAGCAAGCTACTCCTCATTGTCACAATTCCCTTGGATTCCCTATGGACACTGATAAACTGTCCAGGGACAGGGATTTCTGCAACATTTTGCAAGGATTCGCTGTCATAATTTACCGACTCCCCATCCCACACTGCAAATGTTGAAACATTACTTGAAGTATTCCCTATAAATATTGACACACTCTCCTACCATTCCCTGGAGAATTCTGTCACGCTCCAAAGGAAGAGCCTTGAAATATTCACACCCTACCCAGAAAAACCGTTCAAATGCTGACACACTGCCCACAGCTTCATGCTGTAAACACTGATGCATCCTATCTGAAAACCCTGGGAATGTTATTAAATGTGCCTTGGAATCCCTGTGGTTGCATTCCTCGCAGCCCAACATTGCTGGGTTCAATTCCAGACTCGAATGGACGTGTGTATGGAATTTGCACAATCTCTTCGTATCCATTTGAGTTTCCTCCCAAACTCCAAGGGTATTAAGGTGCGTGGATTTGCCACTGAAAATGCTGGATTTTGGTTTACGGAGGTGGGATATTTTTCAGCATGTCGGTGGAGACTTGATAGATTTAATCGTCTGCTTTCAGAATGGAGGGATTCCAAGGTATTGCATTCCTGCCAAGAATCCATGAAAATGAGAACATGTGTAGCAGTGACTCCCTGTAAACGCCGATACACTGTTCAGGTACGCCATCTAAATCCTGGCAGTTTCACTGAATACCCTCTGTAAGTAATAATACACTAGAAGGGATCCCAAGAAAATACTCCCACCGTTCCACCAGGTACACTGCAAATTTTGAATCAATTTTCCAAAATCTCTGTGAACGCTGTCAAATGCTCCAAGGATACTTTAAATAAAGTTCACTCGCTGACGATGCTCAGTAGGTACTGCCGCCCTCCCTCACTTTGTAAGGGAGGATGAACTCTTGGAGACTGAAACAGGTCTATGTGATCACCCTGTAAATAGAACTGCAATAATGTTTACACTGTAGAATGATGCACACAATTCGCGAGGACACAGTGAATGCTCTCGCAGTTCCTGAGGTCTCTATAAATACTGCCTCAATCTGCGAAGACACCCTGGAAATTCTGTGACATCTCATGTAAGTATGAACACCCTCCAGTGACGCTCAATTCTGAATGTGTCCTTGGCGCAGCTTCAAAAAGCAGCTCCCTGTGGGCTATCTCTTTGTAGACCTGTTACACACTGAGCATTTTCCAATGAACATGCCCCTATGTGAATGATGACACACTGTAGGCGGTCCTGTTATATACACCCTCTGAGTTATTCAGTTTGAGCTTTCAAATTCCTTCGGAGACAATAGACAATAGACAATAGGTGCAGGAATAGGCCATTCTGCCCTTAGAGCCTGCACTACTATTCAATATGATCATGGCTGATCATCCTTAATCAGTATCCTGTTCCTGCCTTATCTCCATAACCCTTGATTCCACTATTCTTGAGAGCTCTATCCAACTCTTTCTTAAATGAATCCAGAGACTGGGCCTCCACTGCCCTCTGGGGCAGAGCATTGCACACACCCACCACTCTCTGGGTGAAGAAGTTTCTCCTCATCTCTGTCCTAAATGTTTTACCCCGTATTTTTAAGCTGTGTCCTCTGGTTCGGCATGCACCCATCAGCGGAAATTTGTTTCCTGTCTCCAGAGTGTCCAATCCTTTCATAATCTTATATGTCTCAATCAGATCCCGTCTCATTCTTCTAAACACAAGGGTATACAAGCCCAGTCTCTCCAGTCTTACAGTGTAAGGAAATCCCACCATTCCAGGAATTGACCTCGTGAACCTACACTGCACTCCCTGAATAGCCAGAATGTCCTTCCTCAAATTTGGAGACGAGTACTGCACACAGTACGCCGGGTGTGGTCTCACCGGCGCCCTATACAGCTGCAGAAGAAACTCTTTGCTTCTATACTCGATCCCTCTTGTTGTGAAGGCCAGCATGCTATCAGCCTTCTTCACTACCTGCTGTACCTGCATGCTTACCTTCATTGACTGGTGTACACGAACACCCAGATCTCTCTGTACTGCCCATTTACCTGAATTGATTCCATTTGGGCAGTAGTCTGCCTTCCTCTTCTTGCCACCAAAGTGGATAACCATACATTTATCCACATTAAACTGCATTGGCCATGCATCTGACCACTCACCTAACTTGCCCAGGTCACCCTGTAATCTCCTAACATCCTCATCACATTTCACCCTGCCACCCAGCTGCTAATTTGCTACTGTTATTGCTAATATCATCTTCTATATCATTATCATATATTGTAAAAACCTGCGGTCCCAGTACTGATCCCTGCGGTACCCCACTGGTCACTGCCTGCCATTCCAAAATGGAGCCATTTATCGCTACTCTTTGTTTCCTATCAGCCAACCAATTTTCAATCCAAGTTACTACTTTGCCCCCAATACCATGCGCCCGAATTTTGCTCACTAATCTTCTATGTGGGACTTTATCCAAAGCTTTCTGAAATTCCAGGTACACTACATCTACTGGATCTCCCTCGTCCATCTTCAGAGCTCTATCCTCAAAAAATTCCAGAAGATTAGTCAAGCATGATTTCCCCTTCATAAATCCATGCTGAGTCTGACCTATCCTGTTACTACTATCCAGATGTGCCGTAATTTCATCCTTTATAATAGACTCCAGCATCATTCCCACTACTGAGGTCAGACTAACTGGTCTATAATTTCCTGCTTTCTCTCTCCCACCTTTCTTAAAAAGTGGTACAACATTCGCCACCTCCAATCCGCAGGAACTGATCCCGAATCAATCGAACTCTGGAAAATAATCACCAACGCATCCACGATCTCTCGATCCACTTCCTTTCGTATCCTGGAATGTAGACCATCAGACCCCGGGGACTTATCAACCTTCAGACCTAACAGTCTCTCCAACACCAATTCCTGGCAAATATATATTCCCTTACGTTCAGGTCCTTCAGCCACTGTTACCTCAGGGAGATTGCTTGTGTCTTCCCCAGTGAACACAGATCTGAAGTACCAATTTAATTAATCTGCCATTTTTTTGTTTCCCGTAATATATTCCCCTGTTTCTGCCTTCAAGGGTCCAATTTTAGTCTTAACCATTTTCTTTTGCCTTTCCCATACCCAAAAAAGCTTTTACCATCCTCCTTTATATTATTGGCCAATTTACCTTCGTACCTCATTTTTCTCTGCGTACTTCCTTCTTAGTAATCCTCTGTTGTTCTTTAAAAGCTTTCCAGTCCTCCGTTTTCCCACTTATCTTTGCTATGTTAATAGATTGACACATACCCTGGATAATGCGTGTAAATAAAGAAATACTAATTTGGAATTCGCTTTACATACTGACACACTCCTCCTGAGAGTGTTTACAGGTCGTCTTTTAATCCCCTGTAAATATTCACACACACACAATTTTGAGTCACTGTAGGTACTGATATACTGTTCTAAATAAGAGTCACATCAGATGCAAAATGTTCACTCTGTTTCTCCTGCCACAGAGACTGCCAGACTGGTTAGACTACCAGCACATTTTCTATTTTCTTTGAAATTTCCAGCATGTGCAGCGTTTGTTTTTTGTCTTGATGTTTCAGCACTAATCCATTGCCTGGAATATCGTTCGATACTCTTAGTGTAGAAAACATTGTGAATCATTTTCTGGAATACAGTAAGTCAATCAATTCTTAAAGTAGGAATGATCACAGATTCAGTGGTACTTGCGAGAAGACATTTCTCGTTGTCTCAGTCACTCAGTCTGCTCGACAGATCGGAGATTGTGGCCATGGTTTCTAGATTCCTATCACCAGACACAGCTGATACCATGAATCATGTCAATCTCTTTTTAACAATTTGCAGTTAAAAAAGAACACCTCTTGTTGACATGCAAGACAGGATAACTAAATCTCATCCATTTAGTCCACTTCATAAACAATCTCCAGTCCCAGGAATGTGTCTCGTGCCCTTCGATAATAATCAATCCAATGTCAAAATGTGCCTCCTTAAGTGAGGGAATTAAGTCTGGACACATCTGTGTCTCTCTGGCTTCAGAAAGGTTCCACAAAGTACTTTGTTGGAAATCACTTTGCAATGGACGCATCCCTATTCCAGCTGTTTAAGTCACTTCATGTATAATTTGAAGACAAAGGAAATCTGTATTCTTGGAACATAATTCTGTAAGTGACAGACTGTTACACACAGTGCCTGACCCTCTCACAATCGCAAGCCATCGTCTTATTTAATATTAAGCAAAAAATATCATGTAAAGAGCCCACTCATTGTCCTTTTAATAAAATAATTTGCTGATAATGTGCTGTTTGAAGAAATGAAATACAGTGAGATAGCTAAGTGAGTGTGGCTAACTGATGAAACTGACTCACGTTAAATTTTGACTTCAAGACATCAGAACACAAAGATTTCATCCTCATCAAACTCACAAATAATATTCAATGTCAGATTTGCAGACAAAGACCGGAAGTATGCCGAAAGAAAAAAAATTATCAGACATACTGGTTGGTGGTGTGTTTGAGAAACATTCTCAGTCAAAGAACTTTGTGATATGTCAAATGTACGAAGAGCAATGACTCTCTGCTTCACTGAAGAAAAGCAGGGATGTAGTTCACTGGCTGCCTGATTTGCAGACAAAGGAGACATTTTCGGGGATATTCAGGTAAATTACTTTATTAGTGACAAACCATGCACACAACAACAGTATCTCACACCAAGAAGAGAATGGATTTTAGTCAAACAGAGACGCATCCCAAATTGACAAACTGGCCCATTTGCCAAACATTCTGCTGTTGGAACATCATGAACAGATAACCAGTATAGTAAGGCTTTTAAATTGTCCAACAAATCTACTGAGTCTTTCTCAATTCAACACGTGGCGTGACATCGAAACCATTCCTCCAGAACTACCCCTCTCTGAGGATGAAAGATCATAACTCAGCAGAGGCCTCACCTTCATCGCACTACACTTCCGGATTAACGAGTTCAACATGCGGCGTGACATCGAACAATTCTTCCACCGCCTTCGTCTCCGCGCCTACTTCTTCAACCAGGATTCTCGCCCATCCTCTGACGACCCCTTGTCCCGCCTCCAACACACCCCATCCACTTGGACACCCCGTGCTGGCCTCTTACGTGCCCTCGATCTCTTCATCGCCAACTGCCACCGCAACATCAACCGCCTCAACTTCTCCACCCATCTCACCCACTCCTACCTCTCACCCTCGGAACGTGCAGCACTCCACTCCCTCCGCTCCAACCCAACCTCTTTAACAAACCTGCAGACAAGGGAGGCGCGGTAGTAGTTTGGCGCACCGACCTTTTCACCGCTGAGGCTAAATGCCAGCTCCCGGACACCTCATCCTACTGCATCCTTGACCATGACCCCATCTCCCACCACCAGACCATCATCTCCCAGACCATCCATAACCTCATCACCTCAGGGGATCTTCCATCCACGGCCTCCAACCTCATAGTCCCACAACCCCGCACCGCCCGTTTCTACCTCCTGCCCAAAATCCACATACCTGACTGCCCCAGCCGACCCATTGTCTCAGCCTGCTCCTGCCCCACCGAACTCATCTCTGCATACCTCGACACGGTCCTGTCCCCCTTAGTCCAAGAACTCCCCACCTACGTTTGGGACACCACCCACGCCCTCCACTTCCTTCATGAATATCACTTCCCCGGTCCCCAACGCCTTATCTTCACCATGGAACTCCAGTCCTTGTACACTTCCATCCCCCATCACGAAGGAATCAAAGCCCTCCGCATCTTCCTTTTCCAACCAATACCCTTCCACTGACACCCTCCTTCGACTGACTGAACTGGTCCTCACCCTGAACAAATTCTCTTTCCAATCCTCCCACTTCTTGCAAACCAAACAAGTAGCCAGCATATGCCCCAGCTATGCCTGCCTCTTTGTAGGATATGTGGAACAGTCCATCTTCTGCATCAACATTGGCACCGCCCCCCGCCTTTTCCTCCGCTACATCGATGAGTGTATCAGCGCTGCCTCGTGCTCCCATGAGGAGGTTGAACAGTTCATCCACTTTACCAAGACCTTCCACCCGGACCTCAAATTTACCTGGACCATCTCAGACTCTTCCCTCCCCTTCCTAGACCTTTCCAATTCTATCTCGGGCGACCGAATCAATACGGACATTTACTATAAACCGACCAACTCCCACAGCTACCTAGACTGCATAACCTCCCACCCTGCCCCCTGTAAAAACGCCCTCCCATATTCCCAATTCCTTCGTCTCCGCCGCATCCCTGTAGGACCAGTTCCAATACCGAACAACCCAGATGGCCTACTTCTTCAAAGACTGCAATTTTTCCCCCAGATGTGATCGACGATGCTATCCACCGCATCTTCTCCACTTTTCTCTCATCCGCCCTTGAGCCCCGCCCCTCCAATCGCCATCAGGACAGAACCCCACTGGTCCTCACCCACCACTCCACCAATCTCCTTATACCTCATATCATCCATCGTCATTTCCACTACCTCCAAACAGACCCCACTACCAGGGATATATTTCCCTCCCCTCCCCTATCAACGTTCAGAAAAGGTCGCTCCCTCCATGACTTTCTTGTCAGGTCCACACCCCTCACCAATCCAACCACCACGACCGCACTTTCCCCTGCCACAGCAAGAAATGCAAAACTTGCCGCCACACCACCCCCTTATTTCCCCCCAAGGCCCCATGTGATCCTTCCATATCCACCACAAAATCACCTGAACCTCCACACATATCATTTACTGCATCCACTGCACCCGATGTGGCCTCTTCTATATTGGGGAGACTGGCTGCCTACTTGCGGAACATTTCAGAGAACACCTCTGGGACACCTGGACCAACCAACCCAAACACCCCGTGGCTCAACAATTCAACTCCCCCTCCCACTCCAAGAAGGACATGCAGGTACTTGGACTCCTCCATCGACAGGCCATAGCACCACGACGGCTGGAGGAAGAGCGCCTCATCTTCCGCCTAGGAACACTACAACCACAAGGGATGAACTCAGGTTGCTCCAGTCTCCTCATTTCACCTCCCCCACCTTGTCTTAGTCCCTACTCTCGAACTCAGCACCACGTTCCCAACCTGCAATCTTCTTCCTGACCTCTCCGCCACCACCCCGAGTCTGGACTATCACCTTCATCTTAACCTCCTTCCACCTATCGCATTTCCAACGCCCCTCCCCCAAGTCTCTCCTGCTTACCTTTTATCTTAGCCTGCTTGGTACACTCTCCTCATTCCTGAATAAAGGCTCATGCCCGAAACGTCGATTCTCCTGCTCCTTGGATGCTGCCTGACCTGCTGCGCTTTTCCAGCAACACATTTTCAGCTCTTATCTCCAGCATCAGCATTCGTCACTGTCTCCGAGGAATGTCAGGTGTTGAGTGACTTGTTAGAGGATTCTTCGTCTGTGACCTGCTATTGTTGCCATCGTATTTGTATGAGGAGTCCAAATGAATATCAGATGGATGGTAATCGCTAAAATGTTCTTATTGGAGAGAATGGGTATCATGTGGAAGACCTGATCTCCTGGCTCAAATATAAGGGAATTTTCCATTTAATTGCAGAACAGAAATTAGCTTGGAAATATTAGATTACAAGTTTAGATTAGATGACATTAGAATACATTGCAATTTGGAAACAGGCCCTCCGGCCAACAAGTCCACACCGACCCGCCGAAGCACAACCCACACATACCCCTATATTTATTCCTTACATAACACTACGGGCAATTTAGCCTGTCCTGTCGTAATTTCAACATTTTTACAATTTTCAGACCCTTGATTGTATCAGGCCACCAGTGCAGCACATTATCTCCAACTCTTCAACAGTCTAATCTTTCAGTAATTCACCCTTCGCAATCAGTGAATTTCCAATTAAACACATGGACGTGATACTGCCATCTAAACTTCCACGAGGCATAAAATCATGATGATTCAGGAATTCATGATTAGAGGTAGGACTCTGTGAAACCCTCAGGATCAGAGTGATGTTGATGTGGATTCCATCACCGTGTTCTGATATCTGAACACCAAAAAGGTGTATGGTTCACTTGCCTTTCATTGTTGAGGGACAGATGTTTAGAGCAGTACATTGGGGTACATGGACTAAATAATTCAAAGGACATTCAAGAATTCAATCCCAGCATCAGCGATGTTGTTGACGTTACACTAGTAGGAAGAGTCCATCTTAAAATCTAAAAAAAAAAGCTGTTCCTGAACAAAGGAAAATTTACCCGAATATTTAATTCCGGTCTTTAGCATTTACACATGAATGATATGACTCATGACTTACATACTTGACAATTCAGCTGATCATATGAATCTATGGCTCTGTGCAGACAGGGTTTGGTCAAGCTCTTGGACCTCCAAGAGTTTCATAATGTTTTCCATCCTCTCTTATCGCCGTTGTTGAGAGTTTTCAACATGGACACATTAGTACATTGCCAGATATTTGCCAGCTGCAACACGTTTAATTTCTAGATAATCCTAAATTTATCGTTGGTGTCCTGTAATGGGTGCATTCATACCAGATTCCATTACCTGCTTATTTATATTCCTGTGATTGAATACTCCCTGTACTGATTAGATTAGATTAGATTACTTACAGTGTGGAAACAGGCCCTTCGGCCCAACAAGTCCACACCGACCCGCCGAAGCGCAACCCATCCATACCCCTACATTTACCCCTTTTAACCTAACACTACGGGCAATTTAGCATGGCCAATTCACCTGACCTGCACATCTTTTGACTGTGGGAGGAAACCGGAGCACCCGGAGGAAACCCACGCAGACACGGGGAGAATGTGCAAACTCCACACAGCCAGTCGCCTGAGTCGGGAATTGAACCCAGGTCTCTGGCGCTGTGAGGCAGCAGTGCTAACCACTGTGCCACCGTGCCGCCCACTGCCACCGTGCCGCCCACGGCTATGTTGGCTGTCTTTACTGTTAGACACTGATTACCCTCTTAATTTTACTAGAATCGTTTCCTGGAATGCTTTCGCGACAGTTTTTTATACAGATAAACCATTAATGCAAGATCAACACATGAGATTCACTAATTAATTGTGGTCTCAGCTTTCCTTATCTATGTCTTCAGCTGAAACAACTGCAGCTGTATAATCTCTCTTAGTTATGCTACTTTGGATTTACTATTTGGAGCTACTATTCAACTTGTGAAGAGCACAGTTATCAATTATTATCCCAAGCTTTGAGCCTTTCTTTGGCGAGCTGTGGCACATTTTATGCTGCTCAATTATGTACAGACTGAACAGTCCCTTCCTTTTGGAAAGATCTGCCGTGAAAAAACCGAAAAGCTGAATTTGGTGTCAATTATTTGTCCAGTATTTTTTTACCTCATGGTGCTGGCAGTCACGTGATTTGAGGAATCAGTTAATCACACAAAATCTTTTCATCCTGGATTGTGTTCTTTTCGCATTTTCAGTTCTTCCTTTCTCTGGGTTCATAATTTCCTGTTAAGTCTATGTCGTTGAAGTGACATATAAAACATCATCCTGCATAATAGGGCCAATTGGCACTTAACTCCGAGTGCTAGATGAATCGCTATCCTGATCCATTGGTGAATATTGACATTCTTTCCTCAGTTACATACTTTCTCCCACCACCTTTCTTTCTTAAATTCTCATTGTCTCTCTCCTTGAAGAACTTCGTTTTCCTTTGTAGCTGATGGCGCAATTGTACTGTATGACTTATCTTATGTCTTGAATTGTACAGTTATGTGCGGAATCGGGGCCGCTGCCACTTCCCTCACTCCATAAGTCTATCATTAAGCTTATCAAACACTGTAAGGACATGCGGTTGTCCTTGTCTGATGTGCATCATCGGAACTTGGCATTTAGTGAATGGTATGCAGAGAGTGAAGCAACGTTACGAAATAGTATAGGACAATTTAAGCTTCCAAATTCATGTGACATTTTGGTCGTAAATATCCAATACTGTCCTCTTGCCCCTGCCAATGTCCTGAGCGATTGCAATCTTTGGCTGCCTGGGTGATTTTCATCACGCTCCTCTCAGTCCAATCCACCTATATCTAGGTTCCCCCCCAGTCAAATTTGGTGTGAACGTGTGGCAGTCCATCGTATTTGTTTGCATTCCAAAAGAGGTGACCTCAAGGAATATTTGATTTCGATTTATTGCATTTGTGCATTCAGAGCTTGTACCGAGAAAAGTCATTTCTTTGGACAACACCAATATTTCCAATCTGGTAATGAGTATATGGTCCTGTCCCTGGATTTATTACGGGGATCGACAGAACGATCTTACACCTTTGACGTGACAAGACCTACACCTGGGGACGACTGAACAGACAAACCTTCGTTCGTACCTTTAATGTGCATTCATCTAATGTCCTGTGAAATCAAATCAATTGTGCTAACTGAGTACGACTGACCCAATCAGGAACCTCACCCCTCTTTATTTGAACCAAATTGTGCCTTAATTTGCGTATGACCCAAAAACAATGGACATGACATATTTCATTTTGATCAAGATTTCAAGAATCCTATCATTCACTGCTGATTAATTGATTAATTTTATAAGCAAGTACTTCACTTATGGCAACCCCATCGAGCTGTATCTTTCGTGTCTTCCTCCAACGCTCTACTTATTCCATTTTAGTTACATCTGCCCACAATAATAATTCCTGAATAATCTGTTACAGCCTGTGTACATTTTGATTAACTCCCAGCCAATCTCGAGAAAACACTTCGGGAAATCTGGTATCAATCTTAGTGACATTGTCATTCAATGTCTCCATATGATGAAAACATGATGTTCTATGAATTTAGTGGCTCCGATGGTTATCAGTAGATTGTTGCAGTGCTGTTTTGTTTTTCACATTTCCTTTATCGATTTTGAATAACATTTCAGCACCTGGATGCCTGAAATATTAACCAGAAAAGGTGCAATCCCAATTTTACATTGCCATTTAATGTCTTTCCTCCATTTGTCAATATTATTCCATTGACTGTTCCCTCTGTTGGTCACTTCAGCCCTCTCGTGATGAGAGGAAAAGCAATCTGAACAGAATTGTTATGGACGGGAGAAAAACACATATCATGATGTAGAGGGGCTCCACGTATGTGCAATACACACATTCTGCTGCCTTTTCTCACTCATATATTATCACAGCTTGGCCATAGGGGCAGGACGGCAAAGCAGCCCGAAGTTTTCCCAAATGTCATTTCCACTTCCGTTCTCAACACACACTTCATGGGTCTGCCCGTGGAGCATTGCACACACACGGCACATCTTCACCTGGTAAAACCGTTGACGCAAAAATAAATCATTTCCATATTTCAGACTAGAGTTGCAGGTTCGTAGGTTAATGTCAGACATGCTTCCATAGCCCCGAAGTTGAAACAACTTCACGGAGTCATTCAGGCCGATCAGCTGTTTTACACCATTCGTTCTTTTTGGTATCTTTCTCACAAGTCTGGATATTCGAACCATGCTCCATAACCACTGTAACTGCTTCATCCGTGATTCATTCTCGGAACTGGAAAATAAACACAAGGAACGAAGGGGTTATCTGCTTGCTGATTTCTTTCCCTCGTGGAAAATCTATGCCATATCCCGCGATCCCACACAGTATAATATGTCATTATTCATCTTCTCCCTTCACATTCAGTTTTCATGTTCAAAAACGCAGATCCAATCATGAAGCCATCTAAAACAAATCTGATAAAAATTCCCAAAACTCCAAAATTCCAAATAGTACACTTTCCAATTTATTATTCTAATCTTTATATGAGTCGTGTTACGTGATCTATTTGTGCAAGACTCATAAGCTGTCATATATTGTTTCAGTCTGGAACAAAACTTCCAATTACCTTTAGATTGCATATCAATACATGTGCTCGTGCCACTTTTCATTAAAATGCAGCATGGTTCTACACACCGTGTGGAAAACTTCATTCCATCAGGATTGAGAAGTGTAAGGACTATGTCGCACTTGACTTTTTTTAGTTAACTTCAGCAGTCTATTTCGCCTCCAAGTCGCTCACAATTAGTTGCCCCATGACCCCATAGTGCAGCAGTTGAAAGGAACCACACACCATTGGATCATGTCATCTTCTGTTCCAAACTCTGTCCCTCCCACTATTATGGTCTCAGAGAGTTTCACGGTTTTTACTGTCACTAATTCAAGTCGTGTTCGGTCAGTTGTTCTTCTTAGGTCGTTCCAGATCTCATTGAAATACATCGGATTTTGTCTACACACCGTCTTCCTGTCTTTGCTTATTTCTTACATATAGCGTCTTTAAGTTTTCTTGTTCTCAACTCGAGCATCGCTGAACTCTAGAATAGCACGCAATATGAACATCTGTAATATTCCCAAGTAAAGAAAAGTTCTTTTCACGATGCTTCCCCTGACCATGTCCCCTGACATGATGCAACCTGAACGGGCACTCCACTGTGTGCAATTATTTTGTATGCTGTATCTTTACCACTGTGTGGACACTGCAATGCCTTAGGGAAGGACTCCCATCTTGCAAAATTATCTATAATCTTTGAACAATATTTCGTTCCCCGCCTATAATGAAGGGACTCAGTAAAAATCTGTCTGGAGGTTTCCCACAGCCCCTTTGGTCGCGATTTGTGAGCCATCAAATCATAGTGGATCGTCCTGTGTTGTGCTGTGTCCATCGTTAACTGTACTAAGCCACGTATATACCGATTCCTGGATATCGTCAGTCTTGTCATATTTGGCGGACCATGCCATCATGGCCAATGCGGTCAGTTTCACAATAAACTTGAAGGAGTACATTATGTCTTCATTCAGTTGCTATCGTTACTAATCATTTCTTGTAAACCCCTTTGTGTTTTGTTTCACTCCGCTTTGTTACTATTTTGCTGTCTCCTCTGCAGGAGTCTCTGCTTGTGAATTTTGAACATCTTCTCTCCTAGTCCTACTGCTGCCGTATCAATGTCTCTTGGGTTCGCTGTCTGCTGTTTCTCTCTCTGATCTGCCTGCTCTCATGGTTCTTCGCTGTGTTTCTGTTTACACGTTCTGGTTTCGATTACGCAAACGCAGGTAACTGAAAATTGATCTTCAATTGTACTGTGAGCATGGAATACTATGGAAATTATAAAGCAGAAAAAAATGGATTCATAGCCTGCATCCTTGTGATGGCATTTGTTCCAGAATTCGTGCTCAATTTTGGCAATTTATCTGGAAAACAACACAGGCAGGACAAGACTGAGCATCGCAATGCTTTCAAATTCCTCACATCAGCACATGTTTTAAATGTTTTACTTCATTAAAGCACACAGATTGAAAACCAGATCAGAGATTCTTCGAGTGTCTTTTTGGAATTTGTGATTTCTGTGATTTCAACATTTCTAACGTCAACAAGATGTCCACTACTTTTTTCTGGTTGGAGGGAAAGCAATTGAATATGCCTTCAAAAATGCTAGCATTATCCAATTTAACTGCTGTTCTTCAGCAGAACGGTTTGCAAAGTAGCTGTGATGGGAATAAATCCATATTTCAAACATTCTTCCGATACTCAACTCATTTAATTACATTAATTATAGAAGCAAATGATGATTTCAATAGATTTTTGATGTGATCACGGAATCTTCTCTGTGTCACTGCGTAAATACATGTGTTTGTGCAGCAGCTTAGCAGCTGGAGCATGAAACCTATTTCTTGTACAAAACTATGCAGAAACATCGAGGTTAGTTCCAAACCCGACATACGGTTCCATATTGAATCCAGCATAAAGACAAACCATAAGAGAATGAAATTGCCTGAGATAACGAACAGCAAAACAATGGACTTTTTCCTCTGCACCATCTCTGGGTCTCGGGCAGGCTCCCCAATGCTTTGACGCTGGAGTCACCTGCGTGCTGTACTTGCCACTAAAACGTGCCTTATAGTGAAAACATTAAAAAGCACAATCAGCAAAAATGGGATGCCTGCAGTTATTATATAATGTAGGAACTCAATTGACGCCCAGGCACGTGACTTCCAATTACTTTCAGAAATCCAACAAAACCAGGCATAGTTCTGAAGCAAATAACGGCCCATTAACATAAAATACCAGAAAATATTTTTTAAGCAACTTAGCACAACCACAGTGACTAGAACCAAGGTCGCTGTTTTCACAGTGCAGTAATTAGTTTTCAGTTTCTGGGAACAAATGGCAATAAATCGATCAAACGTGAAAGTAACAGTGAACCACACCGAACAGTCTGTCACTGCATAAAGCAGGACAGCATGTAAATTACACAATCGGATGGAAGTAAATGATCTGGATACCGAATTGGAATTTGCCTCAATATCAAGTCGAGGACAACGACAAGAAGATCTGCTGCAGCCATGGCCACGAGATAGCGAGTGACACACTTGGAAAGACCACAGTTTCTGCGAGTGAGGATCCCAATCGTTGTTACATTAACTATGGGAAAAACAAATAAGGAATTAATTGCAACATCAGTTTGGTAGCGTCCTACTGGTTTAAGAAAAACAAATCCATTCTTGAGGTCAAAAAATTAAGCATTTTGCTCTGTGGATAGATTAAGATGGTGGGACAATCATAGTTGCACATTTTGAAGATACGCTTGGAAATGTACAATATCATTTATGAAATGCAAATGATTTTTAAAATAAGTCAACATTCTTTGCAATTTTGCAACTATCAGATAAAAGTCATCTACTGACAGATGTTGAAGTATGACGATGAGGCTTCAAGTAGGATAGGTTATTGATCTCAACGCCATTTGGGTAGTGGTAGCAAAGCAACTACTTTTACTGTTCGAGATGCGATTCATCATACTATCATGATAGTGACTCATGTTTAGAAGAATAAACTGAGCTTATTTTCCAACCGCTGAAAACGAGTAAGTGACACTGAGCTCGTTTGGGGAAACTCACCATATTTGGTGTATTAATGACTATCTTAACTACCTGCGAAAACTTGCTTAATTTTGACCAACGATTGGTGGCCCAAGCTGAAGCCAATCATCCTAAATCAACGCTTCTGATGTCGTATGATTAACTCAGCAGAACTAAGAGTCAGGTGTAACAAACTACGAACGTAACCAAAAAATAAAATACAGAAATCAGCACTTCACGTTAGAAGTGCAAACTGCACATTTCCTTAATAATATTTGCTGTGGACCAAGCCAGAGCCCCTCAAAACATTTTAAGAAGGTGTTTAGGACCGTAATTTTTCGAGTTGTTTTAAGCAGGTGAAAGTGGATATTCCAGGATTGATTCAACTGGCCCCAATCACTCGGTTTAAAAAACCGGAATTAATATATACACGAATAAAAGATAAAAGAACATAGAATAACATAAATCACGTCAAAACCCAATCGACTCTCTCGAAACAAAATGGGACTGTTCCAAATAGTTGCAATATTCGCGAAACACCCACTTGCCAAGAAAAAACACTTTTTTTTTAAAACATGAGCAACGTCAGAGAGGAAACGATCAGCATGTAACTGCCTTTTTGCGTCCTCAGCACCTTCTCTGGGTCCCCAGCTAAAACATGACAACAGCTGCAAAATAATCGCAGTTTGCTCAAACCCAAACCAGACCAAACGCTGAACTTGGAGAACTGCCCACTCGCCTCTCGTTTTTTCCTGATTTGCAGTGATTTGTTGTCCATGCTAAAATCCATTTAAATTTTATCGGGGTACAGGAAGCCATAATGCTTTCAACAGACTTAGAACAAAGAACATAGAACAATAAAGTGCAGAACAGGCCCTTCGGCCCTCGATGTTGCACCTTCCTGTGAACTAATCTAAGCCCATTCCCCTGCACAATCCCACCATCAAACATATGCTTATCCAAGGGCTGTTTTAATGCTCCTAATGTGGCATTAGCAGGCAGTTCATTCCACACCCTGACCACTCTCTGAGTAAATAAGATGCCTCTCACATCTCTCTTAAATCTATCACACCACAATTTGCAGCTGTGGCGCCTCGAACAAGAAGAAGTCATCATCCTCGGAAAAGACTCTTACTGCCCACCCTAATAACAATGCAATTGTTTCGGGTTTGTTCGCCAAGGTGGCAAGTTGGTTGCCAGGTAAACGACCATGCCCACAATAACAGCAATTGGCACCCGTGCAACAAATCTTTACACAAACTTTGGACAAATAACAATATTTTGGACAGTTTGTTCTGATATCTGTGATATGAAAAAGATGGATTGATGATGTCGATGCAACGCCTATTGCCATTCGATGATTTTTTTATATCGTTTCAAATGACCATTCTTATGTTCCAGACCAAACCCTCTCAAAATATTTCAGTCAGATAGATTGGACCCTGACTTTTCTTGGTTTAAAGGCAAGTGTAAGGCGATGCATTACAGACGCGAATCGATGGATGAAACTACAAGATTTCACTTAATTCCAACACCACGTTGAACGTACAGACAAGACAAAATAGATTTTTAAAAAGCTGCAACTCAACTGAAATACGCAACAATATCATATACAACTTAACTACGACCTATTAATTGCAATATATTATCCAATATAATAGCATCATATCTTTTGCAAATGCAAGTGACAAGGTAAACACGAAAATATGAAATCAGCAGTAGTTGAGATCACATGCTTTTGCAACAACAGACAAAGACAGCTCGAAATTGAAATGTCACCGTTTTACAGCTGAAAACAATTCAGTGCGATGGAATAAAAATTTCTGATATAAAATACTCTGTCCCAGGAATTATATGTTTTCCCTTTTCGTTAATGGTTTCGGAAACTTCACAATGACTTTTGTTTTCAAATCCCGTGATCAAGGGTTATCTGCCAGTTTTGCCTCCTGATGTGAATCGGATAATTCTGTGAAGTGTTCAAAATATTTCTTTCACTTGTGACTGAAAATCAACACATCGTGTCTGCACACCACAAAATTGGATACTTCCGAATAGTCATTATTGGTTAGTCTTTGAAATGTGACCGTCATATTCCTAATTCCGATCGGTATTTGTTAATATTCTTCCAATCGAATGGTGTCATCGAAGTCAAAATCTCCTTCAATCTGTCAGATGAAGGTCGTCTGCGTAACGCCAAATTATAAATTAGGATGTTTGACCGACGTTCTCAATACAGTGTTACAAATGTGGAACATAAAATTAACCAGATTTCCTGACTATATTGGCATTACGATGGTTTACACATAATCGTGTACCAGCTGGTATTGTTATCATTACAATTGGTGATTTCGATTTGCAACTAATCACTTGGACTTCATTTTCAGCCTGCTTCCAAACAGGTTGTCAATCTCTTCCAATTTTATAATGCTAATTTGATAAGGAGGTTACTTAACTGACGCAGCATTTATATATCTGTGTAATCATGCATAATCAGGTTCTGACTTATCAACTTTTCCTGCATATCTCATGCGGCTGCAACCCTCCAGGTCATTTTGAGAACGTAACACAATCATTTATAGCATTTAAAAAAAACTTCCTCTTTGTTGTATGTAATTTGAGGAATGTCTAAATCAGAATCACTTGAACTTGTTTCTTCACTCTGTTTTTTCATCACTAACACATTATCATTTCTCTTTGTTTTATTATCAAAGTATCTTTTGAACATTTTCACGTCAGCATCAGTGAGATTTATTTCTCTCTGACTTTCTTATCAAATAGTTCATCTTACTCAATTTCCTTTCATCTCATAAGATACAAAACATCTTGATTTTAAATGTTCACGTCATGGCAGTGGCATAAACATTTTATCTCTTCAAGCAAAATTGCGCAGTTTTGATGTATCATCTGCTCTCGGTTTCGTTACATTCTGTGCAATGTTAAATGCTGTCTAACTCAATCATCCAATCTATATACATAATTTTGATTTGGATGAGCCGGTGTTGGACTGTGATTTATAAACTTAAAAGTACACAACAGTAGCTTATAAACCAACAGGATTATTTGAAAGCACCAGCTTTTGAAGCCATGCTTATTCGTTAGATGGTTGTGGAATAGGACCATAAGACACAGAATTTACAGCAAATGTTTACAGTGTTATTTGGCTGAAATGCTTGAAGAAACTTGGAGTAAGTATTGCATCTTTTGGAATGTGTTTGCTAGCTTTGGATCATTAACATTAAATGCCACAACACTTTTTAAGTAATGTGGACATGACATAGGATTAACGAATGGCTGAGGTAACACCTTTCATTCGAAAACCTGACGTAACCTTGAGAATATAACTTGGAAGGAGTATTGTGTGATTTTTAATTTCGTACACCCAAGTCCAACACCGGCACCTTCTACTCATGTCCGACATGTAACACTTAAATTCCGTAACACACAGCGATAAATTTCGTCAACCTCTGTCATTTTCATTTATCCAACAGAGAATGTGATGGACTTATTTGCCGAATTAAAATTTCATTTTTAGAATAGTAATATTCTGAAATTCACTGAAATTATTCTTCTAAGAATAGTTTGTTATAAAACAGATCTGGTATTTCATATTTTTGTTATTATTCAGTTGGCGTTTCTGAACTAAAACTTTTTACTTTGTCCCCCATTTGTACTTGTTCATTTTTCACAGGCATTTGACCGACGTATCTGATATTTTAACGTCAACTACCTTGTCTTTACTCCGTGAAATCTCTCTTCTTTCAAACTGGAGCTTTGCGAACTTGTTACTGCACAGTCAAGCAAATTCCCAGGCTTCACTTCCTGTAATAACTCTGTTGGCTGATTTCCCAGTGCATTTTCAACCACATAGACATCACTCCTGTCTCTGATCCATTTCTAACATGAGAAAAGATGAATTTTATTTCTGGGACCAGGGCTTCTCTGTGGGTGCGAGAATGACTTCATCATGCTTTGACACTTCAAACTCAAAACCGAATCTGAGCACTGCTCTTTTAACCTGAATTCTATAGAGGACAACATTTCCTGGCAATAGCACTTCCATATCCCAAATTTCTTCACTTCTCACCATCAAAGAAAGACTCTGCCAAATGCTATTTACTTAGCTGCTTGAACTGGCGTACATGAGCAAATCTTACCCACACAAGCAATTTCTTTAAAGGAATAAGTGCTTTCTTCTCAACAACCACTGACTATCTTGTATGTATTTGTGGCAATTTTCGTTCCAATGTGATTTTGTTTCGTACTTCATCAAAGCTCACTGCCGTATGCTGTTTCTGCAAATTTGTCCCATCACTACTTTTTCCATATCACCAACAGTGAGACATCATATGACATACTTTATTGCAGTGGAAACATCTAAACAATTTATTTTGCCGTCATGATTTTCTTTTTAACTCTGTGCGAAACGATCTTTGCTATGTTCACAGAGATGCCGTTTTCGTCACCAGCTGAAGATTTCTCCTTTCTATTTCGATACCAATTTCCAGTATGAAATTGTTGTCGAAAGCCAAACTTTCCGCTGCTTTACTTGAAGTCTTTGCTTTTCTACATGACTTTTCATTATTTTAGCAAGTGAATTGTTTAACTCCTCCCAAATAACCATCTTTGTCAGCGCATTATTTACTTCACCTATTTTCAATATTCTGAGCCACATATCAACGTTCCTTTCTTTAATCCTTTCAAAACAATTGCAGGGATGTGCAGATTAAATTCGTAAAATTGTCGTCAGTCGGTTGCCTGTACTAGCTCACTAGCACTTCAGATCGTTTTTTTCACTTGATCATACGCACCACATGCACACTGTGTTCGCGACGGCACGACTTCACAAGCTCTACATACTCATGTTGTTTGGATCAACAATATCTACATGGTCACTGACCAATTCATTTGTTTAGCCGCTTTCTCATATGAAATGGAAAATGATTCTACGTACTTCATTCTGAACTGAGGCAAGAGTTGGACTCATTTAAACACATTTTCACTCTGCCTTTTGCTACAACGGTATTCCTATCAATCACTGTTCTGATCAAATCTCAATACATTCAGCTCTACCTCAGTCATATTATGTGTAAGTTCAGTTTTTAGTTGCAACTTCTGAAACGCTATTGACAGCATTTTTGATTATTAACACAACATAAATTATGAGTCAAATCGCCGAAATTATTGCATTGCAAACGAGGTCTCTTCCTGGAAGATGAAGACTTTTATCAAATTGCAAGAGAATTCATAGAAATTTTCCATTCACCAGTGAATGAAATGTTAGAAAAGACATCAAAATAGATAGATCGTGAATGACTTGAGATTAAATATTTTCACACATATTGAAAGAATGTCTTAATAGCGAGTTGTTTTTTTAGTAGCGTCAAAGTCGAATAGTTCATTTCAGAAATTGATTTTATGAAACACACTACGGCTGCGTAAAGTGGTTAATGTTATGAATTGTCTCTTGATTAAATCTGAAGTGAAAATGGACATTTTTCTCACTGTAAAATCAAGCAAGATTAATTTTTCAATCCAAACTAATGAACTTGATTAAAATAAGCCAACACCGCATCTGACGACTTAATGTGATAATTCAGAGTAACATTTTTATATGAATCATAGAGCAAAATGAACACTTACAAGGAACAGCAACAACAGCAATCAAAGGATATTAAATCTCTTGAACTTTAAAAAGTTTGCTTCTTATCTGGTAATTTAATAAAAAACTACGTTGCACATAATTTTTCTCACTTTCCATTATGGAAGTCATTGGTCCTGATCAGTAAAGGAGACAAACATTTGTATTCACGGAGCAAGGGCAGGTTGAAACTCTTCCAGTACAGTATAAATAGAATATACAAGTTCCCTCGTGAATCAATAAACACCAATGAGCCTGACGTTAAATCTGCTCAATGAACAAACAGATTTCGTATATTCGATCGAAAAACAACATGATTGCTGATCAAGTGCATTCAGCGAAATGCAAAATTCAACTTCCCTTACAATTTAATACTAAAATAAATAATTGAATATCATAGTGCAGTACTGGCCCTTCAGACCTCGATGTTGGCTGCCGTGTGAATGCAATCTGAAGCCCATTTAAACTACACTGTTGCATTCTCGTCTGTATGCCTGTGCAATAACCATTTAATTGCCCGGAAAGTTGTAGAGTCTGCAACTGTTGCAGGCAATGCCTTTCACCTCATTACTACTCTCTGAGTAAAGAAACTATCTCTGACATCTGCCTAGATCTATCAACATTCCATTTGAAGCTATGCACCCTCTTACAAGCCAGGACCATTCAAGGAAATAGGGTCACACTGTCCACCCAATCTAAAACTCTGATGAACTTGTCTGTCTCAATTAAGCAACCTCCCAAACATCGTCTCTCTGACGAAAACAGGCACAAGTCCCTCAAATGTACCTTGTCAGACTTTCCTTCCAAATCAGGCAATATCCTCCTAAATCTCCTCTGAAGCCTTTACAAAGCTTCCACATCCTTCCTATAATGCATTGACCAAAACTGCACGCAATATCCCAAGTGCGGCTGCATCAGTTCATTGTACAGCTGCAACATGTCCTCATGGTTTCGAAACTCGACCTCACTACTTATAATAGCTAACATAGCCTTCTTATGAGCCCTATCAAACTGGGTAGCAAATTTGAGAGATACATGGACATGAACACTGAGAACTCTCTTCTCATCAACACTACCATCTGCCCAGTAGTCTGCATTTCTGTTACCCCATCCAAAGTTAGTCACCACACACTTTTCTTCATTATACTCCTTTTGCCACTTCTCAGCAAAGCTCTGCTGCTTATCTATGTCCCTCTATAACAGCAACATCCTTCAGCACCACGCACAAATGTACTGAGCTTAGTGTCATCGCAAATTTGTTAACCCTTCCTTTTATGCCCTCATTATGATGTTTCTAAAAATGACAAATAGCAGTGGACCCAAAAGGTTCATAACATACACTACGAGTAACTAATCTCCAGCATGAACACTTCCTTTCAACCACCACGCTCTGTCTTCATTCAGTTCGCCAATTTATGATCCAAATTGCTAAATCACCTCATCCTAAGACTGTCTATTTTGTGCAGTAGACTTTACTGAAATCTATATACACCACATCAACAGCTTTTCCCTCATGCACCTGTGTGGTCACCCAGTCAAAGAACACATAATGTCTGTGAGGCACGACCTACCCTTCACAAAACCGTTGACTATCCATAATCAATTTGTTTCTATAGAAATGATTATAAATTCTGTCACGTATAAGCTTTTACAACACTTTACCTACAATCGAAATAAGGCTCACTGGTTTCCAATTACCAGAGTTGTCTCTATACCCATTCTTGAAAAAGGGAAAAACATTCACTATCCTCCTGTCTTCTGGTCCTGTTCCTGTAGACAATGACGACATAAACATCAAAGCCAAATTTTCGACGATCTCTCCCTGGAATCCCAACGATTCCAAGGATAGATCCCCTCAGCCCCAGGGAATTTATCAATTTTCACACATTCCAGAATTTTTAACAGTTCCTCCTCGTGAAACTCTATCCCATTTAGTTAAGGAGCCTGTTTCTCAGTATTGTGCTCGACAACATTGTCTTTTCCCAGTGTGAATCCTGACGATAATCTCTCAATCAGCACTGCCCCTATCTCCTCTGGCTCCATGCACAACTTCCCACTACTGTCTTTAATTGGATCTAATCTCACGCCAATCACTCTTTTACCTCTTGTACACGGTTAGAAAGTTTTCGGGTTTTCCCTGATTTTATCTGCCAATAACTGCTCCTGTCCCCTCCCCGCTCGTCTTAGCTCTGTCTTTATGTATTTCCCGGCTACCTTGTAACTCTCAGCCTTCATGAGTGTTCACATCTCATCCGAACATTAGCATTCTTCTTCCCCTTGAGAAGAGATTCAGCTTCCTCAGTATACCATGGCTCCTGCGCTCGACAACTTCCTCCCTGTCTGACAGGTACATACGTACAAAGGACACACAGTAACCATTTAAATTACTTGAATTATCGTATTCCCATTCAATATTTTGGAATTTGATGTCCCCCATAGCAACAACTCTATCACTCTTGATCCTTCGAGAATCATCCTTGCAGTCTTTTACTGTAACTCTCTGGAACTATTCAGAGGCCCATAGAAACCTCCCAATAGGGGAGGTTCCATTTCGTGTTTGCAGATTGTTTTCAAAGGTTGTTGCAAAATGATTTGAACCGTGTCAAAATGTTAATTAATCAAAGAAATGAAAATATCAATCTGTCATTCAATGTGTCGAGGTGGCATGAATAAACAACATTGTAGTGACAGCGATCGGTGAAGCATAGTTAAAGCCTTTTCTTTTTTATATATGCAAACAATTTGGAAATTTACCCTCCATCAATAAACCAGTACAATATTGAGAGATGCAGCAGAAATGTCGAGCATTATGAGTGAATAAAAAAACGAATTGTTCAATGTCCCAAAACTCCAAAAAAAATCTATGAAATCTAAAACGTTGTCAACGGTTTTTCATACCCAACATCAATTCTACTTGTTCAGTTCCATAAAGATAATATCAGTAAATGTCGACGTTATTCGACGTTAATGTCGCACCACGTACATTTAAGGACAATCTCTGCAATTTGTCACAAACTTGAAGAATTTTAATTTCATTCCCAAGATTGAACTCTCAGCAAATCACTGTTATGGATAGATCGACCCAACGCTTGCAGTGCCAAATATCGTGTTTTGTTTACAAAAGAAACACGCCTCACCGTTTGCAATTACATTTATTGATATCTTCTTGGAAATTCGTCCATCAAATAGTTTTAGAACTCTTCATGCATAATGCTGCAGTCCAAATAATCACACTGATTTGAAGCCATGACTTAGAGTTGCCGGTTTGGGGCTGAGGTGAACAGGGTCCGAAATCAGAAGACACCAGGTTTACGCCGAAAGATTTCTTTGAAATCACACGCTTTCTAAGCGCTCCTCTTTCATTTGGTGAATTGAGAGAGAAGCATACAGGCACACAATTTAATAGCAGAGAAATGTTCATACAAATGGTATGATTGGAATGTCAGTGAGTTGAATGTAATGTCACTATTGGTGATTACAAATTTGAGGCGCTGTGTGTGAAGTCTTACTAGCAGAATAACAAGCAAACGAATGACTGATTAATTGAGGCAGATACATAATTAGAATAATATTATAAATAAGGCGATGCTAAAACCATACCAAAGAACTGAAATAGCCGAGTGTCTAACCAAAATAACGCTCATCCAAAACTGTATAAATTGATTAAGCTTGAGAAATCATAATCAGTTATCAAGTTGATAATTCAAAATAGGACTGTAAGGGTGATATTTCAGATAAACAAACGTGTGGGGGGATCGCATACAGGTTGATACGAACCTAAGATTCGTATTGTAATATGTATGTACATTGTTCTGGGTCTGGAAGACAGTCTTGGTGAAAGTTTACCTAAAGATCAGAGGCTGAATGTCCTTTACTGCTGAAGTGCTCTCCGACTGGGAAGGGCGATGTCTGCCTGGCAATTGTTGCTCTGTGTCCATTCATCCGTTGTCTTAGTGTCTGCATGGTCTCTCCAATATAACATGCCTTGGACGATCGTTGCTTGCAGTGTATAGTGGTAGATTACATTGACAGAGTCACAAGAATAACTTCATGTTTACATGAAGCGTGGTGATTCCGCGTGTGATGCTGATATCCATGTCGAGGATTTGACATGGCTTGCAAATGATGCCGTGGCAGCATGTGGTGCTCTTGTCAAAGTTGCTGTGAATGCTGGCGGGGGGGGGGGCGGGACTTCGTTTTGAACGATGGTCTCTTTATGATTCGGCACTTGTTTCATTGCTGGAAGTGAAGGCGTTGGGATGATCTTGGACTACAGATCGCAAACCCACTCAATTGACCTGCATCACGGAGTAAACTCAGAAACGCTGCCGTTGCAAATCTCCAATGCACCTCAACCATCTCGTGCACCAGCTCTGCAGCAGAATCTGCAACTTTGAAATCGAGGTGGAGTCGATATTTTCAGCATGCGCTCAGGATACAGTGGACCAGCTATGTGACACTGTGAAGCAGACGGATCAACGGAACCACACCACCTCCACACACGCCTAGAACAGGAAACTGCAGAAATTTGGCGTTACCACCATCTTCTGTTTTGAAACTAGTACCATCACACGGGAATCCATTATCAAGTAGCATGACTCAACCCATCAAACAGTCCGAAACGAGTTTTGCAGCTGAGGACTTAATTTTTGCCCCACGACCAAATTGCAACCCATTGGTCTCCTGACAGATGAATTCAACAGATGAATGAGGCTTTGGGAATTCTTCCACAAGCTACAAGACGTTAGCAGCGAGCACATTAGGGAGAAAGCCCAACGAAAGCAACATATTCGATAGAGAGTTGCACAGTGCAGCGACCAAAAAAGTAAGAGTCGTGTTGGACACCTCTGGAACATTGCTGTTCTTGGCTTGTTATCGACTTACAAGCTGTCAGCAGGTATAGCAACGCCAAATTCATTAGCTGCACTCACAAGATAGCACAGGATGTTACCTCAACACAAGACCAAACGCTGCATCGTCATCAAACACTGCATAATCCATCGTCGCACAGAATAGAATGAACTACTGCAAACAAGCATTCTGACAACTAAACAACCAGAAACACAAAAGAGAGCAATTGCTGATGCGGTCAAATAATACAACGGTCAACTCAACAGATTGATTTCTGACATTTGATCCACACCTTCAGATTATCCTATGCACCCGCATCCTGCGTAGTTGTCGCATTGAAAACTTCAATACATTCCGAAGGTACACAAACAAACATACCTGAATGGCCAATCATGTCAGGGAACGGAATCTGTTATGCGAATCTCTGTGGCTGTGTCGAAGGTAACCTGAAACGAATGCACAAGGAACCCTCAGTTTCGAACACGAAACTAAAGTCTTCATAGTGGAACTCAGCATTTCTCCACCAGACGAAACAGAAACAGTCCACGTCACAGTGCAATGTTTAAAATTCTGCAACAACATCGTCCACCACGACGGCACAACTACAACAGCCTCACCACTCAATGCCAACAACTACCAATTTCCACATTCCGCATTCCATCCCCCAACTCATTTGCACCATCCTCGGATATGAAGTCTTCACTTTCGACAACCAGACAGGAGAACACTAAGATATATCAACGAATACTGATTATATGCGTCATGAGCTTTACATTTACAAGTTTCCACGAGTAGAAGAGAACAAACGTTCTTGGTACATTATGTTTGGAGCACGTTCGGAAAAGACATTAACAGGACATCAATTATTTCAAGTATGTGGTAATATTTCCTCACTATTGGAGCAATTGATGTCGGACGCAGTTTCTGCTTGTGCAATTCCTGGAGATGATTAATCAGATTGGGCAACTGATACAGTTAAGCGAAGGAAACGTGACTTGTTGGAGATTTCTATTTTTCCCGCCCTATTTTCATTGGAATGATTGTTATTATTTAGTACACATAACCTGGACATTTTTCATGCATTGCTGCACACATATGTGGAAACTCTATGATCTGAAATGAATTGAATCTTAATGAGCGTTGTTCCTTACTCAGAAATCATCAAAATCTCTCACATTGTCGTGGCGGGAATATGTTTGATGTTGTAGTAAAGACATTTCCTCAAACGATACCCGTCTGAGAAACACCTACTGTTTTGTTCTGGGTTTCCTGTTACTGACATCCAGCAAACTCACAAAGTATTCCTTCCTTGTCAGCATGATGTTTTTCTCCCAGTTCTATTATTTCTAGCTTCGTGAACTTTCGTTGATACCACATTTGGTCAATGCTTCCTTGATATCAATAACACCCAGTTTCCTTTGGATTCGTGCTTCAAAATGTCTGTGCAATTTTGTGCTGAGGTTGTGACAAGTTCTTGCCCATTTGGCGCTGCTGAAACGCAAATGCAGCATTTCCAATGAAACTGGCTTTCTTTGCTTAGCATGCTTTAGCACAGTCGATCACGTCGTCCAAAATGTTGATAATTTTTGATAATTGGCTGACAGGCCAAAAAGCATAGAGAAGGAGCAATAGATTATTTTTGATGCGCTAAAACGTCAGCAGTGCAGTATTACAATGATCTGTGCTTGTTCTGTTGCCGTGCACATTCAGAATTATTGAAGGCAGAGATTACTTTATCGTTTCCATGTTTGCCTCTCGAAGAAACCATTGAGGTAATATGAAATTTAAGGAAGTTTCATATATTTCACGGTTAATAAAGAACTTGCATAAGTGGAAATGAAGTTGGAAGATGTATACTAATATAATAATTGTGGGTTGACTGTAATTAAAGTTTTGATTGCTGGGCCATTACGTGCCAACGTTGACTTTGCAGCTTTTATTCCTGATGAAGGGCTTTTGCCCGAAACGTCGATCTCGAAGCTCCTTGGATGCTGCCTGAACTGCTGTGCTCTTCCAGCAACACTAATCCAGAATTTGGTTTCCAGCATCTGCAGTCATTCTTTTTACCAAGCTGTATATTTCAGTCACGTTTGCAGTATTGTGTATCGTTCTTGTATTCACCCCAAAGGAAGGGCGGGAATGTTTTGTACAGGGTATAAAAGAGGATGAGCACAACGTGATCTGGACTGGAGTGAATGATGTACCAGGAGAGGTAGAACAAATTTAGAGTTACTGAAACATTGGAAGCTGAGGGACACCCTGACAGAAAAAAAAACAATTTTTAGAGTCATGGACATGGTTGGCAAATGCTGTTTTTCCCGATGAGCGAAATTTCAAATCCTTGGGGGCGTAGTTCTTAGTTGAGAACAGGAACATTTGAAAGGGGTATTTCATGGTAATAGAAGCAGGAGTAGACAATTTGTCCAAACGAACTTGCTACAACACTCATTAAGATCATGGTTGATCTATTCTTTATCTCAACTCCGACCAGCATTATCCCCATAAACGTCGATTTCCCTCCCATGCAAAAACCTATCCAACTGTGTCTTGAATAATGGAGCTGACTCTCCTGCTTCCTTCTTCCGACACAAAAAACAAATGCAGATGTTGGAATCCAAAGTTGTAAGGCAGGATGCTGGTAGAACATAGCAAATCGGCAGCATGAGGAGTGGTGAAACGTTCTGAAGAAACATTACATCCGAAAAGTTGACTTCTCCACTTCCTGATGCTGTCTTGTTTGCTGTGTTGTTCCAGCCACCTGGCTATCTACTGCTTCCAGGGCTCGAGAAATTCATCGGATCACAACTCTCTGTGGAATAGAAGAGATTTACCTGGCCGAAGTCTACTCCCCCTAATCTTGAAACCATGTCACGGAACCCGTGTCTCAACCACAATCAGAAACAAATTGCCAGCCTCTCTCTTATCTATCCCTGCCAAAATTGCGTATGTTTCTGGAATACACGCTATCATTCTTGGAAATTTTAGTGACAAAGTCACAGGCGGCTCAACCTCTCCTTATATAGCAACACTCTCATTGGTGGCATCAATCTGGTGAGCCCCCTCTGCACCACTTCCAAAGCCAGTGCATCTTTCCCAAAGTATGGAGGTCAGAATTTACAGAATATTCCAGGCGTGGCATCAGAAGTAATCCCTTTAATTGTACGACAACCTCTCTGTTTTTAATTTCAATCCCTTGTGCAAGGAAAGCAGACATTTAGTTTGCCTTCCAGATTAACTGTTGCCCCTGCAAAATCAACTTGCAGCGATTCATATACCAGAACTACTCAGTCCTACTGCACAACAGCGTGCTGCAAATTTCTCCATTAAATAGTACTCTGATCGACGATTTTTATTTCCGAAATGGATAACCACATATTTACCAACATGGTACACCATCAGCTAAAACCTTGCACACTCGCTTCTCTATTGAAATCTCTCTGCAGACACTCCACATACTCTGCACAGTTTGGCTGTCGACTCAGTTGATTGTCAGGAGCAATCTCGTCCTTCTACTCGAAATCATTTAGATGAATCATCAAAATGTGTGGGCACAACATCGATTCGTGTGGTACCTCACTCACCACTGATCTTCAATCAGCAAAACAACCACTTCCCTCTACTATGTTTTCTCTTGCTTAGCCAGTCCCCTATCCTTGCTCGTACATTCTCCGGAACTCCATGTCCATCAAGCTACGTTTTTTGATTTACACAGAAGGGTTCAACGGGCCTGACACTCTCGAGTATCTGAGGTGATAGAAAATGATACGATAGCAAACATCTAATACATATTTAAACAGAAGTATGTAAAGACAGAAAATAGAGGAGTATGGACCATGCTCGGACAGGCAGGATTAATTTCAAATGGTATCGCGTTTGGCAGCGGCATGATGGGCGAAGGTTCTCTTCCTGCATTGTGCTTTTTTTTTGCTATCTGTGCGAAGTAACTGCATTGATATTATTACTGCATTTTTTGCTGTGCTTTTACAGCACCACAGTCTTTGACTCTGGTCTGCAGTCTTCACGCTCTCCAAATGAAAGGAACCGTTAGTAACAAAAATTATTGACAAGAAATATTCAATTTTGCTACACAGTAGGATCCTATCTGATCACAATTCGGGCAGGTCAGAATAAGCAACTTAATTGCAACAAACTGGGAGTGACGATCAACAAATATTGAGGCAGAGCATTCAAAACAATACATGAAATGCGTCCTTGCATTTAAATCAACTGCAAAAAGCCCAGCTGAGGGATATACAACGTGCAGTTGCAAAGCCATCAGCTAGTTCCATTGCGCTGTGGTTTTCAGATTTTGTGTTCACCGAATAATTAGAGAAGTTTAATTAATCCAGAAAAAATGTTTCCAATTATATGACATAAGAGGTCATGGAAATGTTCAAATTCTCCACAGAAGACTTGATAAGATAATTGTTGGCAAAATATGTCAAAGAACAATCAATGGGGAACAGTTCACTTTGGTCGATACAATTAAAGAGGGGAAAATACCAGAAACTGAGTTGCCCTTAGAGCAGTGTATGATGGAATGTCTCTGGTAAGGCATATTCAAGGCAAAAGGGAAGGATTATGATTGTTCATCTCTCTCGGTGAGATTCGATGGCTTGCTGTCCAACTTATGAGTGGTGGCGTGAGGAAATTAAAGTGTGTTGATTGGTGATAATTCAACAGAACATCTATTAACCATCAACATTTGCGGTAATTTTTTGTTCGCGTTTTACATTTGGTGTGCATTCTTTGCATGGGCAATCACATAGCTACATAAAGTTAGCTGACTACATGTCACAGCGGGTTATTGAAACTCCAAATTAACAATGTCTTGTATTCTGATGGATTTCGTCCCAATATTCTCCAAAGGAAAATACAGTAAGATTTCTGTAGATCATTTTTAACTTTACAAAACTAATTAGATTCGTGAAAGATTTCTTTGGATTGTTAAACACATAATGTGAATCATTTATTCATTAATACCTGCAGAACGTGCAAACACCGAGTATTTACATTAACACCTGCTATGTGTAAACTTTAGAAGCTTTAATACTAAAGGCGTTGTGATTGGGCACTTGGGTATGTTCCAGGTTTGTAGACACAATGAACATGGTTTTGTTAATTAAAATCATAATCAACTAATTTATTGTTTTTATTTGAAGAAGTGCTAAATGGGAGTAAGTTCATATGTTTTACAACGCTTTTCAGAAAAGAAATCACGTCAAAAACTCTCCAGATCAAAAGCTATTGCGAAAATTAAACATTATTGGGATTGCCAATAAAATATTGTCATTGAAAGAAGATTGACTTGGCTACAGGAAAACGAGGAGAAGAATAAATTGGCATTTTTATCAAGCTGGTGGGATATCTGGCACGTTGTGAAAACAGAGATCAGCGCTGTGGGTTCAAAGCTTTTCAGTGTTTGTAAATATTTGAACGAATTCGGAAGTTACTATTGGTAGATTTCATGATATCACAAAGATTTTCCGGAAAGTAAATTGTGAAAAAGAAATATGTCGAATTAAATGCAGTTTGGGCAAGTTAATCTTTTGTATTGGAGCAAAATTGAAGTGGCCAGCATGCACACTGAAGGATGCTAATTCGTTGGAAGGATTTCAACGAGATTTATAAGACTAACAACGGCAATAAATTGATTGCCTTTTTTGGGATAAGTTTGTTGACCAAGGCCTATATCCTTCTGATATTTGGAATTGTCTTGGTTGATTCGCTGTAAACCAATATATCCCGAGGAGGCTAAAGAGGCAGAATTTGTGAATGATTTTCCTGTTGTGGGAGATTCCAGAGCTTGTTTCCTTACTTTCTCAAAGAAGGTGAGACCATAAGAACCAGGAGCAAGAATAGGCCATGTGGCCTTTCAAGCCGACTCTGCCATTCAGCAATATCATGGCTGATCTTTCTTGGCCTCAGCTCCATTTGCATGCCATCCCACCGAAATAAGTAACTGCTTTATGGTTCAAAAATATAAAGGTTAATAACTTAAGATTGTAAGACATTCAGGAGCAAGTCAATTTTTTGATGGTGAGAGATGAGGGGATATGAAATTCGAAAGGAATATTGCCAGGAAAGATCGTAACATAATAAATTCATGATGAGAAGAACGTTGTTCCATTATGGAAAGTGACGTTTCAGAGTTCAGTAAAAAGTGTTGAACTGGCGATACGTGTATGTGAGAAATGTTTGGTTCTGGGTATGCAGTTGATCCTTGGCTAGATTACATTTGGGAATAACAGCTACTCTCGTCTAAAAGCTACACTAAATCTGGAAACTTTAGTACTACAGGAACTGAAGAGCAAAGTACATAACAGAAGTAAAGCACAGGAATAGGCCGTTCTTCTATCCAAGCGGGAGGCAATCATCATGTCCTAACAAAACATATAGAGAACCTTCGGCTCTTATAGTATCCTTTTTCCTCTATTACCACTATTCCCTCCCTCTTCATGGAAATACCCAAATGCCTCGTAATTGCCATTAATGTGCCTGCATTCACAATCCTCTTCTGGGAGTGATTTCCAAGCACCTAATACTCTGCCTGAAAAAAAATCACTCGCACGTATCTCTAAAACATTCCCACTCTGAACTTGAACTGTGCCCCCTCGTAAATCAAACTACAACACGGGGAAAAAGCCTTTTACTACCCACTCTATGTATGGCTTTCAGAGTTTTGTAGACATCTTCTCTCAGTAGCCGTCTTTCCAGGTCAAATAATACTCGTCTTTTTCAATCTTCTACTCAAGCAATGACCTCAGGATTCGGCAACATAGTGCTGAACCTTATCTTCAACCTCATGAAAGCTCCCACGTCATTGTCATGATGTGGCGACCAAAGCGGCACATTATACTCAAAATTCGGCCTAATAAGTGTTTTATGTCGCTGCAACACGGTTTGACATGTCCTCTATGGCCCAGACGAAGAGGGCAAGCGTTCTATATGCCTTCTTAATCATACTGGTCACATGCGTTTTCACTTTTAGGAAACTGTGGAACTGCACAACGAGATCCGTCCATATGTTAATATCGCTAACGGTTCTGCTATTTACAATACAAATCTCACCTAACTTTGAGACGACATAATGCATCAATTTGCATTTGTTTGGAAGAAATTCCATCTCCCATTTATGTGCCCAAGTCGCCAATCTATCTATATAGTTTTGAGTCTTTCATAATCATTGGCTCGATCAGCAACTCCAACAAGTATCGTATCGACTGCAAACTTATTAATCAGACAGCCCACACTTTCTTCGAGATTATTTTTATTTACTGCAAACAGCATGTGAACTAAAATGTATCCGTGTGGAATAGCACTTTTTGGTCGTGTCAGTCCCCTTCCACTGATACCGTCTGTCTTATATCACTAAGTCTGTTTTGTATCCGTCCTGGCCGAATTTCATGTGAAATCAGTTTTCGAACAAATCCGCTGTGTGAGAGTTTATCAAATGACGTAAAACATCCATATAAATTATATCCACAGACCTTCCGTCATCAATTATCCTTGTCATCTCTTCCAAAACTCTAATCAGGTTGGTGAGAGATGACCTTTCCCATACTGCCGATCAGCAACTATTCCATTTTCTTCAAAACGTATATATACCTTATCCCTCTGTATTTTCACCAAGAGGTTTCCCCAAGATTGACTTCAGCCTCACCAGCCAATAATTTCCGACATTATTCCTAATTATTGTCTTCAGAAAGTGAAAAACGTTGGCTGGTCTCCAGTCCTCTGAAACCTCGCTTGTTGTCAACGAGGCTATGAAGCTATTTGCTTAGATCTAAACTATTTCTTCCTTGCCTCACGTATTAATTGGGGATAATTTCCCATCTGGCCTTGGGTACTTCTCTGTTTTGATGCATTTTCAAAGAACCAGAACTTCTTCTTGAATATATAGCAAATCTCTCGAGTCTTCCCACAATCATCGCTGACGTCCACATCGGTAATGCAATTCTCCTTGGTGAATACTGACACAAAGTATTATCGAGGATTTCTCCCACAACCCGTGGCTCCACACATAACGTCCCTCATTTGCCTTTGAGGGGAGGCTACTCTTTAAACAGTTATCTTCTTTCTTCTATTATATGCGTCAGAAGTCTTGGGATTCTTCTTGACTCTGTTTACTAACCACATTTCTTGGTCCATTTTTACATTCCCAATTCTGTGTTTACGTTCCTTCCTACTTTTTCTATACTAGTCAGTACTCCTTCAGTTTATAACTGCCAAGACCTATCGTTTAGTGCATTTTTTCCCACTTTTCACTAAGCTTATAATTTCCCTTGTCATCCATGGTATCCAAATCCTGCTTATGCTTTCCTTCGGTTTTTCAGGGGAATGCATGTCCCACACTTGAATTAAGTCTCCTTTAGAGCTTCCCACGTCCCAGACTTAGATGTGACCTCAAATAACTCCTCCGAATTCACATTGCCCATTTCCTGTTTAACTTAGATAAATTGGCTCTTGCCCAAAAAAGCAACCTCACCCGTGGCTCAACCTTGTTCATGTCCACGCTGCATAATATCTTATGGAGTTTGGTCACTTTGTAAATCCTGGGAGTTTCCCGCACTGTATGACAACAAGGTGTAAAAATATAATCAAAGAGGAAAGTCAAAAATGTTCAAGTACGTTGTCAGAGACGATGCTTGACCAAATGGTTAATACAAAAAAAAGTGGAGAACAAGTTTGATATTTTGTTTCAGAAGCATGAGGTGTTTTTCAACAAAAAGTAGAAAATCAGAAACAGTTGGATCAAAAAGTATGAACAGGATAAATCTGGGCACGTGTACCAAAATGTGGCTAGCATAAAAATGAAGTCTTGGTCAGAAAACGGAGTTCACACATGGAGACCACGAGGATGATGAGAACTAGGTAGAAGTTAATCAATTTGCATTAATGGTGGGTTACATAAAGAAGACTTTGCGAGTAACACTTGAATTACCATAAGGAGGTCAATTGGGAGTGAGGAAAATACAAGCTCAAAAACAAATATACTTTTACTGTTTTGGAATGCAAAAGGACTTGATTGAATATAGTGGGCACGTCAAATGTGTGAGGTATTTCGAAAACTTCAGCCAGTTATACAGCCGGCATGTTTGATACACATTTTGCACTTGCGAAAACTTTTTGGAAAAAGGCTTAATTAATACAGAGGACTTCATCAGAATGCAACATGCGACAACAAGATTTATTCAACATAGTGGATGCGTCTACTACATTTCCAGGGACCATTTCATTACACTGTACCATGCCTAAACGTTTTGCAGAAATGGTGTTCAAGATTTTGTTTTATATTAACTTGACGCTGACTACCCACAGAAATACAAGCGGATCTTGTGCCAAATTTTACATCGAAGTCGTAAATCTACTGTATGCCATCCAGAAACGAGACAGCAGCAGAACAGTTGCATCATTTTCAAAAATGTTTCTGAGTCCTTATATTAATTATTAACCATTGGATTGTGGTAAAGTAATTTAATTTGTAAACCTTGCAACTGGGCATGCACAGAATCAAACAGCTCAATTCAGTCCATTTGAATTGTATGTTGGAGATGATTTGAAAGTTTCAGATATCACGTATTTAGACTTTATGTCAAATGATTTGGACTGATTAAATAGATGAGTTGGTCACACGGCATTAGAGACTATCAGATCACGTGATGAAACAGGAAGCAGACAGGAAGTCGTATTTTCGAAAGTTTGCTCTTGGTAATGCAAAGTTAGCATTGCCTCATCATCAAACATAAGGTTTAGACTGCCTTATCGACTTGAAAGGAAATTGTGTGAGTTGAATTACTTGATAATTACGCCATTACAGAAAGAAATCTATCTGCGTTTCTTATGTGAATATGCCCAAAATTTTCTTTGATCGCGAAGGAAATCAAAATGAGAATGTTGTATTGGTTACAACACAGACTAATACATGAAGTTCGGAGGGTACTGAATTCAACATTCCTCAAATTAAAGTGGACAAGAAAGAAGTTGTCAACAAATGCGACACATTATTGAGTCGCCTTCTAGAGGAACACCAAAATGACCTGAGACATTGACGTCAATTGCATTACGAGCTGGGAGGTAGTATTCTGATTAAGCATAGGTATATATTTACGCATTGGAAAAGCTTTATCAATGAAGCAGCATTCGAACAGACCTAACCCTCCAAAGATGTCACAGGTTGAAATAGACAATAAGCACATGCTGAAAGACAACAAAATGGAAGTTAGTCACAGCAATTTGAGCTCACCGAGTTAATGGCTCCACAATCAGATGGTGCCCAAAGATTGTAGGTGGACTATGGCCAGTAAATGCAATTACAATGTCTGATTAATATACTGTACCACGTTTGGAAGACTGTATTGAGAAATTAAAACACGTAACTTACGTTGAACGTTGGATTTTCTCAGAGGATACAGGTGAGTACTTCTATTTTGAAGGAATAAAGGACACTTCTGCTTTCATGATACAGAATGGACTATACCAATTTGACGCAATACCATTTTTTTTGAATTGCCAGTCACATTCCAAAGACTAATCAATATAGTCATTTGTGGATTACCTAATTGCGTGGTATATATTGATGGTGATTTTTAGTCACACATGGAAGGAAGATTTGGAGCATGTTTCATAAGACTTGATGCATCGTGATAAACCTGACTGAGAATAACATTTTAAAAGCCCAAACCATATTCCTGTCCATGATTTTTTTGGCATGGACAAATGCGCAAAAGAGATGTGAAAATGAAAATCTATTTGGAGTTTACGATACTATCGATGAAGACGTAAATGTGGTGATTCCTGGGGTTGAGTGATTTTCTTCACTGGATGTTTACACCAAATTTTAACAGTATGGTTGATCCACTGACTGTGCTCTTGAAGAGGTGCGGAAACTTCCAGTGGATTGAGAATTGTGATAAGCATGAGACAGCCTAAAATCTGCCGTATGTATCTCCGCAATGTCATTCAAAGTGATTAATGATGCAAGTGATACAACCTTGAAAGAAGAAGTCAAGAAAATAGAAAGAACGTTTGGCATTGTTTCCAGTAAATTGAATAATTAACCACAGAAATATTCCAAACAGAGATGGAGGTCTTCCGTTTAGTCTTGGTATTGCATAATTTCAACATATTTGTTGGTAATAATGTGTCTGAGACATGTGTATTTTCTGATCATAAGGACTGAAAGTATTTGGGGAAAAAAGGTATGTATGAAAATCCTCGACTGTTTTAATGGAACTTATTATTGCAGCTATTCAATTTTAAATTTGTACAGGTATCAGGATGAGACAATATAATTGATATCTAAGGTGGAGGCGTTTGGTGCTGAGGAAAAGAGGACTGAAAAGACTAAGAGTGAATGCTTGTATACTTAGAGTCAAATAAAGTCATTGTTATCTCTTGATTGTTCATTTTCATTCAGTGGGGCATGCAACGACATTATGGAGTTAAGAATTAAGCTTTCTTTTTAATTAAGAAATCTTCATAAAGAGGGTGCAAACATTCTGCTTAAATCCAAGCGAGCAAATAACTTGGGAGGCTTGGGGCACTTATATTCTAACAATAGACGGAGCCTGATTGCTTGAGGTCAAGCACAGACAAACCTAGATAATTGTACATACTGAGGTCTTGAAGCTGGATGCGGAAGCAAGTATTTCTTCCTGTGTTCCAGGTAAACGTTAGGGCTCTCTTCCTGCCCACTCAAATTGCGTCCAAAATTATCTGCTTTCGTGAATTTGACTTTGCCAAACGTGTTCTTATGGGATATTACGATATTGGAACAGTTAATCAACAGTCGGTCATATATCAATTACCCTGTTAAGAGTGTTGTACTTGATACACGTACAAACACTGTTTTAACTGAGATCTGTCGGAAAATAAATTCAATATTAATTATCTGATCAAAATATTTCTTTTTTGTGAAATAAACGCTCAAACCTATATGGTTAATGGCTGTGCGTGGGGACAGAAATGAGTCATTCGCTACCTTCCAAGTCCGAATCATTCTGAATAGAAGCAATTGTTTTATCCCGTTATGTCTCTATCTTTTGTTCAAAAGTACTGCTGAATAATCATGACGCTGTTAATTTTCCCACTTTCCAAATGGACTCCACATTTTCTTTAAATAATCCAAGGATGAGCAATTCACTGAAGTGTTAATGTTGGAGGACGTTGAGACCAGTGGTCATAATTCCATTAGTTTCGTTGGAGGAGATGGCCTGGTGGCATTATTACGAGACTATATTTTCAGCGATGTACTGAAATAATATTTCCCTTTTTCATCAGTAATTTTAACGTGGACAAAGAAATGGTATCGAACGAGCCAGGCAAATATTTTTTCATGTCTTGAAAGCAGTTCACTTTACAGATGAGGAGCTTCTGGATACGTTACATCAAACATGAAAGTTAATAAATTTCGAGGCACTGATCAGATGTACGCTGGAACATTGTGCGAAGATAGGCAAGAGGTTGTGGGGTCCTAGCATAGAAACATGTATCATTTAAAGCTAGAAGCGACGTGCCTGAAATGTTCAGGGTGGCCAATCTCGTGATTATCAAAAAGAAGATCGACACGTGACATATTTGAAAATGCCAGGGTGGCAAACTTGCTGACTTTATTTTAAAAATGGCTGTAATGAAAATCCTGGGGACTATGGATCACTGAGATTGACATCAGTGGTGGGCAATTTGTTGTTGGGGGTTCTGAGAAATATATTTGCATGCAATTGGATTTGCAAAGACTTTTCAGGTGTAGTTAGCATGAGTCTGTTTGCTGGAAATTAAGTCACACAAGGTTGTTGGAACATTTTATTTTGAGGACAGAAACAAAACGATTCTTGAAGACAGAGTGGTAGCCGTTGACCACATTCATTTTTGTGCAACCTTTGACGGGGTATGCAATGATAAACTGATTCCTAAAATTAGATCACATGGGATTCAGGGAGAGCTCGCCAATTTGTTTAAAAAATGGCGAGGTTGTAGGGGACAGACGGTCGAGTGGAGTGTTGTTTTTCGGACTGGAGGCCTCTGATTAGCGATTTACACAGGGATAGGAATTTTGATTATTATAAATATCAACGATTTGGATGAAAACTTAGAAAATATCGTTAACAAATTTGCAGTTTACAGCAAATTGGTGGTATCCTTAACAGTGAAGAAGGTTATCAATGATACAAAGAGACCTTGAACATTGGGCTCATGAATGAGCCAACAGTGGATCAATGCGTGGTTTTGCGTTTTTGTAAAACAAATAAGGGTTACACATATATAGTTACAGTTTGAGTTATGACACGGAGTTATACCCCCTTTGATAATGTGAACAGCAACACAGAAAAGATGCAACCCGTGTTGTGATCTGTTAAAATTCAATAAGAAAAGAACCATCCACGTGTTAATCATTTAACACAAAAATGACGATTTTATTCTAAAATCAAATAGAGAATATTAAAACGAATAACTATTTCAAACTTCTTTCTCTTACATGGATCTTTTACCTCGCATTCTGCAATACTAGTCCAATAAAAAAAACTTGATAAAGATTTACAAAAAACAACATATGTTTCAAAAATAGTCAGCTTTATCGATTCTCCTGTGTAGATATTGCTCTGTACATTCTCCCCAGGTCAGTTCCGATGTTCTCCTTTTCAAATACAGACAGTTGAAAATGTGTTGCTGGAAAAGCGCAGCAGATCAGACAGCCCTTTCTGAAGAAGGGCTTATGCCCGAAACGTCGATTCTCCTGTTCCCTGGATGCTGCCTGACCTGCTGCGCTTTTCCAGCAACACATTTTCAGTTCTGATCCCCAGCATCTGCAGTCCTCACTTTCTCCTCAAATACAGACAGTTACCTTGCTGAAAGCTCTTCGACAAGCAAGCTCCATTTGTTGGTCCTGTGGCAGTTCTCTCTGCAGCTGTTCAAAATATCCAGATTTATGCCCCAAAACATCGGAACGGTTCATTGGTATTCATATTATCAAAATACAAAATGCAAATTTGTTTGGATTTTGTTTTCTTGGTGCACAATTTAAACTGATTGATTGCATTTGAGTTTGTTTCATAGCAACTCAGCTGCATATACTTGTTTCAACAAACTGTTACATTCTTACTTTTTCAGGGCTCTGTGCTTTGTCAGACCTTGCCGGTTTGTCAATTCTCTAAAATGCAGGGTTGTCAATTTTCTAACATGCACAGTCCCCCTACACATTCTTAACACTTCCTGCCATCCACTCTTCCTCCCAACACTCTCTCTTGCCATTGACACTCTCACAGTCCCTCCCCATTGTCTCTTCCCCACCTCTTCTCTCTGTCTCCTAATTCTCTCTGTCTCACGCTCCCTCGCTCGCCCCCTCGCGCTCTCCATCTAATCCTCTCTTTCTCTCACTCTATCCCGCCCCTCCCTCCATCCCATCTTCTCTCCGTCTGCATTCTCTCTCCCAAAATGTCTGTCCTCGTCTCCTTTTCTCTGTCGTCCCTATCTCTTTCCTCTCTCTCTCTCTCACCTCTTGCTTTCACCCGCTCTGCCTCCCCATCCCAGTCTCTCTCCCCAGCAGTCAGTCTCCCAAACTCTCTCTACCCCCACTCACTCTCTCCCCCACGGTCTCTCTCCTTCCACTGTCTCTCCCTCTCTTTCTCCCCTCCCGTTCTTTTTCCCGCTCTCTCCCCTGCACTGCCTCATGCCCCACTGTTTTCTCTCTCTCACCGCTTCTCCTTTCTTCCCCACCTCACACAAAACACCCTCTCCCCTTTCTTCCTGTCTCTGTCTCTCTCCTCCTCTCTCTCCACCCTCTTTCTCTCTCTGGCTGTCCTCCTCTTTCAACGCCTTTATCCTCTCTCCGCGTTTCTCTCTCACCTCCACTCTCGCTCTCCCCCTCTGTCCCCATTTTTTTTCATCCAGCCCACACTCTCTTCCCCACTCTCTGTCCTTTAATCCGTCACAATCTCACTCACCCTCTGCACCTCTATCTCTCACTCCCTATTTCACGCATTCTCCACTCTCCCTTCCCCCCCCCTCTCTCTCTCTCTCTCTCTCTCTCTCTCTCTGTCTTTCTCTCTCTCTCTCTCTCTGGTAGCCTGCATCCCTCACTCTGCTTCTCCGACTTTTTCTCCATCCCTCTCCCACTCCCTCTCTACCCTATATCTATCCCCATTTCCTCTCTCTCTCCCAACACCTCTCGCTACCTCACCCTCCTTCTTTCTCCCCATTGTCGCAAATCTTCCATCTCTCTCTCCTCACACTCCCACTGTCTGCTTCCTTTCCTCACTCACCCTCTCTTCCCAAACTCTCTCTTTCCCACTCCCAAAAATATCTCCATGTCCTCAACTCTCTTTTTCCACCCCTCCCATTCTTTCCCCAATCCCACTGTATACGGCTGCTTCCACCTCTCACTCACTCTATCCCAGCACTGTCATTCTGTCTCCCCAATCTCTCTCTCCTATTCTTCTCTCTCTCTCTATCCCCATATGACTCCCATTCTTTTGTCTTCATTTTTCTACTTCCTCCCCCTCCGACCATATCCCTTTCCTCCTTTATCCCTCTCTTCCCTCCCTTTTCTCCCCCGCTCCCTCTCTTCCTCTCTGGCCCTCGGTCTCTCTCATTCTCCCTCCCACTCCCCTCAATCCTTTTCGCACATCTCCAACTCTCTACCCCTCTCTCCCCCTCTCCACATCCCTACCCTCTATCTACTTCTTTCTCCCTCTACTTACCTCCCACTCTCGCACCACATCTCTAAGCGCCTTTTCCACGTTCTCTTCCATCCCTTTCACTCTCTATCCCCTTCTCCTCTCTCAGCTCCCTCTTCCTCTCGCCCACATCCCTCTTGCTTTCTCCCCAAGTCTCTCTCTTACCTCCCTCTCTCTGCCGCCTCCAAGTCTCGGTCTCTTTCCCAAATTTGTTTGTCTATGCCTCCCTCTTTCTCCCACCCTCTCCCTTTTCCGTCTCTCTTCCCCTCTCTCTCATTCTGTCTGTCGCTACCACATCACACTCTCCATCTATCCACCCCCAATCTCTCTCTCCCCATCTCTCTCATCCTCTATTCTCCCTCCGTCTCTCCCGCTCCCCGTTGTCTGCCTTCGATCACTCTCCGCTCCCTTCTGTCCCTTTTCTCGCATCACTCTCTGTTTTCTTTCCATCCCCACACACCCTACTCTTTGTCACTGACGAGCCCTCTCCTCCCACCCTCTCTCTATCTCGCCCCTCTGACTCTGTCTCATGCCAACTCCTATTCTTTCTCTGCCCCACTCTCTCCATCTCCCCTGACTCTCTCTCCCTGACTCAGTCCCGCTTCTCTCCCTCTCCTTCGCTCTCCCGCTCTGCCCCTGACTCTCATTTGCCCATTCACCCATTCTCTCTCTCCTCTCCTTCCCTCTCATCTACGACTACACTCTCACGCCATCAGTCGCTTCCTGGCTCCCTGCACGGAATCTCCCCAATGTCTCTTTCCTTCTCTCGCTACCTTTCCCACTTCCTCTCTCTATCACCCTTTCTGCCACTCCTGCACGATTGTTTTCTCTATGTTCTCCCTCTCTATGTCTCTCCCACTCCAAGTGTCTCACTCCCTTCAACAATTTCTCTCATCCCCCTTCCTTTCCACCTTCTTACTTCTCCTCCACTCTCTTACACTCCGTCGCTTCAGCTTACACTCTTGAACTCTTCCCAAAGTTTCTCCCCCACTTTCTGTGTCACTCCCTCCTCATCAAGCTAGCTCTGTCTTGCTCCTCACTCCTCTCCCCCTACCATTCACTCTGACCTCTCCCCATCGCTATCTCATAGATTCTCACGCTCAGTCTTCCCCCTCCCTCTCTCCCGCCCCAACGTCTTACCGTCTCTCGCCCAGATCGCCCTCTGTCTCTTTCCATTCCTCTTTCTTTCCCCTCCCTTCTCTCTCTACCCCTGCACTGCCTACCAATCTACCTCAATTTCTCCCACGAACCCCTCTCTCTCCCCTTTCTCTCTCCCCACGTAATGTCTCCCCCTCTCTGTCTCACTCCCACATTCTCTCACACTTTCCTGTCTCTGTTTTTCCAGCCTCTCTCTCTCCCCCTCACTCCGCCTCTCTCTTCTCCTCCTTCTCCCCACTCTTTCCCCGTCGCTCTCCCCCTCTCTGTGCAACCTCCATTTCTATCGGCACCACTCTCCCTCTTTTCTGTGTCCCTATCTCTCCATCGCCGTCACTCTCTGTACATCATTCCCTCACTCCCTGCGGCACTCGAGAACACACGGCCCATCCCTTCCTCTCTCTACTCCTCGCTCTCTCAGTCCCTCCCTCTTTCTCTCACCACCCTCTCGCGGTCCTCCTCGCTCTCATTCCGCCCTCTCTCTCTTTCCTCCCACACTAGGTCGCTCTGCTCCCCCCACGATTATTTATCCCATTCACATTTTCTTTCCCCAATTTCCACTCTCTCATTCCTCCTTCCACACCCTCTCAGCTGTTTCCATTCTCTCTCTCACACACCCCTTCCTTTCTCTCCTCGTCCCTATCGCTCTCTTTCCCTGCCGTCCAATATCTCTATTTCCCAATCCCCTTCCTCTCTCTCTCTCAACCTCTCACCGCCCTCGTAATCAACCCTTTCCACTCTCTCTCCTCGCCTCCCTCTCGTTTTGCCTTTCCATCTGTCTGATGCTCTCCCTCTCTCTCTCTACCCACCTCCCGACTCTGTGCCTCTCTCTCCGTCTTACTCTCTCCCTTCCTCCTCACCCTCTGTCTGAATCTCTCTCCCCTATCCTCATCCCTTTCCCTCTGACTGATTTTGTCTCCCTTACTCTCTCTTAATCTGACACACGGTCTCTCGCTCGTCCTTTCCTCTTCTTCTGACGCAGAGGATGGATGTCGTGGAGAGAATGGTGATGGAAGGGCTGGAGAAGTGATAGAGGATGTCGGGTTGGGCGGAGGAAAAAATGGCGTGTAGAAAGAAATGCAGCAGCGAGACCGATACAACAGGAGAGTGAGAGAAATGGTAAGGGATTGAGGGAAGAGCGGATGGCGTGTTGAATAACGGAGTGTAAAAGAGAGCGAGAGACGTCGGAAGACAGAGTGAAAGCGAGAGGGGAGAGAAAGAAAGAGTGTGTAGAGAGAGTGAGAACGCTGAGGAGATTTGATGGCGAGAGGTAATGGGGAGATTGTTCAAGATAGGGTTGAGATGGGAAGGGGAGAGTGAGGGATGGAGGTAGAGAGAGAGATGGAAGCGGTCGACAGGACGTGGGGGAACGGAGAAAGAGGAAGTCTTCCACAGGCCAGGTTACAGTGAGGGACCCTGAGGTGAAACTAAGGGCAGTAACTTAAACCCAGTTCCTGAGGTCTGGGCTCAGCTTCCTCCCATTGCCTGTGTAACAGGACGAGGGACTGAGTATGTCTCACTCCAGTTAAGTTTTCTCAACACAGATACAAACAACAATATTGTTCACTCTTCTGCCCGGCACTTTTTAATGAATATTTTTATTGCTTACAAATTGAAGTGATCGATACAGTCAATGGAATGTTTCCTTTGCTCCCTGGCCTCTGAGTTGAGAGAAACATTGAAATGTGTACTTGTAACACAGCTTGACAGGTTGGACAAACCAGCACTACCCTCCGACTGCTACCACAGCGACAGGCGACTGCATTACTTAAAAATTGAACTGAAATGAGTAAATCCAGGTCGGATTAATTCATGAGTGAATTTGATGGATGATTTTGTGTAAAAGGATATCCCCGCACAATTTTCAGCTGCTATCTGATTTTTGTCTGAGTCACGGAATAAATTGTGGTGCTTGTGTAGCAACTGAGGAGCTGCAGCATGAAGCCCACTTCCTGCACACAGACATCTCGAAGCATATATCTATACCCAAATTCATGCATCCGCTTCCATACAGAATACACAATTAACGTTACCACAAAAAGATGAAACTGGCTGACGTCACAAACAGTAAGATGATGGATTTTTGTTTTGGCTTCATTTTTCTGCATCTCACTGATGATCCCCATTGGTAATAGCCTGGAATCTCCTGCGGGCTCTGCTGGTCACTGAAATGTTTCTGACGGTTAAAACATTGGGCAATAGAATCAGGAGAAATCAGAGTGCTGGAGTTAGAATGTCCAGGCGGAACTTGATTGTTACATCATAACACCACGGGATGTTACCCAGGTAATATCGGGCTTTGAGGATACAATGCCAAAAATGCTATTTTAAAAGCTCAGCGGAGTCACTGTTCCCAAAACCATAGCAGCAGTTTTCTCACCGCATGATATACGTTTGAGCTTCTTGGAACAAATGGCCACAAATCGATCGAAGGTGAAAGTGAGGGTGAATTAGAAACAACAGCAGCCAGTGGCTGCACAAAGCTGGACAGCGTGGAAAATACACACGGGGATGAAGTAAAGGAAATAAAACTGTTCCCGATAAACAATGGGGACGTGTATCAATAATAACCAGTCGAGGATAATAACCAGTATATCCATCACTGCCATGCCCCATAGGTAAGGGCTGCCAATGTATAAACGAGGATCCAGATCTTCAGTACGTTAACTGCGAGGAATGAATGCAAAACATTATCCAGCAACCTGGAGGAAATATAACGAGTTTGATTGAGGTGCCCGTGAAACTTTCAAGTATGTCACTGTATTATGAGATTTATTAAAATAATTGGCGAATTCATAAAATAACAAATGGGAAGATGTGAATTACTGACAAAAATGTGTCATGAAACTTAAGAACCCCTCCCTCCGCAAACACACCAAGACACATCCATAAGAACAGATGGTTTCTAGAACATTCCCAGAGACTCGATCATTCGGGAGCAAACACGATTTCTAATACGGTTTGAAAACGTTGTTGTCATGAATGATTCTCTCCCGGTTCCTCGAAGACAAACGGACGCTGGAAATTTCTGTCTTTTAGGTTAACTTACGGTCGATCCTGTGTCGTGATGAAATTTAAACGAAGGGAAAACGTTAACAACCTGAGGGGACTTCGGAACAATGTCTCCTTCTCCCAAGAACTGGATGTCTTCCCTCGGGATCTTATCTTTTGTTCAATTCATTGACATTCGGATGTTCACAAATAATGTCAGGGATAGAAGTTTCCACAAAATGTTAGTTATAGAATGTTCCGAAGAATGTCAGTTATAGAATGTTCCAGTCAGTATCAGTTATAGAATGTTCTTCGGAACGTCGATTGCAGAATCTTCCTGGGAATTTCGGGTGTATGATTTTTTGGGGCAATGTTGGTTTCAGAATGATCCGGCCAATGTACAGCATAGAATGTTCTGGAGAATGACAGTTACAAATTGTACTGCGGAAAGTCGGGGATAGAATGTTCCAGAGAATGTCTGGTATGTATTTATGGATATAGAATGTTCCGGAGATTGTCAGGTTTAGAATGTTGGGTATAGAATCTTCCAGGGAATGGCTGTTGTAGAATATTGAGTACAGAATATTACTGGATTGTCAGTGATAGAATGTTCCGGGGAGTGATGAGTACAGAATGTGATATCCATTCGTTCATTGATGTACTGTCTGAGTACTTATGTGGGATGTGCTCATACAACTCGGCCAACGTGGTCTATCACACACGCTGTAGGGAATGATATCCTGAGGCATGGTAAATTGGCGAGAATGAGAAAAGGCTTCTGAAATGGATGAATGGACCACCGCAAAAAATCATCCGGCAGGAGAATTCCCAACCAGCCAGTGAGCATTTTAGCAGTAAGGCACATTGGGCCTCCAACATTCCGGGGGACCATTCTCCAAGACGGACCTTGGGACAAGCAAAAACACAGAGTGGCTGAGCAGAGTCTGATAGTCAAGTTCGGTCCCGAGGGGGATAGCCTCAACCGGGATCATGGGTTCATGTCACACAACAGATGACCCCACTGCAGTACACGTACTCACACTCATATAGGCCCTCTCTCAAAAACACACACGCTCACACATGCACACCCTACAATCACACCATACACGCATCCTCCCACAGACGTATACTCCATTATATACACAAAGACACACACCTTCTCACAGACACTGACGCACCCACACGTGCACACACATTCAGTCTCCCCTGCATGCACACACAAATAGGTTTGTGAGGTGAATTTGTATTTGCAGAATTTTGCTTGATTTTACTGAAAAACGATATAAATGTATACAAGGCTTTGTAACCCCCACTTCAGAAATCGAAAGAGTCTGAACTGAAATTGGAACAAAGACTTTCTTTAACTTCACAACTTCAACGCATGATTCTTAGCTGACATGATGCGCATTGTTAAAAGCTATCCTGAGAATACAACTTTAAAAACAAGTTCTGGGAATCACACAGATTTATAGCACGGTAACAGACTCTTCTGTGCAACTCTTCCATGCTGACCAAATATCTGAACGTAATCTAGTCCCAAATGCTAGCACCAAGCTCACATCCCTCCCAACACTTCCTATTTGTATACCCATCCACATGCGTGTTAAATGTACCAGCCTCCAAGACTTCCTCTGGCAGCTTGTTCCATACAGGAATCACACTCTGCGTGAAAACGTTGAACTTTAGATCCACTTTAATATCTTTCCCCTCTCACCCTAAACCTGTGCCCTCTAGTTCTTGACTGTGCAAACCCAGGGAAAGGTTTTGATCGTTTATCCTATCCATGCACCACACAATTTTATAAAACTCTAAGGTTACCCCTCAGCATTCAGCATTCCAGGGAAAACAGCCGCAGACTATTCAACCTCTCCCTTTCCCTCAAATCTTCCAAATCTGGCAACAAATCGTAAATCTTTTCTGAACCCTTTCAAGTTTCACAACGCCCTTCTGACAGGAAGGAAAACAGAATTGGAAAGGCAGGGACTGATTCGGAATAGTGAACATGGCTTTGTGCGTGGGAAATCATGTACCACAAACTTGATTGAGTTTTTTGATGAAGTAACAAAGAAGATTGATGAGGGCAGAGTAGTAGAAGTGATCTCTATGGACTTCAGTGAGGCGTTCGACAAGGTTCCCCATGGGAGACTGATTAGCAAGCTTAGATATCATGGAATACAGGAAGAGCTAGCCATTTGGATAAAGAACTGGCTCAAAGGTAGAAGACAGAGGGTCGTGGTGGAGAGTTGTTTTTCAGACGGCAGACCTGTGACCAGTGGAGTGCCACAAGGATCGGTGCTGGGCCTTTCGCTTTTTGTCATTTACATAAATAATTTGGATGCTAGCATAAGAGGTAGAGTTAGTAAGTTTGCAGATGACTCCAAAATTGGAGGTGTGGTGGACAGCGAAGAGGGTTACCTCAGATTACAACAAGATCTGGACCAGATGGGCCAATGGGCTGAGAAGTGGCAGATGGACTTTTATTCAGATAAATGCGAGGTGCTGCATTTTGGGAAAGCAAATCATAGGAGGACTTTTCCACTTAATGGTAAGGTCCTCTGGAGTACTGCTGAAAAAAGAGACCTTGAGTGCAGGTTCATAGCTCCTTGAAAGTGGAGTCACAGGTAGATGGGATAGTGAAAAAGGCGTTTGGAATGCTTTCCTTTATTTGTCAGAGTATTGAGTACAAGAGGTTCGAGGTAATGTTGCGGCTGTACGGGACATTGGTTAGGCCACTGTATGAATATTGCGTGGAATTCTGGACTACTTCCTATCAGAAAGATGTTGTGAAACTTGAAAGGGTTCAGAAAAGATTTACAAGGATGTTACCAGGGTTGGAGGATCTGAGCTACAGGGAGAGGCTGAAAATGTTGGGGCTGTTTTCCTTCAAGCGTCGGAGGCTGAGGGGTGACCTTATAGAGGTTTTCAAAATTATGAGAGGCATAGATAGGATAAATAGACAAAGTATTTTCTCTGGGGTCGTGGAGTCCAGAACTAGAGGGCCTAGGTTTCGGGTGAGAGGGGAAAGATATTAAAGTGGACCAAAAGTTCAACGTTTTCACGCAGAGTGTGGTCCCTGTATGGATGCGGTGGAGGCTGATAAAATTGAAAGATTTGAGATGCATTTGGATGGGTATATGAATAATAAGGGTTTGGAAGGATATGGGGTGCTGGCAGATGGGACTAGATTGGGTTGGGATATCTGGTCGGCATGGATGGGTTGGACAGAAGGGTCTGTTTCCATGCTGTACACCTCTACGACTCTTTGACTCTAATTTGATTGCGTTTTTTGAAGAGTTGACAAAGAAGATTGATGAAGGCAGTGTGGCAGACATTTCAGTATGGACTTCAGCAAGGTGTTCATAAGGTTCCGATGAGTAGGTAGAAGGGGAAGGCGCATGGGATCCAAGGGAAGTTAGACAATTTGATTCACATTTGATTTGAAGGGAGAGGGTTGTTTCTCAGAATAGAGGTCTGCGACGAGTGGTGTGCAACAACAGTCAGGACTGCCTTCACTGCATTTGATCATTTATATAAAGGATTTGGATATGAATATTGGAGGCATGTTTCGTAAGTTTTCTGATGACATCAACATGGTAATGTAGTGGACAGTCAAGATGATTACCATAGAGTAGGTAATAAAATGTGCCAACGGGACAAGGATAAATGTGATGTTCTGCATTTTGGAAAGTCAAATCAGGGCATGGATCGTACTCTTAATGTTAAGATCCTGGCGAGTGTTACTTAATAAAGAGAATAGGGTTGAAGGCGCATAGTTCCTTGTAAGTAGAGTCACAATTGGACAGGTCAGTGATGAAAGCGTTTGACACGCTTGCACTATTGGATCGGAGCATTGAGTATAGGAGTTCGGGGTGGCATGTTGCTTTTGTATAGGACGTTGGTGAGGCCACTTTAAGAATCCTGCACGCAATTCGGTTGGCTTTATATGCTGTTATATGTGACAGGGTGTAGACAAGATTGACAAGGACGTTACAGGACTGGAAGTTTTGAGCGACAGTGACACCGTAAATATGCAGAAATGTATCCCCCTGGATTATCGAAGACTTGGGAGGGGTGATATTGTAATAGTTTATAAAATCATGAGAATAACGTGTTACCCAAGATAATGGAGTTCAAGAACATACGGTGTGAGTTGAAGGTGAACAGGAAATGATTTAGAGGGTACATTAATGACAACTGTTACATGCGGAATTGTGGAAGTACGGAAGGTGCTGCCAGAGGAAGTGATGAAAGCAGACTCGACTACTCATATAAAAGGTATGCGGATAGGAATATGAATAGGAGAATTGGTGGAGAAATTTTGGAAGATGGCGCATGGTCAAATTAGAATATCTGGTCAGCTTGAAGATTGTGGTGCAGGAAAATCACAGCAGGTCAGGCAGAATTCAGTAGGATCACGTTTCGGGCAGAAGCCCTTCATCAGGAATGAGAATTGTGGGCCGGGCACAGAGAGATAAATAGGAGGGATATGGAACTGGGAGTGTGGTGAGTATAGTTGGGAGTAGGATATGTAAAGGAAGGTGGGTTAGAGCAGATAGATGGGCCCCAGCTACATTCTACCGAGCCCATCACCCCTCCCATTTATTAGCTTAGATTCATTACAGTGCAGAAAAAGATCCTTCAGCCCAAACCAATCCTTCGAAGATTAACCCACCCGGCCCATTTCCCTCTGGCGAATGCACCTAGCACTATAGGCAATTTAGCAGGTCCAATTCACCTGAACTGCACATCTTTGGATTGTAGTAGGAAACCGGAGAACAGGGAGAATGCGAAAACTCCACGCAAACATTCACCCGAGGCTGGGATCAAATCCAGGTCCCTGGCGCTATGAGACTGCAGTGCTAATGACTTAGCCACTGCGCCACCCTTACATCACGTAGCCTCCATTCTACAAGACTTCATTCCTGATGCAGGTCTTATGCACGACGCGTTCCTGTTACTTAGTTTCTCCTTGGTCTGCTGTGCTTTTTCAGAACCGCACACTCCACTCTGATCTCCAGCATCTGCAGTCCTTTCTTTATTCTATATGTACATCATTGATAGGTTCGAGGAAATAGTCTGTTTCAGTGCTGGATGAAATTTTGATTCCATAATTCAGATACAGATACATTTTACAAGAGCCTTTCGAGTGGCAGTTCTCTTCCCCAGATGTTCGTGCTGCCTCAGTGCAAACATTGATTCAAAATTGCATTAGTTAAGTAATTAGCATGCAAAGTCACGGACAATAGGATACCGACAGAAAAGTGGGGCTGAGCCCAGAACCTGATTTGCCATGATCCAAGGGTCTGATGGAGACGGCGCAAGGTGTATATTGAACCACTCCTGCTGTCTTCCTCTGTTCCATTCAGCCCCTCAAACTTGAAAGAAAGCAGCCGTTGGGGGTCACTTACTCCTATAGGCTGGGACACAAAAAGAGATTACACCATTTGGCCCTTCAACACTGTCACACATGATTTGGAGTGATGTGGAGAAAGTAATTGGAAAACGCAGTTTATTGCGAAAGCGACCTTCCATTTCTCTTCACAAAGCCTACCCTCTCTGTATCTTTTGAGTCATTTGTTGGGCATGTTGTAGACCGAGTTGGAGACTGTGATGATATCCCTGACACCTCACTCAGAGCTGGCTCACAAAATCCTCTTTTCTCTGTGATTGCAACTTTCAACAACAGAACTTCCAGGGAAACAACTCCCACTAACTTTCCGATAACAGAATATGAAACATCAGAAACAGGAGCAGGTCGTTCGTTCCCCCGAGCCTGCCTTTCCCTTTAATAAACTCTTGGCTGATCTGCTCTATTTCACATGTCCCTTTTAAATGTCCAATTCTTTCTTGCCGTCAACTCTCTGACAAGTCGACATTCGTCTACATCCTCTTTAAATATTTTCAGTGACCGAGCTCCCTGAACACTTTGGAATAGAGAATTTGTGACATTCACTAATCACTGTTAGAAAGAACACACTGGCTGCTACTGTATCATGACCTACTTATATGGACAAACGTGAAGAACACCAGTGTTTGGCTAAGAGTGATTGACACTGATATTAAGGACTGGTTGACTGAAGATGACCTCAAAGAGCGAAACAATATGGAACTGAATGGGAATAAACTCCTCACTGGTTGGAGTCAATTGTGCCAGCAATGAAGGTGTGTATGGCTCGTGGATGTCAATCCTTCCAGTTTTGTGGCATTCTGCAGGAGATCCTCAGTGTAGCATCCTCAGCACAAACGCCTTCAGCCACTTCTTCAAATTCTTTCCCCAACTAAAAGATCAGATGTGGGGCTGGTCAGTGAAGATCACACAATGTTCAGAACAATATGTTACCTCTTTGCACTTGAAGCACGCTGTTCCACATGCACTCAAACCGAGGCAACATTCAAGCTTGTGCTCTTAAAGGGCATTTAACATTCTTGTAACAGTACTGCTAGACACCGCACAATTTCACAGTTAAAAATGAAGAGTTTAATCAGCACATCACGCTCACTTCACTGGAATATGACGACACCAGTCAGCCCACTGAAACCTTTGCAAAAAAAAGAGGAATAGTCAATTAAATCATTCCAGCCTATTACACAGGAAGAAGATGGACCACAGCAGAGCAGCTCCAAAATATTTTAAAATGGTAGCCCAGAGCCTTTTTTTTTTCTTATTTTAAAGGTAAATGTAAAGTTGATATTTCAGATGCAATGTGACTGGTCAAACTACTCAGTGTTAAGCAGAACAACATTTATTTTTCAAAAAAACTATCGCCAAAATGCAACCAAATAAAGAGGAATTTTTAGTAACTTTGCTCTATTGGAATACTTAACAGAGTAATGGATACAGTAATTTTTATTAATTCCTTTTTCTAATAAAGGAATTTCCAAAAAACACACCCCTTGACAAAAGGAAAATTCTGATACAGATTCTCAAACACAATTCTCCAATCAAAGAGGCAAAAACAAAACATAAAGAGAAAATTCAGAGAGAATAGCAGACAGGAAACATTCACTGACAATGTGACTCAGTTGCCCGTGCTACACAGGGAGGAATTTAATGTGTTTTGCTGGCAGTGAGGACGGGCGCAAAATGTTTTGTGTGAGGTTTCAAGGAGGCATCTTCCATCTCTGAGAAGATAGACTGTTTTTTTCTATGTAGGTCAGAAGCTGTGGGAATGTTAACTGTTTCAGAAGAAATGTATTGTGGCTGGCGTCGGGTTTGTAAATAGCATTACGTCCATTGCAGGATCACACACACCAAGTGCACATTAACGTGGGAAACGTTCATTTGGAGCCTGCACGTCTCTCTCAATACCTATGGGGCTCACAGATCCACATAAACTACAAGGAAATCCGAATTAGACTGATGAATTGACTCATTAACTTCAAATCACGTTGGTATTGTTCATATTGATCTTGTCTCGTGCCGCCCTGTGGCGTGTAATCTTTGTTCCTTACTCTGTTCAAGTTCACTAACCCGGTGATCTGCATTTTCTTGCTCACTGTGATCTGTCCCTCCTGCTCACAAGCAATGTTTTCACTGCACTCAGGTTCACGTCACTATAAATCACATCAATCAGTCCTGAGCAAAACATGCGTTTTTCAGCCTTTCAATTTCTCTTTGGGAAACAAGTGATCCCAGCCGCCGGTCAAGTTTCATCGTAATCATCTCTTCTTCTCTCACAGGTCTACTGAATAAACACACACTTTCTTCACTCTCTCCGCATGTTACCAATGTCTGTACCTGCGGTAAGGAGATCACTCCCTTCAAACGAGATCAAACCTGCTGAGTATTCGTAATCTGGAATTCATGGCAGCCTACAAACTGACAACCTCCCTCAATCAACAATTCACCCGAACAGAAGACACTATACCCAACACGTGCAAGACTAACTGAATTGAAATGATTCCATGCAAAAATGGCATGGAAGGAAATACTAGCCAAACAGGCAGACAAGTAGCAATCTGCACCCACGAACACCAATGAGCGACGAAACGCCACGGCCAACTGTCCCTAGTAGCCGTAAATTCTGATGAGAAGACCACAAATTCTACTGGTATAGTGCAATGAGCATTGGACTAGCTTGACAGAGGGCAGCCAAAGAATTCCTAGAGACATGGCACTTATCCAAAGGGTACGTCAACAAACACACCGATCCGTACCCAATATATTGCCATCTAAAACTAACAACTGGAACTGGCAACCAGAAGCAGCAGGAACGTAAGGACATAAGTTCCAGAAACCACGGTACAGCAGCGCTTCACGCAAGGCTCAAAACCACTGAAAATGTCACCCAGATAGGAAACGAAACGTTTGCAAATAAAGCACACAACCATCGCAAGCAGCACACGAGTTACAAATCTTGACAGAAACCTTGAACATCAAATCTGTACGCAGTACCCCAAATACATTCTGATCACGGAAATACAAATGCATGATGATCGCTTTACTTATGAAGTTCAATCATTATGCAGTGAAGGATAGCACATCAAATATGCACTAATTATTTATACACGTGTATGTGCTGTTTCTGGTGACTCATGCTGAAGGACATGCAGGTCTTTTTGAACAGCATTTCCGAGACTCGCATCATTTAATCAATAATAAATGAGATCTATACTATTCGTTGCGAACATCCAACTCATTTAACTCCCGTGTAAATTTCTGTGCCCCAAATACTGATTCATGTGATATCTCATGATTAACTGCCTTCTGTCCAGACTACGGTGCTGCTCTCTGTATTCGCTTCATTAAATAATGCTCAATCTATGTGCCCCACCCCACTTAAATACTGACTTTCACTCACATGGTCAGCAACCATGTCGAACTATTCTGTAAATTGAAATCCACCACACCCACAACAAACTTATAAGGTTTCTAAAAGATGATTTCCCTTTCGTGAAGTTAAGCTGACTCTGCTAACTCATATCCTGATTCCCCATGTGTCGGTTTTTCATATTCCTTAGAAACGATTCAAATACTTTACTGACAATTAACATTAAATTGTCCAATATTTAGTTTTGTTCAGTTTTCCCTCCCTCGCCCGTTTTAAATACTTCAGAATATAACAGGTTCTTTCAGTTATCAGGAAGCAGAACTTCCAGAATGTAAAGAATTGTGAAGGGTGTTCAACAATTCGTTCTTGTAGGTGCAACGTTTAAAATACTTTTGGATAAGCACATGAATAGAAACGTTTGGGGTGATACAGACGAAGAGCAAGCAGGTGGGACCAAGTAAGTTTGGTATTATGGTTCTCACGTACTGAATGGATTAAAGGGTCTGTTTTCGTGTTGTGTGACTCTATTAACCTTTAATTAGCTGTATTGCCAACTCCCTGTACAATCGGCAATGGGCCCATCTCATGCAGCAACTTACCCAAACTTCAATTCAATTAAATTTTGAATAATTTATCTTTATTATTTCTAACCTGTTTCTCATTTTCATCAATCACTTTGTCGGGTCAAATTTCTGGAATATTTTCTGTATCTCTGTTTGTGGAGACAGAACGACTCCGTTTCCCTCAGCGAGCGGCAGGGATAGCCTATGTCACCTTGTGTATATATCTGCGCACTGCACCCACTTCTAATCGGAAAGTTCAACAATTACCATAGTTCAATGAAACTGTCACTTCGTGGTCGCTGACCGCATAGACCTCTCCCTCGTGGCAGTTAACAGATTATGTTGAAAGAGGTGACACAAAGCTTTGGCCACCTCATTTTAGAATCAAACTGGCTTCATAGTTTCCAACTGGCAGACGTCCAGGGAGGGAGTGAAATACTGTTATGATCAAAATATTTGAAACTCGGAGAGTGACCAGAAGAAAACTGCAACCGGAAAGATTAAGGTGATGGTGGATTTACAAACTGCACTGAGACAGAAGTGAAGATTGGCAATATTATGTAGGTAGTCGTGGGCACGTTCGGCGATGGAGAGAATATGAAGATATAAATCAACACAAGCCAAAATTGACCACTGAGGTTGTGAACACATCTGGTATTGGACCTCAAGAAAGAGAGTTTGTTTAGTGCCTCCGACATGGATTCTTAGAAGAGCTGGTGCTGGAGCCTAATCGGGAGAAGGCAATTCTGGATCTGGTATTGTGCAACGAACCAGAATTGATCAGGGATCTCGAAGTGAAGGAGCCATTGGGAAGTAGTGACCATAATACAATAAGCTTCAATCTGCAATTTGAGAGGGAGAGGGTACAATCTGAAGTGACAATATTTCAGTTGAATAAAGGTTTCTATGGAGCTATGAGGGAGGAGCTGGCCAAAGTTAAATGATGCAATACCTTAGCATGGATGACAGTGGAGGAACAATGGCAGATATTTCTTTGTATAATGCAGAAGATGCAGGATCAGTTCATCCCAAAAAAGAAGAAAGATCCTAGGAGGAGGAATGGGTGTCCGAGGCTGACGAGAGAAGTTAAGAAACATATAAAGTTAAAAGAGACAAAGTACGGGGATCCAAGATGGCGGCGACCCAGTCAGACTGAGTCTCTCGTGCTCCTCCCAAGACTTGGGTACAGTGGGTCACCCACCCCCGACCAAGCTCACCAAATCATTTATAATAGTTGTGTAATTTAATTAGTTGTGTAATATTACATTTAAACAATTTAATCCTAAATTAAAATGACTAAAGGGAAGGGAGCCTGCAGCTCTCAGCAAGCAGGAACCCCTCCCCCACCCTCTCCAGCTGCAGCAGAGGCGTCCACAGCCGCCCCGGGGGACTTACCAACAGTACCAAGCCTTGCAGAAATGCTTTCCAAGCTGGACTCGAAGATCGATGCCTTTATTGTCGAATCCAGAAATCGTTGGGAGTCGTTCTCGCCCGCGCTGCAGAAGCACGACCGAGAGATTCAAGAAATTGAACGCCGAGTCGGAGGGGCGGAGCTAAAGGCCGCGACCTCCGAAAATACCGCTCAATCGGCCGTGGATCAGGTCCGGACTCTCGAGCAGCGAGTCCAGACCTTGGAAAATCATATTGACGACCTCGATAATCGAGGTCGCCCAAAAAATATTCGTTTGCTGGGCCTTCCCGAACGGGAAGAGGAAGGCCAGCTTACACTATTCCTGGAGCAGTGGCTGCTACAACTTTTAAATCTGCAAGCTGGATCAGACCAGGTAAGGGTGGAATGGGCCTACCGGGTCGCAATACGCGGGCCCGGCTCGAACCAGCGCCCGCGCCCGGTCCTGTTCCGGCTGCAGTGCTATAGGGAGAGGCAGATACTTCTAGAAGCCTCTAGAAATCTCGGAAAAGACCCCCACGCTATGATCTACAAAGGATCCAAGATCATGCTATTCAGGACTTTTCCCCGGCTCTGGTTCAAAAGAGGAAGGCATTCGACGAGGCGAAGAAGCGTTTAAGGGACTTAAATATTCAGTACTCCTTACGCTACCCAGCGATGTTACGCTTTAACCATGAAGGATCCGTATATAACTTTGGATCACCAGAAAAGGCTAAGAAATTCTTGGACTCTCTTAGATAAACTGTAAGACATAATGGATGTTGGTCTGCCTTTCCCCCCCGCTTTGGTTTATATCACCCCCTTTTGTTTTCTCTTACCTTACTGTTTAATATTATCATGGGGGGTGGGGAGAGGGATTTGATTTTCTCCCCCCCCTTGGAGTTGTTTTCTGTTATTATTTTATGTATATATGAGGGATGTAAGTATATGTGTGTATATATATATATATATATATATAAAAGCTGAGGGGTTTAGTTAATGTTGGTAGGGGGAGGTGGTTACCTTATTCAATTTTACCTCTGTCTCTAGGAGCGGGGTTGTTTTCCCTTCGTTATTTTGTATTATCATATTTAATTATTATTTGTTGAGGTGGTAATTTTATAGTTATATGCTTATATATGGTATTAACATTACCAAATATACCCAGGTGTTGGTATGGGTGGGGGTAGGGTGCTCACTGTTAACTCTAGCTTTGTATTATATTTGAATTCTCCTCATTTTACTGAGGAGTGCCTGGGTCAAGGGTGGGGCATTGGTTGGGAGAGGATATGAGGGACTTTTGGAGAGGAAGTGACGCCCCCTGGGAACAAGGGGGAAAGTCTCCACTTAGATACGTTTTATTTTTTTTTATTTAGAAATGGTTTTTTACTGTATTGTTGTGGGTGTATTAAAGAGGCTTTATTTTTGTAAATTTTACATGTTCTACGCTCGGGATGTTCTGGATAGGGTTCCCCCTCCCGAGGGGTCTCGGATTGGCCCAGAGGATTATGGTTGATCAGTCGGTTAAGTGGTGCACCTAGAATGTCAAGGGGAGTAATTCGCCACTCAAAAGGAAGAAAATATTATCAAATCTTAAGAAGGAAAGAGTTGATATAGCTCTCCTACAGGAGACGCACCTGTCAGATAAAGAACACTTGAAATTACGACAGAGCGGATTTGATCAGACCTTTTTTTCTTCTTTTAGCTCAAAAAGCAGGGGAGTTGTTATTCTTGTTCGGAAGAATTTCCCTTTCAAAATCCTAAAGCAGATAAAAGACGAATCTGGACGATATATCTTGATTAAAGCCCTCATAAATGGAGAGGAATATGGGATTTTAAATTTGTACTGCCCCCCGGCACACCCCTTTAAATTTATAACGGAAGCCTTTTCAAAATTGATGGATTTTGATGCCCGTCATATAATTATAGGGGGAGACTTTCATTGTATTATGGATCCGGAAATAGATAGGATTCTCAAGAGTACTGCAGGAGTATCTCCCAGATCTAGACAATTGATGGATCTGAACAAAGATTTAGGATTAGTAGATGTATGGAGATGTCTTCATCCACAGGGTAGAGATTTTTCTTTCTACTCTAATCCACATAAATGTCATACCAAAATTGATATGTTTTTTGCCCCCTCGATTTTTTTAAATTCCATATCATCCTGTAAAATAGGTAATATAGCAATTTCTGACCACGCTGCTGTATATATGGAAACTAAGGCGAGGAACAATGGGACATCCCCTCGGCATTGGCGTATAGACCCCTTCCTAATGAAAGATAGTTAATCTGTAAAGTACTTCTCTCAAGAATTTAAAACTTTTTTAGAAATTAATTCAGGTACAGCTAGCAACGCGTCAATGATGTGGGAGACCATCAAAGCTTACAAGCGAGGCTTGATCATCTCCTACTCAGCGACCCAGAAGAAATTAAAGGGAGAACAACAGCGTCTGCTTGAAGCCCGCTTAAAAGCGGCTGAAACAACATACACTGATAGACCTTCTATTATTAAATTACAAAGGATTACAGCTCTTAGGACAGCTCTAAACACTACACTTACTCATCCCGAGGGAAATATTATTTGCAAAGCAAAGGTTATATGAATATGGCGACAAACCGGGTAGATACTTAGCATTTCTTGCAAAGATAAAAAAGGCCCCTCAGACTATTATGTCTATCAAGGAAAGTACGGGTATTTTGACTCATGATCACAAAAAGATTAATGCGACCTTTAGAGAATTTTATTCTGAGTTATATAAATCACAGGATTGTGAAGATAGGACGAAGAGGATGCAGTCATTTTTTAAAAAATTGATTTTTCCAGACCTAACTCCGGAACAAGTATCGGTCCTAAATGCTCCTCTTACACCCCAAGAAATAGTTGATGCAATTAGGCACCTTCAAAATGGTAAGGCGCCGGGCCCAGATGGTTTTCAAGCTGAATTCTATAAAGAATTTACAGAAATACTGGCTGGTCCACTTATGGACATGTATAACTATGCATATAGTCAGGGCTGTCTCCCGCCTTCGCTGAAAGAGGCAAATATCTCTCTTATCCTTAAATAAGGAAAGGACCCAGAAGATTGTACATCATACAGAACAATACCCTTGCTAAATGTAGATTTTAAAATCCTCTCTAAAACTTTAGCACTGAGACTAGAAAGGATACTGCCACATATTATAAAGGAGGATCAGACCGGGTTTATTAAGGGCCGTAGATCATCCAATAATGTTAGAAGGGCTCTGAATATGATTCAAGCTTGTCATCAGGGAAAGATACCAGGAGTAGTGGTTTCATTAGACGTGGAAAAGGCATTTGATAGGGTCGAATGGTCATATTTGTTTTCCACATTGGAGAGGTTTGGCGTTGGACAGGTGTTTACCAAATGGGTCTCAACATTGTATAGTGATCCCAAAGCAGTTGTGGTTACCAATGGATTAGGCTCAGATAGCTTCAGTGTGGGTAAGGGCTGCCGTCAGGGATGTCCCCTCTCGCCATTGTTATTCACGCTAATAATTGAACCACTAGCAGAAGCTATACGAGCTGATCCTAATATGGTGGCCCCAAGGATTGGTACAGGTAAACATAAAATTACCCTTTATGCAGATGATGTTCTTCTATTCCTCAGTAACTTTTTGATGCCCATACCTCGCTTAATCCAAGTTATTAATACATTTAGTGCATTCTCAGGCTATAAAATTAATTTTTCAAAATCGGAGGCTATGCCAATGGGTGGCCTTGCTATGATACCCCGCTTAGCGGACGGATCCCTTTTTCCCTTTCGCTGGTCCCTGGAGGGCTTCTTATATTTAGGCATTTTTATTACTCCAGTATTTGGTCAGTTGTATAAGGCTAATTTCGTGTATTTATTGGAAAGGATAAGGCAGGACCTCCAGCGATGGAGAGACCTACCAATTTCCTGGTTGGGTAGAATAGCATTAATCAAAATGAATGTCCTGCCCCGTCTCCTAGACCCTATGAGAATGCTTCCGGTGATGCTGCCGAGGACGGCTTTATGTAAATTATATGGCTGGCTGAGTTCCTTTATCTGGAATCATAGGCGGCCCCTCATTAAGCTAAAGAAGCTACAGCTTCCACAGGCAAGGGGTGGATTGGACTTCCCAGACTTTAGGAAATATCAGTTAAGTTCCCTATTAAGTTACATAGCTGATTGGGTCTTGTCTGATCCACAATCAATCTGGTTGGACATCGAGGCTTCTCAAGTAAAATACCCACTTATTAACCTTTTATTCTCAGACAAGAGGAAAATCATTACAGATCACTGTAAAAACCCTATCATACTAAATACAATCAAGGCTTGGAATATAATGCGGCAAAATGAGGGTAATTCACATAAGACATCCCCCTATGCATGGGGGATAGTGGGAGCATGGGGATTCAAAACCGGGGTTAACAGATGCCACTTTTAAACTCTGGAGATCCAGGGGTATCTCATGTCTAGGGGATCTATTTAAAGATGGGGTCCTGATGTCTTTCGAACAGCTGCGTCAGAAATTCGGATTACCCAATGGAGACCTCTTTTGATACTTCCAAATTCGAGATTATATACAGAAGAAGACTACGTTATTAGATAGTCTTTATAAATCCGATAGAGAATGTAGTCTCCTACGACCAGTGCAGGTATCTTCCGTCAGTACTATTTATCATTTACTACATGATGAAGTATCGGGAGATATGGATAATCTGCTTAAAACATGGGATCAGGATCTGGGACTAGAAATCTCCACAGAAACGTGGAATGATATTTGGGAAAATGCTAGAAGAATTACTATTTGTAACAGAACCCAGGCTATCCAGCTGAAGATACTTCATAGGGCCCATATAGCACCGGTTCGATTGGCAAAATGTAAGGCAGGAGCATCTCCAATGTGTCCTAAATGCAAAATAGAGGTGGGCACTCTGGTACATTGCTTATGGACCTGTCATAAGATACGTAGATATTGGACTAAAGTAGCAAGTACCCTGACAGAAATTTTAGGAACGGAAATTAAAGTGGACCCTGTATCTCTCCTCTTGGGCTTTTCGAACTTTCCCTCTCTGGACACGTACGGGAAGAGACTATTTTCTATTCTTTCTTTCTGTGCAAGGAAAAATATTTTGGTGAACTGGGCGGCTGAGGGCCCCCCTGGACTTTCAAATTGGCACAGACTAATTATGGAATGTATTCCCCTTGACCTCCTTACAAATATGGTTCACTGAAAGACCGAATTATTTTATAAAATATGGTAGCCCTTTTTGAATTACATAAATACAGATATTTCGGCTATCCTAACAAGGGCTTTTATTTAATTGAGATTACAAACCTGGCTGGTCCGCGGCCCCTCGGGGGAGGAATCCCACACGAATACGGGTTTTATTATATCTGATGCTAACACACCCCGAGCATGTAAGAGACTTAAATATACACTCTGGTTAGTTGTAGGTTAGATTAGTAGATAGTTGAGTTTTGTTTGTTTTTTTTTTCTTTTCGGTATTTTTTGTTGTTTTGTTTATTTTTGTTAAATTTTGGCTATTGTATATTTGAGCTAATTGTATATCAATGTTTATATCTGAGAGTTTTGTTTATTTTTGTAAACTTGTAAAAATGTTACATTTCTAATAAAAATATCTATTAAAAAAAGAGACAAAGTACAACATAGCAAAGATGAATGGGAGAACGGAGGACTGGGAAGCTTTCAAAAAACAACAGAGGATTGCTAAGAAGGAAATACACAGAGACAATATGAGGTACGAAGGTAAACTGGCCAAAAATATAAAGAAGGATAATAAAAGCTTTTTTAGGTATGTGAAAGGCAAAAAACTGGTTAAGACTAAAATTGGGCCCTTGAAGACAGAAACAGAGGAATATATTACGGGGAACAAAGAAATGGCAGAAGAATTGAATTGGTACTTCAGATCTGTGTTCACTGAGGAAGACACAAGCAATCTCCCTGAGGTAACAGTGGCTGAAGGACCTGAACTTAAGGGAATTTATATTTACCAGGAATTGGTGTTGGAGAGACTGTTATGCCTGAAGGTTGATAAGTACCCGCGGCCTGATGGTGTACATCCCAGGGTATTGAAAGAGGTGGCTCGAGAAATCGTGGATGCGTTGGGAATTATTTTCCAGAGTTCGATAGATTCGGGATCAGTTCCTGCGGATTGGAGGGTAGGCTAATGTTGCACCATGTTTTAAGAAAGGTGGGTGAGAGAAAGCAGTTAGTCTGACCTCAGTGGTGGGAAAGATTATGAAGTTTATTATCAAGGATGAAATTACGACACATCTGGATAGTAGTAACAGGATAGGTCAGAGTCGGCATGGATTTATGAAGGGGAAATCATGCTTGACTAATCTTCTGGAAATTTTTGAAGATGTATCTCTGCAGGTGGGTGAGGTAGATAAAGTAGATGTAGTGTACCTGGACTTTCAGAAAGCTTTTGATAAAGTCCCACAGAGGAGGTGAGTGAGCAAAATTAGGGCGCATGGTATTGGGGGCAAAGTACTAACTTAAATTGAAAGTTGGTTGGCTGACAGCAAACAAAGAGTAGTGATAAATTGCTCCATTTCTGAATGGCAGGCAGTGACCAGTGGGGTACCACAGAGATTGGTGTTGGGACCGCAGCTTTTTACAATATATATTATTGATATAGAAGATGATATTAGTAATAACATTAGCAAATTTGCTGATGATACTAAGCTGGGTGGCAGGGTGAAATGTGAGGGGTATGTTTGGAGATTACAGGGTGACCTGGACAGGTTAGGTGAATGGTCAGATGCATGGCAGATGCTGTTTAAATGTGGATAAATGTATGGTTATCCATTTTGGTTGGAAGAACATGAAGGCAGATTACTTCCTAAATGGAATCAATTTAGGTAAAGGGGCAGTACAAAGAGATCTGGGTGTTCTTGTACACCAGTCAGTAACGGTAAGCATGTAGGTACAGCAGGTATTGAAGAAGGCTAAGAGGGAAGCTGGCCTTCATAACAAGAGGGATTGAGTATAGAGCAAAGAGGTTCTTCTGCAGCTGTACAGGGCTCTGGTGAGACCACATCTGGAGTATTGTGTGCAGTTCTGGTCTCCAAATTTGAGGAAAGACATTCTGGCTCTTGAGGGAGTTCAGCGTAGGTTCACGAGGTCAATTCCTGGAATGGCGGTATTACCTTACACTGAAAGGCTGGAGTGACTGGGCTTGTATATCCTTGAATTTAGAAGACAGAGAGGTGATCTGTTTGAAACATATAAGATTATCAAATGATTTGACACTCTGGAGGCAGAAAACATGTTTCCGCTGATGGGTGAGTGACGAACCAGAGGACACAGCTTAAAAATACGGGCTAGACCATTTCGGAAAGAGATGAGGAGAAACTTCTTCACCCAGAGAGTTGTGGGTGTGTGGAATGCTCTGCCCCAGAGGGCAGTGGATGCCCAGTCTCTGGATTCATTTAAGAAAGAGTTGGATAGAGCTCTGAAGGATAGTGGAGTCAAGGGTTATTGAGATAAGTCAGGAACAGGATACTGATTAAGGATGATCAGCTATGGTGATGAATGGTGATGAATGCTCGAAGGGCAGAGTGGCCTACTCCTGCACCCGTTGTCTATTATCTATTGTCTATTTTCTATTTGTCCCACTTCAGGTGTGTGTATGTTAAGGGCATAACTTGCATGGAATTGGAATGGACTTTGTGATTGAAAACAAATACAATAGCTTACATTTTTTACAAATATAGAGAATAGATAAAGCGATGGCGTTCAGAATAGTCGACGGAATGAATAAATGGACAGGGACAGACTTAGCAGGAACACCACAAAAACAGAGAAAGCGACCGTTTACTGCTTGAATAATAACAGTTCGTATTCTCGCCGAACTTTTAACCATAACCATGACTTGTATATATAGTGCGGGGCTATTTGTCATATCGCCCATTTCCAATTATTCCAGCAATGTTAGAGGTAAAGGAGAAAGGTGATACTTTCTCTCCACTGGCTCGATTACTATGCTGTGTTATCCACATGCAATACTCCATGTACTTGCGTTACTAAGAGCCAATCGAGAGGTTGTTACGACATAGACATTTCCTCGGTATTACAACAGCTGTCAGTTTTAAATCTGTGTCTGGACAAAACTGCCCTGAAGACACACAGAAAGTGTGTATTTCTGATGAACTTCCCTCTCATTGCTTTAATAAGGAAACATTATCGCTTTAACAAAACGCACTTCAATAATTTGTTTGTAAAGCTGTAAACATATACTTGCACGTTTTTATGTTCTTTTTCAGATTTTCTGGCCTTATCCCAAAAATAAATGTTACATTTACAATTACCGTGTTCATTGCGAGTGAAGAGTCAGGGACAGAATGTGCGTGGCATTGGTTAAGGAAAAGAAAAGAGTAGCAGACAGTGGCTGTAGAGTGAAGTAATACCTCCCAGTCATCAATATCGTTATGAAAGACAGAAAAAAGTAAAATACAGGGAGAGAGCAGAATACACTTGCAACAACGAATAGCGAGGGGAATGTGGAGGAAACAGGATAATTCGAAATGGGATGCAGAAAAATGATTTAATACACTCTGTTTAATCAGTGTTTTTGCAGTTGGATAAGGTTTTACATATGTGCACAAGGTCTTCAGAATGAACAACGGAGACACATTTAATAAAACATGATGAATGTGATGTAGAAAATATATAAAACATTAAAACATTATTTGATCCTGAGTTGAGGTCTTGCATTGCCGTTTCTTGGGATTCCCTGCTCTTGACCTCCTACTTATCAAGACGTATGTTATAAATTCCTCCTCCTGGCATCCCAAACTATTTCAGTTAATTCAATATCTACCTGGAAATAAATATATTTTCCTTCTGGGTTCTTTCAACAACTGCTGTCAGTCATATAATTTGAGATAAAAATAGCTGCGTCAGACACAGAATTTGATCATATTACTCTGTCGCATACCAACTGTACAAAGGATCACAGTACATGGGGATTGCCAAAAGAAATAAGGAAGTTCATCGAATGCTGTCAGTAAACTTTTTAAATATTATTTTATGAGTTTATCGCCTCATCTACATTCTCTGTCTCTTTCTCTCTTTGTACCTAATTAATAAATCCTTCAATCGTTCCCCGTATCCCACCTCTTAAAGCTCTCTCTCTCAGTTTATATCTATTGCTAACACTTAGATGAGAAGTGATTATAATTGAGCAATTTAACAGCAAAGACAAGAGGGAATATCTGGCCAGAGTGCACTGGAAGGGGGAGCCGAGCTGAGAAGACATTGACGCTGAAATGGCAGAAGCTTCTGGGGATAATTTGGAAGCACAGCTTCAATTCAACCAAGGAAGAAGAGATATACTCGGGGAGGACAATAAAACTTTGAGTGATAAGGGAAGTCAGAGACAGCAATTAACCAAACGTGCAAAACATACAATGTGGTGAAGATTATTGGCAATCCCGATGATGAGGAAGACGGAGTACCAGCAGAAGATAATGATTAAAATCAAAAGGGAGAAGATGAAATTGGAAGTTCAGCTTGTTAATAATATAGCAGAGATTTGCAAGAGGATGTTAGATAGATAATAGAGGAGAGGGGGAAGCAAAAGGAAGCATACTGCTGGAAAATGGGCCTCGAGTACTTGTGGGAAACAATTAAATAGCAGAGGAGTTGAATACATACCTTTTATCAGTCTTCATGGTGGAAGACGTTCGCAGCAAGACCGAACTTCGAGAGAGTCAGGTGACGGAGGTGAGGACAGTGTCGATCACTCAGGAGAAGGTGCTGTGGAAACTGAAAGGTTTCAAGGATGATAACTCAACCAGATCAGATATACTCCACCCTCGAGTTCAAATGGTAGCTCACGAGATTGTGGAGGTATTGCTGGTCATCATTCTGCAATCAAAGGAGTCAGGGAGGGTCCCAGAGGAATGGAAAATATAACCATCCCCATGACACCGTTTAAGGAGAGAGGGTTGCAGAAGACAAGAAGTTGTAGGTGACCAGGAAGCGTGAAATGGTTGTTAAGAAGTAATAACGCCAGATATTTGATTCATTTCTCATTTTTTCGCAAACACAACAAAGACTTTCTCGGTAAAGCATCGTTTCTTTGTACTTTTTCAATCCAGTCTCCTACTATTGCTGCTCACAATGTACTCCTTTTTCCATTGACGACATCAAATAGAGCCTGCATTGAGGAGCATTTCCACTACGGTTGGAGGAATAATCCTGGCCTTCTTACTGCATCCCATTTCAATACCCTACCTTGCTCTGATGCTGACATTTTAGTCCTGGGCTGCGGCAATGTTCCAGTGGAGCTCAACCCAAACTCGACTAGCACCTCGTTTTTCACATTGATACAATAAGGACTATAGGAGTTAATATTCAATTCCATAACTTCACAACATGAACAAATTATGACTGTTCTCCATTATTCATATATCCTCCCTACTGGCCTTCTGATGATCTTATGTTTTATGTATCTTTTTTAACTTACACTCAGTAGTTTCCATTGACATTTCCTCCAGAACCCATTCATTCATTCACAACTTAATTTGCACACAATTCATTCCTGTTCCTCTCCCACCACAAATAAAACACTCATTGTCCTTTGTATTAGGCCGCCAAACCCTTTGTTTCCCGCCATACCTCCTCCACCTCTGTAATAGTATCAAAACGCCAATTTTCAAATCAAGTTGATCGATGTTTCAGCGGTGAGTGCCAGGGACAGAAAACTGAGGACAAGCCGTTAAACGTACCGCATTTCACAGCTTACATTCCAAGCTAATATTTGGAACTAACATTGGACAGAGAGTGCGAAACGATCGCAAAACTAACAGATGAGGTGGAAGTTCGAAGTCTTGCCACATTCAACATCAATCGTGATGGACAATTAAGCAATTCTCTGGAGGAGCGGGCTGCCTACCCTCATCCTAAATAATGGAGTAGCCCGGCACATAAGTGTAAACGACAAGGATATAGTAACTGCACCATCCTGCGTGAGACGTGTTGAGTGGATGATCCACCTCACCCTTGTCAGATACAAATTTACAACCGATTCAATTCACTGCACGAGACATGAAGAAACAGCTGAATACAGTAGATACGATAAATGCAACAGGCCCTGATACGATTCCTGCAATAAGACTGAAGACTTGTGCTACAGAACAATTCGTGTCAATGAGGAAGTTGTTTCATTCCAGCTCCAAATCTGATATCTAACTGTTAATGTGGAAAATGGCTCGGCTCTGTCCAGTCCCCTAAAAGGAAAATATTACAATGTAACTAATTACCATACCCTCAGTCCCATTACGACAGTCAAATTGGTCGGAGATCATTTTGACAAGAGCTGTCAACCAGCACAGAAATAACCTGCTCAGTTTGGTTTTCGACAAGTCTCGATGTGTAGATGGTGCTGCTGTGGAAATGCAACTGGATTACAAACCCAGACCAGTGTAATGCTCTGGCAGCAGGTGGAAGTCAAAGACGATTAAATATCGAACGCAGAAAATTTGTCAGTAATGTTGACTGCGAAACCATTATCGATTGTTAACATCAATTTGCTTCAGCAACACAGGAAGCAAAACTCGAGTGTTTTCCTCGTCTGACCTAACTGTGACTAAAGAAAGACAGACACAAACGTGATAAAATCATCAATGTTCTCTGAAACAACGAAGCAAGACGATCAATTGTAAAGAAAATGCTACAAGGCCTTCAAGGTTAAAACCAGACAGAACACCTGTCACAAGCCTCAGTATCACAAAAATGAATGGGAAGCACTGCCCAGTCATCACTGTAGAGACCTCCTCACTAACATCTGAGAGCTTTTGACAACATGTACAGAGCTTTTCCACACACCACAATAGTTTCCACAGAAACTATTAGGCCATTCAACACATCGAGCCCACTCCATCTCAGTTCACGGCCAAACATCTCCCGAATGCAATTTTCACACACAATGTTCATATCCCTTAATGTGATTGACCATCGGAAATTATGAAATAGAAACTGCAGTAGTTTATTTGGTGCATCAAATATGCTCCCCAATTCATTAACACAATGGCCGATCATCTGTCTCTTCACCATACTCCTGATCTTTCCCCATCCCTTAAGTGGTTAGAAATCCGTATTTATGTTCAGTGTTTTATCTTGTTCTTCATCTGCCTTCGAATTGTCCATTCACTCCCCTTGTCTCAATCAACTTGGAGATTATTACATCCTCCTCACTCACGCACAATCCCAGTTTACCAGAATACTTCTAAATATTGCATTTGATTCTGTCAACCAAATGTTTGATTGGTATTGTGAGCAGCTGAAACCCAACCACCCATCCTTGTGATACACCATCAGCTTTCCACTCCAAAATGACCCATTTTACCAAAATTGTTGTTTCCGGTCAGCTCTTCCGTTATAACACAATGTCCACATAGTTTCTCCAATCCCATATGATTTTATTTCACACACGATGCTTGGGGCTCCACCAAACATCTTTCCGAAAATCCAAATGCATTGAATCGAATGTTGTTCCATAATCTATCTACCAGTTGATTTCTCAAGTATGATGCCTCTTTCTACTCCCGTTAATTTCAGTCTCAATAATTTCTCCAGAAACGTGCATTTACTAATTTCATTGTATTTCATTTTTTCAGCAGACTTAGACTTTCTGCTATTGCTGGTTTGTCTTTTTTTAAAATGCCATTTGTTTCTCTGAAGACAAAATTTCGGTAATTGTTTCATAGTTCTGCCATTTCCATTTTCTCCATTCTCCATTCTCTGGTTTTACACTGTGAGGAAGAAGCTCTTGGTTTCCTACCTTACCCACTGACATACATTTAGAAGCTAGTACAGTTAACTCTAATAACCCTTGTTCATGCACTGTCCACAAACCAATATGTCCTGTCTTAATCTACTCAGTGATTCCCCATCGACAGCCATACATCACACGAGCATAGAACCTGGCGAACAGAAATACAGCACGGTCTACATTAGTCCCACTTTCCAACACAAGGCCGTTATCTGTGAAAGATATGACACTACAAGCGCTCTCCAAATAAATTTTAACGGCTGTGAGGTTACGCATGAAAGCAGCCCTCCAGTAATTTCAGTCCCAACTCCCATAATTCTCTGGGCGTGAAACTATCCTCGAGTCATCTCTAAACGTCAAACCTTTACTTCAAAAGTATACTCCCTTGTTCGTGATCCTTTGTCTAAAAGGAACAGCTGATCTCTGTTCACCCTGTCCATGGCCCTCACAATCTTACACCTATATTATTTACACGCTCAACGTTCTCTGCTTCAAGTGAAAAGTCCTAAGATTATCAAGATTCTCTTCTTCGCTGATATGCTGCATCCCAGGGAACGTCCTACTAAATATCCTCTGTACATCATCCAGTGCAATCGCATGAGTCTTAAAATATAATGCATCATTTCAGTGCTGTGATATTTATCCCATTTTCATCATATTGCTGTTGTGAAAGAGAACTTAACTTTTGTGTGCATTTTGTGCATACCAGATGATCGGAAAGTGGGTATAATCAAAGGATCTCGGACCTTCAGTAAAGAGACTTTGCAGATTATTATTATAGAGTCATAGAGATACACAGCATGGAAACAGACCCTTCGGGTCCAACGCGTCCATGCCGACCAGATATCCCAAACTAATCTCATCCCACCTGCCAGCACCTGGTCCATATCTCTCCAAACACTTCCTATTCATCTGGTCGTCTATGTAGCTGCACAATTCTGCTTGGATACTGATGTTGTAAAGCTCACATACACTTGATTTGGTTTATTAGGATTTTCAAGGTAAGGCGGACATGCTTCAGTAGTCCATCGCCTTTATAACACCTTCATTCGGGTTCAAGGTATAGAATTACCAAGTTTAGGTGATACACCAGAATAGATAGATTTTCAGGAAAGGGGTGTTGCAAGGTTGTTTTTGATAAATGTTGCACTGCGTTTCGATCCCTGAGCCCTGCGCTAGTGCATTGAACATCTGCCCCACATATTTCCATGTTGTTCCCTGTCTCCAACTTCTGTGCTGTGAGGGATTGTGTGAATAACTGTCCACATCCCGTTTGGAAGTTGTCGGGACAGAATTTGGAGATGAGAAGTGTTTTGGAGGTAACAGTGAGGCCCAGTAGAATGATGTCTGAATTCATGTTTTTTTTTTCAAAATCATTTTCAACATCTTTGCTGAGTACAAGATTGTGTGTTCACTGATCTGAACATGAATCAGATGTTTACGTATGTCACTGAATGATGCAATCGTTAGCTGTGTCCTCTGGTAATTTAAAATATCATTCACTTCAATTGTTTTAAACAGAAAAAAAGATGTTTGTCTTATTTGAAATATGTAAGAAATAGTGATATTAACACTTCATTGTACAATGTGTACAACAAGTAAAAATGACGAGCCTTAAATTTCCCACAGATTAATCAAGCTACAGTCAGACATTGGCTGTAATTCAGAATTCTGTGAAAAGCAATGTTACCCCAGCAACATTACGATCCTGCCAGGAAACTACCATCCCACTATCAGGACAGAGCCAGGCAGAGAGAGGCAGCTCCTTATTATATCGTCAAAATAGTGCTTAGCATTGATCGTGGATCCTGTGTTCGCTTGAATGTTCTGCAGCAGATTATGAAGGAACTAATAAAAGGGAAATGTATCATTGACCACATCATCACCAATCCGCCTGCTGCAGATACACCGTTCCATTTAATATATCGATAAGTCTGGACACTGAACAGTCTTTGTGGGGGAGGAAGGGTCACCTTCACATTTTATAGATCTCCACAATATAATGCAGCAATCCGTGTTTTGAATAGGACAGTCTGTAAACAGGTTGATCAACTAATGACGAAGCGTGCATGAGGTGCAAAGAACCAGGCACAGCAGCAGAATAATACTCTGTACAACTCAAACAGGTGCAACTTCAGGGCCCGGTATACGCACCATCAAGCCAGGGATCCACCCTGATTCAATGAAGAGTGCAGAAGAATATGTTGGATGCCTCACCAGCCAGGTCTTAATATGAGCAGACAACTTGGAGAAGCTAATAATGTGTTCAGCTGCAACATAGGACAATTTACATGCTAAACAACATAAACAACACTGATGAACAAAGCACCGTAATCCCACAATCAATACTTCAGATTTATCTTCGCAGTCCTGATCAATGTAGTCATAAAAGATTGTGGACAATGAAAGAGACTATTGGAGGAGGAAAATTGCCCACCAATAACGAAGTTCCCAGTTATCGGAGTGCGGAGCACACCAGGGAAAACAAAGCTGTATTTTTTTAAAATCTTCGGCCAGAAGGGCTGCGCGGATGATTCATTTCGTCCTCCAACAGTAGTCCCTTGCATCACAGACTCCCAATGTTCAGACCATTCAAATCAATCCATATAATGTCAAGAAGTTGCTGGAGACACTGGGAACTGTAATTTAAGTCCACAGATTGCCATATCTCTGTCCAAGCTGTTCCATTCCGGCAAAACACTGCCCTTTTCCAACAATGTGATAAATTGCTCAAGTGACTCCTGTATACAAAAAACATGGCACTTGCATTGCAGCCAGTCACTGACTCATTGGTGTCCAGTCTACCGTGGGAATGTGAAGCAAGGTGTCAGCAATAATGTGAATAATCAGCAATAATCTCCTCGGGTACTGTCAGTTAGTGTCCCGTAAGACTCATGCAGCTCTTGACCCCATTGCAAGCTCACTTGCAAAAGTGTTGAATTTCAAAGGCGCAGTGAGAGTAATTATTCATAATATCGATGCACCATTTAGACATGTGGGCATGTCTAAAATATAAGCCTGAGTATAATTATATTTAAACAGAATCTGGGTGAAGTATTCACTGGTTGAGAATTATTACAAGCAAACAGGAAAAGATTGTTGTCAGTGTCAGTAACTCGAAATCCGGGACAGCTCTGCAGCCATTCCTCAGGAAGGTGAGTGCCAAAAGCTCAACCATTTACACCTCCATAAAATAATTTTTCTCAAACACAACATTAGGCATGGGAATATTACTGATTGTTCCACTCCTGAAATGGAACATGTTCAAAAACAGCAAGATATTGAAAATATCCCAGTTCAGTCTGACAAATACCAAGTCATGTTCACAACACACGAATATTAGACAAACATGGTAATAAAGAATTAAACTGTCCTTTTTTTGATTTTCAATAGCATTATTATCTATGAGTCCCCATCAGAGTGTCTATCAGTTTCCAGGATCTCATCATTGACCAGACATTGCCCGGGACTAGTCATTTACACAGCATTGTCTTCGAGAGCAGATCAGAAGCCAGGAAATCTGCAATGAGTAACTCACCTGCAGACTCGCCAAAGTCTGGGATGGATTACATCTCAGGATTAAGCAAGGATACCACCAGTCAATTTAATTACTAACAATTCAACGAACATCCATTCCATCCACCATTGACGCTTAGCAGTAGCAGTGCATACCATCTGCAAGATTCACTGCACCAAGTCTTAAGAGACAGTAACGTCTAAACCCACTGCCATCGAGAAGAACCAAGGCAGCAGACAATTTGGAAGACCAGCTATCTGCAATCTCTTTCCTTCATACGGTCAGAAGGAATGAGGTTTGCTCATGATTTTACAATTCTCAACTCATCAGATCACATAATCAGTCCAAACGCAACAAGACTTAGACAACAGCCAGGCTTGGTTTGACAAGTGACAAATAGATTTGTGACACACAAATGCCAGACAATGATCTTCGTGCACCACACATCATCGCTATTCAACATCCAAAGGGAATACAGTTGCTGAATCCATTGGCACTAACATTCTTAGGTTTATCCAAGACCATTTAGACACTCTCATGCGAACATCAATCAGAAGTCATGAATCCTGCAGCAAGTAACTTTTCTCATTTCATGCGAAAGCGTGCCTACTATCTCCGAAATACAAGTCAGGAATATGATCATTTAATCTCCTGTTGTCTGAATGAGTGCAACTCCAACAATACTCAAACAGCTTAACACGACTGAGGACTGTGCAGGTCACTTGAATAGTCCGCATCCATCCCTTCCTCCGCCAACGACACTCACCAGCAGATATGAATATCATGACGCTCCTCACAGGGCACCATCCACACTCAATACCAACTGCTGACTGCAAGAAAAAGGGCAGCATTTAAGGAATATTCATCATTCTTTTGATGCAAACATAAGTATTGTAATGGACAAAGCTAGACTAAAAGCTGGACTCTTATTATGGCCTCGTCTCATTTCATTAAGCTGCAAAGAGATTTCTTTCAATTGAACAAGAAACAATAATGAGAACATAAATCCAAACCGGAGCAGTGGCAGGTATTATAAGGTGAGATTAAAGCGTTTCCAAGAAAATAAGTTCTCACGAAGTAAGAAGTACGTGGCTGCGAAATCCAGAGCTCCCCGGAAGTCTAGGAGCACGCAGAACAGGAATGGTTACATCAGACAGTGGGAATTCAATAATACAGAAAGCCAGGAGGAGTGTGGAATGTGGAGGAGTTGGGTCCAAATGAAAATCAGAAATCAAACAGTGTGTGTGAAATGATGCTGGCAAGAAGCATCAAGCAATTTTTCACAGATTTCTTTTCAATGAAGAGAACAAAAATAAACAAAGAAACGAAGATAAAAGGTAAACATTAGAAAAGTCGTGTAGATGCAGAAGCTTTTATAGGTGGTCCTGAATTTAAATTGAAGCGTAAGGGGACTTGAACAACGTGTGCAACCATGATGAATCTGCGATAATTTTCTGATAAGCCCATCCATCATTCTCGATATTGCTACTTTTAGGAAAATGAGATCTGATCATTGAAACAGGGTGGTAAGAACGACCAGATTTGAGAACATTTGATGACAACGGAAATTGTGAGCTCAATCAAAACGAAAAATGGAAAATAGCCAAGCGTTTGCAAACTGCAGACAATCGGGGGACTCCAAAAACAAAAGGAAAATCGGAAAAAACGTAAATAAGGATTTAGATTTACTAAAGGGCATCAGGATTTGACAAATAGGATTAAGGCAAATCCCAAACCCGTTTATCTTGAAGAATAGGGTCACAAGGGAAAGAGTAAGTCAACCCAAGGACAAGGAAGGAATTAATACATTGAGCTGGAGGAAGTGGCTGAATACTCTGCACTAGTATTCAATAAGGATGAATACATGGTAGACGCTGAGTGAAGAGAACAATATATTGATATTACAGAGCGTTTCGGTATTTATAAAATGAGGAATATGCTGGGACTTTTCAGAAGCATTGAAGTCGACAAGACTCCAGGATATGACGGGTCAATTCGAGAACAATGAGTGAAGCGACGAAGTAAATTACTGGCCCTTCTGCTCACTCCCTGAATGCTCTTCAGTCACAGGAGAGGTTCCAGAAATCTGGACAATAACTAATGTCGGTTCTTGCTTGACATTCGGACAGTCCAAGAAATTTAGAGCTCGGTGAGCCATATGTCAGTGGGAGGGAATTATTGGAGATTCTTAGAAAGAGGGGATTACTCACATTTGGAAAAATATCGACTTATTGGCGAAAGGTAACACTGCTTTATTTGGGTAGGTTGTGTCTCACAAACTCGATTGACTATTTTGAGCAAGTGACAAAAGTGACTGATGAGGGCATGGGACTGGATGTTGCCATATGGAATTTAGCAAGGCATTTGATATGGTTTATTATGGTGGGCTCATACAGAAGTTGAATTCAAATTGGATCAGCAGTCAATCGGTAAACTGTTGGAGAACTGTATGCTCATAGCAGACAGAACAGTGATAGAAGTCTGTTTTTATTTATTGACTGGAGACCTGTGAATAGTTTGGCCGAGTTACCGATCATGAGGATGATTGATAGAGGATGCAGCAGGATATAGGTCAGTGGACACCTGGATAGAGAAGAGGCAGATGTAATTTACTCCGTGCAATTGCGAGGTGATGCTTTTGGAATGTCGTCAGCAGGAGGCAAGGAAACAGCAAATGGAAGAAATCTAAGTAGCTTCAATGTGCAGAGGAATCGAGGTGTACAAGTCAGCACTTCCCTGGAAGTCGCAAAGCAGGCAAACAGTGTGGTCCAGAAGGCATGTCGCATGCTCATGTGCGCGAATCGGAGCAGAGAGTATTAAATTAACATGTCATGTTGCAACTGAAAAGAACTTTATTTCGGTCACATTTGGCATATTTGTTTAGAGTACCGTTTCCCACATCACCAAAAGTATGTTGGGCCCTTTGAGAGGGCTTTAGAAATATTTGACTGGATGTTGTCTGGTAAGAGAACTCGAGCCCTGAGGAGAAATTGGACAAATTTGGTTTGTTGTCAATTGGACATCAGTGGCAGAAGGGCTACCTGATAGATGTTTACAAAAATTTTAGAGTCATGGACAGAATATGCAGTCGAAAAGTTTTTTTTTACCAGGGTGGAAATATTATTTACTTGGGGGCATAGTTTTAGGAGAATGGGGGAAAGTTTGAAGGAATATGAAAAGCAAGTTTCTTTTTTTTCTTTTCCAGTCATAATGTAAACGTGCCTGGAATTTGTCATCAGATGAATTTGAAGAACAAACAATAGGATCATGGAAGAGATATTGGATGGAGGTATGCTCGCTGATCTGGAAGGTTCGTTGACTGATGTTTCATCACCATATTAGGTAACATCTTGAGTGACCCTCCGGATGAAGCTCTAGTGTTGAAGCCCGTTTTATATTTATATGTTTAGGTTTCCTTCGGTTGGTGATGTCATTTTCTATAGTGATGCTATTTCCTGTTCTTTTTCTCAAGGGGTGGGAAAAGGGCTCCAAGTCAATGTGTTTGTTGATAGCGTTTCAGTTGAAATGCCATGCTTCTTGGATTTCTCGTGCCTGTATCTGCTCGGCTTGTCCTAGGATGGCTGTGTTGTCCCAGTCGTAATGCTGTCCTTCCTCAGCTGTATGAAAGCACACTAGTGAGAGAGGGTCATATCTTTTATTGTCGTTAGATCAACTGTTATACTGTGTTATGTTCTGAAGTTTTCAAACTTTACGAATATATGAGAAGATCAATGTATGTGGATGAGGGGAGAGGGCAGGGAGGTGTAGTGTGGAAATTGATTTGCATCATAGTGATACTGATCCCATTCTTTAAACCACTTCAATATGTTGGGCCTGTTTATATTTTTCTGTAAAAATGGTGAAATCCTTTGAATACTCACTTCTCAGTTGGCCACAGACTAGCCACCATCCCGTAATGACAGCTACATCTGATATGTTTGCTTTTATTGAAATCTATCATTATTTTTGCCCTGTTGAAAAAATAGGAAGTAATTCAGGAAAGGCAGCAAGTGGCAGAGACCAGGATAACTCTATGGGCCTGAGGAGGTTACAGGGATAGAAAGTCGTGTGAAGACTTGGAGATTCTACAGGGATATGTACTATTCTACGTGCCGAAGGAGGTTGCAAAAGTAAGAATAGGTTTAGTTTCTGTTTTAAGTGAAAACGGAGCTGGGTCAGCCAGGTGAATATTTGGATCTGAGATCATTTAAAATATATGCCTCAATCAAACCTGATTAAAAAAATGGTAAGGGGACAAATTATCATCTGATATAGCGCTGCAACTACCTGTAGCAGAAAAAAAGTCAGGTTCAGAGACAGGACAGCCAGGCACGTGAGACCTGGTGATGGAACCCACACTGTGGTCGGGGAATTGAACTACCTATCTTCGCAGATTATGGTCAACAGTGCAAGTTCAATCCACACCTTTTGAAACAGCATGTTTATTTTTCAATTATAATATTTTAGGGAGTAAGAACGTTTTATGATCTGAGTGTTTTTTGAGTTGACCACTGATGAATAATTGATACCTGGGAGTTTTTGGCTGCAGGGAGATATTTCGGTTCTAACTTTTTTCAGTTCAGGAGCACACCGAAAAATAGTTATAGAATAGATAAATACATTCAGAACTGAACAAACCCCGGTACATTAGGCACTTATAGCTAACTGCATCCATCCTGGAAAACAATCCCACAATGAGATCAGGAAGTTCTCACATTCTCTCGCTCACATTAACTTGTTCTCACTTATCCTGGAATGAGCTCCATTTCCGATCAGGAAGATCATAAAATCTTTCCCCAGCCTGTGCAGAGTACAAAGACTATTTTCAGAACAGGAAGATCCCAGGCTAGGTAGTGGCCCGATGCAATTGCAGTTCAATAGCACTTTTTTTTTAAATCCACGGATGTTCGTTTTAGTGCCGGAACATTGGGTATGGGTCTGTGTACGCGTTGATGGAGTCCATGGATGAGTGCGTAATTCTGGGAATACTAAGTCAGTGGCAAACAGACAAAAAACTAGCTATCCGCATGCACAAATACCAACTAGGTAAACAACGCCATGGCCAACTCTCCCAAATAGCAACACACAGATGACAGGGATGACGAATTCGACTCAGACAACGCATCATTCATCGGACAAGCCAAACAGAGGACTGCTGGAGCCTTCCGAGAAGCATGGAACTCATCTATGTATTCTACCAACAAATACTTCGACCTAGATTCAATGTATTGGCCACTACAATATGCAACTAGATACAACAGAAACGGAATCAAATATACTCCATAAGACGCAGTACAGCAGCGTTTCACATGAGGATACAAAGTACTGAAGATGTCACCTAGACAGGGAATGAAGCATCTGCAAATATTCGTCCTAGCTCGGCTAACATACCCACAACCACGGCGAATATAATCAGTGCTACAAATCTTTAGACAAATCTTGAACACAGAAAAAAATCTAGGATTTGTCTGGTTGGGTGTGGGTTTCAAAAATGCAATAACCTGCAATTGCAGATCCCCATTACAGAGGCTGGGATCTTCCTCTTCTAACAATGGGACTTGGTACTCTGCACGAGCTGGGGAAAGAATCTATCATCTCTCTCATCATATTTTGGAGCTCGGATCCACGATAGGTAAGAGCACTTTCAGGGAAGAAAGGGAGTGTGGGACTGTCCTCATCTCATTGTGGCAAAGTTTTCCAGAATCGATGTGAATAGCTATAAAAGTAAAGTAAACCCGGACTTGTTCAGTTCTGAATGTATTCCCTATTCTGTACCTGTGTCTGCATCTGATTCGGAAGGAAAGTCGTTACAACAGAAATGGCTCCTTACAACCAACAACGCCGAGGCATCAATTCTTGATCAGCGGTCCACTCTAAGAAGCTTCAGATCAGTATAAATTCTCACGTTCTGAAACGTTTTAATTGAAAAAAAAAACACGAAGTATTTTTCAACTGGTGCGGTTTGAATCTGCATCATTGACCATAATCTGTGAAGACAGGCAATTCACTGCCCTGTCACAGTGTGTGATCCATCTGTAGGCCTCATGTGCCTGACAGCCATGTCGACGTCCCTGAGTTTACTTCTGCTACAAATAGACACAGAAAGCCAAGTCATATAATAATTTGTTTCGCTGTCATTCTTTACCAGGTTTCATTGAGGGTTTATTTTAAAATGTTCTTTTTTGCCAAAATATTGATATCGCTGGTCCAGCTCCGTTTTCACTTCAATCAAAACCTCAATCAATTCTGTTCGTTTTAATCTCCTTCATCTCCAGAACAATCCATACTCCTGTAAATGTCCCAGAACAATCCATATTCCGGTAAATTTCACATACTTTCCCATCTCTGTAAACTCAGTTGGACACTACAGCCATCCTCGTCTCTCACACTTGCTGCCATCCCTTACTTACTTCCTATCTTTTAAACAAGGAAAGTGATGTGATAGCTTCACATAGTACTAACCAGGTCAGATGCAGCTGTTGTGAGTCAATCCTATCTCTAATAATCTCCAATAATTCCCTATAACTGACATAAGACTCACCGACCTGACATTTCTTAGATTAACTATTTTGCGTTTTTTCAACCGAGGAGCAACATTAGTTAATCTCCACGTCTCTGGAAACTCCGCTGTGACTGAAGAGCACACAAAGACTGTGCACCAGGCGACAGCAATTTACTCACTTGCTTCCCTCAGTATTTTTGAGTATATACCGTCATATCTTGGAGGCCTGTCTATATGCATGCTATTCACAATACCCAGCTCGTCCTTCGTTGCTAAATACTGAAATACTCTGGAATGTCGCCATATCTTTCTCTGAACTCAGAATCCATCATGTCCTTCTGCTTTGACAGTTCCGAAGCAACGTATTCGACAAAGAATTCACCCACTTCCTCCAGCTCCAAGCATTAATTACCTCCTTTCTCCTTCAGTGACCCTACTCTCCCCCGACTACCCTCTTAATCCTGATAACACTGTTTGCCAAAGACGTTTCTTGGGACCTTCGAGCCCTCCGAATTCTTTCTTTACGCTTTTCCTGCTTTTAATGTTTTTGACACCTCTGACTGACTTCAGTTGCCAGGCCCTTCGAAGTGCATCTTCTTTACTTTTTCACTGAACTCACCGTTTCTCTTGTCATCAATGGTTCCCAAATCTTGCCATTCAAACCAGCCTGCCGCTCTGACCCGACCACGTTTTCCTGAATGCAGTAAGATCAGGAGGGGTGGATAAGCTTTTCAGCCAATTCTTCCAGATTCTTCACGATCGGCCATATTGTCGAGGTCCCTTTAAACTTCAATTCAAATTCAGAACGATATACAAACGTTTTGCCACTGTATTTTGCGACCATTGTTTGCCTTTTATTCTTTTCTTATTTTCGTTCTCTGCTTTGAAAAGAAATCGACTAAAGATTGATGCATCTTTCTTGCCAGCATCGTTTTAAATAAGTTGTTTGCTTCCATATTTCTTTTTGCTCTTGCCCCTCCGCATTCTGTACTCCTCCCAGGTTTCTGCGATACTGAGTTCCCACTGTCTGATGTAAGTTTTGCTGTTTTGTCTGTGTTTTCCTGCACTTCCAAGAAACCGTGGAATAAGCAGCAGAAGATTTTAACTTTGTGAGATCACATGTTCTTGAGATCACTTTAATCTCCCCTCAGGATACCTATCACTGCTTTGATTCTGATTTATCTTATCGTTATTGTTTCCTGTTGACTTGCATGAAATCTCTTTCCAGCTGAATCAAAGGAGACTGAGTCATATTCGGACCCCAGCTGTTAGTCTAGTTTTGTCTTTTCGAATTCTTGCATTTGAATCAAATCAATTGTGTTCACTATTTCCGAAACACTGCCGATTTCCGTTCAGACGTGAGTAGTAATGACCTTCGATAGTGATGTTTAACGGGTATCATTGTACTCACACTTGCTGACAAGTGTCGGTGGTGTATTGTGGGAGTGATTGCAGATGGGGACCATTCAAGTGGGCTGCTTCCTCTTTAATCATGTCAAACTGCTTGAGTAGTGTCGGAACTGCATTCATTTAGACAAGTTGAGATTATTCCATCATATTCCTGACTTGGGGAGACAATGGACAGTCTTTGGCAAAACAGGCGAAAATTTACAACCTAGATGATTCCTAATTTCTGATCTGATGTTCTAACTCTCGCAGCGATATTGTCTTGCATAAATCTGAGAATGTTCGTTTTATTGGATTCAGCATTGGTAATGAGTTTGGATGTTGAAATGGTAATGATGCGTTGGTTTGTCGTGGTCATTACCTGACATCTGTGTGGCACGCACGTTACTTATCATTTGACAGCCTAATTGTTGCGTTTCTTCTGATTGTGTGATATAAATGGTTGTGCATTTTCAACTCATGAGCAAACGTTATCACATCTGAACGTATGAAGAGATGAGCTTGGCCACAGCTGGTTTTCTAATGTACCTACTGCCTTTGTTCTTCTAGGTGACACTGAGTTTCGAAGGTGCTACCTTATAATCATTCTGCAGAGCACCTCGTATATTGAAAATACTGCTATTAATGAGCATCAGTAGTGCAGGGAATGGATGCTCGTAGAAGGGACTAGTTTTGTCCTGGGTTATTTTGGGGATGTAATCCATCATCATGTGAGATACTCACTGCAGCATTCCTAACCTCTGACCTGCTCTTGATGACAGTGTTATTTATGTGAATAGTTCATGGTAAGATCGGATTGATAATAGCACCCAGGATGCTGATAATTGCAGTGGCGAGCACTCACCGATGGTTACCTTTTGAACATCAAAGGAGGATAGCATGTTTCTTTTTTGTCTTTTTTGTCGAGTATTTTTGTGTTGTGAACATTGCTGGCAAGCTGTGAGATTAAACCTGGATGCGTTCGATGCCTTGTTTCATTTTAAAGTGGACTGTTTCAGAAATGGCATAATTAGTGAACATTCCCAATTCTGTACTTAAGATGGGGAGAATGTCATTGTAACAGCTGGGAATGTTTGAGCCTCGGACACTCGATTTCCTGAAGAATGGCTGCAGAGCTGTTTTTGTGCTCCAATTACTGACATAAACAATAACCTTGTTTTTGGCTGGTGATAATTCCAACCAGGAGAATACCTCACACAGATTTAGAATGACTATGATCTTGCTGAGGCTCCTATTTCACACCCTGTTAAATAGTGGTTTGATGCTCAAAGTATTTACTCTCACTGCCCCTTTGGAATTTCACTTTTTTCAATAAAGTTTGCAATTGAGTTAGGAGCTGAGTGTGCATGACGGGACACTAACTGACCGTCACTGAGCGGGTTACATGCTGATTGGTCACATGATTGCTGACACCTTCCTTCACACTTATTTGGTCGTCTGTTCACCGATGGTCAGTGACTGGCTGCAACGCAAGAGCCCCGCTTTTTATTTGTGGGACAGACTTGAACAATTTATCTCATAGATATTGGATGTCAGTGATCATGATGGAATATTACAGCTTGTCTAGGGATGTGGCAATCTCTGGAGTTATATCACAGTTTCAAATGTCTGTAGCCATTTCGTGGTATCGTGGGGAGTACTGGTAATTGTCTGATGATTAGCTTCTTTGAAGCTGGGGTCTAGTGAACGAGGCCGAAATGTATCATCTGTTCAGCACTTCAGATTGTAGATTGTTACAAATGAATCAGTTATATTTCTTCCCTGATATGCTGTACTCCCCGATGATTGGAGTTTGCATTGGTGGAGACAAGCTTCCTCCTCCAACGGTCTCTTTTATTGTCCATATCTTTTATGACTTCATGCTGCGGGACCGGAGAGATAGATCTGGACATTTTTTGCTTGTGTTTTTAAGCCTGCAAATCGTACCGTTTTATAGTTGAAGACAAAAAGAGTTTTTCCAGGTTGTCTCCTCATATTTCGGTCAGGCTGGTGCTGCTAGTGGCATGTCCTTCTGTACTCACAATGTCCTTCATTGAATCAGGGTGGATCACTGGCTTGATGATACTGTACAGTGGGAGATGTGCTGGACAGTCAGGTTGCAGACTATGTGACGACTACGGCATATGATTCTGCTGCTGCTGATAGCCAACTGCACCTTATGTACCACTGTGATTGGTTGCACGATCTGTTAAAAAAAATGCCCCATTCAGCATGCATGTTGTTACATAACATGGTGAGGATACTACAAAATGTGAAGATGGACCTTAATTCTTACAAGGATTGTCCCATGGCAACACTTACTAATATATTAAATGGAGTGTTCTAACTGCAGCAGGTGGATTACTGATGATGTGCTCAATTATATGTTACTCTTATATTTATTCCTTCATCACCTGACAAAGTGCAATACACCAGTCACAGGATCCACTATCAATGCTGAGCACTATATTGATTGTATACCGAGGAACTATCCCCACAAAACCTCACTTTTGTCTGGCTCTGTCCTGTCAGTGGAAGGGAACCGAATAAAGAGGATGGTAATGTTGCCTGGGACGTAGTCCTGCTCACAGAATCCTGCTTTTCTTACAATTTCTGACTGTTGCTTGATTAGTCTGTGGAAAATATACAGCAGGACAATTTAGTTTCTGCACAATTAAGAGATATCACTTTATTTCTCTCGTATTTTACAGTAAAACCAAGCGTCATTGTTTTCAGTTGAAAAAAATTGAAGTGAACAATTACCAGAATACAGACTTAAGAATTACACAATTCAGCAACCATATCTAACATCTGATTCATGTTCAGATCAGCGAACACACCATTTTGCAGTCATGAAAGCTGTTGAGAACGGCATGGAAAACATTTGAATTCAGACACAGTGCTACTAAGCCTCTCTACAATCTCTGAAAGTCTGGCCATCTCCAAAATCTGTCTAGAGAGCTTCCAAACTGGAGCTGGACAATTATTCACACAATCCGTCACAATAGGATGGTGCCAGACATCCCTAGTCAACCAAGAAATGCATGCGGCAGACAGGCCATTGGACTCAGTTCTCAGTGCTGATCGAAACGCAGATCAACATTTGTAAACATTACATGACTACAAGGATATCTTGCAAGTTCAACTTTTCTGGTGTTCCATCGAAGCTCTGTAATTCTGTACCTTGGACCCGATCCTGAATGAAGGTGTTATAAAGGCGATGGCCTCCTGTAGCAGATGGCGCCTTACATTGAACACCTCACAAACCATATCGAGTGTATGTCCGCTCCAGAACGTCAGTATGCAAACAGAATTGTGAGGCGACATTGATGGCCAGTCCAATTACATTGTGCTTGGCTCGAGATAGAATTTTCTATGTTAATATTTTCAGCATTATTCTAACCATTAACAGCAAAGTCCCTTAATTGAAGTCTCGACATTTTTGGATGCTACATACTTTTCGATTGTCCAGTCAGCACAAAAGCCGTCCATTTATTCAGCTCACTCTTATGACAACAACATGATGAAAAAACAGCACTAATCACAGGAAGGGTCTTTGAAATAAAAATAAAATTATTACATTAGTATTAAGATTAAATTAAATTAAGATCAAATTATTAAATGAAAATTGTTTATTATTAAGTGCAAGGAATTTGTAGGCATATATTTATTGCCCCCTGTACTAATATTGTGCAATCTTCACACACAGTAAGTTTGATGGTAATAATAACACATTGTGTCTCAACATTTTACTGTCAGAAACGAATGCATTTCAATTGCCTCTGTCTATATCACAGTTCATTTATGTGGAATGTGATAGTCCGTGTCTGTGCAATGCTAGGTCTGAATGCCATGTCTCTGAAATGCTGGCAGATTGCTAAAAACAGCAGGACCCTTCAGCTGTTCGCACAAACCAAGGCACTCACTGCTTCCAACCCCCTGCACTCACAAGACACAGAACTCACTGACCAGGATTAGACATAAATGGACAATATTTTGGAATTTATTCATAGAATTTGATTGAGCTGTCATTTATTTCTCAACCCTTGTTGCTATTGAGAAGGTGGTGGCGAGCTGCCACAGTGAACCTCTGTCGGTCGACTTAAAATAACAATAGGAACGGTATTTAAACAATGGCATTGAAGGAATAGAACCATGTCAGGATGGTGGGTAGCTTGGAACGAACCTTGAACATATATATGTTCCCCTTGCCCTTATTGACAGTCGTAGATTCAGAGGTACTTTGTAATGAACCTTGATAAATTCTCTGCAGAGCACTATGTAAATACCAGGCATTGCTGCTACTGAGTGTCAGTGGATGGGGGGGGGGGGGGGGGGGGGGGGGGGGCAAAGATTTGCAGTCCTGTTGCTTTTGGATAAGGGCTATTTCGATGACTGAGTAATGATGAATGGCGTTGACCATTGTCCAGTCATTGACAAACATCACGACTTGTGACTTTGTGACGTAGGGGTAGTCATTTATGGAGCAGCTGAAAAGTGTTGAACCTAGGACACAGAACTCTCTTATAACTTACTGATAGTGTCCCTCCCTCTGATTTAGGAAGATTGCTTCAAGTTCAATCTGCTCCAGAGGTGTCTATCAACATATCTGAACAGATGAATATTAAAATATATTCCCTAAGGAGCTGAGTGTGGACTTGATTAGCTCAATCATTTGTCTGGCTTATTTGGAATGCAGATTAATGCCAACCCCTATCTCTGTAAACTCCTCCAGCCCCTACACCATTCTTACCATTGTCAACTCTGCCAGCCTTTAAACTGTATCCTATCTCCGATACCCCACCCTATCGCTCTAAAACTCCTTCAGGCTCTAAGCCACTCCCTAGTCATGCAATCTCTCCCAGGCTCTTCACGCCCCCATCTCTCTCACCTCTGAATCCTACATCCCTTCCTATCTCTCTAAACTCCAGCTCCTATAACCCTCCCTATCTCGCTGACGTCCTCCACTCCTACAACAGTCCCGATGTCAAAACCTCCTGAAGGCCAAACAAATTCCCTAACTCGAAGGCCCTCCAGCCCCTACACCCCGCTGTCGTTCCAAACTCCAACACCTCCAAACCACTCTATCACTTTAACCTCGGCCAGACCCGACAACTGTCCCTATCTCTTTTACCTGCTCCAGCCCCTACGTCCCTCCCCATCTCCCTAACTTCATCCAAAACCTACCCCCTACTTATCTCTGTAAACGCTTCCAGCCTCACAACCTTCCCAATCTCTGTAAGGTCCAGCAGCAACTGTACGACTCCCTATCTCTGTTGCCTCCACCAATTACTACAACTTTCTTTATTTCTGTAAAAAAGATTCCAACCACTGCACTCCTCAACGAGCTCATGTTGAAAGATTGGAGCGACTGAGCTTGTATATTTAGATTAGATTAGATTACATTACATTACAGTGTGGAAACAGGCCCTTCGGCCCAACAAGTCCACACCGACCCGCCGAAGCGAAACCCACCCATACCCCTACATTTACCCCTTACCTAACACTACGGGCAATTTAGCATGACCAATTCACCTGACCCTGCACATCTTTTGGACTGTGGGAGGAAACCGGAGCACCCGGAGGAAACCCACGCAGACACGGGGAGAACGTGCAAACTCCACACAGTCAGTCGCCTGAGGCGGGAATTGAACCCGGGTCTCAGGCGCTGTGAGGCAGCAGTGCTAACCACTGTGCCACCGTGCCGCCCATATCTTTGGGTTTAGAAGATTGAGAGGGGATCTGATTGAGACGTATAAGATTATTAAAGGATTGGACACTCTGGAGGCAGTAAACATGTTTCTGCTGATGGGTGAGTCCCGAACCAGAGGTCACAGTTTAATAATAAGGTGTAGACCATTTAGGACAGAGATGAGGAGAAACTTCTTCATCCAGAGAGTGGTTGGTGTGTGGAATGCACTGCCCCAGAAGGCAGTGGAGGCCTAGTCTCTGGCTTCGTTTAAGAAAGAGTTGGATAGAGTTCTCAAGGATAGGTGAATCCAGGGGTATGGAGATAAGGCAGGAACAAGATACTGATTGAGGAAGATCAGCCATGATCATAATGAATGGTGGTGAAGGCTTGAAGGGCAGAATGGCTACTCCTGCACCTATTGTATATTGTCTATTTTCTATTGACGCACTTTAACCAATCCATTTGTGTCATAGCGTGAGCAACCTTCCTGTTAGGATATATTGAATCTGTCACTGTCTAGTACTCAACTGACCCCCTCTCAGACATGTGGCTATGATTCCCACCCCCCAGCCAAACTAGTTTAAACCCTCCCGAATCACACGAGCAAATTTCCCACCCAGCACTTTTGTACACCTCCAGTTCAGGTGCAACATGTCCTTCATGTACAGGTCCCACCTTCCCCAGAAGGTATCCCAATGGTCTGGGTATTTTAAGCCCTCCTGCACCAACCTCGTAACCACGTGATAAACTGCATTCACCGACTGTTCCTCATCTCACTATTTCGCGGCAACGGTAGCAAACCTGAGATCACTGCACTTCTCGTCCTGCTCTTCAGTTTCCAACCTAACTCTCTGTAGTCATTTTTCAGAACAGCAATCCCTATCCTGGCTATATTATTGGTGCCAATATGTACCACGATATCTGGCTGCTCACCCTTCCCCTTCAGAAGCATGTGACATCCCGGGGCCTGGCACCAGGGAGGCAACATACCTTCTGCGAGTCCCGTTCCTTACCACAAAATTTCCTGTAAATCCGTCTAACTATTGAGTCCCCTATCACTAGCGCCTTTCTATTCCTCCATTTCCCTCTGAGCCACAGTGCCAGGCTCAGTGCTAGAGACCTGACAACTATGGCTTTCCGTGCCACCACCAGTAGTATCCAAAACAGTATACTTATTGCTGAGTGGAACAGCCACAGGGCTCTGACCGTATGTTCCCATTAAACGCCCCCCACACCCCTGACAGCAACCCAGCTGTCCTTATCCTGTGTCTGGGGAGTGACCACTTTCCTGTACATCCTCTCAATGTCCTCCTCAGCCTCCCGGATGATCCGTTCTTCAACGGCTCCAGCTCCAGCTCCAACTCCAGTTCCCTAACTCGGTTTCCGAGGAGCTGGAGTTGGGTGCACTTCCCGCAGATGTAGTTGGCAGAGACATGTGAAGTGTCTCTCACCTGCCACATACTGCAGGACGAACATGCAACTGCCCTAACATCCATATCCCGCTACTTTTTTAGCCTGCGCAGAATTAACAAAGGAAGGGAAGAAAAAAAAAGAGAAACCTGAAAACTTACCTAGTTTACAGACTCATAGTATGGCTAGAGGAGGTGGGTTGGAGGGAGGCTATACGATGTAGAGTCTCGGGTTTAGATCTCACCAACTTACAAACTTCCCAGAAGTCCTTCGCTCCTCCCTCGCACATCTCAGCAAATGGAGCCCCGGAGCCTGAAGTAAGTCATTTAAACAGTTCGGCTCACCTTCCCAGAAGTCCTTCCCTCCTCCCTCGCACCTCCCTGCAAATTGTTTAGAGAAACAATAGAAAACAATTGCTTGCCTGCACTCTGTGAACCTGCAGGTGATTATCCTACAAGAGACTGTGAAGAACTGTGTGAGATAACAGCTCCTGCCTTCTAAAACAGTCTGTCCATGCACGGTGGGAGACCAGAGGTGAATCAGGAGAAAGGATATTTCCTTTGGATCATCAAATTAGTTGCAACAACTGTGAAGTGCAGACGATGGTACAGTCCGCGGGATTGTTCGCGAGCATCAAGAGAAGTCAAGATAAAACATTTGAAATAAACTTCAAACCCCAGCTCGAAACTGAGGAGAACTGATTCTTCTGCTTTTCGTCTGAACTGCTCACTTCCCTGAATCCCAATGTGCATGTTGGATGTGAGCTGCTCGGACACTCTCCTGTGAGGTAGAAAGTTCAGACTCTCTCTGGAAACATTAGGCTTGCATCCTCCTGTTTCACAAAGGCTGCAAAATGTAAACAATCTGCCCTTCGCTGTGTTGGCAGTTTACAGTATATATAACATACAGCGCAATAGAGGCACCTGAGCCCTGGATACTTCGGAATTCTGTCCTTTCTCTGTCACCCCGCAAATTAGACCTGTGTCCCCTCGTGCTATCCATCACCATTTGAATATAAATTACCTCTAACCTTCGACCCTATCTAACCTTCTGATTATCTTATACGCCTCAATTAAGTTACCTCTCAAACTTCTTCTCTCTAACGAAAATATCCTCAGGCCTTCAGCCTTTGCTCATAAGCCCTTCACAAATACCAGCAACATCCTAGTTAATCTCTTTAAACTTTCCAACGCTCCCCATCCTTCCGATAATGCAGTGACTAGAACTGAGCGTAATCCTCCAAATACGGCCCCACCAGAGTTTTGTACAGTTGCAGCACAACCTCGCTGCTCTTAAGCTCAATCCCCTGCTAATGAAAGCCAACACACCATATGCCTTCATAACAATCCCATTAACCTGGGTGGCAACTTTGAGGGAACTATGGACATGGACAGCAAGGCTCTGCTCCTGCGCATTGCCACGAATCCTGCTTTTAACCCTGCATTCGACATTCAAATTCGATTTTCGAAAGTGAATAACTTCACACTTTTCCAGTTGAACTCAATCTGCCACTTCTCAGCCTTGTTCTTCATCCTGGCAATATCCATTTACAAACTGCAATAGCCCTCCAAACTATCCACAACCCCACCAACCTTCGTTTCTTTGGTAAACGTACGAACCCACTCTTTCACTTGCTAATTCAAGTCGTTTATAAAAATCTCAAAGAACAGAAATCCGAGAACCTATCCCTGCCGAACACCACTGGTCACAGAACTCCAGACTGAATACTTTCCATCTACTACCAAACTTTATCTTCTATGAGCCAGCCAATTCTGCATCCAGACTGACAGAATTCCGTGTATCCCGTGTATCCTTGTTTCATGAATGATCCGACCGTAGGGGAAGCTTTTTCAAAAGTTTTGCTGAAATCCGTGTACACCACCTCCACTGTTTTAACTTCTTGATCGTATTTTTGTCACATCCTAAAAGATTTCAATAAGGTTTGTCAGGCACGACCTGTCCCTCACAAATCTAAGCTGACTGTCTCAAATCAAACCAAGTTTTTTTTCAAGTAATCATAAATCCTGTGTCTCAGACTCCTCTCCAATATTGTGCCAAACAGTGTCGTAAGACTGACTGGTCTGAAATTCCCAGCATTCCCTACTTCTTTTCGTAAACAAGGGAAAAACACTTGACACACTCCAGTCATCTGGAACTACTCCAGTGGAGAGTGAGGTTACAAAGATCATCACCAAATGTGCAGCAATCTCTTCCCTCTGTTCCTGGAGTAACCGATGTTATATCTTGCCTGGCACAGGGGATTTATCCATTCTTTTATGTGTTTTTGTATTCAAATTATCAACACATCCTCCTTCCTCACGTTAACCCGGCCCAGTAGGTAAAAATCGCGCAACTCCAGGTTATAGTCCAAGAAGTTTATTTGGAAGCACTAGCTTTCGGAGCGCTGCTCCTTCATCAGGTAATTGTGGAGAATACGAAAATAAGGAGCAGCATTTATAACAAAAGTTTACAGAATGGGGTCCATTTTGGTGTTGGTGGTGGTGACTCTGCCTCTTGGGTCTTGCAACAGACACTGAGGAATTCATCAGACGTACGAGACTCCGGGAATTCTTTCAGGATGCCAGCAGTGCTCCCTATGCGCCCATCGACGAATCTGAACAGTCATCAAAGGGATTTGTAGAGCAGTGAGCAAAGTGAGAGTCAACTTGGACCCCACCTGCGGGCCGCTGTCCTGAGCTTGGCAGGTATGCTCAAACCATCAGGAAATATATAAATGCCAGATTCTTCAGCAGTACCCAGAAGGTAGATCAGAACATCGCCCGATCACAATGCAACGTCATCCATGCTCTCGAAACCAATCCCATCATTGTCATCAAAACAGCAGATAAAGCACGAACCATGGTCATTCAGAATAGAACAGATTACTGCAAGGAAATGTACCGACAACTGAACAAACAGGAATAATACAGACAACTACCGGCCGAAGCAAATCAACAGCACACCCGTGAACGAAACACATAAATCAGGACTTTGCATTCAGTTCTTTAGAGTTCCCTACGCGCACTCAAGGATGTCCTCATAAGAACGGGGTACGATGCTCAACTCATCGATAACCAATTCCGACATGTCTCAGCAAGAAACCTTAATAACCTCCTCGAGGACAGGCGTGAGCTGCAAACGACAGGGTACCTTTCGTTGTCCAGTACTTCCCACGAGTCGAAACACCACATCATGTTATTTGCAGCCTGCAACTCATTCTCATTGAGGATGAGCACCTCACCAAGACTATCCCCACACCTCCACGTCTCGCCTTTAAACAGCTACCAAGCATCAAATAGTTCATTGTTCGTCGCAAACTGCCCGACTTTCAGGAAAATATCATGCAAAATGTTCATGGTAGACGCTGCAAGACATGTCAGAATGTCGACACAGATGCCACCATTACGTGTGGGGACACCGCCCACCATGTACGTGGCAAGTACTCATGCGACTCAGCCAAAATTGTCTATCTCGTACGCTGCAGGTAAAATGCCCTGAGGCACGGAACATTGGCGTGACCAAACAGAGGGTACGGTAATGGATAAATTGACATCAGAGAACGATCAACAGACAAGAAATTTGATCTCAGACTTTCGGTTGGCCACCGTCCAAGGCGTACTTCGGGATAGGCAACAACGAAAAGTGGCTAAGCAGAGGCTGATATCCAAGTGCGGTATCCATGTGGATGGCGTCAATCGGGACCTTGGGTTGATGTCACACTATCGGTGAGCCCATTGCACTGTGCATACACACACACAGATATACCGACAGACAGGCAGGCACACACGCACACACACGCACACACACCTACACACAAACACAGACCCTCTCTCATACACTCCCACATACTCTCATACGTACATTCCCACGCACACAATCTGACTGACTTAAACTCCTTTACGCTCACACACACACAACCTCTCACAGACACTCATAAACCCCCAAACCCCACCCACACTGACATGTACACATATGACCTTGTGAGATTAATTTGTACTTGCAGAATTACATTTTACTTTGCTCAAAAACTGCATACATCCGTGTAAGATTCTGTAAATCCGTTTTTTAATGTTAGCATCAGTCTGGCCATTGTGGGACACGCAGCCTCACAGGGAGTTAACACCTTCAATACCTTATCTGGGTTGACGTGACACCAATTGAGAATGTGAATTTTAAAAAGATTTTGCGATTTACATGCGAAAAAACTGAAACCAACTGGAACATTCTAAAAGAGAGAGGCTAAACAAACAATCCGAGTTTTTTTTTTCAATGTATAATTTCAATTACATCACACTGTAAACTTTTGCTATAAATTCCGTGTCACCAATCTTATTCTCCACAATCACCAGATCAAGGATCAGCGCTCCGAACGTTAATGCTTCCAAACACACCTGTTCGACTATAAACTGATGTTGCGTGATTTTTTAGCTTTGTACACGCCAGTCCAACACCAGCGTCTCTCGCTCTAGCACATCAGTCTGTTTCATGCTATTAACAGAACGTCAACATCCTTCTCGATAGTGAGTACTTCAGTAAAGTATTCATTCAGGTCCTCCATACTTCCACCAACTCCAGGCGCAAGTTGCCTCCACTAAAGATGATCAGCCATACGCTCACTCTGGCCATCCCCTTGTTCGTCACATAAGTCTAGAACGTTCTTAATCCTATTCACTGAAGCTTTGTAATGCCCGTCCTGTTCCACTTGTCTACTTTGCAGCCCTCTAAAGACCTTTCTCATCCTTACCTCCTCAACATTAGATAAGTCTCCATCGTCGTCTTGACAAGATGTTCCACATTCTTTGCCACTCAAGGTTCTTTCAAACAACCATCTCTTCATTGAGAAAATAAATGCTCTCTTCTTGCTACAGGAGACTAAGCTTGGAAAGAAATCACAGATATTTCCTCCAGACAATACTTCTGCCCTCTTGTGGTCCTGCGTTAAATACATTTCCCTTGACGGCAGTGTTCAGACCAATAAAGGTCAGATATTTTTACCTTTTTTTGAAAAGAAAAGTGTTGTGGACACTTGACAAACAACTGTAGACTTTAAAGTAATTCTTGCACTTTTACAACAGATCTGCAATTGAGCAAGTTAAGTTTCAATGTTTTCAGTAAATAAACAACCAGGTGGAGTATCGAGATTCATACGATTTATGGATTAGAGAATCAGTTTTCTGCCAATGGACCCCTCCTTCTTCAACATCAGCCCATGGGAACATGTCAGACCTCATTGTAACCTTAACCTCACTTCCGCGATAGACGGCAAAACCACTGATTCCTTGGTCTACCAAGAATTGAAAAGTTATTCCGAGAATACCTTCAATCACCCACTTTCCAATTCTCTCTGGAGAAGAAAATACTCATAGATCAATGAGCTTGCAAGGAAAGGAATTCCTTCTCTTTCCTGCTTTTGTTAGGAGAGCTTGTGTCCCATGATTCTGGATTCTCTGTCCAGAGGCGACGGTATTTCAGTATAACATTTTCTCATCCTCAAGAACAATTGGAAATGGGGCAATGAGAGGGGAAAACAGGGTATGGAATGTGCTGAATCAAGCATTGGAACCACACTATATAAGACAAACATTACTAAAACATACCATGGTCTGGCCCTATCGGGTGAGAAAACATGCAATATCAGATGAAGTGTTGCTGAGGGTGGTATGGAATAGGAAGCGAAATGGCAAAGTTTGTTTAATGATGTGTCCTCTGCGCACAATTCGAGACAGTGAAAACAGTCAAGGTAAAATGGAACCAACTGCCAAAACCCAGAGCCCCATGGGAACAATTGCACATCGACTTTAAACGACCATAAAACCAGTCACAGGAAAAGAAATCCGGCTGGTCTACCCTTAAAGGTGGGTATAAACTGTTGTTGAAAGCATTTTCCGGTAGATTCTGATCAAGATACACATTTTCCAACGAAAGTAATTGAACAGCTATGTTCCCTGCTATTTACAGAACTGTGATTCCATCCCTCATACAATCCCCAAAACTTCATGTACGGCAGAATGAATGCACCGGACATGAAAGCTGGTCTGACTAACGTCCTGACCGAAACTGGGCAGGAATAGGTAAGAGTACACCCCACCATCCTTGTGTAACTGAGGTTAAACCCAACAAAGTGAACCAGGCTGATCCGCTTTGAATTAATGACTGGACAGACAATGCAGCTGCAAGTGGGTGTGGTAGTCGCAGGGCTGGAGATATGCAATTGCATGAATAAAGTTGAACAATGTGCTAGAAAAACTGGAAAATAGCTGCAGGAGCTGAAAGGGGAATGTGCAGACAGACAGAAAGCCAGACACTGGGAAAGGGAGCACAGAAACATTCGATTGATGTGCGTAAACAATGAGATCCAGTCAGGGTGAAACTATTACCAGAACATGTGGGACTGCGAGCACGATGGGTCCGACGCGGCTTTGTGTTCATGACGGTTCATATCTGCGGTCTACTGAATATTCACGAACAGACAATGGACTCCTTAAGCAACAGAACCGGACGAAGAGAATTCTGATTGCCTGCATGATATTGAAATAGGAATATAAAGTTGTGAATCGTGAAAAAGACTTGAATCTGGGAGCAGTGGTAATGGAAATGTACATTCTGGTGGTACGGAAGAGAAAAGTGTGATATCGAACTATGGTACACTTGCCCTGTCCGGGAACAGAGAAAATTGAAACAAGAAAGAAAACCCATCAATTAATATGGAACCAAATAATTCGTTCGAGTCATCAAGCTTGAATTTGAGGTTTAGGGCAAAGGTCAGTGAGCTTTGAACGTGGAAATATTGGATTGGCAAAAGTATTTTTATGCCCAGAGTATTTTGTCTTACCCACAAAATACCCATTTGTCCGCATGGATTTAGCGTAAGGATGAGCTTGAAATAGAAATAATTGAAATGGTCAGTAAATTGTTAAACGGGCTGTTTGGTGTTCTACTTTGTGTCATGGATGCTCTCATGTAAACCTGCACTGGATTTGGTGAGTTACAAGTCGTTGTGTTATACTATCACATTCGACCCTGGTTAGCTGGTTTGATGGTGAGGTTGGGGTGGCAGCAGGGCCAGTGGAGGCTGAGCGCTGTGAGGGTGAGAGGTTGCAGTTGCTAAGAAGGAATGATCGTTTGAGGCACCGGTGGCTGTTTGAGAGAATGAGATCGAGGTAGGATAAGAGGTCAGCACAGGGTGCCGAGTAGGATGGAGTTTTTGGGAGGCGGGAGAAGGGGTATTCGGAGGGTGGGTTGTAGTCGTGATCCATTACTCTCAATTCCTACAACTCCACGGCATCTGATTCCAGCAGGGGTAATTTCACAACAGGACATCCCAGATGTCCATTGTTTCTAGGACTGTAATTTGTCCTCCCATGTCTTCAACAAAGTTCTCCTTCATATCTTGTCCACGCGATGCGAACATGCAGAGTTGTTCACAGAACATCACTAGCCGCATGCAGCAACCAACCTTACCACCTTGTGCCAACCACTGGAACTCCCCCTTCCATTCCCCCAAGGAAATGCAGATCCTGAGTTCTTGCACTGCCGTGTCATATCCACCCTACAACGAGAGGATGAACTAGAGGAAAGATGCAGCGAAACGTGAAAGGGTTCAGAAAAGATTTACAAGGATGTTGCCAGGGATGGAGGATTTGAGCAATAGGGAGAGGCTGAACAGGATGGTGCTCTTTTCCCTGGAGCGTCAGAGGCGGGGGGGGGGGGGGGGGGGGTGGTCTTATAGAGGTTTGCAAAATCATGACGGGTAAATAGGCATGGGTAGGGCAAAAAGGCAAAGTATTTTCCCTTGAGTCGAGAGTCCAGAACTAGAGGGCGTAGGATTAGGGTGAGATGAGAAAGATATAAAACAGACCTACGGGGCAACGTTTTCACACAGAGGGTGGTACTTGTATGGAATGAGCTGCCAGAGGAAGTGGTGGAGGCTGGTACAATAGAATCTTTAAGAGGCAGGTGGATGGGTATATGAGTAGGAAGGGTTTGGAGGTATATGAGGCGTGTACTGGCAGGTGGTACGAGATTGGTTTGGGATATCTGGTCGGCATGGAAGGTTTGGACCGAAGGGTATGTTTCCATGCTGTATATCTCTATGACTCTATGGCTCTACAGCCTTATCTACCACCTCGGAACGCTTCTACGACTTGTAATCAAATTTGAATTCACCAACGCATCATGTCCCCTCCCACTATCTGATCCCAGATCTAACACTCTAAATTTACACGGTTCTCTTGTTCTGTCCTACCTGCCCATCTTCCTTCCCACTTGACCACTCCGCCCTCCCCACCGACCTATCACAATTGTCCTTCCCTGCATCCACCTATTGACATCCAATCTATCTTATCCAGAAGCCCCACCCCACTTCCCTATTTATCTCTCAGATCATTTGCCCGTCTGCATTCTTTTTCACGGGCTGACACTCGAAACTTCGATTCGCCTGCTCCTCAGATGTTGACTGACATGCTGTGCTTTTCAAATGCCACAGTCTTTAACTCTGACTCTCCAGCATCTGCATTCATACCTTTTCTTAATGAATGAGTTAGCGCTATATAGGTAGCAATTAAATCAGTACGGCCGTGAAATTATAAAAGGATATAAATATCTTCTTCACATGGGGCAAACAGAGTGGAATGTTGTTCAATGTAGGGAGGCAGGGAGTAACTTAGGTTGTCGTATTTATGTCTTCAACACTTAAGAAAAAAACATTGTATATGTTTGGAACTGCTTTCAGTAAAATGAATATATCCCAAGACAATTTTAATTTTTACAGCAAACTTACAATAATATGTTACCTTTTCCACTTTATTCTACACCAACCCCTGTTAAAAGCTGGGGACATTTGTTTTTCTGATTGTTGGCTGAGCGAATACGATAAAGTCCTGTGCATTGTCCCCTTTCCATTTAGCTTCTGACCTATCACTGCTGAGTCGAAGTTTAAATTGAAGCATCTTCTGATCTGATGATTGTCTGATGATGCTGTGAAAATCCCCCCTCCCTCTGTCCCTCTACGGCTGAATGCTTGAGGGCGTTCATCCTCCACCAGCCCCTGCAAAGTGCTGTGGGGAGGCCGGCAGAGAGAGGAATGGTATCACTGTTAAGACAAAGGAGCTGCGTTGTGTAAATTGCACTCTTGCCTCAAATAATACTGATATTACTAATGTTGGTGTCACCGAGTGCATGCTCTTGTCAGTTTAACCTGTATGTCTCGGTTTAAGTCTTTTGATCTCCACATCCTAACTTACTATAAGCTGCCTGGACGATTCGTTAAAAGAAACTTTTCTGTGTACTTCATTACACATCACAATATATCAATCAATTTTGACTTTTCAACGCATGACAGGAAGTTCGTGTTTTGGACTGCATTGAAGTAACACCCATTGGAATTAGGCAGGTAATGTTAAAAGGAGTGCCACCATTTATAATATTTAGTCGTATTTATTCAAAAAGCAACGAATTCCTGTGACCAGGTATTTTGCTGTGTAACTAATCTTTCGCTCTGAACCGAGTCAACGTTGCTATGTAAATAAATGTGTTTGTGCAACAACAGTCGCGATAATGACCATCAGGTGGGTAGCTGCCATAACCACCAGGTAGCGAGTAGTGCAAGGTGACACACCGCACTTTCCCCGGGCATGATTTGCAATTGCTATCAAATGGGAACAGAAGCAATGAATTACTGATCATAATTCCCCCCGCCTATTCTACAGAACAACAGTAAGATTTTATTGCCTTAACGTAGAATTCACCAGCTTCTAAATCTCCCATCAACCTACCTCATCCCAGGCACAGCCCTCCTTCTCCATCTCACTGCCTTGATCTAACTCGACCTGTCCATCTTCCTTGCCACCTCTACTTTCCAGTCTTCCCACTGATCAATCACAGACAACTCCGGCTTGCTTCCACCTGTTGCTATCTCATATATATATTTCCAAAAGCCATACCCTGCCCATTGATTTCTGAGTCCCCTTCCCCCTCTCGAGGCCTGATGAAATATTTCAAACTGATACGTCGACTCCCACGTCCTCTGACGCTGCCTGACCTGCTGTACGTTTCTTCTGGCTCAACTCTTTGCCCACTCTCAAACGTGCATTCGAATGAGTGTAGTCGATTCTGACAGTTTTCAGCTCCAACTCTGTCAGGTGCAGAGTCTGTTAGAAATTTCCCTGCCAACTCAGTCATCGGACTCGTGATTGAACTATCAAGAGAACAACCTCTCTCTCGAGCCATTCTCTGCTCTTATCATTGGATGAAATCCTGATCAGATCCTCTATAGGATTAGGAAACAGGTCATCAAAATGTATACAGGATCTTAAACAGGACTGTTCCATGTGTTACACGAGGGGAGCATAACAGATAATGCAGGGCTCCCTTCGTAACAACGTGAGAGTGTTTGGACTGCTATGATCTTTGCGTTGTAAGTCTACACATCTGCACATGACATACATCTCAACGTAAATGTCGCAGGAGGACACTCTGTCAAGATTTCAATCCACTGATCAGAGATTCTGGGGAGGAGAGCATTTCCAGAAGGATGGTGGTTAGATGAAGTAATAGAAATGAAAAAGGGAGTTTTCCTCTATTCCTATTGTTGAACAAAAAATGTAATATCGACTTTAAAATTCATAACTGATCCAGCATCTAATGTAGGAAATAAAGTTCCAAACCTGTCCGTCCTTTCTGTTCAGAAGTTCCTATTTACACCTCTGAACCTCATTCTAACACTAAGCTCACACATTCTAGAATCCGAAACCAAAGGAAATAGTTCATGCTTTCCTGTCTTCTCCTTTTAATATTTGTAGTACATCGTTCAGAGCACGAGTCTTGAGAAAACACGCCTAATTTGAAAATCAAATTAAAAATTTCCCGGCAGCATCCGTGTGAGACAAAGCAGAGGCAATGCTTCGCTTCAAGTGACCCTTCTTCAGAGCTAACTTGCGTGATCTGTCCTCGTACTTTCAATCCGTATGAAAACAGAATCGATGACAGAACACTAAGATTAGTAAATGCTGCAGCTGGGTGTCCCTGTAAGTTGTGAATCGTACCGAGAATGCTGTTGAATGAATTGCTGTCACTCTTCTCGTGCTTGGATAGGCTGACCACCCAGGGAGCTGGAGACATTGTTGTTGAAAAGCAGAGAGCATATCATCAGCAGATTAAAAACAACTTCAATGTCATAATGCCATGACAGGAACGCCAATAAAAGCAAGTGTGGTGTAGAATACCTTCTCCGCTTTTGAATTCGTAGATGCATTTTCCCGTGTGCGGCAATCTGTCCCTGCAGGCAGCTGGCAAGCTCCTTGTTTGAAACACTGAGCTGATATATTCCCAGAGACGTTGCCTTATACTGTGTGGAAGCTCCTTGTGGAGATCGAGGTCACAACAATTCTCAGCTTTTATGTTTTTTTTTTCAAATTTCTGTAAGTCAACAAATTTATTACATTAACTCGTTTAATCCCAATTATGGGCGAACATAATTTGGAATCTGGAGTAGTGGTGCTGGAAGAGCACAGCAGTTCAAGCAGCATCCGAGGAGCTAGGAGACTGGACGCCTCCTAGCAGAGCGCTTAAGGGAACTCTCCGGGACACCCACACCAACCAACCACGCCACCCTGTGGCCCAACATTTCAAATATCCCTCAGACTCTGCCGAGAACATGGAGGACCTGGGCCCCCTTTACCGCCGCTCCTTCACCACCAGACGCCTGGAGGAAGAACGCCTCATCTTCCACCTCGGAACACTTCAACCCCAGGGCATCAATGCGGACTTCACCAGTTTCCTCATTTCCCCTTCCCCCACCTCATTGCAGTTCCAAAATTCCAGCTCAGCACCGCCCTCATGACTAGTTCTACCTGCCTATCTTCTTTTCCACCTATCCACTCTACCCTCCCCCCAACCTATCACCTTCATCCCCTCCCCCACTCACCTATTTTACTCTATGCTACTTTCTCCCCACCCCCACCCTCCTCTCACTTATCTCTCCACCCTTCAGGTGCTCGGCTTGTATTCCTGATGAAGGGCTTTTGCCCGAAACGTCGCTTTTACTGCTCCTCAGATGCTGCCTGAACTGCTGTACCCATCCAGCACCACTAATCCAGAATCTGGTTTTCAGCATCTGCAGTCATTGTTTTTCCATAATTTGGAATCTGCCAGCAATAACACAGGCCGTTCAAACACCATAAGCCTCATCCCAACATCACAAATTATTTAAACCGATGTTGCATCAAGACAGTTTATTCGAAGTATGAAAGCATATCTCCGACCTGTCCAGCTGTGCTCAGGTAGGAGCTGCCTTCTTCAAAGTAGAGCTTTTCACTTACTGATTAAAATGTGATTCTTATCATTCAAAGAATATGTGCATTGCTGCCGAGGTCAGCATTTATTCTCCATTCCCAATTTCCCAGGATGTGGAATCAGATGAAGGAACACGTGAAGCGAACACACTGCCCTTTCTGATGGAAGAGGACCCAGTGCACATGATGGGTTACCAACAATGGAGAAAAGGATGAGAATTTTAAATCCAAGTAAGGTAGCAATTAGAATTTAAGCATCTGCAGTGGTGGATTTAAACCCTCACCTACAGAACACCAATCTCTAGCTTACAAGAAAAAGCAAACTAGTGATAATATGGCCATGCCACTCTTTGTACAGCTTGCAATGATATGTTTTAACAGCAAACTAATTCAGCACCGCTCACAATTTCAAAAACGTAAACAGATTCATTTTCTGCATTTAATCGAAGTCAAATTCAGGCCACCACTAAAACTAAATAGCAACACATCGCATCATGTAAATTCTGAAACAAATGAAAATCATCCGACTAACACATCCATTCCAGAAACAGATTCTTGCACTCGTCCCAAGAAGAAAAGTCTGTACCAAGCCTTCTCAGCAGATTGACAGACCTCCATATAGTACAGAACTTCTGGAAAATGCAGATGTTGAAACTGTGACTGTCAATCGGGATGCATCAGGGATCTCCCTTTTGTTGTCACGATCTAACAGTTCCTTTAGTGTTGATACACCGACAATGCACTGACCACTCAGAACTAACCATCTGCCAGTACGGCGATCCCGCAGTACTGACACTCTGACAGTTCAGTGGTCCTCTGCGTAGGCACTCCAAAAGTGCCATGCTCCCTCAATACTGGCCCTGTGTCAATGCAGCACTGCCTCAGTCCTGACCCTGCAGCAAGTCTTCACTTCCTTCGTACTGATTCTCTAACATGTGGCGTCACATTATTATTGACCCTCCAGCAGTTCATCATTCCTTCTGTACTGACGTTCCAACATTGACACACTCACGTAGTACGTGCTTCTTTGCACAAGGGACCGGGCTTCAATTCCAGCCTGAGGTGACAGTCTGTGTGGAGTTTTCACTTTCTCCCCGTGTCTGCTTCCGTTGGGTGCTCCGGCTTCCAACCACAAGGTGAAATTGAGGAATGCAGAATCGAGAGATCAGAGTCGAGATTATGATGCTGGAAAAGCAGAGCAGGTCTGTCAGCATCCGAGGAGTAGGAGTATCGATTATTCGGGCAAAGGTTTGTGGCTGGGAGGCTGAGAGATATACAGAAGTCGGGTGGGGCTGGAGAAAAGGTGGCTTCGTAAGCAATATACGGATGAAGTTGAGGGAGAAGGTAAACGGTCGGACAGGAGGGTGCAGGGTAGACAGACAAGACAAGAAGACAGTGCCGAGTTGGGGGCATGGCTCTGAGATAAGGTGGGGCGAGGGGAAATGAGTGAACTGTCAAATCCACATTAATCCCCTGTGTTTCCAATTTTGCAAGGCAGAATTTGAGGCGTGGAGGAAGACCTCCTACATCGCCAAAACGAATCACCCGATGTCTGGATGAAAACGGTTCATTTACCGCATTGGGAACCTGCAACCACACGGGATTAACGCGGATTTCACCAGTTTCATCACTTCCATTCACCCCACCTTATCCCAGTCCTCAACCTCCAACTCGGCACCGCCCTCTTGACTTATCTTTCATCATTCCTCTCTATCCACTCCACTCTCCTCTCCAATTTACCAAATCCTCCCCACCTTCATTTACCTGATGTATTCTCAGCTCCCTTCCCCCAGCCCCACCTTCTCCCATGTATATCTCCCACCCGCCCTCCTCCTCTAACTGAAATAATAAGACCCGTTGTGCTAAGTAGGTAAGTGCTGCATTTTGCTTGTTGTATTCATTAGACCCAGTTTTTTTTTTAAAAGGTTACTTTCAGAGGGATGGCAGTGAAGGCAGTGCAATGTTCCTCTTGCAACATGTTTGAGGTGAGGGATGCCATGGACGTCCCTGCTGATTACACTTGCAGGAAGTGCACCCATCTCCAGCTCCTCCAAGTCCGTGTTAGGGAACTGGAGCTGGAGTTGGATGAACTTAGGATCATTCGGGAGGCAGAGGGGGTCATAGATCGGAGCTTTAGGGAAGTAGTAACTCCAAAGATGGCAGATAGATGGGTGACAGTGAGGGGGACTGGGAGGAAGCAGCCAGTGCAGGGACCCCCTGCGGCCGTTCCCCTCAAGAACAAGTATACCGTTTTGGATACTTGTGGTGGGGGGACTTACCAGGGGTAAGTAACGGGGCTCAGGCCTCTGGCACGGAGCCTGTCCCCGTTACTCAGAAGGGAAGGGTGGAGAAGAGCAGAGCAATAGTAATTGGGGACTCAATAGTTCGGGGCACAGATAGGCGGTTTTGTGGGAACGAGAGAGACTCACGTTTGGTATGTTGCCTCCCAGGTGCAAGGGTACGTGATGTCTCTGATCGTGTTTTCCGGGTCCTGGAGGGGGAAGGTGAGCAGCCCGAAGTCGTGGTCCACATTGGCACCAATGACATAGGTAGGAGGAGCGCTGAGGATGTTAGACAGGCTTTCAGGGAGCGAGGTTGGAAGCTCAGAGTTAGAACGAACAGAGTTGTTGTCTCTGGTTTGTTACCCGTGCCACGTGATAGAGAGTCGAGGAATAGGGAGAGAGAACAGTTAAATGCGTGGCTACAGGGATGGTGCAGGAGGGAGGGATTCCGGTATTTGGATAACTGGGGTTCTTTCTGGGGAAGGTGGGACCTCTATAAACAGGATGGTCTGCACCTGAACCAGAGGGGCACCAGTATCCTTGGTGGGAGGTTTGCTAGTGCTCTTGGGGGGGGGGGGGGGTTTAAACTAACTCTGCAGGGGCATGGGAACCCAGACTGTAGCTTTAGGGTGCAGGACCTGGAGTGTAGGGAGGTCAGGAACATGACATCATTTTCAAAGGAGGGTGCCCGTAAACAGGAAAGTGGCTTGAAGTGTGTATACTTCAATGCAAGAAGTATACGAAATAAGGTAGGTGAACTTGCAGCGTGGGTTGGTACCTGGGACTTCGATGTTGTGGCTATTACGGAGACATGGGTAGAACAGGGACAGATTGGCTGTTGCAAGTTCCAGGGTTTAAATGTTTTAGTAGGGTCAGAGGTGGGGGCAAAAGAGGGGGAGGTGTGGCATTGCTTGTCAAAGATAGTATTACAGCTGTGGAAAGGACGATGGATGAAGACTCGCCATCAGAGGTAGTTTGGGCTGTGGTTAGGAATAGGAAAGGTGAGGTCACCCTGTTAGGAGTTTTTTACGGGCCCCCTAATAGTCCTAGAAACGTAGAAGAAAGGATTGCGAGGATGATTCAAGAGAAGAGTGAAAGTAATAGGGTGGTTATTATGGGGGACTTTATTTTCCTGATATTGATTGGGAAAGCTATAGCTCAAGTTCGTTAGATGGGTCAGTGTTTGTCCAATGTGTGCAGGAGGGTTTCCTGACACAATATGTAGATAGGCCAACAAGAGGTGAGGCCATACTGGATTTGGTTCTGGGTAATGAACCAGGCCAGGTGTTAGAATTAGAGGTAGGTGAGCACTTTGTGGACAGTGACCACAATTCGGTGACTTTTACTCTAGTGATGGAGAGGGATAAGAGTGCACTACAGGGCAAGAGTTATAGCTGGGGGCAGGGAAATTATGATGCGTTGAGGCATGACTTAGGATGTGTGGCCTGGAAAAGTAAGCTTCAAGGCAAGGGTGTAATTGATATGTGGAGCTTGTTCAAGGAGCAACTATTGAGTGTCCTTGATAAGTATGTACCCGTCAGGCAGGGAGGAAAGGGTTGTGTGAGGGAGCCGTGGTTTAATAAGGAATTGGAATCCCTTGTGAAATGGAAGAGGGCGGCCTATGTAAAGATGAGGCGTGAAGGTTCAATTGGGGCGATTGAGAGTTATAAGGTAGCCAGGAAGGACCTGAAGAGAGAGCTAAGAGCAGCAAGGAGGGGACATGAAAGGTCCTTAGTTCGTAGGATCAGGGAAAATCCTAAGGCATTCTATAGGTATGTCAGGAATAAAAGAATGACTAGAGTAGGAATAGGTCCAGTCAAGGATAGTAGTGGGAAGTTGCGTGTGGAGGCTGAAGAGATTAGGGAGACACTGAATGAATACTTTTCGTCAGTATTCACTCAGGAACAGGACATTGTTGTCGATGTGAGTACCGAGTCACAATTAAGTAGAATGGATGGCTTTGAGGTATGTAGAGAAGAGGTGTTGAAAATCATAGAAAGGGTGAAAATAGATAAGTCCCCTGGGCCTGATGGCATTTATCCTAGGATTCTCTGGGAAGCAAGGGAGGAGATTGCAGAGCCATTGGCCTTAATTTTTATGTCCTCGTTGTCTACAGGAGTAGTGCCAGAAGACTGGAGGATAGCAAATGTGGTTCCCTTGTTTAAGAAGGGGAGTAGGGATAACCCTAGTAACTATAGGCCGGTGAGTCTCACTTCTGTTGTGGGTAAAATCTTAGAGAGAATTGTAAGGGATAGGATTTATGAACATCTGGATAGGAATAATGTGATCAAGGATAGTCAGCATGGTTTTGTGAAGGGCAGGTCGTGCCTCACAAATCTTATTGAATTCTTTGAGAAGGTGACTAAGGAGGTGTACGAGGGGAAAGCAGTAGATGTGGTGTATATGGATTTTAGAAAGGCGTTTGATAAGGTTCCCCATGGTAGGCTACTGCAAAAAATACGGAGGTATGGCATTGAGGGAGAGTTGGAGGTTTGGATTAGGAGTTGGCTGGCTGGAAGAAGACAGAGGGTAGTAGTTGATGGCAAAGGTTCATCTTGGAGTGCTGTCACTAGCGGTGTTTCGCAAGGATCTGTTTTGGGACCATTGCTGTTTGTCATTTTTATAAATGACCTGGAGGAGGGGTTAGAAGGTTGGGTGAGCAAGTTTGCGGATGATACGAAAGTCGGAGGGATGGTAGACAGTGAGGAAGGATGTGGCAGGTTACAGCGGGATATTGATAAGCTGCAGAACTGGGCAGAAAGGTGGCAAATGGAGTTCAATGTAGCGAAGTGTGAGGTGATTCATTTTGGTAAGAGTAATAAAAAGATGGGGTACTGGGCTAACGGTCGGATACTTGGTAGTGTGGATGAGCAGAAAGATCTTGGTGTCCATGTACACAAATCTTTGAAAGTTGCCACCCAGGTAAATAGTGCGGTGAAGAAGGCATATGGCATACTGGCTTTTATTGGTAGAGGAATTGAGTTCCGGAGTACTGAGGTAATGTTGCAGTTGTATAAGACTCTGGTGCGGCCGCATCTGGAGTATTGTGTGCAGTTTTGGTCCCCATACTATAGGAAGGATGTGGAGGCACTGCAACGGGTGCAGAGGAGGTTTACCAGGATGTTGCCTGGTATGGTAGGAAGATCGTATGAGGAAAGGCTGAGGCACTTGGGGCTGTTTCCATTGGAGAAAAGAAGGTTTAGGGGTGACTTGATTGAGGTGTACAAGATGATTAGGGGTTTAGATAGGGTCGACAGTGAGAATCTTTTTCCATGTATGGAGTCAGCTATGACAAGGGGGCATAGCTTTAAATTAAGGGGGGGTAGGTATAGGACAGACGTTAGGGGTAGATTCTTTACTCAGCGAGTCGTGAGTTCATGGAATGCCCTGCCAGTAGCAGTGGTGGACTCTCCTTCATTATGGGCATTTAACCGTGCAATGGATAGGCATATGGAGGATAGCGGGCTCGTGTAGGTTAGGTGGGCTTGGATCGGCGCAACATCGAGGGCCAAAGGGCCTGTACTGTGCTGTATTCTTCTATGTTCTATGTTCTATGTTCTATCTCAGTCCCACCCACCGGCCCACAAGCCTCATTCGAAATGAAGGGCTTATGCCAGAAAAGTTGATTCTTCTGCTCCGAGGATGCTATTTGAACTGCTGTGCATTTCCAGCACCACACTCTTCCTCCCACAATCCAAAGATGTGCAAGGTAGCTCGATAGGCCTTGCTAATTTCCACTTCCGAGGTAGTTTGGGTTAGTTGTGCTCGCTGTGGGAGAATGCACAATGTGCGGATAGGGAGAAGGTTTTGACCGGATACACTTATTGGATGACAGGGCGGGTGATGATTTTGGTTTGGATGCTTTTTGGAGGGTCACTGCGGAGTTGTTGAGCTAAATGGTCTATTTCGACATTGGAAGGATTCTATGGCATTCTACAATACTCACCACTGATGGGAAAAATTATGAAAGCTATAAAGCGGTAAGATGTTTTTATTGATGATGGATTCTAGAATCATGCATTACCATTTTGGAATGATGGACAAACATTCTTCTTACTCAGTGTGTCTGCATTTTGTACGGCTCTGACAGAAAGTTTAAAGTCAGGCTGTGAGTGTTTTCATGATCAAGATTGATCGATTCTTGATGATGGGTAATATGCAGGGCAAAGGAATTAAGTAGAACAACTGTTCAACTTACCATAATTGTATTGCTTGGAAGGATAATCATGATGATCTGAATTGTCTCTGCTGTTAATTTTTTCAGCATCTTCATTGCTCGTTCCCAACCTGTTCCCACAATGTTGTGGTATACTTTACCATAGACTTTACAATGATTAGATTAGATTAGATTACAGTGTAGAAACAGGCCCTTCGGCCCAACAAGTCCACACCGACCCGCCGAAGCGCAACCCACCCATACCCCTACATTTACTCCTTACCTAACACTACGGGCAATTTAACATGGCCAATTCACCTGACCTGCACATCTCTGGACTGTGGGATGAAACCGGAACACCTGGAGGAAACCCACGCAGACACGGGGAGAACGTGCAAATTCCACACAGTCAGTCGCCTGAGGCGGGAATTGAACCCGGGTCTCAGGCGCTATGATATAAACCATACTTGTCTTCCATGTCATTTGGGTTACAGCTGACCCTTCATCTTCTCCTACCCGCTCCAACAGCGGTGGTAGATGCAAAGGAATCGGATGCAGTGATGCAGCAGAAGGTTTTCATTCAAATTCCGCCTATCAGCAACATCAACTCCATGGTGTAAACCATTATGTGTACGAAAAGGTGTCAGAAATCTCTGGTCCTCAACTTTTCCAGCATAAACACTAAGGTTGAGAGTGTTCTGAGCAAGGTCCTTGGGTGCATATAGAGAGTTAGTCTGTACTGACAGAAAACCCTGATAGAGCATCGAGCAGGGAGCTCCAAGCTAGTTCCTGTATGTCTCTCCCAAAGCTGTCCTGCACTACTATGCTGGATGCATGTAATGCTGCACGGAGATCCCTGAATTGGCTCAGGATCCTGCTAGATTTCAGAGCTCAGTGAATCGCACAGGACCTGGCAGATAGTCAGTACTGTTATCACAGCCTAAGCAAAGCTTCCCTATATGTCAGTGACTTCTGAATTATGTCTCTAATGGTCAGACCTTCCCTTACGATGTCTCTCTCGTGGTCGATGCGTTCTGAGTGATGTCTCTGTATTGTTCGGTGTATTCTATATGAGATCTCTTTATTGGTTAGCATCTTCTGAATGGTGCCGCAAAACTAATCTCTGCAGAGTTCGTTCTGTTCTGAGTGTTTTGTCCTCGGCCCATGATGCATTCAATGGTATCAATATATCATGCTGCATGGAAACGGATCCCTGCACCGTCCAATTGATGCCTCCTGCAGGCTCGAGTTGATATGACCTCATATCCGGAACCTGAAGGTGCCTCCCACCTTCCTCAGGAGAAAACCTAAACAGACAACAACATGGAATTACCTGTAAAACATTGCATCATGATGCACCCCAACTCAATCCCAAACTTCTCCATGGCCATGTCCCTTTGTTATCGCCTTCCTCTGTTTTTCTCTTTAAATTGCCCTGTGTTTCTTTCGTCTGTGTCTTCCACTGTCATTCTCTCTGTATAAATCAGTCTCACGTTCTCACTGCCTGCGTGTACATCCTTCCATTTTCTCCGTACCTCTCGTTTTTTTTTTGTAATTTTGTCCTTGCCTTATTCTTCATGTCTCCGAATATTTTTCTATCTCTTCGTACATCTTATGTATATCGTATCCATTTTGCTTTCCCTGTTGGTGCAATTTCAATCTCTCTCTGTCTGACGATCTGAGAATGGGTGTGAGCCCCTGTTTTCCGAGAGCCTCTTCAGGTTCTGGCAACATCATGTTAAATTAAAACTGGATGCGTGTGCTAAATTCATCGTCTTCTCAGATCACTCAATACAACTGCAGGAGCAGAAGCTGTAGCCGATAGAGATGAATAACTGTGAAGAGCAGAGGTGATTGTCAAGCAATGTGTCTTGCGGTTGCAATCGGCACAACTCCGTTTTGGAGTAGCATGTATTGCGAATCTCACCCTCATTAATAATCCAGGATATATCCCTTTGGTTCCAAGATAGCACGACTCTGGGGAGAGTTGATGAACACAGGGAATTTGGGGTGCAGATGCACAGTTCAGTTCGTCTGACCTCAGTGGTGGGAAAGATGCTGGAGTCAATTATAAATGATGAAATTACGACACATCTCGATAGCAGTAGCAGGATAGTTCAGAGTCAGCATGCATTTATGAAGGGAAAGTCATGCCTGACTAATCTTCTGGAATTTTTTGAGGATGCAACTCTGAAGATGGAAAAGGGAGATCCAGTGGATGTAGTGTACCTGGACTTTCAGAAAGCCATTGATAAAGTCCCACTTAGGAGGTTAGTGAGCAAAGTTAGGGCGCATGTTATTGGGGGCAAAGTACTGACTTGGATTGAAAATTGGTTGGTTGACAGGAAACACAGTACTGATAAACGGCTCCCTTTCGGAATGGCAGGCAGTGTAGAGTGGGGTGCCACAGGGATCAGTGCTGGGACCGCAGCTTTTTACAATATATATTAATGATATAGAAGATGGTAATAATAGTAACATGAGCAAATTTGCTGATGATAAAAACCTGGGTGGCAGAATGAAATGTGAGGAGGATGTTAGGAGATTACAGGGTGATCTGGGCAGGTCAGGTGAGTGGACAGATGCATAAAAGATGCAGCTTAATGTGGATAAATGTATGGTTATCAACTTTGGTGGCAAGAACAGGAAGGCAGATTACTACCTAAATTGAGTCAAGTTAGATAAACGGGCAGTACAAAGAGATCTGGGTGTTCTTGAACACCATTCAATGAAGGCAAGCATGCAGGGACATCAGGTCGTGAAGAAAGCCAATAGCATGCTGGCCTTCATAACAAGAGGGATTGAGTATAGAAGCAAAGAAGTTCTTCTGCCGCTATACAGGGCCCTGGTGATACCGCACCTGGAATATTGTGTGCAGTTCTGGTGTCCAAATTTGAGGAAAAACATTCTGGCTATTGAGGGAGTGCTGCATAGGTTCACGAGGTCAATTCATGGAATGGCGGGACTATCTTATTTTGAAAGATTGGAACGACTGGGCTTGGATACCCTTAGGTTTAGAAGACTGAGTGGGGATCTGATTGAGATGTATAAGATTATTAAAGGATTGGACACTCTGGAGGCAGGAAACAAGATTCTGCTGATGAGTGCGTGCCGGACCAGAGGACGCAGCTTAAAAATACGGGGTATACCATTTAGGACAGCGATGAGGAGAAACCTCTTCACCCAGAGAGTGGTGGCTGTGGTGAATGCTCTGCCCCAGAAGGCAGTGGAGGCCCAGTCTCTGCATTCATTTAAAAAAGAGTTGGATAGAGCTCTCAGGGATAGTGGAATCAAGGGTTATGAAGATAAGGCAGGAACAGGATACTGATTAAGGATGATCCACCATGATCATAATGAATGGTGGTGCAGGCTCGAAGGGCAGAATGGCCTACTCCTGCACATATTGTCTATTGCCTATTCTCAGAGGGCAATATGTTAGCGAAGAAGGCATTTTGCATTATTGACTTAATTTGTCAGAGTATTGTCTATAGGCTTTGGGACATCACCTTGACGTTATGTTGGACATTGGAGAGGCCACCTTTAGAATACTGCTTCACAGTTCTGTTCCTTTTGCTTCCGGTAGAATGTTGATTTCTGAGAAAGATTGTAGATTAAATTCACAACGATATTCTTGGTACTGGTGGGATTGAGTTAAACGGTGATGTTGGATAAATTGAGACTTTTCTTGCAGAGAATACCAGAGGAGTGGCGACGTTATAGAATTTACAAAGTCATGAAAGACAGGGATAAAGTGAATTGCCAAGATCTTCTACCCAGGACAGAGAGTCCAAAACTACAGCACATTGGTTGAAGATTAAATAGAAAGGATTCAAATCAGCCCTGAGAGGGAATTTCCTTTCACAAAAGATGGTGCATGGATGGAACGAGCTGCCAGAGGAGGTGGTAGCGGTGGTCACAATTATAAATTTAAACACATTTGGACAGGTACATAGACAGGAAAATTTGAAGTGATATGTGCCAGGCGTCGGCAGGTGGCACTATTTAACTGAAAGATACTCGTATGAACGAGTTGGAGAAAAACGTCTGTTTCCGTGTAGTCTGACTCTGACTCTGTGACTCTGAGGGTGTACCTGGTCCAGAAACAATCAGTTGCTGACCAAAAAGGAGTAGACATTAAAACAAGAGCTGGTGTCCTTCTACACCTCTCGCTGAAAGTAAACAAGAAGGTGCAACAGGTGAGCAAATGGTGTTTTGGTCTTCATAGCGAGGGACTTCGAGTCACAGGGCAAGGGATGGATTGCTGAAATTGCACTGCGTCTTATTGAGACCAAATCTGGAAGAGTGTGCGGCGCTGTCTTATCCTTATCTGTGGAAGGATATTCTGACGATGGACGTAGCGCAGAAAAGGTTTCACGCACTAATCCTGGAAAGGCAGGACAAATGTATGAAAAGAGACTAGATCAGTTGGGAGTGTATACACTGGGTTTAAATGAATGACGAGGTATTTGATAGAAAACTATAAAATTCTAACAGGGGTAGACAGGCTGAACGCAGGAAGGTTGCTTTAGGTAACTATGGAGTGTACACTAGGGGGTCATAACCTGAACATATATGATGGGCTATTGCGAACTGAGGTGAGCAGATACATTCACACTCTCAGAAACACACATGTGCGTGCGCATGAACGTATACATGCACGCAAACACACTCACACACACACACTTGCATGCATTCGCACACATAGGCAAAAGAAATACACGTCTACTTATGTGCACACTCTCAGACTTACAGACACCCATGCATTTAGAAATACACACATACACATACTTTCTCACACATTTACGCACAGAATGTGAAACTCTCAGATCCTTTCCTGGGCCATGAACAGATCCAGTTGATTAAATCTGATCATGCATCATGTGGCATGGCCCCACGGCAGCTGCAGGAGCAAAGATGCAGACTCACCTACATGGTGAGCGGGGCAATTGCTCTTTTTATGCAAATTGCCCGAGTAACCTGGCGGTACAAGCATGAATTGTAAGTAGGTTGTTGCTGTGCTGTGATGGTGTGGAAAGGTTTGCATATGTCAGATGTTGGATGCCAGTATCCATAGACAGGGGGTGAATGTGGCTGTTGCTCATTGAGCACACCCTCAGATGGTGATTCCGGGTGTCCAACGTAGATGTTCAGCGAAGCAAGTTGCGAGCTGGTACCGCAAGAATCCATTAACGTCAGTGTTGGAATTTCTCGACACTTAGATTCTGGTCAGCAGATGGTATTTTGGGATCCTGTGCGTTATTGAGGCAAGATTAAGTAATAATGAGCATCATACTGAGCATTAATCCCATTAATATATGTTTTGCCAGTTACGAATAATAATCTCATCAGCGTCACCAGGCTTTGCTTGGAAAAGGCGACTTTTTGTTCTCAATAGCAAGAAAGGGCTCACTTGACATCTCATACAGTTCTTCCAAATGACACACTATTGTTGATTTTTTGGAATGCTCGTGATCACAGTAACCTAAGACAGGCAGTCGATAATTCCTCAGTAACATTTTTCATGGCTTATTGAGTTTGGAAAGCAGCATCAGTTTAGGCATGATACATTAGTTAATTATGAAGTCACAAAAATGTATACCACGGAAATAGATCCTTTGATACAACTCGTCTATGCCATCCAGATATCATAAATTCATCTAGTCCCACTTGCCAACATTGGCCCATATTCCTCTTTAACCTTCCTATTTATATACTCAGCCATATGCCTTTTAAATGCATGTCTTTCTGAGGGGCAGGTCATGCCTCACAAACCTTATTGAGTTCTTTGAGGAGGTGTCAGGATAGGTTGATGACTGTCGAGCAGTGGATGTGGTGTGTATGGATTTGAGCAAGGCATTTCATAGGGTTCCCCATGGTAGGCTTATTCATAAATTCAGGACGTATGGAATACAGGAAGATTTGGTTATCTGGATTCAGAATTGGCTGGCTGTCAGAGGGCAGAGAGTGGTTGTTGGTGGAAAGTATTCTGCCTGGAGGACAGTTTTGAGTGGGGTCCCGCAGGGCTCTGTTCTTGACCCTCTGTTTTTTGTAGTTTTTATAAATGAATTGGATGAGGAGGTTGAGGGGTGAGTTCGTAAATTTGCAGATGACATAAAGATTGGAGGTGTCGTCGATAGTGTGGATGGCTACTGTAGGCTGCAGTGCGACATAGACAGGATGCAGAGCTGGGCTGAGAAATGGCAGATGCAATTCAACCCGGATAAATGCGAAGTGATGCATTTTGGAAGGTCGAGCTCGAATGTTGAATATAGGATTAAAGACAGGATTCTTGGCAGTGTGAAGGATCAAAGATATATTGATGTACAAGTACATAGTTCCCTTAAGGTTGCCACCCAAGTGGATAGGGTAGTTAAGAAAGCATATGGTGTGTTTGCTTTCATTAAAAGGGGATCACGTTTAAGAGCCGCGAGGTTTTGCTGCAGCTCCATTATTCCCTGTTGAGCCCACACTTGGAATTTTGCGTCCAGATCTGGTCGCCTTACTGTAGAGAAGATACAAAGGCTTTGCAAAGGTTTCAAAGAAGGTTTACCGGGATGCTGCCTGTACTGGAGGGGTTGGCTTATGAAGAAGGTTTGAACAAGCTCAGAATTTTCTCTCGAGAGAGAAGGAGGAAGAGAGGAGACCTGATCGAGGTATACAAAATTATGAGAAAAATAGATAGAATCAATAGTCGGAGACTTTTCTCCAGGGCAGGATTGACTGGTCCGAGAAGTCATAGTTTGAAGATATTAGGAGGAAGGTATACATAAGACATCAGAGGTAGGTTCTTTACGCAGACAGCTGTGAATGCATGGAATGCGTTGCTCGCTGAGGCAGTGGAAGCGAAGTCATTGGGGGCATTTAAGCGACTGCTGGACATGCACATTGATAGCAGTGAGGTGAGTGATGCGTAGGTTAAGTTACCATATTTTACATTAGGATTACGTCTCGGCACAACATCCTGGGCCTCAGGGAATGTTCTGTGCTGCATTTTCCTATTTTCTCTGTTCTATGTTCTACAAGCTGTAAATGTACCAAACTCCACCACTTCTACTGATAACTCATTCCGTACATACACTATCCTTTTTATGAAAAGGTTGCATTGTCGATCCCTATTAAATCTTGCCCCTATTCCCCTAATCCTATGTTTTCTGGTCCTGGACTCCTCCGCCCCAGAGAAAAAGACTTAGTCTGTTTATCCTATCGATGTCCCCCATGATTTTCTAAAACTTTGCATTTACTCTCGAGGGAGAACAGCCCGTAACAATTCAGCCTCTCCCTGTACGTCAAACCGTTCAAACCTGACAACATGCATGTAAATCTTTTCTGAACCTTTCAAATTTCGCAGCGTCCGTTCTACCAGAGGGACATAACGAAAATGTACATCCGTGAAAATTGGAATCAGTAATGATGCCAGAGAACAAACAGACTGTCGGCACGAAATGTGAAAATTTCATTCAAGCATGGGGGTTGGGGGGGGGAGGGGGGGGGCAGGAGTCTCTTCGCTCACCGACGTGGTAGCAAACATTTTCTCCCTCTTCCTCTTCTTCTCTGGTCCACCTTTCACCTGCCTGATGAGTACTGCTCAATGAAGATTGTCCTGTGGTTCCAAGTGATGACGTGTGCGAGAGTGTGGTGCTGGACAAGCACAGAAGCACAGGCAACATCCGAGGATCAGGAGAATCGAAGTTTTGCGAAGAAGCACTTCATCAGGTTTTTCCAGCACCACACTCTCGACTCTAACCTCCAGCATCTGCTATCCTCACTTTCTCCTAGTTGATGAGTTGTGCTGCACAGAAGGTGTGCTTTCAGAGAGCTTCCATCTGCCGCAGTCCTTATTACATGTTGCCACGGCCAGGTAACATACACTGGGTTCTTTTGACCAGTGGCCATGGGACAACTGAATGTGAAATAGCCGAAACTTCAGTTTATGGTCTTTTGGATGCGGATGCTTATGGGATGAAAAGAGAGGACCAAAAGAGATCCTATCAGTGTTGTGGGACGGAAGAGAATGTGGTGGTGAGGGCACCAGTATAGGAAATGTTTGGGATATGACTACCGGGCCTGTCAATCCCAGCAGGGCCTCTGAAAGATACAGTTTTTATCTTCAAAGTGGATTCCACTGGTCTTAAATGCCATCCCACCAATATTTTTGATTTATTATTATTGCATGTATCCATGTACAGTAAAATAAAGCTTTGTTCTGTGTGCAGTACACACAGATCTTAACATATCATACAAAGCGCATGAAGGTAATAGAACAGAGTGAAGGATACAATGTTTTGGCTGCAGAGAGAAGGTGGATAGTGACTAAGATGAAAACTAAATTTAAAAATTGAGAGCTTCGTATTGAAGTCTAATAGTTTTGGGGATAAAGCTGTTCTTAAATCGACACGCGTGTATCGAACATTTTTTGTCCTCCGTCTCATGCAAAACGATTTTAGAGATAATAATGGAGCGGCGAGGGGTCTTTGATTATGCCAATTGCTTTCCTGAGACAGCGGGAGCTATAAGTAGATGGCTCGTTTGCGTGATGGACTGTGCGGTGTTCATAACTCTTTGCAGTTTCTTCTGGTCTTGGGAACAGCAGTTGCCACAGCACGCCATGATGCAGGCCGATACGATGCTTTCTATCTGCATCCAAAGGATTATGAGCAGCAAGTTCCACCACCTACATTGTGAGGGCTCCAGCAAACATTTATGTTTCACTTCCCTGCTTTGTCAGCATCCTACAGGGACTGTGCCCTCAGGGACACCAGGGTTCTTCTCTGATTCCAATCCACTCCCATGTCACCCATGCAATCACAGATTGCCCGTTTCCCTCATCCGTCCTCACTGTCTAAGATCCCAGACTCCTTCCAGGTGAAGCAGCGTTTTACCTGCACTTCACTCAAATGAGTTTATTGTATTAACTGCTCACAAAGTTTCTCCTTTACATCAGGGAGACGAGTCACAGATTTGGATGCCCTCTTTGCGGGACGCCTACGCTTCGTAAGAATGATCCCGACCTTCCCTGTTTCCTGCCACTTCCACTCATCACCGTTTTCCCAGGTCCAGCATCTCTCACTGGAGGCCTGCTGCAGGGATCCAGGAAGCTGAGCTCGAAGGAAAGAACACACTCACTTTCTGCTTGTTAGCCTGCAGCCTTCGGGGCGAAATATCAAATTCAACAATTTTAATTCGTCAACACCTTCCGTGTCCTTTGCACGCAGTCCAAACCCTTTAGATTAGATTAGATTAGATTACTTACAGTGTGCAAACAGGCCCTTCGGCCCAACAAGTCCACACCGCCCCGCCAAAGCGCAACCCACCCATACCCCTACATTTAACCCTTACCTAACACTACGGGCAATTTAGCAAGACCTGCACATCTTTGGACTGTGGGAGGAAACCGGAGCACCTGGAGGAAACCCACGCAGACACGGGGAGAACGTGCAAACTCCACACAGTCAGTCGCCTGAGGCGGGAATTGAACCCGGGTCTCTGGCGCTGTGAGGCAACAGTGCTAACCAGTGTGCCACCGTGCCGCCTTGTAATGACAGGGGCTGCTTCAAGCACAGCCAACCACATGATCAACTTTTCTTTCTTCCTGCCTCACAATGAATCATCCCTTTCTGTGACTAACTCCTCTTCTCTTTGTTTCAGGATTCATTAGCCATTTATTGCAGCAGTGAGATTGAGAACGACGACCTCCCCATCATTGTCAGCATATGTACCACATATCTGCATTGGAAACGTTGCCTCTATTATAACTCCTCAGAATCTGCCCAAACATCCGAGTTTCTCCAGTGATTTCGCTTTTCCTCCACATTCACCTCCAGACGAGATTCCCTGCATGGTACCTCACTTCCTATTGGGCAGAACCACAGGATTGACAGACTTTATGACTAAACCATACTAGATGGGGAGCTCAGACCCGTCCTGAGGGCTGACGCGGAGTCTTGAGGCCTGGCCATTTTATCAAAAGTGCACGAGCTCGAGGTTGATGGGCCGTTCAGGGACTCACGCTGTCGAGAACTGAAAGATTATTTTAAAACTTTCCAGTGAGGGTGAGAAAACAGTTTCAATATTAATCAGCAAACTGTTAATGTGCAGGTACACAGTACTGAAAGGGACACATTTTCTATCAATGTCGCTATCCCAATGGTGGACGCTCTCGGAGTTAACAGAACAGCAGGGCAGGATGAGATACATCTAAGGCTTTTAGGTGAAGTGTGAGCTACGTTGTGGTGCGACAGGCCTGAACATTACAGTTTCCCCTGGTCTCGGGTGATGTGCCAGGAGATTGAAGGAGAGAACTTACAGGTTTGTTCTGAAGAATATTTAAAGTCAATCCTGACAGTCACAGCATTGCCAGTTTAATTCTGGTGATGGGAGAGCTTTTGGCAGCAATTATTTCGGACAGATCTCACAGTTACGTGGAAAAAGGTGGGTTGATTTGGTAAAGTCAAGAAGAAATTTTGCATAGGCAACTTGCTGAATGATATGAAATTATTGCGATGGGTAGATGATGCCAAGGTTACTCATGTGATTCACATGAATTACCAGAAATCTTGTGAGCAAGGTTACAAGTCATGGTGCAAGCGGTAGTGATGACATGGATACAAAGTTGACTAACATTATAGGTAAAAGAGAGTAATGACCACTGGATACTTTTCTAGCGAGAGGAAATTTTGGAGTGACGTTCCCAAGGGATCAATATTGAGACCAGCATGTTGCAGACAGGAGGAATAATAAGGAAGGCAAGGTAAGGGGCAGTTGGATAACACGGAATTTTAGGATGGTAAAATTAAACAAGACCTGTGAGGAATATAAAAAGAAAATGCAAAAACTCAGGTAGGGATTCAGGACAGAAGGAAGGCGCCCTGAAATGTTCTTGGCAGGTAGGGTTAAAGAGAATCCAAGCGCATTCTATACAACATTAAATAGAAGAGAATCGCTCCAGAGAAGGTATGGCCACTCAAGGATTTTGGGAGGAAAACTGTGCTTGGAATAAGAGGATGTGGGTATTCTTAAAGGAGTATTTTGAATCAGTATTCGCCAATAAGAAGGATGTGGAGAATAATGAGATTTGTGTGGAACAGCCTGATATGCGCAGCATTTTGTGATCAAGATCGAAGTGGTGCTGTGTCTCCTGAAGAGCATAAAAGTGAGTAAAGCTATAGATTCTGATAACATCTGTCCAGGTTATTGAGTGAGGCAAGAGATTGCTGGGGTCTTGACCAAGGTCATTAACCACTGGAAAGATCCCGAGGACTGGCGAGCCAATAATGTTTTTCCTCTGTTCAAGTTTGGGATCAATTTTGGTTACCACATCAGAGAATTATGAAGACTTCGGAGAGGGTACAGAATAGGGTATCAGGATGCTGCCTGGATTAGAGGACATGAACAATAAGGAGAAAGCGTAAAAACTCATCTTATTTTCTGTGGTGCAGCGGAAGCAGAGGGGAGACAAATGCAATTTATATCGAGTTGATAGTGAAAATGCTTTTCATCATAGTTGATATGTCCAATACTAAGGTGCATGCATTTAACGTGAAAGTTGTTAAGTTCAAAGTACGAATCAGGGACAAATTTATTTTAGTTGTAGGTGTCAGGAACTCGCTGTTAGGTGTAGTGTTGGAGGTAGGTACGAAACTTAAGATTTATAAGGCTGATTAGCGTCTGACTGCTGAGCAGGAAGAATTAAACCGCTGATTCACAAGGTTCTAGTCCCTTACGGCTAAAATCAACGGATTGGAAAACACCTACTGAACATTCCTCTGTGCTTTCAAACAAACTTCAGAGACATGTTATAGAACATAGAACATAGAACATAGAAGAATACAGCGCAGTACAGGCCCTTTGGCCCTCGATGTTGCGCCGATCCAAGCCCACCTAACCTATACTAACCCACTATCCTCCATATACCTATCCAATGCCCGCTTAAATGCCCATAAAGAGGGAGAGTCCACCACTGCTACTGGCAGGGCATTCCATGAACTTACGACTCGCTGAGTGAAGAACCTACCCCTAACTTCAGTCCTATATCTACCCCCACTTAATTTAAAGCTATGCCCCCTTGTAATACCCGACTCCATACGCGGGAAAAGGTTCACACTGTCAACCCTATCTAACCCCCTAATCATCTTGTACACCTCAATCAAGTCACCCCTAAACCTTCTTTTCTCTAATGAAAACAGCCCCAAGTGTCTCAGTCTTTCCTCATACGATCTTCCTTCCATACCAGGCAACATCCTGTTAAACCTCCTCTGCACCCGTTCCAGTGCCTCCACGTCCTTCCTATAGTATGGCGACCAAAACTGCACACAATATTCCAGATGCGGCCGCACCAGAGTCTTATACAACTGCATCATGACCTCAGGACTCCGGAACTCAATTCCTCTACCAATAAAAGCCAGTACGCCATATGCCTTCCTCACCGCACTATTTACCTGGGTGGCAACTTTCAAAGATTTGTGTACATGGACACCAAGATCCCTCTGCTCATCCACACTACCAAGTATCCGACCATTAGCCCAGTACCCCATGTTTTTGTTATTCTTCCCAAAGTGAATCACCTCACACTTAGCTACATTGAATTCCATTTGCCACCTTTCTGCCCAGCTCTGCAGCTTCTCTATATCCTGCTGTAACCTGCCACATCCTTCCTCACTGTCAACAACTCCTCCGACTTTCGTATCATCCGCAAACTTGCTCACCCAACCTTCTAACCCCTCTTCCAGGTCATTTATAAAAATGACAAACAGCAATGGTCCCAAAACAGATCCTTGCGGAACACCGCTAGTGACGGCACTCCATGAAGAAACTTTGCCATCAACTACTACCCTCTGTCTTCTTCCATCCAGCCAATTCCTAATCCAAACCTCCAACTCACCCTCAATGCCATATCTCCGTATTTCCTGCAGTAGCCTACCATGGGGAACCTTATCAAACGCCTTACTAAAATCCATATATACCACATCAACCGCTTTCCCCTCATCAACCTCCTTCGTCACCTTTTCAAAGAATTCAATAAGGTTTGTGAGGCACGACCTGCCCTTCACAAAACCATGCTGACTATCCTTGATCACATTATTCCTATCCAGATGTGCATAAATCCTATCCCTTACAATTCTCTCTAAGACTTTGCCCACAACAGAAGTGAGACTCACCAGCCTATAGTTACTAGGGTTATCCCTACTCCCCTTTTTGAACAAGGGAACCACATTTGCTATCCTCCAGTCTTCTGGCACTACTCCTGTAGACAAAGAGGACATAAAAATCAAGGCCAATGGCTCTGCAATCTCCTCCCTTGCTTCCCAGAGAATCCTAGGATAAATGCCATCAGGCCCAGGGGACTTATCTATTTTCACCTTTTCCAGGATTTCCAACACCTCTTCTCTACATACCTCAAAGCCATCCATTCTACTTATTTGTGACTCAGTATTCGCATCGACGACAATGCCCTGTTCCTGAGTAAATACTGAAGAAAAGTATTCATTCAGTGTCTCCCCAATCTCTTCAGCCTCCACACGCAACTTCCCACTACTATCCTTGACTGGACCTATTCCTACCCTAGTCATTCTTTTATTCCTAACATACCTATAGAAAGCCTTAGGGTTTTCCCTAATCCTACCGACTAAGGACCTTTCCTGTCCCCTCCTTGCTGTTCTTAGCTCTCTCTTCAGATCCTTCCTGGCTACCCTATAACTCTCAATCGCCCCAATTGAACCTTCACGTCTCATCTTGAGATAGGCCGCCCTCTTCCATTTAACAAGGGATTCCAATTCCTTATTAAACCACGGCTCCCTCGCACGACCCTTTCCTCCCTGCCTGACAGGTACATAATTATCAAGGACACTCAATAGTTGCTCCTTGAACAAGCTCCACATATCATTTACACTCTTGCCTTGGAGTCTACTTTTCCAAGCCACACATCCTAAGTCATGCCTCACCGCATCATAATTTCCCTGACCCCAGCTATAACTCTTGCCCTGTAGTACACACTTATCCCTCTCCATCACGAGAGTAAAAATCACAGAATTATGGTCACTATCCCCAAATTGCTCACCTACGTCTAATTCTAACACCTGGCCTGGTTCGTTACCCAGAACCAAATCCAGTATGGCCTCACCTCTTGTTGGCCTGTCTACATATTGTGTCAGGAAACTCTCCTGCACACATTGAACAAACACTGACCCATCTAACGAACTTGAGCTATAGCTTTCCCAATCAATATCAGGAAAGTTAAAGTCCCCCATAACAACCACCCTATTACTGTCACTCATCTCCTGAATCACCTTCCCTATCCTTTCTTCAATGATTCTAGGACTATTAGGAGGCCTGTAAAAGACTCCTAACAGGGTGACCTCACCTTTCCTATTCCTAACCTCAGCCCAAACTACCTCAGATGGCAAGTCCTCATCCATCGTCCTTTCCACCACTGTAATACTATCTTTGACAAGCAATGCCACACCTCCCCCTCTTTTACCCCCACCTCTGACCCTACTAAAACATTTAAATCCTGGAACCTGCAACAGCCAATCCTGTCCCTGTTCTAGCCATGTCTCCGTAATAGCCACAACATCGAAGTCCCAGGTACCAACCCACGCTGCAAGTTCACCTACCTTATTTCGTATACTTCTTGCATTGAAGTATACACACTTCAAGCCACTTTCCTGTTTACAGGCACCCTCCTTGGAAATTGATGCCATGTTTCTAACCTCCCTACACTCCAGGCCCTGCACCCTGAAGCTACAATCTGGGTTCCCATGCCCCTGCAGAGTTAGTTATGTAAACATGTCTAATAAAATTAACTGTCTTGTCAGCTTTAGGAATTTTTTTCCCCTTCATTAACCCTGTACTGGAGATGGAAAGCATAGAGGAGGTGGAGAAGGGGAGTCAAGAGAGCACACGACATTAGATTAGTGGGGCACCTTATGAAGTGTTTTTTTTGGTAAGGTCAATTTGATTAAAAGAAAGAGATTTTGTGGCAGAGTTATTGTGCCCTTATGTCTGTGCCAGAAGCCACAGGTTCAAGTTCCACAAATTACATGTTTGCAGAGTAACATCTCCGATAAGGTTACTCAAAATGTTTCAAATCGTAAATGGATAATTATGGGAAAGATTGGGAACAAGGTTTGCACTGTCATATGGAGACTGAGGACATCGATGAGATATTAAATGAAAACACTGCAACATTTCACTTGAGAAGATGATGATTCTGATGGCTAAGTCGAGGAAGAGTCCGTGTAGGGTAGAATTAAACTAGAGAGGATGGGTGCATAAAAAGGCAGCAATTTTCAAAACTGAAAGGCCAGCTGTTGGGATGCGGTGTCTTCTCTATTATTTGAAAAAAAAAATCGCTTTCCACATCAGAGAGCTGACAGATGACATGTGTATTACTGATGTCCCATTCCTGTTCCAGAATAGAAGGACAAACAGTTCGTGATTAGATATTGCTCATCCTAACATTTCTGGCCAGAGATATTTACAGGAAATGGGCTACATTTTGCCATACGTCTAAAAATATAGCAAATGGAGATGGATAATAAATGTTTGCCGGGCTAATGATGCCCACGGCACAGGAGTGAGTTTAAAAGGGATTGGTGCCCCGTCACCTCCTGACAATGTTATCTTTTCGCATCACAGTTCTGCATGTTTCAACCATGTTCCCACTCAGCCTTTGCTGTTTCAAGGAAAACAAGCCCAATGTTTGTAATACCTTCTTGGAACTATAATTCTCCAGCCCGGCAACATTTTGGTATATTATACTTTGCACTCTCTCCAGAGCAATTATATCCTTTCACAAACCCGTATTTCCACCCACACTCACATACACCAACCATTTCAGGACTTCCATTGCAGCTACACCTTTTTGCCCTCTTACACCCCTCAAAACCACCACGTTCTATCCACACCCATCACTTAACACCCCCCATTCCCCATCAAATGACAACTGCACCAGAAACACTCACATAGCAAATCTCCAGCCTACGCACTCCTCACTGCATACCCTCTTTTACAATAATTCCGACATTTCCCAGTCCCATAATTCTCCACACAACTAGCCATATATTTCCACTTATGTCCACTCAATTCCTGAAAATAAACCAAGCCCCATAACCTTCATTACCACTGCAAACCCATTACTCCTCAAATCACAATAACATCCCTAGCTATACAACATTCCAATCCATTCGTTCAACTTCCATACTACGCCATGGACAACCTGATTCAAACACATTCGTACCCATATGCGTCTTACAACGTCATATGCTCCAGCTCCATAGCCAGCAGCCATATAGACAGCACACACCGAACCATGTATTCTCGATAAGTCGCCATAAACTTGATTCCCATACCCTGCAGCTCCCTCAACTCTGTTGAGTCCAGCCAAATAGACCTGCCCCATAACCATCAAACCTCATCTTGCCAAAGACCATTTCCTAGCCCCACATCCTCAAAACACATTTGCAACATCCCCAAACATCTCTAGGTGCATACCACATTGCTGCATAATCCTCAGTTCTGCAGACCCACAGAACAATCTAGATCCATAAACCCAGCCTGATCTGCCTCATACTATTCAGCACTATAACCTCCAGCTTAATATCCCCACCCGTATTCACTGCCTCATAATTACCGCCCTAAAGTCCACACACATCCATTCAGTTTCAATACCTATACGGAGCTCTATACCTCCAGTCAATCCCAAAGCCTCGTTCATCCCTGTAAGTTCCCGCCCTGCATTCCTCACAATCCACATTCTCCCCCCCCCCCCCACCAACAAATGTCCATTACATACCTGGGAGCCTAATACTGTTCATACAAACACTTACTCCACGGCTCCATTCATTCCAATGTCCACATATAACCCCGAATCAGCTTCATCCATTTAGTTGCACGTAAACCCAGGCACCATTCAAAGAATAATAGAATCAGTCATAGAATCACCACAGTGTAGAAACAGGCAATTTGGCACAAGGAGTCCACACTGCCTCTCCAAACAGTATCCGAACTAGTCCCATTCCCCTACCCTATACAGTAAATATGTGCCATGTCTAATGAAACTCACCTGCACATCTTTGCATTGCGGGAAGAAACTGGAGAACCCAGAGGAAAACCACGCCGACATGGGGAGAATGTGAAAACTTGTTATGTACCGGGCCAGGCCACTCATAACATTTCAAGAAGATAGCTAAATCCTTAACTTTGCTATTTGATTTTAAGGAAGTGTATAGTGGATATTCCAGCAGAGAATCGGATGGTCAGAACAACTTGTTTTAAACAAAAAAGAATTTATTTACAAGACTACGAATGAAACATAGAAAAGAGAAAACAAAATACTGTATAACGTATTCTATCCAAAAACACCACAGACTATCCTGACATACTGATGCTGTACTAAATGACTTGCAATAATCCCTATTAACACACCTTCGCGCAAAAGAGGTGAAATGGAACAAGTTCTCACAGGAGAGAAGACAGAGAGACAGAATAAGGGTCCAGTAAGTCTTTCTTCTCTCTCTCTCTCTCTCTCTCTCTCTCTCTCTCTCTCTCTCTCTCTCTCTCTCTCTCTCTCTCTCTCTCTCTCTCTCTCTCTCTCTCTCTCTCTCTCTCTCTCTCTCTCTCTCTCTCTCTCTCTCTCTCACACACACACACACATGGACACACACACGCACACACCCACAGCTACATTACAAGCTAACTGAATAGCTGAGCTCGTGGAATGGGCAGTTACCTCTAATTATACATTTTTTTTGCAAAAATGAAAGACAAAACGTTCTGCCTCAGACAATATCTGTTTCTTTAAACAAATCGGTCGTAAAGTCCATCCAACTTCAGTCTTTTCGGAAACTGTGTCATTTACATTCTCTCTGAAAAAATAACAAGAGAAACATAAAACTGTTAACAGAATACGTTAATCACACCTACCCCGTAAAATATGAATATCTAATGATCGCTTCACATGAAACCCCCTCTAAAATTAGGTAGTGGTCTAATACAGACATATATATTACTTTGACTATAAACATGCAACTACTACATTCTGCCTCAGTCTGTTGTACTTGGACCAGAGAAAACCTGCATTCCTCATTCGAGTCTCGACAATTTCAAGTTCCTGGAAAAATACCCAATACGTATTTCGATCTTTTAATCAACATCTTGCAAGAGCACAGCACCGACGCAAACATCATTTGCATCAGTTGCCACCTTGCGTAATTAGATGTGCCTTTAACCGGGGCAGTGGTTAACACAACCTTCAGACTCTCAAATGTATTCTGAAATTTCGTTTTCCATGGAAACATCTTGCCTTTCTTTAACAATTAATTGAGTGAAGAAGCCAGACTTCGAAAATTGGGTTCAAATGTTCCATAAAATCCGTTCCATTCCAAGAAACGTAGTGCAGCTCTTTTTGTCTATGGGAATAGAACCTCACAATTATATATTTTTTTTCATCCAGGGGCGCCATTTGTTCATGTCCAATAACGTGGCTCAGGAAGCTTACTTGAGCTTTGGCAAATTCACTTTTGTCAGGTTTGTCACCAAGTCTGCCTTTCGAAGTCGATCAAACAAGTTTGATAAATGTTGTAAACGTACCTTGTATGTGTGGGTAAATATAATCGTGTCATCTGTAGATACGACAGAGTTGGCTATCCCGGTAGAGAACGTATTGGATAATCTCTGAAATATGGCTGGCATTTCTCATACCCAATGGCAAGACTTCAAATTGATACAGTACATCCGACGTTATGAAAGCCGAATTGTCTTTGCTCTTTCTGACAAAGGTACCTGTCAGTATCCTGTGAGCAAGCCTAATTTTGAAATATAAGTTTCTTGCCCCAACTTCTCAAAACAGTTTTCCAACTGCAGAATCGGATTTGCATCAGTCTTTGTAATTGCATTGACGTTGCAATAGTCCACACATAACCGTTGGGTTCCAGCTTGTTTCAGCGCCATGACCATGGGTAAGCTCCTGTCACTGTAACTCATTTCGACTTTATCATCTTGGAGCATGCGTTCCATGTCCTTTCGAACCTGCGTCAGCTTTAGAGGATTCAGGCTCTAAACATGTTGCTTCTGTTTAGAGGCTTAATCTACATCATGCATAATTAGGTTAGTACTTCCCAGTTTATTTCCACTTATATCCTCATATGACAACATGAACAAATTTAGGTCCTTTGGATTTGCCTCTACAAAACAACTCAGTAATTTACCCCAATTTTTGACAACTTGCTTATTGTCCAATTTAATTTGAGGAATGTCCAATTCAGAATCTTCTGAGAGTGTTATTTCCTTGTGTGTCACTGGAAGTAACACTCATATCTTATCCCCGATAGCAAAGTAGCAATTTCTTTATTTTTTATCTGCCTCTGTTTCATGGTATGCTGCGATACCTTTAAGTGCTGTCGAGCCAACTCCCCATCTCTAGTTAATCCTTTCCTAAAATTTGTTCAGCTGTGTGGTCTCTGAATTCTGACTTACTCATTTCTCCTCAATCAATTTTAATCGTCCTCTCACATCATACCCAAAACCTCGTTCAAATGGACTGAATTTGGTCGATTTATTTGGTGTACCACTGATGGCAAAAATGCACAAATGGAATTTGTTTACCCAAATCTTCTGGATCGTCTTCATTGTCAGCCCTCAACATGATCTTTAAAGACTGATGCCACCTTTCTAGCCCTTCCTGCATTTCTGTTTGCCATGCAGGAAATTTGAATTGTTTTATTCTTAAACTGTCCATAACTTCTTTGAATAACTTTGATGTTAATTTTGAACCTTAATCTGACTGTAGCTCAATTGGTGTAAAAAAATAGATGAATTACTCTACAATCCTTTCAGCTGTGATATTTCATAATGGAATGACATCTGGAAATCTAGTCGTTACATCATTTATTGTTAGCAAATACTGATTTCCACTTTTTATCAGAGATATCGGAGAAATGCATTTCAGACTCCTGTAAAATATTCCTCAAATGCATGAATATGTATTAAAAGTGCAGGTTTTATTACCATCTGTGGTTTTCCAGTTGCCTGGCATACATTACACATCTGGCAAAATTCAAATACCTCTTTGCATACTCTAGGCCAGTAAAACGATTCCGGATTTTAGTCTGTGTTTTCCTCACTTCTAAATGACACCCAAGTGGTAGCTCATGCGTCACTTGTAACACGTCCTTTCTATATTCTACTGACAACATGCTGTGAAGAATATCGGCCCATTTCTCATCTGCCTGTATATGTTACGGTCTCCAATTCCTTATTATGAGAACATTTTTAAGTTCGTAACATTTAGGCACGTATTCGGATTCCTTTTCTGTGTATACATTTTGATTTAACTGATTTAAAGTTTCATCTCTCTGTTATAACTCAATTTATTTATTTGAGCTAACGATGTGTGCATTGTCATCTATTTGCGCCTGTTTTGTTCCAACCTTCTGATCAAACAGTATTTCGACAAATTCCACTTCAAATTTCTTATCCGTACTTTTTTTTATCTCTATTTATTCAATTACTGACTTTATGACCTCGTTACCACACAATCAGGAAAAGTTCCACAATTTATTCCTGCAAATGTTCGGTTGCCATTCGCTTTTCAACCACTGTAGGCATCACTCTGACTGGTGAATCAGCTATTGCATTAGCAGGACAAATTGTATTGCTGGAGCTGAGAGATTGTCCAGTACTCCGATTGTAAATTCTCCTCCCTTCTCTGGAAATTGCAAGGTCACTTTACACAATTGAGCATATTTTGTTTCACCGGGAATTCACAGTGCTCATACCTTTTCTCGCAGCAGACCCGCAGGAGACATATCTCCTCATCCTTCAGCCTCAGAGACTGAGAGTTTCCTTTGTTCCTTGTGTTAAAATCACACAAAACCAGGTTATAGTCCAACAGTTTTATTTGTAAGCATTGCCTTTCGGAGCGCTGCTCCTTGCTCAGGTAGTTGTGGAGAATCAGTTTGTAACACGAAGAATTTATAACAAAAGTTTATAGTGTGATGTAACTAAAATGAAATATTAAGAAGACCTGTATTATTTGTGAGGTCTCTCATTTATTAGATTGACCCATGTTGGTTTCACTTCATCCATATGTAAATTGCAAACCTCTTTTTAAAGTTACATTCTCAAGTGAATTTTGGTGTCATTTCGACCAGATACTATGTTGAAGGTTTGAATTTCCCTATGGGGCTGTCTGAGCCACAGTCTGACCATGTCCATGACGTCTCCAAGAACATTTGCATGATTACCCGGTTTTCCGACATCTGGCTTCCCATTGCTTCTCCTAACCCACCAAAACAGTGATTTCATATGGCCTACTTGATTGCAGTGAAAACACCGGAGCTTCTTAACATCTATGTCGCCTTCAAGGGTTTCCAATTTACCCTGTGGCGAATTATTCTTATGCTCTTCACCGAAGCTACCTTTCCCTTTCCACATGAGGATTTCTCTTTTCCCCAATTGCTATCCGTCACAGCTTAAATTTGATTCTGAAAGCCAACCATTGCCTTATCGACCAACTCATAATCACCAGCCATTTCAGCTTTTAATCTTGCCGTTCTAACGGTCTGCTCTTCCACATGAGTCTCACCACTGTAGGAAGTGAATTTTGGAACTCTTTCCAAAATAATTGTCTCTCTAAGAGCGTCGGAGGTTTGGTCTATTCCTAAGGTCCTTATCCACCTATCAAAATTACTTTGTTTGATCCTTTCAAACTCAATGTAATTTTGACCAGTGTCCCTCCTTAGATTCCTTAAATGCTGTCTGTGGGCTTCTGGCAGACGCTTATATGCAGTTAAGATGGTTTTCTTCTCCCCCTCATACGCTCCATCTGCCACTGCTTATCGTGATGCGAATTCCTTGGATTGGATCAACGGAATCCACATGGTCACTGGCCACCGTATTTCTTGAGCACTTTTTCAAATGAGTTGAAATAGGTTTCCACATCCTCCTACTCAAATTTTGTCAATGCTTGATTATATTAAAACAGATCCCCATCATGCCTCTGCCTATCATGGGTTTGTTAATCCACACTCTCTTCCTCACGAGGATTACATTCAGCCTTTAACTCCATCAATTTAAGGTGAATTTCCGATGTGCCAATTTCTGAAGTCCAAACTTTCTCTCCTTTTCCGTCTCTCTGATTTTAATCATAATTCAAACTGTTTCGTTTCAGTTGCCCTTTTCTTGTCTTTTGCCTCTGAGAGAAACTGTTTCATTTTCAAGTGAACGTCAGCGTTCTCCAAAGATTCTGTTAGTGTTTCCAATAAATGTAAATGCTGAGCTTCTTCTGTCGTTATCTCTTCTTTCCTCATGGAAGGAGGCAGCTCCACATTCGGCTTGTCTGTTAATTCACGCAGCTTGACCACAAAGTTTTTGAGGCCAGACCCCTCAAAACATTTCAAGATGGTATCACAGACCCTAATTTTACTATTTGATTTTAAGACCGTGCACAATGAATATTCCAGGAGAGAATCAGAATATCAAGATACTTCGTCCTAAACTGGTGTGGACGTGGTGTGTCAAAAGTTAAAAACGGCACGACACCAGCTTATAGTCCATCAGGTCTCCTTGGAAGCATTTTTTTCCGAGCGCTGCACCTTCGTCAGGAGGTCATCAAGCACCTGATGAAGGAGCAAAGCTTCGAAAGTAGTACTTACAAATAAACATGTTATTTCTAAAATAACTGAATCTATTTCCAATGTTACTGAATTAAACACAAAGAATTGAAAACAGAATACTGAACAAATTATCCTATTCAGAAACCCACCTGTTCCAAAACACTGTTTAAAAACCCCATAAAAAAACCTTTGGCACAATATTGAAAAGAAACTAGTCCTTACAGGAGAAAACTCACAGAGAGAGAGAAGAGAGAGAGAGGGGAGGGGGTTCAGCAGTTTTTCTTCTGCCTCTCTCTCTCTCTCTTTCTCTCTCGAAATCACACGCAAACATAAACTCACACACGTGCACACGTGAATAACTGAGCATCGAGAACAGGAACTCCCCTTTCATTAGAAGAGAGAGAGCACTGCAGATGGTGGAGTTCAGTGTCGACAATGTATTGCTGGGAGAGCAGAGCAGGTCAGACAAAGTACAATGAGCAGGAGAATGAAGTGCTTGTGCCTGAAACGTCGATTCTCCTGCTCCTTGGACTCTCAACTCCCCTTTCATTCGTCAAGTGATTTTTCTTAACTTGGCAGACTTCTTCAAGAATCAGTATGCGTTATCTGTATACAAATGGGCCTAAAATCCAGCTAACCACAGATTTTTTCGGAACCTATCATTTCAAAACTCTCCGTATAAAATGTCAAGCACAAACAAAACTTGTTAATGGAACAGGTTCGTCATGAACGACATACACAGGCAACCGTGCCTGGAACAAGCTCAGGTCCCTGACGCTGTGAGGCAGCAGTGTTAATCACTGAGCCACTATGCCACCTGTAAATTCATCAAATGCTTTTAATAACGCCGTCTTCCAAGCCTCATACCGTATCCCCATTCAAAAGCTCCGAAACCCCATAATTATTTTTCTATACCCCCTTAACCTCGGCTCCATATGCAAATCCCAAATGTCCTCCACACATCCATGCCTGTACAGCTGCAGCTACACATCCCCAGTGACGCACAATCCTATTCCATATTCCTCAGTTTCATCAAGCCCAAATTGTCTAGTTGCATTGCCCTTTTCGATATCCCATGTAACCCTATTTTCCGTAGCTCCACGTATGCTCTTTTTCACAACACCAATACCCTCCATTACCTTATCCTCGGTCCCATATTCCACAGCTCTCCACGCCCTACAACCTCAATGTGCATCCCCTTAAACCCCAAACCCCTTTTGCCCCTACCAGTGTATCTCTATTTTCCTAATATCCCCCAAGCCACATACCATCACATCCATGTCCCTAAATTCCCCACACCCTCATCATACACACAAAATGGGAAGCTATGCAAAAGCCCCAGTCCATTCCATGGCATATTCAAAGACGCCACTCCCATGCCCTCCTCTAGATCTATACCCCAGTACCCCATAGCCGTCAGGTCACAACGTCACGTGTCACGCCCCCACCTCGAGTTATCCCTGGCCAATTTTCCCACAGCCACATACCATCCTGGTCCATGGCCTCTCACTTCCATAACACTTTGTTTCTCATCAGCTCCACACCAACACACATCCAAACTCAATAATGTCCCCAGATCCCAATGACCCATAACATTCACCGTATATCCTCCATTGATGTTCCAGCTCCACACACCCAAGAAAATATCCAGTGATAAACAATATGCCCAGCCCTGTGGTTTAACCTTCACTTCAGTCTATAATCCACAATAACACCCCGGACCAGAATGCACGACAAAGCATAACATGAGAGCAGAAGAACATATGAACCGGGCCCAGGAGTATGCCGTCCGGCAATTCAAGCCTGCTCTGCCATTCAGTAAGCTCATGACGAAACTTTTCGTGTGCTCAACTCCACTTACCAGAGTTCTCACCATATGGTTTAATTCTTTAATTTTAAAAAAAACAACCATAGAATAACAACCATCTGGATGAAGAAGTTCCTTCTCAATTCGGTGATAAATTTGCTCCCTCTAATCTTGAGGCTATGCCCTCTTGCCCTCGCTTCACCGACGACTGGAAACGTTCTATCTACTTCTATTTTATCGATTCCCTTCATATTTTGATATGTTTCTGTAAAATCACCCGAAATCCCAATGTATATAATCCCAATCTACTCAGTTTCTATTCATAAGCCTCACCCCTCAACTCCAGAATCAAACTAGTGTTCCTCCTCTGCAACCCCTCCAATGCCAGTACACAATTTAGAACATAGAACATAGCACAATACAGCGTAGGACAGGCCCTTCGGCCCCCGATGTTGTTCCGACGTGTGAACTATTCGCAGCTCGTCCCCCTATACCATCGCAAAATCATCCATGTCCTGATCTAAGAATTGTTTAAATCTCTCTAATATGGCTGAGTTGACTTTATTAGCACATAGGGCATTCTGCACCCTTACCACTCTCTGCATAAAGAACCTGCCTCTGATATCTGTCTTAAATCTATCACCCCTCAATTTGTAGTTATGCCCTCTCGTACAAGCTGACGTTATCACCTTAGGAAAAAGTATTTCACCGTCTCCCCATCTAATCCTCTGATCGTCTTGTATGTATCTATCAAATCCCCCCCCCCCCCCCCCCCCCCACCACCCAGCCTTCTTCTTTACAATGAGAACAGACCAAAGTCTCCCAACCTTTGGTCTTCCCTCCAGACCAGGCAACATCCTGGTGAATCTTCTTTACACCATTCCAATGCTTCTATTTGGAATGTACACAGCATTCTAAGTGTGGCCGCACCATCGTTTTGTATAGTTGCAGCATGATATTGCGGTTCAGGAACTCCATCCCTCTACCAATGAAACCTAACACAACGTATGCCTTCTTAACAGCACTATCCACCCGGGTGGCAACTCTCAGAGATCTATGCACATGGACTCTAAGATACCTCTGCACATCCACACGAGCAAGAATCTTTCCATTGATCCAGTACTCTGCCTTCCTGTTATTCTTCCCAAAGTGCATCACCTCACACTTAGCTGCATTGAACTCAAATTGCCACATCTCAGCCCAATTCTGCAATTTATCCAAGTCCACCTGCAACCTGTAATATCCTTCAAAAAAGTTCAGTATTCCAACGACTTAAGTTCCTCTGCAAATTTTCTAATCCATCCAACTGTGCCTGCATCTAAGTCATTTATAAAAATGACAAACAGCAGTGGTGCCAAAACAGATCCTTTTGGCACACCACTAGCAACTGGACTCCAGACTGAATATTTTCCATCAACCACCACCTGCTGCCTTCTTTCAGAAAGCCAGTTTCTAATCCGAACTGCTAAATCACTCTCATTTCCATGCCTCTGCATTGTCTCCATCGGCCTACCATGTGGAACCTTATCAAAGGCTTTACTGAAGTCGCTTTATACAACATCAACTGTCCTACTCTCATCATTTGCTGTCCTTTCCCAAGTTTGAAGACCAAATCTGCACACAGTTTTCCAAGCGTGGCCTCATAATCAACTCGTAGAGATGTAACACACCTCTCTGCTTTTAAAATCAAATTATTTAACAGTGAAGGGAAAAATTGCATTGGCTTTCCAATTGCTTGTTATATCTGCAGACCAACCTTCTGTGATTCATGAAAAATCATTCATGTAACGATATAATCTTTGTGCTACTCTCATCAAAATGCATGACTCCACATTTGTCAACATTGTATGCGGTTTTCCAGACTTTTGCCCACTCACTCAACGTATCTATGTTCCTCTGCAAAGTTTCACAGTTATCTTCCCACTTTGCTGTGCCACTTTTTTAGTGTAATCTGCAAACGTTGACATCGTACACGTGGTCCACAAATTCAAATCATCTGTTTAAAGTGTAAATAATTGCTGACTCACCAGTGATCCTTTTGGCACACCACTGTTTGCCAGCCAGATTAGTACTAATTTGTCCCCACTCTTTGCTACCTATTCGTCAACCAATCCTCGATCTATGCTGATAGTCTACTCCGAACCATGCATCCATATCTTATGCAGCGGTTGCTTGAGCAGAAACTCGTCGAAGGCGTTATGGAGGTGTAGGTACACCACGTCCATTGGGTCCCCGTTGTCGATCTTGCTCGAAATGTCTTCATAGAATTCGAAAGATTTGTCAAACATGACCTTCATGAAACCACGCTGCGTGTTTCCAACAGGACAAGTTCCTTCGAGATACCCTGTTGTTTCTTCATTGATAATAGACTCAAACATCTTGACCACTGCAGAGTTTAAGTTACCTGGTCCTTAATTCTGCTTATTTTGTTGACCTCCATTTTTAAACAGTGTCATTACATTTACTGTATTCTAATATCTGCGACTGCCCCAGAGTCCGGTGAACTTTGTCAAATTACCGGCAATGCACCTGCTATTTCTCCCACCATCTCTGTTAGTAACCTGGAAAGTGTTCCATCAGGAACAGGAGACCTATCCGTCTTCAGCTCCATTAGATTGCCCAAAACTAGCGCTTCTGACAAAAGAAAAGATCGTTTCCAGGTCCTCAACTGTCTTCGTCTCTTTATCAATTACTTTCATCTTATTAGTGTCCTCCACTTCAAAGATTGTTCTCCACTGCAATGACTACCCTCCCATGCAAAGACTGATACAAAATACCTGTTGAATGTCTCCGCCATTTCACACTGGCATTGGGCTTTATCTTCACACTCGACATCCGTACTCTACATTCATAATACTGTGATCACTCCTTCCAAGAGGATCACCAATATGAGGTCATTAATTATTCCTGCCTCATTACACAGGACCAGACCTCCGACAGTTTACTCCCTCGTCGTTTCCCTGACATATTTTTCAAGAAAACTATTGCAAATACATTCAACGAAATCCTCCTCAAGGCTACCCTGACCTAACTGGTTCGACAAGCTAAATGTAGATTCGAATCATGTATGAAAATAACCGTGCCATTTTTGCAAGTATTAGCTATTTCGTTGTTTATTGCCCGCCTCAATGTGACGTTATTCAGAGGTTGCCTATAGACTACGTTTATGAGGAACATTTTCTTCTTAGAATACCTAATTTCCACCCAAATTGATTCATGTTCCTTCTCCATGGAACGTAAATCATCTCTCAGCACCGCCCTGATGTCATCCTTGAATTTCAGAGCTGCACCACAGCCCTGACATTCCTATCTACATTTCTGAATAATCTGGTACCCCGAGATATTTAACTCCAAGTGGTGACCATTCTGTAACCATATCTCCGTAATGGCTACCAAATCATGTACATTCATCACGATTTGTGCAATTAACTCATCAACCTTTCTTTGAATGCTGTGACCATTCCAGTAAAGTCCCTTTATGCTAGTTTTCTTACCGTCATGATTCCCAACATCTCTCTTATCTTCTAAGTTATTCTTCGTTTTTACTTCTTTCAGAGTCTCCCTAAAACTTTAAAACTCCTTATGTTTTCATTTATCATCATACTTCTTGTTGATTTCCCTTTCCCTTACTCTAACTCACAAATTTAAAGTCCTCGTGACTGCCAATGTATCCTTTTCACGAGAACACTGGTTCAGGTGTGGAGGGTCTCTCCAGTACGGAAACCCCCGGTTCTAAAACACATATCAATTCAGCATGAAATGGAGCCCCTCTTTCTGACAGCATTCCTAAGCCACGTGCTTACTTCCCGACTTTTGTTATCACTGATCCAATTTGCACGTGGCTAGGGCAGCAATCCAGAGATTATAATCCTCAGGACCTGTCCCTTAATTTCCTTCCTCGTGCTTGATAGGCCTCAAGCAGTTCTTTTATTTATGCATTGCCTATACTGTTAGTCTCAACATGGACCACAACAATTGGATTGACCCCCTCCAGCTCCGGTATCATTTCAAGCCCTTCAGAGATGTCCTACACCCTGGCACAGAAGAGGAAAAACACCCTGCGTGACACTAGATTTAGCTTGCAAATTATTTCATCTGTTCGCCTCATTATAGAAACGCTTTTAACTATAACACTCAATAGATTCTCAACCCCAAACCGTAAGCCCCATAACATTCTATATGTCGATACACCCCCAACCAAATGCGACCCAATCTATTATTTCCAGCTACATAGATTCCCCTCGCACCAGACCCACATCCACTCATTTCCCCGAATCCACCAAATAAATTCCATCCATACATTCCAGCCCCATACCCATCAATCCCAGGGCTCCAAACCCTTCGCACGTCACACCCACAGTCCCAATTTCTCCCTCGCGCCATTCTCCTCCTTACCTCCACTTAACATCGGGACATACACACCATGTAAACCAAGAAAACTCATGCTATGCATCGCCACCAACCCACATCACCAGCTCAAATGAAAAAAAAAGAAATATTTGTTCTATTCCACCCAACTCTCGATCCTCATCCCGCAATACAAGCCAATTCACCCGTCTCTGCGAGGGTCCCAACTACTTTCAAGACCCCCACCCATGTTCACTCTGTCCCTATTTATATCCCTTCTTCTGCACCTTCTCCCACCTTTTCATCATCCCCTTACCCTGCCCCTTTAACCAATCATTCATTCTCCCAACTATCTAAAGCACTCCTCTCCGCATTCATTCAAATTTCCTGATATCATCTTCCGGATAATCCCCACAATTTAAACCGCTCCGTTCCCAGCTCTATCCACCCCCCCCAGTCCCCTCCCATTTCCACATTCTTTCCCACACCATGTTCAGTTTCTTTACAAGCCACTTCGCGAAGCATTTTCCCCCTTCTCCGTCTCTTATCCCGCCCCTTTTCTGTTCCTTCGACTCATTTCCCTCCCATTTCCATGCCCCTTTTCTGCCCCTTAACCACCCACTTCCTCATCAATTTTACATCCCTTTTCCCAAACTTTTCCTCGCCCTATTTGCTGTCCATTTTCGCGCCCATTTGCCTACCTATTTGTGGAGGCAGAATTTGGCACTGAAGATGGTGGAGATTAGAGTCAAGATTAGAGTGGTGGAAAAGCCATGATGAGGGGCTTCTACCTAAAACGTCGACTTGCCTGCTCGTCGGATGTTGCCTGACCTGCTTTGCTTTCCAGCATGACTGCAATCCTGTCTCTGCAATATTTCTCTGACCATTTTGCTGTCGATTCCCCTCCCCCTAACCCTCAGTTCATCTTCCTAGATTGCTACAAGTGCTCGTCTATAGAATGGCGTAGTCTGGCAGGTGAAAATATGAAATAATAAATACAGGTGTGAAGTTCGTCACTCGTAGAGGTGTGCTTACGGGTGTTTGTTCACTTGGTGAGGTGTGGTTATGCATGGCTTACTCACTCGCACAGAATTGTGTTTCCAAAAGAAGATTGTTGAGAAGGAGTACCGTCCTTAAATGGACTCTTTCTTGTAGAATAGATGTTCCTTTGCTCGGCTGGGTTTGTCATGTGAAGTATTTTTGATGTTGAAGCATGCAATATTATTTTTGAAATATTTATCATTATTAACATTACATAGGAACCAGCAATCTTGCAGTCGTTGTGTGTGGTGGTTGCGGAAAATATCCAGAGGATCTAAATAAAAGCCTCGACGAAACGAAGGCTGTTCTGAACGGTTATCGCCGCTTTCATTGGCGGTGGGAGGGGTGGGGTGGGTTTGGCGTGGAGTTGAGCGACTACACATAGTGGAAGAGGCTTCAGTCATAGTAGAGAACTGCATTTCTTTAAAGCTGGAAAATTGGTTCCATTCATCCATTTTAAATCTCAAAGGTAATCTTTTGGTTGTGGGTTATTGTAAATTTTCAAGCATAAACCTTTCTTTTTCTCGAATGCCACCTCTTGGTATTTTACATGATGCAGCATCATTTGGTATTCCAAGTAGACATCCGATATTGGAGATAAATCAGTTAACAGAAGCACTTTGGTCTTTGGAGCCTGCTCTGGTATTAAATGTGATATGGCTGATCCGCTATCTCAGTGGCATATTCCCAATTGCACTTCCACACACGATGTCTTTATAATCTGAAGAATTAATCATCTCTTCCATGAACAGTTTCAGTGACCTGGCGCTTTCAGCATTCTGTGGTGGTGAATCGCATAGTTTCACAAGCCTTCGAATGAATAAAGTTTTCCTCCTTCCAGTCCAAAATGTCATTGAGTATATCCTGAAACATATTGTGAATTCCAAAACCAAGGGAAACATCAACCCTGCATGAATCCTTTTCCAGCATGATAGAACCTTTTGCATTTTCATCTGATCCCCTCTCACCCTGTTCGAATGTGGAGAGTAGAGTCAATCAAGTCTTGCCTCTTAGGATATTTCTGCTATCCTTGCTATCAACCGAATGAATCTCTGCTGTGCTTTGGACAATACAAATATATTTATAGATAGCGTAAGCATATCAGCATGAAACACTCCAGGTGTGGCCCTATGTAATTGCAATACGACATTCCTAAATATGAACTCTGATCTTTGCCCTTCTACTTGCTCGGTGCATCTGTCTGCCTATTTTCATTGGTTAACAACGTCACCGTTATCATATTTATTTTTCGCATTTCCAAATGTGGCATCATTCCAAAAAAGAACTCGACCTTCTTTGTTCTCCCTGTGCAGCCTTCATCCTGGAGGACATAATTTTGTGTTGTCTAATTTCAAGTAAAGTTCCAAGTTATCCTTTGGCTCCCTTTCCAGCCTCACGTCCTCCCATTCATTCCACCTCCCGTTCCTTTTGTCCAGCTACCAACCGGATTCATCCTTTCCATTGACCAACCAGATCATACCCACGAGCTATGTCCACCTATCACTACCTCGCCGTCTTGCTACTCTCCTCACCCAACACGCCCTTCCGACTCGCTCTTTACATGTAGCTCCCCTATTCCGACGTATATCCCTGAAAAAGGGTGGATACCTGAAACTTTGGGGTGTCCACCTCCTAATGTTGCCTGTCTTGCTGTGTTCCCCAGCACCCCCTGTTGGTCTACTTTGCATCGCAGCCTCATGCAGCTATTTTTCTTTGTTTATTACTTTCTGTTTTTCAAACTAAGATTGCAATCTCAAATTTCGCCCCTTCTCAGAACATGTTTAATGCATTTCCCATTCCTCACCTGATCTAAAACACCTTGAATTCTCTTTTAATGCTCCTACAGCGTTTTGTGTCAAAAGCAAACTTGGAAATGTTGCATTTGGTTCCTTCATCTCCAGTGGACAAAGAAACGCCAGCATAAACAGCTTCTGGAAACTGTTGTTGGTGAGGTTAGCTAAGTTTAAAGAAATTGCTATCAGAGGAGATAACACCCGCAGATTCAATTCAGTATTAAACTTATTTGACAGTGTAAGAGCATGAGACATGGCAGGAGAGCTCAAAATTATAGTCTGCTCCACTTGCTCGATGTGTGTGACTTGGTGCATTTCTAGTGCCTGACACCTGCACGCTTGCTATCCGTGTCTCCAGCTGCAGTTACTGGAAGCCAGGGTTTTGGAGTTGATGCAGTTTCTGGGATGCTGTGGTGCATTCACAAGGTAGAGTGTATTGTGGATAGCACGTACAGCGGGATATTCATACCGCAGACTCAGACTCCAGAGATAGTCTGGGAATAGTTGACCAACTTGCAGAAAGGGAGGGATAAACATTCAGTGCAGGAATCTCCTGTGGTTATTCCACTGCAAAGCAGATATATGGTTTTGGATACTGTTGAGGAGAATGGCACTATTGTTGACTCTGCGACAGAAGGACGGTGAGATATGCACAGAAATTCTCCCATGAGGGGGTCCAATTGTAAGGGGGATATATGGGCGTTTCCGTTGCTGCAAATGAGAGTCTATGATGGTGTGTTGCCTCGCTAGGGCTCGGACTCTGGATGCCTCCGAGCAGTTGCACGACATCCTGGGGAAAGGGCAAAGCTAGTAGCTGGTAATCATGACATAGGTTTTAACAAAATACGAGGGGATGACCTACAAAAAGCAGAATTTTGAGAACTCGGAAGAAATTTGAGAAGTAGTACCTCAACGTCAGTTATCTCAATGTTGCTACAAATACCACAAGCTAGTCAGTAGAGACAGAAGGTAATATAGGATGAAAATGTTAGTGAAAAGATGGTGTGAGGGGAAGGGCTTCTGAATCATGGGGCATTGGCACAGGTTCTGGGGAAGGTCGAACCTGCACGCATTCCTGGGCAGGACCGTGACTAATATTCTTTTTCTGGGCATACGTGAATGTTTTTGAGGGCGATCTCAACTCGTGCGGCAGTGGGATTGCAACCAGAGAGTTGGGGAAGTAGATGCAGGAGTTGAGGGAGAGTTTGAAGCAAATGTAAACATGACCAGAAACAAGAATATATTGGGAAACATGCTGCATAGAACAGGGAAATCTGTCTGAAATGTATGTGTTTCAATGCGAGAAGTATAATAGGTAAGGAAATTAAGTTAGATTTTTGGATGATATTTGAATACGGAGACTTACTAAAAGAATGACAGGGTTGGTAGCTGAATATCTCAGGATTTGTATATTTAAGGCATGACAGAAGGGGACTAAAAAGGTGGTAGAGTTGCATTACTGGTAAAAGAGTATCTCACAGCTGTACTTGGGGATGATACATCAGATGCCTTGTGCTGTGAGGCAATATGGGTGGAACTCGGGAATAGGAAAAGTTAAATCACAGTGCTGGGGTTACACTACAGACCACCCAACAGACATCAGGAGATAGAGGATAGAATAAGTGGACCAATTTTAGTAATATGTAAACATGATAGTGAATTTGTGACGGGTAATGTCAACTTCCAATGTATTGGCTGAGACGCACTGCATGCCATTATCTTGGATGGGGTGGAGCTTGGAAGTGCCACTCAGGAGGGTCTACTGAAGCAGTATTTAAACAGCCCAAGCAAGGATGGAGTCATACTGGACCTGGATTGGGGAAATGAGCCCTGCCAGGTGTGTGAATCATTGGGTGAGCATTTGGGAGGAGTGACAATAATACCGTCAGATTTATGATACTCATGGATAGGGTCAACATAGTTCTCGGGCCAAGGTATTAAATTGAAGCAGGGCGTACTACAGAAATGTTAGGAAGGAACTGGGGAATTTTTATTCAGAGCAGCTATTTGAGGGGAAACCCACATCGGATATGTGAGAGGATTTCAACCAGCAGTTGATAATAGTTTCAGAAGTGGCACATTCCTGAGAGAATGAAGGATACATATGGTAAGTGGCATGAATGTGTGATGACCAGATTTGTTATGAGCTTGGTCAAAATAGAAATAAACCACATTTAAGGTCAAGGAGGATCGAAACTGATGGAGCCTTTGAAGTCTATATGGAAAGCAGGAACGGACTTTAGTAAAAATCAGGACAATGAAAAGATCGTGAAAAGTTGCCAGCAAAGACAATTGCATACAATCACAAGGCTTTTTATCAAAGTATAAATAACAAAAGGGTGACCAGGAAAAGGACAAAGGATGGACTCGGTTTGACGGCAGAAGAGGTAGTTCGGGGTCCAAAATAAGTACTTTGGGTCGGTATATACCAAAGAGAAGGAATTGGTGGAGGACAATCTCAGGTATGTGTGTGTTGAATTTCTAAGTCAAATTGTTATTAAAAAGGAAGGGGTGTTGAGCATCTTAGAAATCATTAATGTAGATAATATCCTGGGTCCCTCTGGGATATATCGCAGATTTTGTGGGAAATAAGTGAAGAAATCGCTGGAGCGTTAACAAATATCTTTGAGACCACTTTGACGCAGGTGCTGTCCCAGAAATGGGAGAATACCAAATGTTATCCCATTGTTTAACAAGTGTTTTAGGGGTAGTCTAGTGAGCCTCATGCTGGCGATAGGGAAGGTATTGGAAAACATTCTCACAGACAAGGTAAATACTCATTTCGAAACAAATGGACGTAATAGTGATAGAGAGCATAGTTTTGTGCAGCAGATGTTATTCCTCACTGTATTGATTGTTTTTTTTTAAACGTGGGGACAAAAGTGATGAAGAGTGGTTGGTGTTGTCCGCATGGACTTTCATAAAGCCTTTGACATGATCATTCATTGCTGATTTTCCAAAACGTGAAAACACATGGTATCCGGATTGAAGTGACAAGATCCAGATAGGTCATCGGAGAAAGCTGGTTTCATTTAAAAAGGATGGATTTTGGAATGGAGGAATATGACTCGTTTCAACCAGGGATTGATGCTAGGGTTCTGCTGCTCGTGGTCTACATAAATGATTTGAAGGACGAGATAGCTGGTCAAACGAGTAACTGTGAGGAGGATCCAACGATTGGTGGAGTTGTGGAGAGTGAGGATTGTCAGCGGGTACAGCAGATTGTAGATTATTTGGAAGGACATGCAGAATTAAAATGACAGATAATGTTTAATTAAGACAAATGCGAAGTGGTGCGTTTTGGAAGGTCAAATAGTGTTCGAAGCTATACAATGAATGGCAGACTCCTGAGGAGTTTTGGTATGCAGAGAGACCAGGTGATGGCGCTCTGCTTTTCTCTGAAGGTGGCAGTGCGGAATGGTAAGGTTGTGAAAAGGCTTATGGACGACTTGCCTTTATTTGGAGGGCATTGAGTATAAGGATAGACAGGTTATAGTTCAGAAATATAGAACTTTAAGTAAAACTTAGAATATTGCATATTGTTCTGGTCACAACGCTGCCAGAAGGATGTGAATGCTTTGGAGCGTGTACTGAAAAGGTTTGCCAGGATGCTGCCTATTAAGAAAACTTTGATAAACTGAGTTCGTTTTCACTGTAACACAGCAGGTGATGGCGGTCTGGTAGATATTAATAAGATTCTCAATGGCACAGATAGAGTGGAACGTGTGAGGCTTTATTCCACAGTCGTGCAGCCAATTATGAGGTACACAAATTCATGATAGGGATCATGCAAAAGAGATGTGCGCAGCAAATGTTTGTACAAAACAGCTGGTGAGTGTCTGGAACATGCTGCTAGAAGAGATGGTAGAAGCAGACACAATGACAGCTTTCAAGAAACAACTGGATGAATACGTGAATTGGAAGGAAATAGATTGGTAAGGATTCTTTACGTGAAGACAGTTTTAGTATGGAGGGGAAAATGTGTCAGTGCAGGCTTGGAACACCGAAGACCCCGATCCACTACATCAGAGAAGTAGGAGAATCGAAATTTCGGGCAAAAATATCCTAGATAGCTTCCTTCTTAAAAGATCGCAATTTCCCCTCTGAAGTGGTCGATAATGCCGTCCAACGAACCTCCTACACTTCCCACAACTCCGCCCTTGAACGGCAGCCGTCCAGTCGCAACAAGGACAGAACTCCACCCCAACAACGCCTTCACCTAACATCCCAATAACCTTCGAATACATTGTATCATCCTCCACCATTTATGCCACCTGGTAACAGACACCATCACCAGAGATATTCCCCCACCCTATCAGAGTTTTGGAGAGACATTCCCTCTGCGACTTCCAAGGCCCCAATGGATACTTCCCCCTCCAACAGAAATTTACCTCTACTTCCACAAGTGTCACCTACTGTATCCATTGCACACGATGTTGTCTCCTCATCATTTGGGAGACAGGATGCCAACTTGTAGAGTATATATGAGAACATCTCTGGGACACACGCACTAACCAACATAATTACCCTGCGGCTGAACAGTTTAACTCCCTCTCTCACTCTGGGCCTCTTCTATTGACAAAGTCTCACCACCCGAGGCCTGGACGGAGAACACCTTATCTTCCGCTTTGGGCACGCCAACCACACGGGATCAATTTTGATTTCACCCGTTTCCCCATATTCGCACTCGCACCTTATCCCAGTCCCAAACCTCCACTCTGTACCACCCTGCAGAACTGTCCTACTTGTCTATCTTCCTTCCCATCAGTCTGCTCCACCCTCCTCTCCACCCTATCACTTTCATGCCTACCTTCATCTAACTGTCACTTTCCCAACTACCTTCTCCCCAACTCCACTTCCCTTGCATTTATCTCTCAGTCCCTTTGGCCCACAAACCTCATTCCTGATGAAGGGCTTGTGCTGAAATGTCGGTTCGCCTGCTCCTCGGGGCTATCTGACCAGACGTGGTTTTCTAGCGCCACACTATCGCCCATTATCAATTAAGGACTTGCCACAGTAACGCAGATGGCAAATTGTAATAATAGCATCTCAGCTTCCGCCTGGTATGCCTACAGCCCGTTGGACTCAACACTGAGTTCTCCAAGCTCAAATAAACTAACGACCTATCTCCAACTCTCTTTCCCGCCCCCTTCTCCCTTCCATTCCACCTATCGACCAACTGATCGTAACCCACTACCTATGTTCATCTTACCACCCTGCCCCTCTCCCCTAAAATATCTCCACCTCACACCCCGCCACCTTATCAGCAGCTGTCTTATCCGCACTATCAAAACATTGACTTGTACATCTCCTAATGCTGCCTGGCTTGCTGTCTCATTGCAGTCTCCGGGTTGCCTACATTGGTTAGTAAGTGGCAGATAGCTTGAAATTTGGTGGTGTAGTGAATAGCGAACGAGGTCTATCTCAGTTTTAAATGGGACCTTGATCAGATGGGTCAATTATGAGCTAACGCAGGGATGCATTTTAGCAGCTAATTTGCACCTGGAATCAACATCCTTGGTGATCGTACATACATCTTTGAACGATCTCAGGCTCCATTGCCAAGCCTCAAGCAAACAGAGTTAATCTACAGTCAGTTCCTACTGAGCTCGATGGAATCACTGAGAGGCACAAGACCTTTTCATAGAAGCAATGAGGCTGTCGGCTCATCTGCTACGTCCGACTGCATTCCTAAGTGTCGGACCTTTCTGTCACTTCAGCCTCTGACTGGGCTTTGGATTCTCTCACTAACACAGCGGCTGATTCCTGGAAAGGAACATATTAAGAAAGGGACAGTAAAAGGGACAGTAAAATACATTTTTATAATGTGTCTTTTGATTGCAATGACTTACTTTCCTTGGTTCCATTCACTTCACCCTGTCCAGATGTGATTAGATTAGATTAGATCTAATCTAAGTAATCTAATCTAATCTAATCACATCTGGACAGGGTGAAGTGAATGGAACCAAGGAAAGTAAGTCATTGCAATCAAAAGACACATTATAAAAAATGTATTGTACTGTTCATAATAAAAAAAAAACCTACTGTTTGTTTTAACTTTTATCCAATTATTCGATCAGCAAATTCAGTGAGGAAGAGTGGAATGGAGCTGGCTATTGCTGTTCAAACTCTGGCCTGCTCTGAACAATGATACAATCCTCCAGGCAATTTAACTTGTATCTGGTTCATTTACTGAGAACTGATTGCTGGGGATTTTTTCTGTGTGCATGTCTGATTCATCTTTGGTTAATACTGTTGTTGTTCAGCTTTGTACAGTTTGGTCATTCCTGAAAACGCTTTACACAGTTTTGCTCCTCAAATGGAATCGTTGTTTGCCCATTCGGAAAGACATGCTATCATGTTGTGACTCCTTCTCCTTTCAGTCCATTTTCATGTGGACTCCGCATTCCATTATCTGCTGCATTTAGTGTTAGCTCTCAGTTATTTGGTTTTATTCATTGGTTGTTTCTTTTCATAGCTGGATATTTCACGGCATACTTTAACTGTTCTCTAAAGCTCTTCTGTGTCACCACATGAATCAGTACATTGGTGCAGCAGCTTCGCTTCCGCAGCATATACGTGGCTTGGACAAGGAGATCAAAAGCAGCGGAATCCAATGAATAACTGACAGGAAAAAAGATAAATTATACAGCAACCAGAGAAATATGAAATTTACAGATATGACAAGGAATAATACCACAGATTTCTTTCTGCTCTATAACTCTGGATTATTCTCTATGTTTCACTGACCCCGATTCACTTACGACTGTTAATAACCTCAAAAATGTGTCTGACAGCCAGAACATTAGAAAGGAATGTACAAGCTAGTAGGAGCATTGATGTTAAAATAAATGCTCAAAGTATTTAAGGCTTGTCCCACGGCTGTCATAATATAATCTGGATCTGGTATAATAGTACCATGGAGCATTATTAATTATCTTTCCATGCTTATATCGGTAGTAGTTTGGAATATTTTTAAAACAAAAGAAAATGCAGATTTTTGATAGAACCTTAATTGAAGTATTCTCTGTCCTGTACTCATTTTTCATCGGATGAAAACAAACAGTGACAAATCGATTAAAGGAGAAAGTGAACCCGACAAGTCAATCAGTGGTCAAGCAGCAGATCACATACATCATACGACGAACAGATCTGATGGCCTGGAAATATGGTGGATAATAATGAGGTGGAAATCGATGAAGTACCACTTGCAAAACAATGAACAGTAAAGCATACGTTTCCATAGCCACCAGATCACGCTTGGTGCATGTAAAAAAAAAAACACACTTGCCCTGAGCTAAGATTAGAATCACCAGTAGACGAACTGGAAGAGAGAGTGAGAGAGAAAGAAGAAAAAGAGAATTGTCGTTACTGATCAAATATTCCTGTGCCTGAGCTCATATAATAAGTACTAGATTTATCACAAACATAATTGTTGTTTCATGCAATACGACGTGCAAAGAATCTGCATAGCTTACACTTTTAAAAGACATAGGGAAGAACACAAATAGCGGGTTAGTCTCAGAATCAGTCTCGTATTCAACACTTGATTGGCTTTCACAGAGGTAAATTTGTTCTACTTTATACATTGCTCAGACTGGCTGGAGATGTAAATGAGACGACAGCATTCACACAAACACTCTCGGCATCAAGGAACAAACAAAGAATGGAAGACACCTAACACAGACAGGATGACAAAATTCCTGATTTTAGTTTTGGAACCTACACAGTTGCGTTTGCCCTGATAACTGTGCACTCACACAAAATGAAATACGGTAGATGGCATTGGATCATTCGTGCATGTCCAGGAATGGATGACATTCCAAATATGAACAAAGACATGATAGGGCATTGGCTCCCTCACTCGGAACATCCTGGTAAGTTGAATTAAGACGATATTCACCAGTGCATCCAAACACCATGTCCCAGCTTGGATATCCAGTGCAAACAGAAGAACTTCGATATTTGGCACAGACTCGCCACATCATCTGTCGAACACTGTACACCACAGTCTGCAACCAAATGGAAGCTGAATCCTTGCATCATTATTCTCTGCAACTTTCCACTTCAGAAATATCACGATTTATCTGTGATTAAGCACAGTTTCCTACCTGATGTCCCGCCGCATGCACCCAAACTCCTCCCCCTGTGTACAAAGATCCCGCTCCCACACACGGGCTAGGAATTCCCATCATTCAATCAGCACGCTCCATGGGCATCACCAGAGTTGGATCACAACTTGTTTAAAGGAAACCCCAAGACTGCAGTATTGATTGGCATTGGAAACTGTCTGACGGGATTCAGGCCAATGTGAACGACTAAGAAAGCCGTAGGCCTAAATGCCTTATCATTAGATTATTATTACGTAGACCGGTGTAGTATACTTTGCGTTTGATGTCTGCCATGGCAGAACCTTGAATTTTAATTCAAAAGAAATCTTGACTTCTAATTTCAGATGTTGACAATGAACGGTTGTCAATTGGTGGCAAAAGAAACCAACTCACAACGAATAAGCTTTAAGGAGTGTAATCTGTCATCCTTCCCGAGTCCTTTTGTAGATGTGACTGCAGATCCACAATAGTCTGAGTTATTTTGGCCAATTAAGGAAGGGTTGTAAAATTTGGTGTAGCCAGTGACACACATATTCTTTCAAATAATAAAAGCAAATAGAGCTCCCTATCAACAGCCATATTCCTGCTTCAGACAAATGCTCCATTTTTAGACCACACCTGGGATTTGCATATCGACATACTATGCCCACTTCCTCAACTATGAAATTCCCAAAAAATGATCGACTTTAGAAGAAAAGGGATCCTAAACTTCACACAGTGTAGTTATATGGAAAAGGAAGCACCAACACATTGGCAAGTACTCAGCATAAGTATACGAGGGAACTTCATCTGTCTCTTTGTTTTAAGACCATTCAGAGTTGGGCAACTCGTTAAACTTGGCTCATTAAGCTAAGACACGGATTATCCAATGGCATCGGCAATCCCTGATTTTAGTGGACCTTTAGCACCAAGAATCATATTGGACATCTGTCCGACTCTCTGCCATACAGGACATTACCTTGGACACTAACCAGCCCTCAGTTTCAGAAGGAAGCTCCTTGCAGATGTGGAAATGGTGATAATGTTCAATTGTACTCATGGAATGTAGGCTTTAACGGCCTGTCCAGTGTTCATAGCCCAGCTCTAATCACCATTTGTTGTGGTGTTCGAGATCTACCTTGGTGAACATCTGCATTGCTGCGGGGTGAACCGCAGAATTTTCATGCAGCAACAGTGAAGGGCTGACAATATGTTTCGAAGTCAGAATGAAATCTCGCTTGAAAGAAGATTTGCACGTGACGGTATTTTGTTTATCTGCGGCCCTTATACTTCCAGCTCCTGGAGATCACGGGCTTGAGAGGTTTTGTTAAAAACGGACTTGCAGTGTTCCTGGTTTGCTTCTTGTAAATGATTTTCATTGGTGATCTTCAGTGCTGGCTATTGTGTCATTGGTGAAGAGAGTGTGTGCTGAATGATTAATGTGGCAATGAAGACAATCAGCTGTTTGTCCTCGACAACGTAAAACTTTGTGAATGTTGCATTCAGTTTCACACGTGAGCCACAGTCAGCCAAATTCTTGGACGGTTGAAATCCAACCCCAGAGCTATGCTTTCTGAATGATGGGGATGGAGTGGAGAGGCGGGCAAGGAGCTCATTGAAACAGCAATCAGAGTGTCTGATATTCTCTGTGGCCACAACACTTGTATGGCTGGAGCAGGTCTTTTTTTTATCTATCATCAATGGTTCGCCCAGTTTATTGATAATAATGCATGCAGTGATGGCAATGTCATAAAACGCCAATAGGAGATTGGTCGATTCACACATTTTTCCTCGTGCTTCTGAGATCTATGAGGAGAAAGTGAGGTCTGCAGATGCTGTAGATCAGAGCTGAAAATGTGTTGCTGGAAAAGCGCAGCAGGTCAGGCAGCATCCAGGGAACAGGAGAATCGACTTTTCGGGCATAAGCCCGTCTTCAGGAATTTCCTGAAGAAGGGCTTATGCCCGAAAAGTCGATTCTCCTGTTCCCTGGATGCTGACTGACCTGCTGCGCTTTTCCAGCAACACATTTTCAGCTTCTGAGATCTAGCCCAAGATGGATGTTATCTCAATCTATATGGACAAAGATCCCTTTGCAATTTCAAGAATAGTAAATGGTGCTGAACATTGTATAAGGACGAGCAGACCTCACTAATTTTTAAATTATAAATGAGACACTGGCATTGATGAGGCGCCCACAGATTTTACGAACAAGGAATAGCTGTGAAGAATTCCTGCAGAGATGTATGATGGATGAGATCATTGACCTTCAACAGCTGTAATCATCTTCACCTGTCGTCAGGATGAAGCAAAGTTTTGTTTTCAGGAGCTCACTATTGTGAATATGTGTTCATAATTTACGTGCTTAAGATTTGAACATTTCTTTTCACAACTCAAATAAAACTGTGCAAACAGGTGCAACTGTTGGAGGAAAAGATATCCAATCCTTCTGTAAATGTAAGTCAACTAATTCTGAGTTACGTGCCATGTAGAATTAACATGTTGTTGTGTTGGAAGGTCGGAGACGATGGTTACAAAAATAAAACAAGCCACGAATGACAGAGTTTGGGCTCGCGGCAGAATCAGAATGTCTGTTCTTATTACATGAAACAAAGGGACATGCATATGAACCTGGACGTTGGATTTGTGATCTTAGATCGTGTTATATAGTATGCAGACATATAAACAGTGCAAAGTACTTTGTGATAAAATATGGAAATTATATTTCCACTAATCAGAGAGACAATGACTGGAGTTCATGTTTATGAATCAATCATGCCAGTTTAGAAACTTTGTATAGGAGATGCTTAAATAATATATTAAAGCATTATGTTAAATGTTTCTTACTGCGGACAGTCAATTTTCTGCCATGCCACTTTATTTGATTATTAAACATAGTAATAACATTGCAGGTGCTGTATTCAGTTATTTGGTGAAGCTTGCATCTTAATTCCTTTTACTGAGTTTTTTTTAAAACATGTATTGCCTTAAAATGATTGATGCACAGTTCCCATCAAAACGTTTTTCCTCCAAAAGGGCACACACATCACAAAGCGAAATGCAGCGATGGCTGGAAAATTAACTGTGGAAAAATTATGAATTCAAAAATTGTTAATTCAAATCTTACCAGGTACAGTTAGCATTTTCAGTTCTGTGTTAGAAGTAGCCCAGTGCTTAGTAATTCTACCTGTCAGCACGAGGAGGCTGGGTTCAATCTCACCACTGTATTTGTGGAGTTTGCACATTCTTCCTCTGTGCACGCGCGCGAGCGCTGTGGGCTTTTCACTGTGTGCTCCAGTTTACTTTCACAGTTCAAAGATGTGCACGCTTCTAGGTTAGACAAAGGAAACGTAGGGTTACAAGGATCGATCGCGATGTGCGTTGGAGTGTTGGTGTTAACTCAGTAAGCCAACTGACCTGCTTCTATCCAATAAGGATTCCATTTCATGACATCAATCATCACTAATATAAATTCATCTAGCAGTGTCCCACAACTTATCCTACCCTTGCTGCAAGATAAATCAGTACCAAAAGGATTATTTAAATCCACGTAATATGTCTTTCGTGTGTTTTATTGAATTAACATTGTTGCTCTGCCATTTTCACTTTCTGAAAACTATCACATTTGTTTATCTACAACGGAACTTAGATTAAAGTCATTTACATGTCATAACAATGTGCTTAAGAACAGAGAGAAAATAATGAAGGCGTCGTTTTATTAGGTTGATTTGTTTTCTTATGTAGACGTGTTATCACGGTTTGCAGGCGGACGGTACATTTAGAGATTTGAAAAGCCAGCATGGAGTGACAAAGCACAGAGCGTCCTGAAGAAGATAGCAATTAAAACACGGTGTCAAAAAAAGGCAGTAGCCGGTTTGCCATGAAACCAAACCAAACTGAAACTCGCCCATGCGTTTCAATTATGCCCGAAGATACCAAACTCCAATCAAATATGAATTTAGTATATAACTAATATTAATATCCATGAAAAGATCCCACGTTTCAGGGTATAAAACCGGACATTCCGAACAGTTAGATGACGAACCGCCGAAGCCCAACAAATGTAAATTGCTCACTAAAGAGCTCTCTTCAAGCAACCTGCCTGTGGACCGTTGTTCCAGCAGACAATCAAGACCAACCCAGGGAGAATCTGCGGTGGAAAATCTACGAAGGAGAATCGTTAAAGCTGACTGGTTTAGAAACGTGATGTTTTTAAACTTTAATCAGGACTTTCATCTGACTAGTATTGTACTGTGAGAGGTAAAAGTTCGCTTTAAGAGAAGGTAGTTGAAAATAGTTGTTGGATTTAATATCCTCTGAGGAAGTAAACAATAAAGTTGTTCATCTTTATTTAAAATAGGGACTTCCAGCATAGTTCTTTGCCCCTCTAATTTCAAACACATTGCAGCACGGATTGAACCTTTTCTGTGTGGCTGGTTTGAAGTAGCTGAGGGTTTACATGATTTAATATAATTTACATTGTTCCAAAGATTACCAAGAACACCAACAAGGCAAGGATGGTGTTGTATACTTTTCTGACAATTTGCCTTGGAAGGTGCATTTTGTTACTTGTGGAACAACCTCTTTTTTGCCGCTGCTGGCATATATACCCGATCATTACTCTAAAGAAAGCAACCTGAGTTTATCCAGTCTCTCTCTTCACAAGCAAAATGCAACAGCCCATGCAGTAAACTGGTCAATGGCCTTTGCACTCCTTCCATTTCAATCACATTCTTCCTGTGGTACAGTGCTCAGAACTGTACACAATACTCGGACTGTGGCCTGAACAACGTCTGTCAACCTCCAACAGGACGTCCCTGTTCTTCTAATCTATATTTCGATTGCCAAGACTATTTGTAATGCATGCCTTCCTTACCGTATTAACCTGTCTTACTGCGTACAGAAGTCTGTTAGCAATCACCTCAAGAACTTTCTGTTATTCTGAGTATCCGAGTGTCCTGTCATTAATTGGGTGTTGCCTTGTCTTATGACTTCTGACAATGTGCATGACCTCACACTTATCAGTGTTAAATTCCATCTGGGATTGATTTGCCCGTGGACCTTTCTGTCTCCATCGAAAACCGTTGATTATCTCTCGAACTGCGAATTGCCCAATCAATATTTGCATAATCTGAAATCGTGCATACCAGGGCCAACCGCCCCTTGTACCTATCCCACACCAACATGCCTATGCCGCGTGCCCTACTTAACAAGCCTTCCTCTCCAGCCGCGCCCACACCCATAAACCTATACACTGTTATCAATGTCATTTATGAATATTACAAAATATGGGTCATCCAGCACTGAGGTCTGTAGAACACCCATGGATACTAGCTTCAATTACCCACACCCATTCTATTAACGCTCTCTGTATTTACTTACTGAAGCAATTTTAGAGCCAAGGTTACAAGCTAATCAGCAATGCACATGCTTCTACCTTCATTATCTCCTTCGTGGGACCTTGTCAAATTATTTTCTGAAATTCATATCACCTCCAGCAATTGGTCTACTCTCTTTTCACCTGCTCACCTCCTCAAAATTTTCCACCAGAATTGTTTGGCATGACCCTTCTCTGAAAAAGCCGTGCTGACTATCCATGTCTCTTCAAATGGAGATTAATTGCCTTTTTCGATATCTTCTCGAATATCTTCTCGAACACTGATTATGACGCTCATTTGTATGTTAATACTGGTCTATCTTCAACTTCCTTCATGAAATTTTTGATTTGATTTGATTTGAATTATTCATTGTCGTGTCTATCACCATGCAGTGGAAATCTTTGTTTACGACAGTACAGGCAGATCATGGTAAACTAACTTGAACAGAGTGAACTGATCAGACAGAAGCACACAGGTTACAGTGCACTGCACATGTGGTAGTCAAGAGCAATTTAGCAAGGTCAGCATTATTTAAGGCTAAAGCTCCAATTCATCAATCTAATACAGCAGGGAAGAATCTTTTCCTGACCCTGCTTGTGCATGTGTTCAGGCTTCTGCGCTTTATGCCTGATGGAACACGTTGTCAGAAATACTTACCAGGATGCAAAGGATGTTTGATGATGTCGCTAGCCTCTCCACAGCAGTAGGCCTTGTCGATGGACACCTGGATGGGAGGGTGGTTTCCGTGATGGTTTGGGTTGGGCAAACCACATTGTCTAGTTTGTTATGGTCCTGGGCAGAGCAGCTGCCATGTCAAGCCGTTATGTCCGATGTTGACTTTGTTGGTCTCTTCACTGATGCTGCCTGGCCGACTGAATTTCTCCAGCAATTCCTTTTTTCTTGTCTAGGGTGGGGGCAGTGGGGTTGAGGCGGCATCAGCATTTGCATTTTTTGTTTTGTTTTGTTTCCTTGTTTTGGACTTTGCTGGATCGAAATAAGACGGGTTACTTCATTTCTGATGCAGAAAATGCTTGGAAAATCTAAGAGGTGAGATGAATGATCATTTGGAAGCGGAACAATTAATAGAGGAAAGTGGTCACGGATGTCTTCAGCAAGATCACATCTGACTAAGCTGACTGGTTTTCTTCAGGGGAACAAAAATGACCAAGGGAAGAAATGCTTGTGGTTTAGAACATACACACTGTTAAAAACTGGTTTATTGTGGTTAACCTAAACAGCTCAGTTCGTGAGGAAGCTAGACTGGAGACCAAAATGCCTCTGATTGAACGTTGGGCATCGTCACAAACTTTAGTCCAGCCCATTTACCCGGACCTCCAGCACTCTGTGAACAAATCCGTGCCTGCCATGTTCACGAGATCTTTGCAAGGCAGCGCTGGACACTGAATATTCAACCGAATGAGTGTCGTCTTTCCAACGATGGTGACAGTTCCAGGTATCATGGAATATCTGGGGGAGTTCAGGCGACGGCGAGTACATCAAACTATGACGAATAGACCATTTGGGGTGACATTTAGTGAGATGGAATCCATGGGGCAGAGTAGTTTATGCGGGTTGATAAGCTCGCGCCAGAAACAATACCGACCTCGGCAGAGATAGCTTCCATCGATCTCAGTTAATATTACACTGAGCCAAATTATTGCAGAATTCAGCACAATATTCGAACATTTTACTGACGCAACTATCAGATTCAACATTGCAGAACAAATGTTCAGTTAAAGGACTCCTTTATTCGAACTCAGAAAAGAATCCCGTTCTCAGAATATTCTGGGGAACACTGGCCCATTTTGGAAGCTGCTCATAAGATGCCTTCATTTCCATTCGACACCCTGTGCACTCATCTTTCCAGGCAAGATCTGTACATTTTTCACTTCCTCTCTCATATTCTCTGCATGACCATCTCCAAACTCTTCCATTTGTTGATATGTTAATTGATCCACAAGCCACCTCTCTCACAGTGATTTTCGCAGCTATAACACACTTTGGGAAGCCAGGGAGGAGAACGCTGAGACTTTGACTTTGGTCTTTCTGCCATCATTGTCAACCGGAATAGTACCTGACGTCTGCAGGATAGCAAATGTTGTTCTCTTGTTCAAGTAGGCGAGTAGAGATAATCCTGCTTATTATGGACCAGTGAGCCGGACTTTGCTTGCGGCTAAAATGTTGGAATAGTTTACAAGATATGAGATTTATAATCTTTTCAATAGGAATAAGGTGATTAGGGATAGTCACCACGGTTTTGCGAAGGGTATGTCGGACTTCACAACTCCTGTTGAGTTCTTTGAGTCGGTGACCAAATAGGTGAATGACGATAAAGCCGTTGATATGCTGTGAATGAATCGCATTGAGGCGTTTGATAAGGTAACCCATGGTCGGCTACTGCACAAAGTCGAGAGGCATCAGATTGAGGGCGATTTCGCGGTTTGGATCAGAAATTGGCTCGATGAAAGAAGAAAGAGGGTGTTGTTTGATGGGAAATGTTCATCCTAGAGTTCCGTTACTAGAGGGGTAACACTAAGATCTGTTCCGGCTCCACTGCTGTTTGTCATTTTTATAAGCGACAGCACAGGGATCAAGACAGTAGAAGATAATACCCACGGATGTTGTAGCTTACAGAGGGAAACAGTTATGTTGCAGATATGAGCTGCGAGATGGGAAATGATGTTTAATGCAGCAACGTGTGCGATGATTCACTTTGGAAGGAGTAACAGGAATGCAGAGTACTAGGCGAAACGTAAGATTATTGATCATATGGATGAGGAGAGAGATGTTTGGGTCCATTTACGTAGCTCCCACAAAGTTACCACCCAGATTGATATGGCTGTAAAGAAGGGAAACGGTGTGTTAGATTTTATTAATAGAAGGATCGTGTTTCAGAACTATGAGGTCATGTTGCACCCCTACAAAACTGAGGTGCGGCTGCACTTGGAGTTCTGATCACCACCTTTTAGGAATGAGGTGGAAGCTTTGAAAAGGGTGCACAGGGGTTCTATGAGGATGTAGCCTTGTATGGAGGGGAGGTCTTACGATGAAAGGTTGAGGGACTTGAGGCTGTTTTGTTGGAGAGATGAAGGTTGAGAAGTGAATCAATTGAGACATATGAAATGATCAGACGTTTAACTTGTGTGGAAGTTGAGTGACTTCTTCCTCGGATGGTGATGGCGAGCACGAGGGAGCATCGCTTCAAATTGAGGGATGTTAGATACAGGAAAGAAGTAGTAGGTACTTTCTTTAGTCAGAGAATAGTTCAGGTGTGGAACGTATTGGCTGCTACAGTTGTAGACTCGCCTACATTACGGGCATTTAAATGGTCATTGGAAAGGCATATGGATCAGAATGGAATTGTTATATGAGACGGGCTTCAGATTAGTTTCAGATGGCGGTGCAACTTCGAGGGCAGAAGGACCTATACTGCTCTGTAATATTCCATGCTTTATGCATTCCCAGGAATATAGTGAAAAGTTTGCAAATCATCAAATGTAATGCCTTCTTTTGTGCAACTTCCCCTTCCCAACGTCCAGAATCTTGGTATAAAGCAGAAAAATAAAGAAAATCATGCTGAAACATAAAGCATTGCAATCCTTCCTACAAAGGTGGAAAGCCAAACAAAGGCAGTTAACAGATCAACAACAGTCCATGAGTGCCTGGTCATACTGGGTTCACAATTCTGACATGGACTCGACCTACCCCACTCCACTACTTCACAGCCAATCCATGCTACGTGGTTGAGATCCGAAACGAAAATATGATATCATTATTTACTGTGGATAAAGACAAGGAAGCGAGGGTACGCGGGAAAATAAATGCATGTCGTGATGTTTTGAAACGAGGCCACTTTACAGAAGAGAAAGGTCTCAAAATGTATAATCGTAGATACAGACCCAGGATCTGTTCAGGTCAATCCCAGATAATTGTGGCAAGCCAGGGAATACATTGCGATGATCGTTGCTGAGATACTTATTTCATTTCGAGGAGATCTGAGGAAAAGGTTAAATCTGATTTCTGTCCTCGGATGATTCCATACATGCTGAACATTTCCAGCAACTTCTGTGTTTGTTCCTGGATTACATGATTTCGTTTTTTTTGACATCCAAGTATGAGGCGCTGATGACTGGAAAGCAATCAATGTTTTGACGGAAAAAACGACTGCAAAGAAATTCTCGTGAGTTACTAACGGGTGAGTCTGATGTCAAGAGTGGGTAAGTGTTCAGAGAGTATTCCTGGAAACAGGATATCCATACATTTGCAAAGCCAAGGACTGATTAGCGATAGTCAGCATGGCTTTGTTTGTGAAAAATTGTGTCTCACAATCTTGAGTGAATTTTTCAAGATGTGTTCAAGACGATAGATGATGGTAAAGCAGGTTACGTCGTCTGCAAGGATCCGAGTGAGGCCAAACAAGTTTCCCCGCGATAAACTAGCTAGCAATGATAGATCACAGGGCATCAGAGAGAGCTAGCCAATTAGATACAAAATTAGCTTGACAGGGTGGTTGGGGACATTTGTTGTGTCAAGCTCTGTGCGACAATTACCAGTGCTGGGTCCACTGTTGTTCGTTATTTTTATGAATTATTTGGATGATAGTAAGTTTGTAGACTACACCAAAATTTATGGTGCAATGAACAGTGAAGAAGGTTATTTAAAAGGGAAATGAGATCATGATCAACTGGGTTAGTGGTTTAAGCATTGATGGATGGAGCTTCATGCACATAAATATGAGGTGTTGCATTTTGTTAGACAAACCACGGCAGGATTTACACAGTTAACTGTGGTGTATCTGGAAGTGTTGTCATACAAAGACACTGAGGGCGCAAACAAAGATTTCCTTTCATGTGGAGTTGCATGTAAACTGGGTCGTACAGAAGGCTTATCGGCACACTTGCCTTTATTAGTCAGAACACTGAGTATAAGAACTGCGGCATCGTTTTGTGGCTGTCTACGAGAATGTTAAGGGCACATTTAGAATACTGAGGACAAAACCTGTCGCCTTGCTATAGATGGACGTTATAAACTGGAAACGGCTCGAAAATATTTAAAATCAGGGAAGAGGGTCTAGACGTTTTGCGATAAAAGAATCGCCTGTCGAGGTTGGGATTTTTTTTCCATTCTGCATAGGGGTCGAGGCTGGCGTTTTCGATGGTTATAAAAATCAGGAAGAGCATGGATAGTTTGAAAGGTCTTTTCCACAGGGAAGAAGTGTTCAAAATAAAATTGCTGAAAATGTGTTGCTGGAAACGTGCAGCAGGTCAGGCAGCATCCAAGGAGCAGGAGAGTCGACGTTTAGGGCATGAGCCCTTCTTCAGGGATTCCTGAAGAAGGGCTCATGCTCGAAACGTCGATTCTCCTGCTCATTGGATGCTACATGACCTGCTGCGCTTTTCCAGCAACACATTTTCAGCTCTGATCTCCAGCATCTGCAGTCCTCACTTTCTCCTCAAAATAAAATTTCACAGTTTTAAAACACAAATACTAATGGCAACACGAACAGGAAAGTTTTGAAGGCGTATGTGCCAAATGCAGACAAATAGCACAAGTTTATTTTAGGAAACTTGGTGAGCACAGACAGGTTGGGCCGACGGGTCTGTTTGCATATTTTATGAGTTTATAACTCTTCTTTCATCACCAATTCATTATTGCCCTGAATTAATTTCGAATTCAAATTCCTTTTCAAAAATCGAACACCCCTTACTTTGAAAAGAGAATTCCTCGAATTGATGTAACAATGTAGCCCACAGCAGTAGAAAAGCCCACTTCTATTCATCCAGAATCTGTAACGTTTTGCTCGGGATAACCCCTCTGTCTGCCATTCTCATCAAACAGAGTGGTGGTTCAGTGTGGAGTATGGGTGAACATGCCTGGATCAGCAGAACATCAAAAACTGGTGACATACCGTTAAAGCTATCGCACCTATCTGAGTACATTCGAAAAATCGGAACTAACTTCTGATAGTGAGGTCGAAATGATCCCAAGACGATCAGATCAGATCGAAGCTCTACAGTCCTGCCACATCCTGTCATAAATGGCGATGGAATACTGAACATTTTATTGCAGGAAATAGGTCCACAAATATCTCCGCCCGAAATCATGGAACAATCCTGCACATCAGTGTAAAAGACAAGGATGCAGTGTTTGCACGGTCCTCAGCCAGAAATGTTGAGTCTATGATTCACTTCACTCTTGTCATGATGCCCACAGAATCACAGGGGCCCAATTTCAGCAAATTCGATTCGCTGCACGTGACATGAAGGAACTACTGAACACAGTAGATACAACAAAGGCATTGAAACCTGACACAACTCTGGCAAAAGGACTGAAATGTATCCTCCACCTCAAGCCGCTTCCCTGAGGAAGCTGTTTCATTTCAGCTCCAAATCTGACATCTTCCTGACAATGTGGAAAATGAGTCAGCTACGTCCAGTAGCCGTGGACGAGAACGATTGCAGGCTGATTCGTTTCCACTCATGTCCATTAAGCATGAAGCACACAAAACAACCATGCACATCCAGCAAAAAGTGAAGAAAGCAAATTGAGTGTTGACTTTTTTACTGGCGTTTGAAAATTTAAAAGTCCTGTTACAAATTTACAGCGTTTTTGGTGATATGCTATGTAATTAACGAATACAGTATCCGTCCCAGTAGGCAAACAGGAACTTGGAAATGTGGAAGAGCATGGAATCAGCGATTCCCACTATTGATTCCACACCAGCTCACAAATGACAATCCCACCAAATCCCAAACACCTACTCTATCCCGGTTATCCCAATGGCTAATCAACATAATCTGCGAATCTTTGAAAATCACAGACATTTTTTCCATGTCCAAAGGAAGTATGTGGCATATCTTGGATACTGGGAGGAAACCCACGCTAACATTCAGACGTTAATATCGTCAGTTACCCAAATCTCCATGCCTGGGTCCCTGGCACCAAGAAACAAAAATGCCAACCACTCAACCACTGTGATGTCCCAACATGGGAGCATTTCATTCAGGTTACAGTTGAATCATTAGTCTTATTCCTGGATGAATCAACTGACTAATCAAAAATATTTCGTAAACTTCGATCTTCATCTATTAGACTTTGGAAGAGTGATGGTTGGTTTTAGTGAAGCAATGCTGATATATGTATCTCGCTCAGCAAATTAACGATATCGCCGGATTAAGAACACGAGTTTGACACCCAATGTGCCTCAAATTAAAAGAAAATACTAGCCAATAACGATTACCAACTTCTGTTGCTTGTCATCAATACAAACACCTTGCTCAGTAATGCCAATGACTTAAATTGTAGAAGGATACTTTCCATATTCAGCTGCCCTGTTTCTTGCCCAAATGTTGAAAGCTGACAAGAAAATATGCAGTTAATGAGAATTACGAGGAAAGTGAAACTTTTTGAGGTAACATCGCTCATATCTGCATGAAAATTGACGCAACCACTTAAAATGCTCTGTCATTTTATAAATTTATGATCACAGTTACCTGTTGATAAGTAGCAATCCCAATTCTAACATAAAAATCTGTGACTAACGAAACAAAAACAAAATACATTTGCCAGTAATTTCGAACAATAAAAAAGATCATAAGACATAGGAGGAGTAATTTGACTGTTTGACCATTCGAGTCTACTCTGCCATTCCATCATGTTGATAGGTTTTCCAATCCATTTTTCCCACTTCATCCCCAATCCCTTCGTCCACTTGGCAATCAAGAAATTATCTACATTTTTAAAAAAATATATACTCAATTACCTGGACTCCGCAGCCTTTAGTTCTGAAGAATTTCATAAATTCGCCAATTTCTGCCTCAGGAGCAATCTTCCGATCTTCGTTCTCAAGTGTGGTCCCTTTAGTTTAAGGCTGTGACCTCGGGTCCACATCTCTACTGCCAATGGAAATATTTTCGCAACGTCCACACTATCTTGGCCGTTCAGTATGCTACAAGTTTCAATCACATGCTTCCTCATCCATCTAAACTCCACTCAGTGTCGTCGCAGAGTTCTCAAACGTTCTTCATCTGTTTCGCCTTTTATTCCTCGGAGCATTCTCTTGAACATCCTCTGGACGCGCTCCAGGGCAAATGCATCTTTCCTGAGTACGGGACCAAAATTGTTTAAAGTCACCTAACTTTGGTATGGCCGGATTATTACAATTCCTCTGTGTCCAGTGGGTGCGATGACATTCTATAATGCGTCTGATATTCGAATCATTGAGCAGCAAAATGACAATGAATGCGAGCAGAGCATTTAAATAAATAATATGCCATCCATAAAAGTTGCAACAGAGCCAGGACACCTTTTTTTCATTTGGCAGATCAGTTCAAATTCAAAAAGCCGGAATAAGCACTTTCAGGGATGGCAGTGTGAACACGACTTCTTTAACTTGCATACACACACTTCCGGTGCAACATTTTATTTTCAGTTTCTGCCAATAAGCGGTCACACAATTGAGAATGTCACATTGATTCGGCAGAACGACAATCAAAGGCTATTTTTGCCCGAGGCACACTGAACACTGATATCATAGACAGGAAATTAGATGGCGAAAAAACCGCAATAATTTTACATAATATCACAATCGCAATCATGACCAGAAAATCTGGTACTGTCACAAACAAATGTAACAAAATTTGTTTCCAGAGATGACGCATTTTCATCGAGACACGATTACATTTCATGTCAAGTTAGCTGTAGCAGAAAGAGAAAATACAATCATTAATCATTCGACCTTAAACAAAATCATTACTTGTCATGGACTCTGTATAATGTAAACATAGCAGACCTGAACAAAAATGGCAAGTGTTCTCTTATGCTAATTTCAGGCCATCATATTTGTTCATAACATGAGGATCAGTGACAGAAATATGAAAGAAATGTAGCTCCTTCTGTCAGAGGTCAATAGTAAAAGCACTGACTGAATATAAAATGTAAAGTTCTGAATTGGGGGAATGCCATTTTTGACGATATTAGGCAAGAGCTTCCAAATGTTGACTGGGGTTAAGTATTCGCAGGTAAAGTGGAGGCTGGAAAGTTAGAAGCCTTCAAAAACGGTGGACGAGTGTCCAAAGTCCGTATATTATCGTTAAACGAAAGGCAAAGTTGGGAGATTAAGAAAAGAACAGATGGCAAGACCAATTGAGAATCTGGACAAGTTGAAGAAAGAAACATATGCCCGATAGAGAATGAAGGAATTGAATGAATTCACTTAAGAGTGCAAATGTGGTGGTATTGTACTTGCAAGTGTAATCAGGAGGGACAGAAAGTTACATGACGTAGTTTTGCCAATCAGGATTAAGTAGAATCCAAATGGATTCTGCAAATGCATTGAGGACAATGGTTCAATAAGAGCACTAACATATCAGCAAGGTGGCGTACGTGAGAAACAAAAGCATGTGTTTGAGTTACTGAAGGAAATTTTTGCAACATTAGCCACAGCGCAAAAGGGTATGTCAGACGGAGAACATGGCGAAACAGTAATGATATCCTCGAAAGTATTTATATTACAGGGGAGAAGTTACGGAACGTTTCAAAACGCACAAAGGTAGATAAAACCCCGGGAATTGATCACGTGCGAAGCGAGAGAAGTGATCTTTGTTGAGATACTTATTTCATGGATAGTCACAGGTAATCTGGAAGGATGGAGGTTGGCGAAAATGGTGCCATTATTTAATAAATGTGGGAAGGAAAGACTGGGGAAGTATGGACGGATGAGCCAATAACAGTGGAGGACAAGTTATTTGAAGGAATTCTGATGGACAGCATTTACATGCATTTGGAAACGCAAAGAGTGATTAGTGTCTGTCAGCATGATTTGCGCGTGGAGAATGATGTTACACTGAATTGACTGAGCATTTCTGAATTCGTGGCGAAGAGGATTATTGAAGTTATAGCGGCAGACCTTGTCTCTTCAGTAAGGCGTTTGCCAAGATTCGACGTAGTGGACGAGTTAGCAAAGTCAGATCACATGGAGTACACAGATACTTCGTCATTTGGTTCCATAACTGGCTCAAAGGAAGAAAACAAAACGTGGTGGTCGAGGGTTGCTTTTCGGATTCGACTTGTGACCAATTGTGTGCGGCAAAGATGAACGCTTGCTCAACTGCTTCTTGTCATGCACATAAATGATTTAGATCACAATTTAGGAGGTGTGGCAATTACATTTGCAGATGAGAGAAAGATTGTTATACAGCAGAAAACATAGAACGTTGTCTCAGAAAAGAATGCGACCTGAATGAATTGTGCTAATGCATCAAAGATTGGCAGATCGAGCTAATTAGGAATAAGATGAAGTTCTGCTTTTTGATTGAAAAAGAAAATCCAGGAAAGACTTCTCTTCTGAATGTTAAGGACTTGCAGTATGCTTCTGACTAAAACGATCCTGGACTGCCGACTTACAGTTCTTTGAAAATGCATCTTAGAGAGAACAGAGTAGTGAAGAGGAAGTTTGGCATGCTTTCATGTATTCTACAATGCGTCGATTATAAGTGTTTGATAAACGGTAACATTTACCAGATTTTCTTTAATTTGAAATACATCTAGAATGTTAGAATGTGTACAGTGTAGAAAGAGGCTGTGCAGCCCACTTCGTTTAACTGACCTTCCGAATGATATCCCTCCCAGACATCGCACAATTCCATTCCCTGAATCCAGCGTTTAGTCCGGCTAATCCACCTTGCCTGCACATCCATGGACGACACATAACCAATTTAGTACGACCAAGATTGTATGCTAGCTTTAAGACAGAAATTGTCTTCTGAATTTAAAGGAGCGTTACATTGGTTTGTACACAGAACAGCAAATGATGGGCTTATCCAATATACATACAAGTAACAACTGGCTGTTTAGTTAATAACTGAGTTTTGGTTACTGTTTTGATGACTATTCAAATAAAACCAATTAACTTTAATTATGCCCAGGATCCCAAAATTAAAGTGAGTTTGAATTCAATGCATTGACAACATTGGAACAATGAGAGGATCTGAGGTTGGCAGATATAAAATAAGAGGACATTTTCAAAATTGATCAGATCAACTAACCATCGAACCAGACAGTAATTGCCATTCGAAGAAATAAATATCTTGCTCTCTTCGAAATCGCAAAGTAGTTAGTTAACAAAAAAAGGGCTTGGATTTGATAATAGTTTTTATTTAGTGTTCACTGTGCGAGTTCGGAAAACTAAAATTGTTTCTATTTTGTTGGAAGTGTGTTCACTGAGATTATGGATTAGTTTCCTGAAATTTTGGCGACACGCTAGATGACATCATCAGTGAATCTCGGGTGAAGTGTATGTGTCCATTCCCGTTGCTATTTATGTGTCTTGATTTGCTGTGGTTTGTGATATCATTTGGGTTCTTTTGCTGATACTTGAGTAAATGGGATTCATATCCTTTTTTTGTTAATGATTTTACGGTTTGAATGTCAGGCATCTCGGAGTTCGTGTGCGTGTTTTTTTTTTAGTCCTGTCTCAGGATGGATATTTTGTCCCAGTCCAGCTGGTGTCCCTGCTTGCCTGTGTTTATTGAATACCATTCATAGCTTGTCATGCCTTTTTGTGCCTAACTGGTACTCATGTATCCTGGTGGCTGGTGTACTGCCATTTTGTCCAATGGAACATTTGCTGATGTCCTTCTCGGGTATTTTTTCAATATGACGTTCTTTCTACAAATGTGAATATGGGGTACTTTAAATTCATCTGGAGCTGTTTCTGTGTGGTGGTGGATGTATGCACCACCATGATTCTGAAGGGCCTGATTAGTCTAATCATCACTTCTGAAATGTCTTTGTCGAATAGCAGAATGGCTGGAGTGTCTGGGCGTTTTATGCAATCTCGTTTTTGGTCTGTTGCTTCGAAATCGGCTGACTGCGTTTATCGGGTACCCAATTGTTCCTAAAAACGTTATGTGCATGTTTTTCCTCTGTTTCTCGTAGTTCGTGGGTGATGCATTGTGTAGTGGCTCGTTTAAATAAAGTCGTCATGCAGGTCGGATTGAAGCTCCAGTTGAGTGTCTGGCCAGTGTGTGTGTGGCTTTCATGGACACACTGGTCGATAGCTCTCCATTTGCTGTTTGATCTCCTGTAACGTCCAGAAATGGGAGTCGGATATTGTTCTCTCCTCTTTGGTGAACTTTACACGGGGAAGGATGTTGTTTAGGTGCTTGTAGAGTTCTTTTAGCCTGTTGCGTTTCTTGATGGCAAAGGTGTCATCCATGTAGAGGACCAAAAGCGTGGGCTCGATCGTGGGAAGAACTTTTGGTACTAGTGATTTGCCTAAAAGTCCTGATAGTGGTGAGCCCGCAGACGTCCCGTTGTTTTGTTTAGAGATATTGTCGTTGAAGGTGAAATGGGTTGTGAAGCACAGGTCAACTCGTTTGAGGATGCGATCCTTGCTGCTGTAACAAAGCCTTTCCTCCTCTAACTCCGTGGTCTCGTGTCCAACTGGCAAGCTCTCCCTGAATCACGTGTCATCTCGTTTTACTAATTAGTCCACCGTGCGCAACATTGTGGAAGACTTTACTAAAGACAACTTAAACTATGTCTACGACTCTGCCCTCATCAATATTCATGGTTACTTTCTCAAATAATATCAATCTTGTTTATGAGACACGATTTTCTTTGCACAATGCCTTTCCGACTATTCCTACGCAGTTCTTACTCCTCTGAATCCATACCAATCCTAACTTTCAGGATCAGCTCCAATAATTTCCCAATCACTGAAGTCAGACTCACGGGCCCAAAGTTCCCAGACTTCTCCTTATATACTTTATCCAGTAAAGTCATAACATTAGCTAGCCCCCAGTTCTCTGCCAACTGACCTGTGGTTAAAAATGCGACAAATATGCCTGATCACGTGTTTATAACTTTTTCTGTAACTTCCCACAACATCCTGAGATATCTTTGGTCTGGTACCAGGGCGTTATCCATTTCTCATTTTTGAACCTTCATCGCAGGAACGAGTAGATTGAAACATCTTTGAAGTGTTTCTACAGCAATCGATCTTTTTTTTTCAGCTGAGCCGACCAAAACTGCATACATTACCTGCGGTGTAGGCTCATGAAATTGCCTGTACAGATGCAGTCACGCATCTTTAAGAACATACACGATGTTTATTGCAAGGAAGAGCAAAATTCCATTTAACTTCCTAATCACGGAACACATCTCCAAAATAGCCTCATCTGTTTCATTTCCTAAAACATGATAACCCTTCAATAACCAGAGTTCTTCACTTTTTATTTAAATCATCTGCAGTTGTTTTATATTTCCTGTCAAAAACAACAAACTCCATTCTACTGTTACTGTTGCCCATTTGCTCACTAACTTGCCTGCACCATACCCCTCTACTTTCACCTGCCAAAGCATTGACATAATCGCTTGATCTATGAGCTAGTTGAGCTCTAAACAATTCAGCCTCCTCATGCAAATTATTTCTATCGAGTGTAAATCATTGATGACCTTAAAGTAATCCCTAAGGCATTTCATTATGTTACAGATTTGAAATAGATTTAAATAATACTTTCTACTCTCTGTTTGCTCTTAGCTAACAAGGGTTCTGACTTTGTTATGTAGTAGCATTGAAGAGAAGAATGGCATTTACCCATCCTGTGTAATTCACTCAAAGGGTCGAATGACTTCATTATATTCGGTTGAAACCCCTAAGTGAGTGAGAATCGTCTCCTCCTGTCTCAATGCAATGATCCCCTCTGTCGTCTTTGCGTTTTACATTACATCTGTAACAGCTTAAAGGGATGGATTAAGAGATCAATATATGCGTTAGGAGCAGTAGTTGGCTGTTCTGCCCCTCCAGCCTAGTACACCTTTCTGGAAGTTCAGGTTTTTATGAATGTTGTAAACACCCGTTTCTGTTCCTTTCCAATAAACATTGACTCGCTGTTCCATCAAAAAATCTCTTCAAAATCTTCAATAACTTAGTTTTCTCTATTATGACAACATCGCAGTGAGCATAACCATGTTAAATAGGAACATTTGTATCTCAATCATAATTGGGAGAAGATAAATATCAATCCAACACATGATGGCAATCTGTTTGAGGGACAAGGATACAACAACGAGGAACAGATGTAGACCATTCAGTCCTACAATCCTGTCCCATTATGTTTTATGCATCGAACAATCATTCGAAACCCTCAGCCAACTGAGCAATCTCGAAACACATTTTCAGAGATCATCATAAGAGCAGATTTAGGCTATTCGGCCGATCGAGTCTCCTCGACGGGTCGATCAGGTGTGATATATTTCTGGACACCATTCTGCTGCTTTCTCTCTATGACTCTTGAGCCCCTTACTAATCAAAAGTTTATCATCTCTGTCTTTAAGTCACTAATCTCTTCCTCTGTGTCTGTGTGTGAGTCTGTGCGTGTGTGTGTGAATATGTTTGTTGGTGTGTCTGTGTGTATGAAGCTGTACTTACGTTTGTGTGTTTCTTGTGTTTGTATGCCTGCATGTGCCTCTAGGTGCCTGTATGTCTGTGCGTCTATCTCTGTGCGAGGTTTGTATTTATGCATCTGTTTGTGTGGGTTTCTTTGTTTTTAGAATTTCTGTGCAACAGGTCACTGTTGCTTTGGTATTGAATCCATTGAAATTGTCTTGAAATCTTCTTTCGCTCTGCAGTCCCGCTTCGTCTTGAACTTGAACTAATACAAAACGACAATGCTGGGCTCCTAACGGGACTGCACAAGCAGCAGGTTTTTTGTTTTCTCTGAAAAGACATCAGACAGTGGCTTATGTCACGTGTCAGGGTTGTTTCATTCTTTTAAAATTACCTTGGGAAAACAGAAGTTTTGTTCGAAATCATGAAATATTGTTCATGACATACCAGCACAAGGAAATGAACATTCCCAGTTCTCTTACCACGTCATGTTCGTCCCCAAGCCCCTCCCGCCAAACACCAGCGCTTTGGTCTTTTGCAGGACTTTTGAATCCTCTCTCAAATAATTTGAAAGGGTACATCGCAATAGAGTTATATATTCATAGCGATGTGCTGCATGGAAACAGACCCCTCGGTCCAACCTGTCCATGCTGAACAGATATCCCAACCCAGTCTAGTCCCACCTAACAGCACCTGGCCCATATACCTCCAAACCCTTCCTATTCATATATCCATCCAAATGTCTCTAAAATGTTACAATTGTACTAGCCTCCATCACATTCTCTGGCAGATAATTTCATACACGTACCATTGTCTGTGTGAAAAAGCTGCACCGTAGCTCTCTTTAATATCTTCCCCCTCTCACCCTAAACCTATGCCTTCTCGTTCTGGGCTACCTGAATCCAGGGAAAGACTTTATCTATTTACCCTATCAATGCCCCTCATAATTTCATAAGCCTCTATAAGGTCACCCCTCAGCCTCCAGCTCTCCAGGGAAAAAGGCCCCAGCCTGTTCAGCCTCTCTCTATGTTTAAATTCTCCAACCCTGACAACATCCTTGCAAATCTTTTCTGAAACCTTGCAAGTTTCACAACATCTTTTCGATAGGAAGGAGACCGGAATTGCACGCAATATTCCCACAGTGGCCTAACAAATGCCCTGTACAGCTTCAACATGACCTCCCAACTCCTATACTCAATATTCTGACCAATAAAGGAAAGCATACTAAACGCCTTCTTCACTATCCTATCTACCTGCGACACCACTTTCAAGGAGCTATGAACCTGCACTCCAAGGTCTCCTTTGTCAGCAACATTCCCGAGGACAATACCATTAAGTATATAAGTCCTGCAAAGATTTGCTTTCCCAAAATGCAGCACCTCGCGTTTGTCTGAATTAAACGCCATCTGCCACTTCTCAGCCCATTGGCCCATCTGGTCAAGATCCTGTTGTAATCTGAGGTAACATTCTTCGCTGTCCACGACACCGCCAATTTTGGTGTCATGTGCAAACTTACTAATGGAACCTCTTCTGCTCGCATCCAAATCATTTATGTCAATGACAAAAAGTAGAGGACCCAGCACCGATCCTTGTGGCACTCCACTGGCCACAGGCCTTTAGTCTGAAAAAATCATACAGCACTTCCTCCCCTGTAATATGAACATTTTGCAAGATGTCACCATCTATTTCCCTTCGATATCCTTTTCCAGAGTAAATACTGATGCAAAATACTCATTTAGTATCTCCACCATCTTTCTGTGGCTCCACACAAAGGCAGCCTTGCTGATCTTCAGCGGCAGTATTGTCTCCCGAGTTACCCTTTTGTTGTTAATGTATTTTTAAAAACTATTTGTATTCTCCTTAATGCTATTCGCCAAAGCTATCTCATGTCCCCTTTTGCCCTCCTGATTTCCCTTTTAAGTATACTCCTATTGCCTTTGTACTCTTCTAAGGATTCACTCGATCTATCCTGTCTATACCTTACATAAGCTTTCTTCTTTTTCCTTACCAAGTCCTCAATTACTTCAGTCATCCAGCGTTCCCTGTACCGAGCAGCCTTTCCTTTCACCCTAACATGAACCTTCCCATTTTCCAGCCGTCCCTTTGCCTGCGAACATCTGCCTCCAATCTGCTTTCGAATCTTCTTGCCTAATACCATAAATATTGGCCTTTTTGAAAATGTAGAACTTCAACTTTTAGATTAGATTAGATTCCCGACAGTGTGGAAACAGCCCGTCGGCCCAACCAGTCCTTACTGACCCTCCGAAGAGTAGCCCACAGTAACCCACTTCCCTCTGACTAATGCACCTATCACTATAGGCAATTTAGCATGGTCAATTTAACTAATCTGCACGACTTTGGAATGTGGGAGGAAACCGGAGCACGCGGAGGAAACCCATACAGACACGTGGAGAATGTGCAAACTCCACGCAGACTGTCACCCGAGGCTGGAATCGAAACTGGGTCCCTGGTGCTGTGAGGCAGCAGTACTAACCACTGAGTCACTGTGTCGACCTTTTAGTTCTGGTCTATTATTTTCCATCATTAATTTGAATCGAACATGTTTAGCTTCGTTGGACCAAAGTGCTTTCCTACTGACATCTCAGTCACCTGCCTGCCTCATTTCTCAAGAGTAGGTCAATATATTGAACCTTCGAAAAAGTGCAATGAAATTCACCTCCTTTCTATTCAAAGCTGTTCATTCGGAGGTGCCTGGTTAGAGCTTGATGTGTTCCCTCTGTATCAGAGATAATGCCCAAACTCAAACCATTTATACATCGTGGAGGGAGCACAAATATTTCTCAAGATTGTTATGTTCCACTTTGAGCGCCCTCCGTGCATTTCCAATTCTCTGTAACACAGCCTTATAAGTGTTTGTGTTTCTGCGTTGCTGGTGCTGTCCGTTTGGATGATGCTGTGAGCTGCTGGCATCCTCCATCCTTGATTGTTTTCACACTCCGGCGCCGCCACTGTGGTGCCGTGGAGAGGCCAGCAAAACATTCACTTCTATCATTCTAAACAGATTTTTCCAGATCTGTCACACTCCCAGTTGTTCAGTGTGGAGTGTGACTACACTACCATTTCAATGCTTGCAAATGCCACTAAACCTGGAAGTATGGTAAAAGAAAGAAAGAGAAACACTGTACCACTGGAGTTGTTAATTTCTGGAAAACCTGGACAGACCAAATGACTACTAATTTACCCTTTCTTCCGGCTCGTTTATCAGTCCTCTCCTATTACAATGTAGCATCCTTGAAAGGCAAATTTTCCCTTCGATTTGCTGAGTAACAGGTACGACAGATTAAATGAATTGTTCCAATTGTTGAGTTAAAGTCTTGAATGGCTGAATGTTCTCATTCTGGTCCTGTTTCAAAGCCCTTGGTGGGCTGAATCGACTGCTTCATTTTAGGACAAAAAGTGCGGTGCTGGAAAAGCACAGCAGGTCAGGCAGCATCCAAGCAGCAGGCGGGTCAGGTTTTGGGCATAAGACTTTCGACTCTCCTGGTCCTCGGATGCTGCATGACATTCTGTGCTTTTCCAGGGTCACACTTTTTGACTTTGATCTCCAACATCTGCAGTCCTCACTTTCTCCAGCTTCATCAGCAGACAGCCAACTTCTGCCTTTATGTTGGTGGGAAACCATTGATGTTGCAGTTGAAGATAATTATTGTAACTATCTGCAGGAGCCACTGAGGTGATGTTCTGGCGCTGTGATCACTGGCCTCCAACAATTAAAACAGATTTTTTGGGCCTGGCATGAATCAAACAAATGGAAAGAATTTCCCCTTATCCACTAACCCCAGTTGCATGTGAGCTCATTTATGCCACATTCAGTCAAATGTATTGAAGTAACTCTCACTTCACGCACTTGAATTGAGCTCGTTTGAGTAGTGTTGAAGCAAATCTGTAATGTCAACAGGGGCTAATGGGTCCACGTGTGTACTTACACCGTGAAAGGTAAAGTGTTTACAGAGGAGTAGAGCTATGCATTTTCACACAGAGAATATTGTAATGATCTGGAATGCATTGCCTGCGATGGTTGTTAAAGCAGACAATATCTCAAGTTCAAAACATTTTTATTTGAACAGTTGACTTACCATAAAATTCAATTTTATGAGCCCAATGAGAAAGAAGGTGAGCTGGACCGTCATTATCTCGGCCCTCGTTCTGGTCCTTGGGGAAGGGGAGGGGAGAAGGCCGAGCTAAAGGGATGAGTTTCAGTAACTGTCCTTTCTTTCACTCTGGTGAATGAAACTACAATCTCTCCCTTGAAATCTCCCTCCCACCCGTCCTCATTCGCAGAGTTGAGCCATCCATCTCTCTCATGCGCTCTCCAGCTGTGATATTTATTGTTTCTCCCTCTGGTGATCTTCTTCGCACTTTTGCTGTTCTGCACTGCCTACGAACCTGAATCCATCAATCCACATTTCATCACTTTCTCCATATGTCTTCTCGTCTGTCCTCCTCTTTCTCCTACCTTTCCTTTCTCTCCAACAATGATGTCTCCTTCTCCCTCCCTATATATCTCACGCTACCTCAGCCAATCCTTCCACATTCTGTTTCTCTTTCTTTTCTATCCTGCTTCTCAATTGTCACCTTCTCTTACACACTCACGATCTCGGTCTCGCTTTCTCCATACCTCTTTCTATCTCTCACTGTCTCTTCCCAGCCTCCTCTCTCTCACTCTCACGCACTCTGACCCTCCTTCAAAAAGGTAATTGCTGTCACATCCATATGGCTTGGAAATAAGATAGAGAGTACTGATGAGATCTGTCGCAGGATATTGAGGAAGGCAAGGGAACTGATGACTGGAACATTGGCAGGCATCTTTGTATCCTGTTAAGCCACAGGTGTGGTCCTCCAGGAAGGGAAATACACAGTGTGTCCATTGTTTATGTCGGGTTTAATGAGGCCTGTGAGCCACACTTCAGTACTCGGGACATGATTGGAAAAAATTGTCAGGGGCATGATCTGTACGTTTGTAGACACAAATGGCTGCATTACCGATAAGCAATACGGATTTGTGCAGAGAGATCGTGCCTCACACTGTTAACTGAGTTCATTTTTGCGGAGGTGACAAAAATGATTGATGAGGGAAAAGACGTTCACGTTGCCTACATTGACTTCAGTAAATACTTTCAAAATCTCCCTCATGACAGACTGATACAATGATGAAGTCACATGGTATCGTTGCATGCAAGCAAGATGGATGCTTGACTGACCTAGTCAAAGGAGACAGAGGCTGGTGGTGGAAGAATGAAATTTTTGAATGGAAGTTTGTGACTTGTGGTATTCCCAAAGCATACATGTTGGGAGCTCTGCTTTCGTCGTCTGCATAAATGGTTTGGCAGTAAAGCTAACTGGTCAAATTCGTAAGTTTGCAAAGCATAAAAAGATTAGTGAAATTGCGGATAGAGAGGATGTTGTTAGAAGATACAGCAGGATATAGTTAAGTTGGAGGCATGAGCAGAAAAGTGGTACATGGAGGTTAATCTGGACAAATCTGAGGTTATGCAGTTTGGACGGTCAGGTTGATGAGGAGATCATATCGTGAATGGCTGATCCCCAAGGAGTACTGACGTGAAGAGGGATCTGAATGTGCAGATACGCAGGTCATTCAAGATGGCAGCAGAGGTAGCCAAAGCGGTTAATCAGGGCTATGGAATGTTTGCGTTCATTGGAAAGGACGTTGAAGATAATGACAGAAGAATTATGCTGAAGCTGGAAAGAAATTTAGTTCGGCCACACTGGAAATATTGCGTTTCGCCCTGGTCACATCAACAGAAGAACGTGGATGTTTCGGATAGGATTCGGAAAAACGTTTTCTAGGATGTTGCCTGATGTGGCGGATTTTAGCAATTAATACATTTTGGACTGATGAGAATTGTTTTCACTGGAAAAGAGAAGGTTGAGGGGCGACCTGATAAACGTTTATAAGATTGTGAATGAGAAGAATAGGATGGAAAGTATGAGGCTGTTGTCAATTTAAAGGGGGGGGGGGGCAATTGCTATAGATCACAGGTTCAAGTTTCAGGAGGAGAGCTTTACACAGATATGAGAGGCGAGTTATTCACACAACACGTGGTGAGTACCTGGAACAGGCTGCCGAGGAGGTGGTCGAAGCAGACGGTAGCATCAGTCAAGGAGTAAAATATGTTAAGAAGGATGTTCACTACAACCTTGTCAAGCACATCCCGGAACCGTTCAGGTGTGGGCACACGACGACTGAGCCACAAGATTGCCCTTGTAGCATCTTAAACATCTCACAGACTGCCCAACTTGCTCCATAACCATATACAGATGCCAATACAGATTCGCAGGTACAGATAAACAAATACACACACAGATACACACATGCTAACAGAGGCACACATACGCAAACAAACAAGCAAACACTTATATAGACACACAAGAATAAACACAGACTAATCACACAAACAAATGCACACTCCGATCCCCACATAGGAATACAAACATGGGAGGCTTTTGCCATTTGTTTTGGTCTGTGATAAGGGTTTCACTCTTCACATTCTCACACGAGAGATTGTATCAGTACTTCAGCTGTTCTGTGCGTAGTGTGAATCTCGTACAATTTCAGAGCTTTGTGATAGCTCCAAATCTGGAAGAATTGCAAAGTGTGTGAAAGACAGTGCAGAACCCGAACAGGACATGGACAAGTTGATGTAGTGCTCACCTAAATGGCAGAAGAGGAATAATGCAAAGAATTGTGAGGTGATGCATTTTGGTATGAAGAACAATAAGAAGAAAGGCCCAGCTGTAAAAGAGATGCAAGAGCATAGCGACTTGGGTTTACATGCACACAAATTATTGAAGATGCATGGACAGTGCAAAGAGCAGTGAAAATCGGAGATTAGGATGATTATCTGAGGTTTTTGAAGGAGGAGGTGCAGGACTGAGCCTCTGCGCTCTCTTCTTGGTCAGTAGTGAAACAAGATGTTGTGTGGACCCACTGTCCTGTCCAATGTAACCATTGAGAATCGTTTTGCACTGGACAGACACAAATGCAAGATGGCAGCAGAACTAAACCGTTTAGCTTCAGCCAGAGGACAACGAAACTGAGTATGGTTTTAAAGTGAGAATTGACCTTCACTGAACATTGTTAATTACTCAGTTAGTTTATCGTTTTAAAACCTCAATGTGAGACGTCCCTTGCTCTTTGACTCGGGGTAACGTCCTCATTAAGCGAGGAGAAGAGTGGGCAAAGGGTGCGGCAGTCGATGTCGGGAACTACACCAAAAAGTTTGGCCCTTTCAGACACATGGAAGGCTGTTTATCCAGGAACGAGAGAAAGAGAGGTAGTAAGTGAGAGTGATAGTGGGTGGCCCTGCGGCTAATGCTGATATAGTGAGGGGGAAGCAGAGTCATAAAAGTTTCCAGCATGTAAACACGGTCTTCAGCTCAACTTTTCCATGTCACGCAGGTATAATTGCGAAACTAGACCCATTTGCCTGCTTTTGGTCCATATTCCTCCACACCTATCCCAAACATGTACCTGACAACAGTTTTGTTTTTAAGGAGAAAATTTTACTCGCCTCCACCAGTACCTCTTGCAGCCCGTGTAAGACATTTTAAAATTTGTGAAAACAATACCCCACTGGGCCCTTTTCCATCTCTCCCCTCTCACTTTAAACATACAAGTCTAGTTTTCGTCTCTTGAACCATGGGGAAAAGCAACTGAGTATCGATATTATCTATGCCTCTGATGTTTTCATTGACTTGTATACGGTCAGCCCGTAGTCTCCAACTCTCGATGGAAACGAATTCCCAGCTGAGGCAACCTTTTCCTATCACTCAAACCTATCAGTCGATGTAATATTTTGAGGGATCTGGAGTAAGTCAGTCCCTGGCTGAGGGTACTGATATCGAGAGAGGCAGGGAGCCCAAGTTTCTATAATACAATGATCCTGACTCAGAGCAGGCCTCGATAAAGTGCATCGAGAACGTTCTTGCTCTCGAAGCTGAAGGTGGTGTCATTGGGGGATTAGAACCAGCTCTTGGAGGGGCCGTTTTCTGAGAATGCACGACAGGACGACAGCTCTGGCTTGGTGCTGGATGTTGTGAACGATATGAAGTTCATCTCCAGCGAGGTTTTGGACTCCTTCGTCCACTCTGCTCACAGATTTATCCCGCAAAACCATCGTGAATCCCCAGGATTTTACTGACCATACTGTCTATCACCATCTTAAAAACTAGTTGGCACTTGACTGTTGGAAGAATTTCGGGCTGGTCTCCCAGTCCATATGGGCTGCATTTCGCACAAGGGTTCGGAATCAGAACGACAGGTGGCAGTTCAGGCTACTCATCGATGCACGGACGGGTCGGGCACGGAGCATATATACCACTCCCCTTCCTCTAAGTAAGTATTTTTGACGCTTTTACCGTTGATTGTGACACTACTGCTGACATGAAATCTACAATATCCAGCCTCAACATTAGCGGCAAAAGAGTGTCGCAGCGCAGGTTCCAAAGATTTCAGGATGGGAAGCGTGCGCTGTGCTTTCTGCAAGTACCCAAACCGACCTCGAGAAATGAATCCACCTGGCCTCTGCAGTGTCATGGACGGGTCATCATGAGTCAGTTCACACGGAGATCCCGAGGGGTGGCTGCTTTGTTGGCCCCAGATTTCCAGCCGACAACCTGGTGATCAATGTTGCTTAACTAAAGGATGCGACTATGGATTGTGATGCTTAAATTTGAAAACGTCTATGCTCCCTCCTTGGGGCTGAGGCATGTTCTATGGTGAAGTGTTCATTCATATCTTCACCATTGACCAAGGCCAGTGCGTTCTTCTTGGGGTATTTCAAATGAACTTTCGAAGCCAGCGACCATGGTGCTGCCCAGACTGGTTTGAAGTCAGAGAAGTGAGTGGGGAACTTAGTCAACTCCTTTGATTGATGACGTCTAGAAAAAGTCTCATCCTGACTCCATCACATAAACATTTGCGATGTCTGTGGTGCATTGCGAATCGATTGCCTGTGCATCCCATTGGCGTACTCCTCCTGTTTTGCGGCGGCCTCCATCTGATTGGTGCTATGCACGGGCCATCACCTGGTGTGGAAACTCCTTCTGTTTGACGCCCTGCTCGGGTCCACGTACTGCCACTTTAACAACCTACTGGAGGAGGACCAGAAGTTACTGGACACCTTTCATTGATTCTATACCGGCAGGAAAATGAAGCGGGGGTGGTCCACACTGGGACCGGCCCAGTAGGCGAAGTGCAGGCCATTTGGAGTGTGAACCAGCCCCAAATCCACCCACCAGTTGAGGCGAGCAAATTTTTATGATGGTGATAGAGATTAGCATCAGTAAATTCCGGTCGTTTCACGATGGTGTTGTGTATAGATCCATGAGCAGACGGCACGAAGGAATCCAAAACCTCAGTGGACTCTATGGTGGGATTTCAGAAAAAGTTATGTCAGTGTCATCTCTCATGAGTACGTAAAGGGCTCATGAAAGAGATGGTAATCCAGGTTCGAGGATTTGGAGAAGGAGGTGCTCGAACTGGAGTCACATCTCTGTCAGCGCGATCCAGATCTGGCCCTTCAGATTTGGCGTTGGGGTTCATGAAGAGAAAAAAGGCTGCACTATGTGATCTGCAGTTCTTCGGGTTTTGGGGCAGATACAGGAGGTCACTGATCCATCTGCTGCAACACCTGGACCATGGCTACCCTTTCTTCGACTCGTAGCGGAAAAGACATATCACCTGTCAGCAGTTCCTTGCGCTGCTGGGCGACGACGAGTCCCGAGTCTCAGGTTAACGCCTATAACACGGCTCTGGTCTCTTCGTAACGGTCCAGCAAAAATGATCAATGTCTGTGGGAGGACCTGCCACAGCTCAGCCTGGAGAACTCCCGAAGAATTGAAGCCCCAATCACTTTTGAGGACCTGACCGCCGTCCTCGACAGGCTCTCTCGGGCAAGTCTCTGGGGCTGGACGGGCTGACTGTGGAATTCTTCAGGATGCTCTGGGATGTTTTAGGGACAGAGGAGGAGCAGGTCCTTGGGGACTGTCTTACAGCTGCCACATTCTTAATGAAGAGCGAAAATCATCTTGCTGAGAAATGAAGTGGGCAATTGGTTACTTACGATCAAGTGTCCGGTCTCCCTCCTGAATACAGATCATTAAATCGTGACAAGGGTGTCAGTTTCGCACCCGACATTCATACAATCCCACATTGTCCATCCTGAGAAGTCGTACACGATCTCGGGCCTGGGGACTCTCGACCACGACCATCTGGTCAGAGAACTGATCCATATTTATTAATGGACTGGTGTATTGAGTAGCTTCATGCCTCACACTCAGAGAGAGGCCGACCAGTTCGATGACAAGTATCAGCTCGGGAATTTGTGGGCCTTTGAGTTCAGGATGTAACTTTTCGTCCGGATACGACTTTTGAACCCCACGACAGGGGATCGAGATAAAAGTAAGGAGTTCCTGATGGTATCCCTTTGATTTCGAAGAGCATGCCCCTTGCCTGGCCAGCTGTATTCACTGTAGATGAAGTGTTTCCTGTTCCATTTGCAGAGGATGTTGACGTGGCTGGTTCTTTCAGGGCTTGGCATGCGTGTGGCCCTCTCGAATTATGCCGCTGATGAGCTCCTCACTTTCATCAACTCGGCTAATCGGTGAAGGATAAGCGAGAGCCAGGCCATGTACGCAGCAGTCTCTTCCACCAGCATCAAGTGGACCAAGTGTTCTGGACGACTGGTCGAAACTTGGTGAATGGGCTCTCTGCTAGATGAGTTATGGGGTGGGGGTGTGTTGGATGGCAACCCATCTTCTTTACCTGGGGTTTTGCTTTAGCCGAGCAGAGAAGTCCTGGTAATCGAATTGTCAGGAGCTGGGGGCTGAATTCTCGTCTCAACTAGATGGAGAGCACTGCTGTGACTGGTTTCATGATTGCTGGTCATAAACCAGCTCGTGTACGGCATGCTATGCTACCCCGTTGTCTTTGCTATTTTATTTTAGGATTTTCGCTGACATCCAGACAACATTGGTTCATTAAGTTGGGACAAAAAGATGCACTGGTTCGCAACAGTTGCTCGTAATCTCCAAATTGACAAGTGTAGTCTGTCACTGGTGTGTGTCAGCAACTGGGTGGCGACTTTTCATGTTCATGCATTGCAGCTATATTTTTTATTTGATCGGTCTTCTAGATGGTACGCCCTTGCAACATATGTTTTCTGCCAGGTGCGGAGAATCAAGTACGATGATCGATTCCTTTTTATTGACCGTGAGGCTTTGCGTGTCGCCTTGAGTATGCTGCTTATCTTTTACCAGGATCTAATCACCGTCTGGAACATGGTCGACACTTGTCAGGCCTACCGCCTCTTAGAATTTGCGTTCTGCAGCAGACAGCCGTTGCTCTGGAATCAACACCTTCACAGGCACAGATTGGAATGAGTGGTGGAGTAGAGTTTTATAACAATGGTGGTGTCCAGATTTGGGTAAATGCTGGGTGGAAGTTGACCTGTTCTGGATAGTGCCACAGGAATTTACACACTGGGCAGTGGTAGATATCTGGCTCACAACCGCTGCCATCCATTGTCTTAGAATGGCAGGGATCGTACCTGCCATTCTGCACTCGTTGGAGGATACTCAGGTATGCTGCTGAATCCAGTCTGTGCATACTCCTACTCGGACAGAATTTTACTTTGACCACAGGAGCCCCTACATCAACCAGGAGCCTGTGCTTCACAACTTTTGAAACTTTTCTTTTGTCTCGCTTGACGACGTGAAGCAGCAGCTCTATATCGAATGCTGCTGCATATGTTTACCACGAGCCAATTCTGGCGTGCACATTTACGCTCGGGTATTGGAGATCCCGATTGCACGCTTCCCTTCGCGGATGTACTCCGTATTTCCCTCGGTGTTGTGAGGTACAAGGTGCTGCATGCTGCCGTTCTATGTAAATGCAGGTTGAGTTGGCTCATGAACACCAAGCACAATTGTTCAGTCTGTGGTGCTTAAGATGTCGTGAACGATGTATATGAGGCGTCCGGATGTTTATACTCCCATATTAACTTTCTTAATTGTCTTCTTTTATGTTTTGGGTTGCACTTCTGATGCACACGACTGATTTTTGGGCAAGAGTGCAAAAGGGAGAGGGCATGGTCTGACCCAGTCCTGGCCACGCTGTCTATTAACGGATCCAGGCAGAGTGCCGTGGAGGTGTCGTTACGGCGACTGCCTGCCCCTCATTTGTGGTTGCATTCAGGCACAGATACCACTGGTGAAGAAGCACGCTATGTCTACCAACATTCATGAAGCGTTCAGGGACAGGTAGGGACTGTGGGGTGTGGGAAGCCTTATTACTCTCTAAAATTGTACATTGATCGAGTCGTTAATCTCTCCCTTCCTGTTTTCATTCAAGTAGGTAATGCCTTTAAAGATGGAGCTCTGCTTTTCACTGGGCAATCGTGTAGTTTTGTTTGTGATGGTGAAGTATCAATTAAGTTTTGTGATGGGTGAGGCGAAATATTCCTGTACCCCGCAGATAATAGAATTAAACTGGTCCAGATAACAGGACATGGAGTGGGTCATTTCATCCACCTTCTCCCTAATTTCAATCAACGTTGTTCGAGCCAATCTTTCTTCAGAGAGTGATCATGTGGTGTCCAACAATGTTTTTGATGCCTTCAGTGAGAAGGGGGCACGTGAATGGTGAAATGCCTTATTTACCACTTCAATCCTAATTTGATTTGAACTTTTCTACCCGATTCACATGCTTCAAGAAAGCATATCACCGACCAGGCTTTCCCGTTCCCTGGCCAAATTGGTGTTTCACTGGTGGTGGAACAATGAGGAAGGTTTTTTGCACCAAAAGTGCATTTATTGAGTCACTGCACAACACTGACAATACAGTTGCGGCGGGAAAAGCTAAGCGCTGCTGTTGGATGGCAATCGTGCAGGGTTCCATAAAAAAAATAAGAATTTCGAAGCTCCTCCGTTCAGTGGCAATGGCTCCGACATGGCTGGCCACAGGCAGTGTATTCTGCACGTGCAAATAAAATGTGAGTAGTTCACGGAAACCCGACGCTGAACTGTTATTTTCCAAGCTTTCTCAATTTTCTATGCACATCTCTATCACTCTTCACAGTGACAGTATTTGTAACAGAGAAAGATGTGGAGGAAACTTTAACTTTTGCATTGCAAAAGCGGGCGGGAAAGAAGAAATGTCTCATGGTAAAGTCCCCGTAGACATGTTTTAAACTACAATTTTTGATTCTCCTTTTTTGGTAGCCATATCACACAATAGTAGCATCACAGAACAACTTACAAACGCGACTATTCAACGTATCTCTACCACAGAAAATTTGCCAATGCATTTTGTGTAGGCAAAATAATGCCGCAATGCAAATTTAGAAGACAATCTGATGTCATTTGTTAAACGAAAGCTCTTTTAGGACACAGACCGAAGTGTATCATTGCTTCGTTCGCTGCATGTTCAATCTTAATAATTACAGGATGGATGGATCCTCTATTAAATAAAACCGCAAACTCTGCTCAGCTTCCTGTCGTTGCTTTGCATAATTTGCAGACAAAGTTATACCACAGAGAAAAAAAAAACACAGAGACTGTTCTATGGCTGAGAGCCTAGCTACAGGCGTTCGCAAACGAGTTTTGGCCAAGTATCCCGTAATTTGCTCGATCGTCAAATATACCAGAATATTCGACTTCAGCATTCAATAGCTGTCTTCTCCATGACACGGTCGTAACCATTAAGGTGATGAGAAATGAAGTTCTACTCCAAGTACTTCTTAAAGATTATGGGTTTTATTGCCTCAAGTACAACATTTCCGATACCCTAGCATCAGGCAATGAAATTCCAGCTCCCACCAAATTCTGCAGTGTTGAAACCATTTCCTCAAAACTTCCTCTGGACTTTTGTTATAAATTGCCGCACAGAGTTTGTCACCGATGATTCAAATCACGGTAACAGCTACCGTCTTTTCAATCATGCCCCTCATTAACTTATTTCAGGTTCATGGAGTGATGCAGTACACAAAAAGCCATTCAGCCTATTCATTCTATCGCAACAAAATTTAGGACTACCTGAACTAGTCCCACGTTCCAACTCGATAGCCAGAGCCTTGAATGTTACAGCCCTTCAAATGTGCATCCACATGTTCTGTCACGTTTCCCCTACAAAGCAAAGCGCCCTGACGTTTTCCAGCCTCATTTCACAGATAAAATAGGCAACACAACCAAAATCCTGAGTAGTCTACTTTGCGTACCCTCCAGTCCAATCCCATCTACTCCTTGTTTGGTAACCAAGAGTACTCCAACGTTGATTGAACGTAAGTTGTTTTCAATTTCAGTGTGAAATCTGCACTGTTAGACTGAAATATATGGTCATCAAGTCAGAGCATGAAGATTTAGTCGACAAGGACTATTTGGACTTCATATGGAGCGACTAACTTGACATTGAAAAAAGTACTCAAAACAGCATGTGAGGACGTCTCATTTGTCTGGCAGATAACTTCAGTAGTTTCATTGTCTGTCGCAATCAATTTTTATGTGGTTAATACGGAGTCAAGTGGTTGATGTTTTCAAATGGATTATTTGGACAAGTGCTCGAAGTACTGGGAAATGGTGAAGCAGCATGTAAGCAATGTAGCATTCACACTTGGCACCCAATGCCACTTTATGTTCCAGTACCATGAAAATGCGACAGATCTTCTCAAGTGTCATCGGCAACCCATGTGCCTTCACCGGCTGAAATCAACGATAGTCACTCGATGAACATATCTAAAGTTGTTTAGATTATTGACTCACTTATCAATTTGCATATAACTAAAGTAGAGAAAATAATAATTTTCCTGACATCAGTGCACGTGTGTCCTTTTGTAAACATTATCGCAGAACTTTAAGATCCTGTTAGTAATTTTCAGCCTACCAATATACTTCATGAGGCAAGATGAGTCTGAGCAAAGTACGAAAGAAGAAAAATGGAGAGAAAAAAATCTCGTGCCCTCACAGCGTATGAAGGAAACCCAACACGCAAATGAAAAGTGACACAACATCGAATGGAGATGACAATGACTCATTAAGGTGCATTTCCATAATTCACAGTTTTCTCCCAGAGATATGTAATCTTCTGCTCATTTATTTTTTTTTTAAATGAAACGGAATTGCAGTATTTGGCCGAAAAAACCTGAAACACTGGGTTCAGGCGAGTAGCAAAACTGAGCACTTGCACAAACATAATATTTATAAAGATCATCTGAAAGTCAGTAGTGAATGACATGATCTTCGGGAATCGCTAGTAAGATAACACAGGTGGATGCTACATCTTACATATGTAACATTCACGAACAAATGACAGAAATGCACGAAAGAACATGGTTAAGGTGTGAGCATCCAATTTAATATCTGGTTAGGGAAGCCTTGACGTTCAGTAAAACTAAGTTTAAATGATACATTAATGATAGATAATCAATAGATAAAAGGCATTAAAACAATACAAATGTGATTTACTAGAAGAAGGTAAAATTCCAAATAGAGATGAGCAGCGAAAAAAGGAAAGAAATTACTGTAAGATGAGTAAACGTGAAGGAAGAGCTGTAGAATAGTTTCAAACCATGCGTAACCTGTTGCTATTTAGGCACGAGCCAGTCATCAAATTTACAACATGTACATTCAACTTGTGACCATAAACAACATACGTGTGTCTATTTAAGGTCTTTGTCATAAGTTCTGATGATGTCAAGGAGTGGAGTGCAATGTTAATCTCAGAATCGCTCCAGAGATGTAAACAGTTTAGCATGTTCAATTAGCATTTTTTATTTAGAGCTCCACATCTGCTACACTAGTACTAATCCCCATGATATAATCTTCACCGTCCTATGGGTAAATGCCTGCACCGAACCTCAATCTGTCCATTTCAAACATTGCCGAATTTAAATACTTTTGAATTTGGTAAGTTTAACAATTCTGAGGAAGACTTGTCCCAGAAAGTTCAAGACGATGTTTGAATCAACTTGCAGCATGTTGACTGTTGATGTGCTAATCCAGCATTGTGCACAGAATATAATTGCTTCGAATAAATAGATCAGTTTTTGTGAATTATACAGACGGTGAACATGACATGTGGACATTAACTGTCATTCTGTTGAATTACAAATGTAATATCGTGACATTTGATTTGTTTCTCTGTTCTTTCGCCTCAGTGAGGACTTTTCGGATGCTTTATTTTCTTTGATTGTAGGCATGCCTTCTCTTAATCCAGAGAGATGTTGTCAGGCTAATCCACAATGTTTTGTTGAAAAAAAGATTTCTCCAATTTCGGTTCATGCTCAATTTCTTATTAGCTTAGGCAAAGCTCAGGAAATAGTTGATATTTTTCATGTTGAATACGAGAACCGTCGGTTTCCTCTTATGTTAATTCTACTTCTCTCGATTCTAGCGAAGCAGGCAGTGATTGTAATCTTATTTCGAATACGATGTGGTCTCTCGAGATAAAACACATATCATCTTCTGTCTATTGCAGCAACAGACGTTATTGTCACGGTCACGTTTGTAAATTTTACCGAATTGTTGTGAGCATCTGAACAAAGACTGCTGACAACATTTCAATACTAGATAACTCGAGAAGTGAAATCTTATCTGAGTAACACTGAATTCATTATATTATCGTGTAATAAGCAATTACATGTACTTGACTAACTAGAACACATAAACCAGACTACTGAGTTTGAATCTGGAAATAGGAATGGATGGCAATACGTCAGCCTCATATTGGGAAACTGAAGGAGGACAACAAATCTCACTATACATACCTAACACATCAGAATTGTGAGCGGGATTTATATGTTGGTGAAGCTGGCTGGTAAGTAACAGTGCAGAGTGGTTAATTTGCAGAAAATGTCAGTGCATTGGTTAGAATCATAGAATTCCTACAGTGTTTCTGCAAACCATTTGTAGCATCGAGTCTCCATCGGCCCCTCAGATAGCATCACATCAAGACTCATTATATCTTTGTAAACCTGATATTTCCCATCATTAGTCCATCGAGCCTTGGAAACCAAAGGCAATTAAGTAAGTCCAATCTAACTAATTTGAACATCCTTCGACGGTAGGAAGAAACCAGGGCACACAGGCGAAACTCCTGCAGGAAAGGGAAGAATGAGCAAAGTCCACGCAGACAGTCGTTCAAGGAAGGAATGAACTTTGTATACCGAGGGTGGTGAGCTGTCATTGCTAACCATTTCATCTGTGTGCCGCCCGAATGTCGGAGCTCTTTCATTTTCATGCAAAAGCTCGTAAGTCTATTTTTACTTTCAATTTTCAACGTCAGTAGACTCTGACGCAGAATGAACGATATTTGCAGCAAGTGAATGTGAATGCGCTCAAGGCACACCACAATGAAAAAAAGCCAGAATCACTTGCTGCTCCATAGACACAATGTCTCTATGGCAACCTGAGCAGCAGGGAACCACAGCACTAGATCCAATCACGGAAGACAAAATCATCTGTGCCTGGCAAAAGATGAACTACAACGCTTCAAGTGTATGCTTCATTCAGAAAATAAACATAAGTTCTCCACATGGTTGGTGGTAACAAAACATTTAAACGCTTCCACACATCACCAGCAAATGCAGAATATTGAGCACGTCGATCAACGTAAAATGTTCTTGAATTTATGCATGAAAAATGCACAATACATTCGCACTTTCAAATCAGCTTATATACCGCAAAGGTCACGGGCTCTGACAACATTCGGGCAATACTGTTGAAGACATGAACTCGACGATATGCTGCTCCCGTCACCAACCTCTTCCAGGTTAGGTACAACACTGTCATCGAAACGATCATACTTAAATTTGTAATATATGTGTTGTATCTCAAAAGAAGGACAAAACTAAGCAAACCAATTAACGTCCCATAAGTCGACTTTCAATCAACAGTGGTATCACGTAACACTTGTGACTACCTGCTTAATGACAATCAGTTTAGATTCTGCCAGATGTTTTCAGCTGCAGACATCACTGCAGCATTCTTTGAACTATAAACAAAAGAGATGACTACCAACAGTGAGGTCAGTGAGACAGCCCTTGACATCACGGCAGTATTCGAACACGAGAGGCATCAAGGATCCCTGGCAAAACTAGAAGTAATGGGAGCCCGAGTGCAACATCTCCGTTCGTCTGAGTCACACTGGATAGGAAGGAAGATTGTCATGGTTGTTGCAGGTCAGTTACCTCAGCTCCAGGCATCTCGACAGGAATGCCTCAGACTGGTGTCCCAGGCTCAAACGACTGCACGACTAATGAACCTCCTTCCATCATGAGGTCAGAAGGGCGGATGATCTCCGATGATGACACAATATTCAGCAGCATACGCGACTACACAGATACTGAAGCAGTCCCTGCCGAAAGGCAAAACGTTCTCCAAAATAAGCAGGCTTGCCAGAACAAATCGAAAGTAACATATGCACCACAGAAATGGAAGGCTGTGGTCATCATCAATAAGAGACCATCTAACCACCGCCCATAAATGTACAAAGGTGCTAACATCAGTGAATCTCCCCAGTGTCAACATCGTAGGGGTTGTCATTAACCGGAAACTCAATTTTATTTATCTTATATACTCAGTGGCAACGAGAGATGGTCAGAATCTAGGGTTGCTGCATCGACTAATGCATCTTTCGACTCGCTGAACAAATCATTCATCGAAATGGCACAAGTCAGGATTTTGATGAGAATATCTCCCATTTTCTTGAATGGGTGAAACCCCTACCCCAAAACTCGAAAACTCTTGACACCATCGACGACAAAGCAGCTGGTTGATTGGCGTTACTTGCAAAAGCACCCTATCCCAAAGCCGATTTTCAGCAAAAGTACTGGGTACTTTCTACAAGATGCACAGCAGAAATTCTCCGAAGATCTTCCAACAGCAACTTGCAAACACACAATCACTTCCATTTAGAAGGACAAGGGCAGCAGACTGACGGGAACATCGCTACCTTCACGTTCCCTTACAAGTCTCTCACGATCCTGACTGAAACAATTCGCCGTTTCTTCACTGTCGCTTTGTCAATATCCTGGAATTCCCTTCCTCATGACTTTGTGAGTCAACCCACAAAAGATGAACTGCAGCAGTTCAAAAAGTTAAATGCCAACATCGTCTAAAAGACAACGACCTACGGGCAATGAACAAAGCCAGCCAGCGCCGCTCACATTCCACAAGTTAACAAATAAAACAACATGCATCTGTTGGAGACAAAGCAATTCACTGCACATCAATATCCATCCTCCTACACGATTAAAAACAATGTTCCCCAACATCAGCACATTTCTTGACCAAGTCAAGATCTCCCAACTCATCGTTATTTTTGACAGAAGAAATAACACACACTGACTTAAGTGTTTGGTCTCATTCTAGATTTTTAAAACAATGTGCAATCTTGTCCTCTGCTTAGGAAACACAACAATCTTGCGATATATATTGAGAAGTTTCAAAGGGGTAATTATTTCCCATTTCCAAATAGTTGTTGGAAAAATTGAACAAGTGACTTGCACTTCATTCAACTTCAATGGTGTGGGAGACATGTTAAAGCAAAATGGTTTCACAGAAATGCTGTCATGGAATGGACTGATTGCTTATGTTCCCTAAACAAAATTAGTTGATATTAGGTGGATATTAGCCAGATATGTTTGTTTTATTTGGTTCTGTCCCACGTCTAATTATGAATTCAAATAACTGTTAAATAATTTATGCTCACCACCCTTACATTAGTTGTTTCTGATTACAATAAGGCGCAACGCGTGATTTCTGTGACAACTAACATTTTCAAATCAAGTTTTCCCCTGATTACCTTTACTTGTTTCTTAGATATTTGGATATAGAACTGGCTCAAAGATAGAAGACAGATGGTGGTGAGTGAGCGTTGTTTTTCAGACTGGTGAACTCAAATGACGCCGGATGTGGTCGTCACCCTGCGAGTACCTGCATGCATATCTAAGTTTCCTATTTCCTGCATTGATTCTACAGTTTTTGAACGTAATTGCATACTTTAAAATAAATTACTACTAACTCACTTTTGTCTAAACGCACATGTTTGAAACACCTCCGATACTCAAAGCCAACTTACTGGATGAAGGCAGCAGACCACAAGGTGTCCACGACCCATCCAACCACTCCAGAAGAATGGCAGACCATGCGGAGGCAGCTTTCACAACCTGCATGCTTGGGGTCTGCTGGAAAATCGAGCCAACCTAGAGGCCTGCTGCAGGAAGCAGAACTAATACAAAATGCTCCCGACCTCATAAGACATCTGCCTGATGTGAAATTTATCAGAATGTACCTGGAGAACACCCCAAACACCTCTGAAAGAAACGTGGCTAAACCTGTTCGATGAATTCGGCGGCAACAGAAAGGGGGAATTAATTGGAAAAATCGGAACAAAATCGGAAACTTACCTCCTCCACTGGGTCCTAAGGACACTTCCTCTAGTAAAAAGAAACACACAGGAAATTACCTGCTGCACTGGGTCAGAATCAGACCCTCTTCAAAAATACAGGAAACTGTAATCTACCTGCTCCACAATGTCATAGGAAGGATCACTTGATTGGAAGCAGTCGGAATTCACTCCACCACACCGCTGGGCCACGCAAATGCAAGCACCCTGCGAGGAAGCGTTGTAAGTCTGCCAGCTGGCTCGTAAGACTAATAGTATGCAGTTTCAATACTCCCCTTCCTAATTTACTCCTCGCAAATGTAAAAGTCTCTAGCGAACAAGATGGACGAACTCAGATCATAGCTCAGCTGGCAGCATGAAGTGCAGGACTGCTGCGCACTTTGCTTCTCAGAAAACCAGCTCAACCCATCCATTCCCGACGGCGCACTTCAGACTTATGTTTGTTCTATCCATCGTATGGACAGTACAGCGTCTTCGGTTAAAACAAAGGGTGAAGGGGTTTGAATTTTAATCAACAATTTTTATTGCACGGACCTTGTAATCCTGGGCAGCCATTGTTCCCCAAACACAGAATTCTTCACCATGAATTGCCGCTGCTTCTATCTACCACGGCAATTCACCACTGCTATATTAACTGCTATGTGCATGCCACTACCCTAAGCAAAGGTTGAGGAAGCTCTGGATGTGCTGCACTCCACCACTAACACCCTGCATATGGAACATCCCGAGGCACTGTTTATTGTAACTGGCAACTTCAATCAAGCCAGACTCAGGAAGATGTTGCCCAAGTAAAACCAGAACATTACCTGCTCCACCAGGGGCCGAACATCTTAGACCGCTGCAACATCACTATGAAGGATACCGACAGCTCCATCTCTCGACCTTAAATTTGGAACTCCGGCCACAATGCCGTGTTTCTTCTCCCGGCTTACAGGTAAAATCTCAAGCAGCAGACCGCCTCATGGATGCAAAATCTCAAGCAGCAGACCGCCTCATGGATGCAGGTCCAGTGCTGGTTGGAAGAGGCAGAGAATCAAATGAGGAACTAACTGGAATTGGCTGATTGGATCATTTTCAATCAGTCCGTAGGCACCTTGGACGGGTACGCCACCACCGTCCAGAATTCATGAACAATTGTGTAGAGGGATGCAAACCGAGGATCTCAATCTTTGTGTTCCCCAACAGGAAGACCTGGACGAACCAGGACATGCAGAACCTCCTAAAACCCAGGCGTGAGGCCTTAAGATCAGGAGACCCATTCAAATATAAGGAATATAAGCCATTAAGATAGCCTAGAACTAATACTGAACCAAACGAGAGACTCAAACATTCATCCGGTGACTATAGCAAGGACTGCCATGAAATCACATCTTCGAAAAAGAGACAGTTCAAGATAGCAGACGAAGACAGATCGTATCAACTCTTTCTACGCGCGCTATGAGCAGAGTTTTGGGGGAGAGATAACACTTATTCCGACAATTCCTGACGAACTACCCCAACAGTCACTGCAGCAGAGCTCAAATCAGTTTTCCTTCGTATGAATCCAAGAAAAGCGATGGGACCAGACGGAGCTCCAGGCCGTGCAAAGAGAGCATGGGTGGATCAACTGGCAGAGGCCCTTAGGACATCTTCAAACTCTCCCTGCAGCAGAACACTGCCACTGCCTGTTTAAAGAGTGTCAACATCACCCGTGTGTCTATGACGGCTCGTGCAGCATATCTCAAAGACTGCAGTCCGGTGGCCCTAACTTCGGTGATCATGAAGTGCTTTGAAACGCTGATCATCGCATTAATCGACTCCAGCCTCCACACTACTCTTGATCCACTCCAATTTGCCTATTGGTTAAACAGATCCACATCAGATGGCATATCACTTGCCCTTCACTCCTCCGAGAACAGATTGACACTAAGAACAGTTACGTAAGAATCCCACTCATTGACTACAGCTCAGCAATCAACACGATTATCCCCAAGAGACTGATTACTGAACTTCGTGATCTCGGATTAAGCACTACTCTCTGCAACTGGATGCTCAGTTTCCTGAGCCACAGGCAACAATCATTGAAGATGAGGGACAATACATTATCTTCACTTACACTCAACACTGGAGCCCCCCTGGGCCGGGTACTCAACGTACTGAACACCCAGAACAGCGTCGCCAAATTCCAGGCTCATGCCATTTACAAGTTCGCTCATGACACTACCATTGTCTGTCGAAACTCAGATTGCGACGAAACACACGACAGACTGAAGGTGAGATACCTGGAAAAAAGTGCGCCGAGAACAGCCTTGCTTTGTGCGCGGCACGGTGCCACAGCGGTAAGCACTGCTGCCTCACAGCGCCAGAGACCCGGGTTCAATTCCCGCCTCAGGCGACTGACTGTGTGGAGTTTGCACGTTCTCCCCGTGTCTGCGTGGGTTTCCTCCGGGTGCTCCGGTTTCCTCCCACCATCCAAAGATGTGCAGGGTCAGGTGAATTGGCCATACTAAATTGCCTGCAGTGTTAGGTAAGGGGTAAATGTAGGGGTATGGGTGGTTTTCGCTTCGGCGGGTCGGTGTGGACTTGTTGCGCCGAAGGGCCTGTTTCCACACTATAATCTAATCTTTCAATGCCAGAAAAACCAAAAAAGTCATTACTACGTTTTGGCAAGATGCTGCTCATGCACCTCTACACATGAACAGCACAGAGGTGGAATGAGCGGAGAGTGTTCAGATTCTGGGCGTGGTCATCGACAACAAGCTTTCATGGACTCTTCATGTGGTTGCACAGATTACAATGACCCAACAATGCTTCCAATTCCACAAGCAGTTCAGGAAATTTAGCTTGCTAATACCCTTGCCGACGTTTACCAGTGCGCCATCGAGAACAATTTTCCATGGATGTGTCACTATCTTGCATGAAAACTGCACTATTCAAGATAGAAAACAAGTACAGAGAGTGGTGAACTCGGCCCGGACAATCATAAAGTCCAAACCGAAATCTATAGAATCCATCTACCAGGCCTGCTGTCAAGGAAAGGCCGCCAGCACTCGAGAATATCCATTCCACCCTTCAAACTCTACCATCGGTTAGAAGGTATAGAAGCCTGAACACGCGCACCAGCTGGTTTTGTTACAACTTCTACCCTACTGTTATTGGATTACTGAATGGACTTACAAACTCTTAACAGTCACCTGTATCTGTGTTTTTATGTTTGCTGCTGCTTACCTATTATTTACTTTACTGTGCTACTTGACTCTGTGATCTGTCTGTGTTGCTCGAAAGACAAAGCTTTTCACGGTGACTCTGTGCAATTGTCAATAAATTCAATTCAATTCTTTTCAATTCAGTTCAGACTGGAGACCTGTGACCAGTGGAGCGCCACACGAATCGGTACTGGGTCCACTAAATTTCGTCATTTCTGTAAATCATTTGAATCTGAGCATAACGTGTGGAGTTAGTAAGTTTGCAGATGATACGAAAATTGAAGGCATAGTGTACAGCGAAGATACCTCACATTACAACGGGATCTTGATCAGATGAACCAATGGGCTGAGGAGTGACAGATGGTGTACAATTTAGATAAATGCGACGTGCTGCATTTTATCAAAATAAATATTACCAGACTTATACGCTTCATGTTAAGGTCCCAGGGAGTGTTGCTGGTCAAAGATTCGTTGGAGTGCATGTTCATATCTGGAAAGTAGATTTTCAAGTATATTGGAGAGTGAAGAAGATGTTTGGTATGCATTCGGTTGTTGGTCAGAGTATTCAGTATAGGATTTGGGAGATCATGTTGTCACTTACAGGACATTGGTTAAGCCACTTTTGGAATATTATGGACAATTATTGTCGCCTTCTTTTTGGAAGGATGTTGTGAAACTTGAAAAGCTTCAGAAAAGATTTACAAGCACATTGCCAGTGTTGGATGATCTGAGCGATATGGAGAGGGGAAATAGGCTGGGATTGTTTTCCCTGGAGCTTCCGAGGCGAAAAGATGACTTTATAGAGGTTTGAAAAGTCATGAGGGCATGGATAGGCTAAATTGGTAAAGTCTTTTCCTTGGGTGGGGGAGACTAGATTTAGAGGGCATAGGGTTAGGGTGAGAGGGGAAAGATAAAAAAAGGGGCCTAACTAGCAACTGTTCCACGTAGAGCGTTGTTCGTGTATGGAATGAGCTGCCAAAGAAGTGGTGGACGCTGGTGCAATTGCAACCTTTAAAGGCATCTGGGTGTGCTTATGATTAAAAAGGGTTTGGAGAGATATGTGCTGGATGCCGGCAGGAGAGAGTCAATTTGGGTTTGGATATCTGGTCGGCATGGGCACTTTGGAATTAAGGGTCTCTTTCCGTGGTGTAAATCTCTGTGACTCCATGACTCTGTGCTTTGAATAACATTTGGAGCTGTTACTCTTTTAGGTCACACAAAGCTGAGTTCGTCATATTGCTCATGCCACTAACTGGACGTTTTTCTCTTCCAACTGAGTGCTTAAGTAACAGAAATTTAAAATATTGTCTTCTATCTTTGTGATAAGTAAATAAACTGAGAACCCACGATTTATTTAAACAATGTAAAAGAAAAGGCAATCAAAAACTAAACAAATAAAACAATTGGTGTCACAATCCTAATTCAGTCAATGTGACAGTCCCAAGTCGTCCTGACAGTAACATCTGTCTTCCGGATTTTCCTGTCACTTTTCCAAAGGTGTTTGCTTGAACGCATTTAAACTCAAAGGACATTATTTGTTTATGCAAAATCAACACACTGTTTTGTTCAAACTACTTGAAATTAACGTGGAGCAAGGTTATTTTAACATCGGCTTTCCAGCTATTTTATGAAAGCAGAGTGTAGTTGTTCCTTTAACGTTTGCCGAGTGAATGAATGAACTTTGGTGGAGATTGTTGCATGAAAAGGTGCAACGCTCGCTGATAAGCTGGTATTAAACAATTGTATGATAGGCAATGATAAAGAATGACTAAAGAATAAGATGGTGCGCAAGGACATTGCACCTGTCAGAAATATAGGAAATCCATACAACCTTTGCTATTTAAGAGAAATTCTTGAAATTGAACGACTCTTTATAATGCAGTTACTATGCAAGTAAGGAAGTCAATCATCATGTTAATTAACGGATCATCTGATTTTATGGTCTTGATTGAAGGATCAGAGTCAGTATTGTACCATATGGACATTTCAGTGCAGCCGGACAATAACCATAGTTCATGAAAAAATTATTCATCTGGATGGTCAAGAAAAGACTGGATGATAAGGATGAAAAACTCTGTTAAATCTTTCTGCGTGCAAACATGAACACACAGCTGTAGAAATAAATTATTTCCCAGAATTGCAAGACTGAACCAGGTTTTAAATAAAAACAATGACTTTGGATTTTTATTGATCATGAGAATTGAAGTCATGCCAACAGAACATAAATTTAAGCTTTTAGATTACTTTCTCAGTGACATCACAACTTTTTGGCATCTGTGAAGTGCCAAATTTAGGTGTCGTCATCGAAATTTGCCGTCACATAGAACATAGAATAATGCAGCGTGAACAGACCTTTCAGTCCTTGATGTCGTGATGACCTGTGATGTCATCCATCCCAAACCCCGGCACTATTCCGTCATCATCGATATGCTTTTCCAAGAATTGTTTACATGCCCCTATGTGGCTGAGTTAACTCAATTGGCAAGCAGGATATTCGACGCCCTTACAAGTCACTGAAAGAAGAACCTGCATCTGGCATCATTCATAAATCTATCACTCCTCAATTTGCAGCGAGGCCACCTCATACAAGCCGACGTTATTATCCTAGCAAAAAGACCCTCACTGTCCTCTTTATTTAATCCGCTGATTATCTTGTATGTCTCTATTAAATTCTCTCTGAGCCTCCTTCTTTCGAATGAGAACAAATCCAACTTCCTCATCCTTTCAACATAAGACCTTTCCTCCAGAATAGGCAACATACTGGTAAATATGCTCTGCACCTTTTCTAATGCTTCCACATCATTCCTGTAATGGGGCAATGAGGACTGCACACAGGATCCTTAGTGACGCCGCACAAGTATTTTGTACAGTTGCAGCATGGCATCACGGCTCCCGAAATCAACCACTCAATCAGTAATACCTAACACACCAAATGCATTTTTAACTGCATTATCAACCTGGGTGACAATTTTCAGAGATCTCTGCACATTGATACCAAATCCCTCTCACAGCCACACTACCAATAATCTTTCCATTGACCCATTACTTTGTCTTCCTTTAAATTTTAACAAACCTCACAATAGTCTGCACTAAATCCATTTGCCAATTCTCAGCCCAATTCTGCAGTTTATCTGAGTCCCCCTGTAACATTTATCCACACGTTCCACCACTCCATCGATCTTAATGTCATCTGCAACTTACTAACACATCCACCTATGCCTGTGTCCAAGTCATTTGTAAAAGTGACAAAGAACAGTGGTTATAAAACAGATCGTTGTGGCATCCCACGAGTAACTGGACTGCAGGATGAATATTTTACATCAACCACCGTTCACTGCCTTCTTACAGGAAGCCAGTTTCGAATCCAAGCTAACAAATCACCCTCAGTCCCATGCCTCCACATTTTGTCCAACGCCTACTTTTTCAAAGGCTTTACTGAAGTCCACGTACTCCATGTCAACTGTCTGACCCTCATCCACATGCTTGGTCACCTTCTCAGAAAGCTCAATGTGGTTTCTGAGGAACAGCCTGCCTTTAACCAAACCATTTTGACTATTTCCATTCCAATTGCTGCTTGCCAGATGATGAGAAATCCTGTATCTGATCATCCTTTCCAAAGCTTTCCCTACAACAGATGTAAGGCTCGCTGATGTCTAAATACCTGGGTCATTTCTACTGCCCTTCCTAAACAAGGGCACAACATTTTCAATCCTCCAGTCCTCTGATACGAAACCTGTGGACAATGACGACTCGCAATCCGGGTATTCAGTAGTGGGAATGGCGTTGTGTTCATGTTTTCGAGGTTAACAAAGAGCACCATTCATTGAGGATACACAATTGCTGGTAAGTTTTGAATTTTGTTCAAACCACTGAATACGGCGGTGATTTGCTTATCCTATTCATTTTCTTTTAACTAAATGTCAATTGATCCATTTGGAGTACTTTCTTTTCCTTAAAGAAGGCGTCATCAGATGCTCAATGAGACTCCGATGTAAATGCATATGCGAATTTTTAAAAGCTATGTGCAATATTTTCACAGCAAAAGCAAGTGACAGGCAGAAGCTATATAAATATATTTGTTTCAGTTTGAATTATTCAAGTTGAAAACAATCATTATCTTCCAGATGGCTGACACTAAGGATATAAGTTGGAATGCTCCCGTGCACTGCGGAGCTCACATTTCTAAAGAGATGCGCTGAACCCAAAATGAGCTTCTGTCTGCCATTTATTATCCTATCCTCGTAGCTGTCGGCCTGCCAGGTAAAGTATAGCGGTTGGATTGTGGTTGAGGTAATGACAATTTTACTGACACACTGCACCATTCGTCGGCTGTGATAGTTTCATTTCAAAGCAATAACTTATCTTTGAAATAAAAAGCTGTCAGGTACTCGTCTTTGAGCCGAATTATTTGCCAGTTTTGCTGTTTCATATTTATACTTTTAAATGTATACGTTTCCAATTTAAAACATGTATAGGTTGCTGGTGCTTTATGTTCTTCTACTTAGCATGTCTTCAACTCTTCTGAACGTGAGTTCTTCATTAGTGCGTCCACCAATTTTCTTTCACATTATCTTCTTTTTAATACCACAAATTGCACATTTTCTGGCCAATTGCCAACATATTTTAATATTGTTTTATTGCTGTCTTGCTCTGCTTGCATTTGGAATTTGGTGCAAGTTATCAAAATGAAACTGAAGATCCACTGTTTTATTGTGTTTGCAAAATATGTTCCGGTTAAAAGTATGTGTTGCTCCATTGAACTTCAAATATAATCTATTCAAATAACATTATCATGCTGAACGGCTTGTGCTGCTTGTCACTGAGGAAATTACCTCCTCAGTTTAAGATTCCCACCTCATATTCTGCCAACTACTGTGGTTCAGCTCTGCAACAAGTGGGGTACTTTATGTTCCAACTATGCTCCCGGAATAATCATGGATTTTTGGCAGACTTGATCGTCACATTTCGGGAATAGCTAATGATCTGGTCGCCTTTGTCGGAATGCATCATCAAACAGTCGCACTGTCATATAGTCATCAGTTCATAGGTTTTTCATCATGGGTTGAAGCAGAGCGCTTCAGGTCCATTGCAGAATTCAAGCATAAATAAATTCATGTCACTCTTTGTTTCATTTCGACAAAGCAAATGCTGTATATGCGTCATTCGTGTTAAGTTCCATGTTGTTAACTCTTATCGACATGTTGTTACTTCATGAACATTGTTCGCAAAGAAATGGACCAGTCCAGGAAAGTGATAGCTTTCAAATCATTGTTGCAGATTGATCTTGAGAAATCCATATAAAACATTGCAAAACTTTGAAAAACTGATGTCTTTGAAAAGACATGATTTATTTTGCTGATAGAACCAACAGTTCTCCTGACCTCCCACACCACCACCCTTCCCCCCGAACCCCCCCCCCCCCCCCCCCCCCCCCCCCACCACCACCACCACCACCACCACCAACAACACACGCCAGAACACTTCCTGTCTTGTTTTTACGGTCACCCTTTTCATGCTATGTGTGTATGCTACAACTAACATGCGAGCCATTGCGGTCCTCTCCTATGGAAAATGCAGGCTCTCTCGATGTGTCACTCGGAACTTAATGTCGATGGCAGCATCAGACCTTCTTGTTATTTTTGTTGCCGTGATCTTGAACAGGATTTTTGGTGTTGACTTCCCAGGCGGTTTACTTTCCATTACACCGTTATGAGGTCTCCGTGCTGTGTTAAATACTATAGCATTAGCCAGTTCGGCCGGACTAACTGGGGCTTTTACTTTTGATAGATTTAGAGCTATTTCTTGCCAAAGCATAAGCAAACAGTATTACACAGAAAAGACTGCGGCATACATAATTGGACTGATTTTTTTTCTCGTGTGCTCTTTTACATGTCCATTCCTACATTTCATATATGAATCTTTGGTATATAACTAACAATACACCCTGACTTTGCAGCGTTCGATTAATATTTCGCACGTCATCAGCTTGGTTTGCATATGACTTGATTCTTCATATTGTAACGTCTCGTCTCCCATTCGCATTGATTCTGCTGCTTAATGCTCGGATTGTCAGACACATTCTAACTGTCAATAACGTTCGAAGGAGACTACGGATCCAGAGTAATGTAGAGAATAGAGATGGAAATGTGTTGCTGGAAAAGCGCAACAGGTCAGGCAGCATCTAGGGAACAGGAGAATCGACGTTTCGGGCATTAGCCCTTCTTCAGGAATGTAGAGAATAAGAGTGACTCAGGGATGTAGAATCGCAGAAAGTCTATTGTTATGTTCTTCATCATCTGAGGCAGCTTCATTCTCTTACGTCAGGATTGCGGCGTCAGTTATTTTTCCAGAACCAATCCCAAAGAATCAACTACATTCTGAAGAAATCGGAATCATGTTTAACGTTTTGACTTTTGACATGATCCCATTTATTTATGCTGGGACTCTGAGTAAATTCCGGGAGGAGTTGAAGAATGCTATAAAATATCCAAACAGCCTGAAAAGAAATTACCTTATTAATATAACTTGCAGATTCATAACCTCTGTGGTTCTATATTTTATTTACAGTGCTGGTCTGACACCTGTTACATTATGGTCAACACTTTTTTGAGATCCTTTAAAATGCCATGTCAGATGATATATGTCAGTGTCACTAAGGGCACCCACTCTGTTAAATGGTTAATTCGTGTCTGAAAACAATCAGCCGTTGAAATTCAATATTGCTTCGTACTCATATGTAATAAAAGAAAATGTGAAACTTCGGTTTGAAATTCACTCTGATGGTCGCAGATATTGTACAACTTCATTTCATACAATACATTCACGCTAGTGTCACATTGCAGCTCACATCACACTGTGTCATTCCACTTCTCTGCGTCTCACTGTTTGTTTAAATCTATCTCTCCCTCCCTGTCCCTCTCTCTCACACACGCATATACATAATTCTCCACACTTTCTCGATCTGACTCTCGAAAATTATGATTCTACCTCACATTGTGTCTGTTTCACTCAGACATTTGTTTCTTTCAGACAGAGATCCAGGAACTGATTGACCGTTTCAGACAGATGGTAGTCACTACCCCACTATCAGCAGAATAATCAATTTCAGTTTGTAAATACAATCTAAAACAGGGGCAGATTAGATTCCCTACAGTATGGAAAGAGGCCCTTTGTCCACACCGACCCTCCGAAAATGAACCCACCCAGAGCCATTCCCCAAACTGTATACACTCCTGTCACTATGAGTAATTTGGCATGGTCATTTCATCTGACCTGTGCATCTTTGGATAGTGGGAGGAAACAGGAGCACACGGACAAAACCCACGCAGACGTGCGGAGAATGTGCAAACTCCACATAGACAGTCGCCGAGGCTGGAATCATACCCGGGTCCCTGAGGCTGTGAGGCAGCAGTGCTAACGACTGAGCCACCTTGCCGCCCCGGTGCCCTTATGCTTTCAACTGCATCCGTTCAGGCCTGTGAAGCTGACAATGGTCGGGGGGGATGGCTGGAGGGGAGGGGGAGGAGGAGCATTAACACGAATTGAAAGAAATTGGATCCTTGTGTTGTGATCAGGTGACGAATTAAAATCTCAGTAATCGCCCTCTCTGTGACCTCATTTGCTACATTTACTGTGTTTAAAAAGCCTTTGTGCACAACCAAGACTATCAAAAGACAACTGGAAAAAGTGTTTCTTTGAATATGATTATTAAATTCAAACTTAAGCATGGAGCAAGTTAACAAATGGCTAAAAATGTATTTCCGAGTTTACGGTGAGCACCACCCGAGATATTGCAGGGGTATAAGGACTCTGGCTAAGTGAGAACGTTACAACGTCGGAAGCAGAATCTCAGTTCACAATGGCACATGTGTGTCAAAATTGGATGACCAGTTGGTTCTGGGCATCGCTTAAGAATAGTTTACCGCTGTCTGCTTACAAAGTTGCAGTACTGCTGCAAACTTACGGGCAGGTGCATTCTGTCCAAGAGAGTGCATTGTAACTGCGGTAGACTCGTGGGAATGTTCACTGCTGCATCTGGAAATAGGTTATCATATTGTCAAGGTGGGTGGGATCAAGCACATGGAAGTTGAGAAAAGGAATATAGTTGAATAAAACATTGTTGGTTCGGAAAGTGAAGGACGTCACAAATCAAGAAGGAGATAATCAAGAAGGAGTTTGAAGATGATAACAATTTATTTCGCAATTCTCTCCGCAGCCTGACAAAAATGAAGATGAATGTAATTGAACAACACGGACAGATTGACATGGATATAATATTTTTGCTAGGTTTGTGAAGGTTTGTAGCTCAGGTTGAGGTTTAGGGATTAGGTTTGCTCGCTGAGCTGTAGGTTTGATATCCAGACGTTTCATTACCTGGCCAGGTAACATCATCAGTGGCGACCACCAAGTGTAGCGAAGCTGTGGTCTCCTGCTTTCTATTTATATGTTTGCCCTGGATGCGGTTCCTGGGGTTTGTGGTGATGTCATCAGCAAACCATCAACCCGAAAATCTGGGTCTGCAACGTTGATGACACCTTTGACATCACAAAACGAAACAAGATAGAAGAGACATTTAACATCATCAATAACACCCTCACAGGCATAAAGTTCACAAAGGAGGAAGGAACCGACAACAAACTCGCATTCCTGGACGCCACAGTTGAAAGAAAGGACAACGAAGTCCAAACCTGCGTATAGATAAAACTGACAAACACTGACCAAATGCTTAACTAGACCAGCAACCACCCTAATGCACAGTAACGAAGCTGTATCAGCATACTATTCCAACGTGCCATCACACACTGCAGCACAGACGAACTTCGGTAAACAGATGACAAACACGTATACAACGTATTCAAGAAGAACGGATACTGAAAAAAATATAGTCCGCAGATTCCTCAAGAACAAACCACGACAAGCAGATCAAACACAACCAGAAACCCTAACCACCTAACCACACAACCAGAAATGACAGCCAGACTACTAAGACCCCTCGGATTCCTAGTGGCACACAAACCCACCAACACTCTCAAACAAAAACTAACAAACTTGAAAGACCTAGTACAATCCATGGACAAAACCAACGTCATCTACAAAATTCCATGCAAGGACTGCCCCAAATACTACGAAGGACAAACAGGAAGAAAGTGAGCCCCAGGATATACGAACACCAGCAAGCCACAAAAAGACACGACCTTCTCTCCCTCGTAATCCTACACATGGATGAAAAAATCACCAATTCGACTGGGACAACACATCTATCCTGGGACAGGCTAAGCAGAGACATGTCAGAGAATTCCTAGAGGCCTGGCACTCCAACCACAACGCCATAAACAAACACATGGATCGAGATGCCATCTATCAACCCCTCAGAAAACGAACAGGAAGTGACATCACCAAAAACCCCAGGAACCCCATCCAAATATATAAGTAGAAAGCAGGAAACAACAGCTTTGCTTCACTTGGAGGTCGCCACTGATGATGTTATCTAGCCAGGTAATGAAACGTCTGGATATCAAACTTACAGGTCAGCGAGCAAACCGACACCCTATGGATATAATATCATATATATGGAATATAATCTGGAAAATACAAAGTAACCATATCTTACGAGTTGTACGAACTGGCCAATTAATGCTCAGAACTACATACATCATCAACTTGTTTGATTTACGGACACATAAAGGATGAGGTTCCTGTTTTGAAGAGATGAACATTTTAATATACGGTTAAAATGTATTTGAGGAAGGGGGAGTGATATATTTAGGGAAAAACATCGAAACGGGAGCAAGTTTTCAGAAGATTTGCAAATCCGATTTAGTTTAGGAATGTAAATTTGCTCGCTGAGCTCGAAGTTTCGTTGACAGACGTTTCGTCACCATGCTATGTAACATCATCAGCGATCCTCAGGAGAAGCGCAGATGGTATGGCCTCCGTTCTCTTTATCTGTTCAGATTTTCTTGGGTTTGTGATGTAATTTGTGGTTATTTTTCTCAGAGGGTGGAAGATGGTGTCCAAATCGATGTGTTCACTGAAGGAGATTCATTTGGAATGCCATGCTTCCAGGAATTTCTGTGCTAATGGCGTTTTGACTTGTCCCAGGCTGGATGTCAAAGAGGTTTCCTTGCTCATCTTTATGTAAGGTTACCAGTGGTATTTGATCATGTCTTTTTGCGGTAAGTTGATGTTCATGTATCCTGGTTGGTAGTTCTTTCAAAGTATCAAGTAAATGACGTTCGTATTGCTTGTTGTCTGTATACGGTTTTTTAAAAGTTCGTTAGCTGCTGTTTTAGTGTATTGGTGCGTTTGTGGGCTACTATGATGCCAAGAGGCTTGAGTCGTCTGACAGTCGTACATGAGATGTCTTTGATGACGAGAAGAGTGGCTATGGTTTCAAACAAACTGGAATTTAAGAATCACATTACGTCTGGAATATTATGTGCTGTGATGTGTTTGAGTTTGTTTTGAATGAGTGAAAAAAGTGAAAAGGTAGAGAGGGACAGGCAGTGTGCGTGCATGAGCGTGGGGTAGAGCGTGAAATAACTGTGGAATAAAATCACATTCATAAATTAAAGATGTCGTGCAGACATTTAAGAGCATTTCAACCATTTAATTATCTTTTCTTGTTGAATTATTAGAAAGAATAATGCAAATTGTCCAACTGCATTACTTTGTCAAGAAGACATTCTCGACAATTATTGCTCTCGAACGTAGAACGTAGAACAATGCAGAACAGTACTGGCCTTTCAACGTACGATGTTTAGGCAACCTTTTATCATACTTTAAGATCAAAATAAATCAGATGCACGACATTTTACTTCATACGACTATGCAAGAGTCCCTTAAATGTCACTCATGTTTCTGACTCTACTATCACTGCTGACGCACAGCACCCCCAATCTCTGTGCAAAGAACCTGCCCGTGACATCTCCTCTAAACTTTCAATCAATCACCTTATAATTAAGCCCCCTCGTGATATCTATTTTCGATCTGGGAAAATACTCCTCCATTACCCCTGTATGCCATGCTTCTTTATATCCTGAATGAGCCTGCCATCTGGAACCTTATCAAACACCTTGGTAAAATCCATGAAAACTACACCCAACTGCTCTACTTTCATCAATGTGTTTTGTCACATCCTTAAATAATTCAATAACGTTTGTGAGACTTGGGCTGCCCCTCACAGAGCCATGCTGACCATTTCTATTCCATCTATGACTTTCCAAACAGTTGTAGATTCCCTCTCGCTCTCAAGGGTCCTCTCCCCACCCCAGATGGAAAAAAACTACTGGTCTGTAATTCCAAGGAAAATTCTTCTTCTGTTCCTTGAAAAAGGGAATTACATTTTTCACACTTCAATCGTCCGATACGACTCCAAAGGACAGTGAGGATGCAGGAGCATCGACAAAGGCACAGCAATCCCTTCCCTCAAATCCCGTTGTAGCTTTGGTATATGCTGTCTCCCTGTTTTTCATAATTTCTCGAACATCCTCCTTCCTTGCATCAACCTGTAAAACCGTACAAGCCTGTTTCACGCTGTCCTTGCAAACAGCAAGCTCATTCTCTTTACAGAATACTGAAGTAAAGTATTAATTTCAGAACTTCCTTACCTCCCCAGGCACCAGGTACACGTATTCTCTGCTATCCATGATCGGCCCGTACTCACTCTTGCCATCCTTGTGATTTCACGTAAGTGTCGGACCCCTTGGAGTTTTACTTAATTCTACCCGCCAAGGCATTTTCATGCCCTCTTCTAGTTCTCCTAAGACCTAGTCTACTTTTCCTTCCTGGCTCCCTTGTAATCCACTACAGCCTTGTCCGATTTTTGCGTCCTCAAACTTAAGTATGCTTCCTTCTTTCTCTTAACTGGATGTTCCACACCTGTTTTCATTTAAGATTCCTCACACTGCCATCCCTTCCTAGACTTATTCTGACAAATATATCCAAGACTCACAGCAAGCACTCCCTGACCAACTTCCACCTTTCTGTCGTGTATTTCGATGAGTACATCTACTCCCAATTGATATTCCAACGTTCATATCGAAATAACATGTTGATTCCTCTCCGCTAATTGTTTACTTTCCTATGCTATCTGCTCTAATCCGTCTCAAGCACTGCAGTAGACGTCGGGGAGTTGGGATCACTGTTACAGATGTTCTGTCTCACCAATAGATCTCACAGCTGATATGGTTCAATATCAAACATCAAATCCAATATGGATTCCCTCAAATCGGCGTATCTACATATTCAGTCGAGAATCCATTCTGTAGGCACCTGACAAAATCTTCCATCCAACATACTGCAACAATTTCTGTCCCTGTGATATCCAAGTCTCCGTAATGGGCACAGTATCGTACAGTCAAGGAATGATTCATGCTTTAAAGTCATCAGACTTGTTCCTCACACTTCTTGCATTAAAATCGCCACAGTTGAAAGCATCACACGAACTGAACCTTTTCACTATGAACTGTCTATCCTTCCTCAAAGTCTCTGTGCACACTTTATCTGCCTGTTCACAAGTCACAGCATCTTATGATATGCAGCTCCGGTTTCCATCCCCATACCAAACTAGTGTAAACCCTCCCGAAGGGGTCTAGCAAACCTCCCGCCAAGGATATTGGTACTCGTCCAATTCAGGTGCAATCGGTCCTTAGTATACATTTCCCGTCTTGCCACAAATGTTTCCCAATGATCCACATATCTGATTATCTACGACTTCCACCAGATCTTCAGCCACGTGTTCAGCTCTACTTGCTGTCTATTTCCAGCCTTTCTCCACAGTGGTATCGGAAGCAATCCTAGGAATACTGCACTTCTCGTCCTGCCTTTTTGCTTCCAACCGAACTACCTGTATTTATTTACAGGTCCTCAAAACGTTTTTCTAGTTTTGTGTTTGGTATGCACAACAACTTCTGGCTGCTCACACTCTCTCATAGAAATCATGCAAAGTTGATGCGAACCATTCTTGACCCTGACACCCAGGTGGCAACGCTCTTTTTGAGAGTCCTGTTCGCGACCACACAATCTCCTATTTGTTCAATTGAAAATAATGTGGGCTGACAATGTTGTTGATCAATTTTGTGCAACACTAAGTGTTCTTGCGTGTGTGTGTGCGTCTGTGTGTGTGTGTGTCTGTCTGTGTGTGTGTGTGTCTGTGTGTTTGTATCTGTGCGTCTGTGTGTGTGTCTGTCTGTGTGTCTGTGTGTGTGTGCGTGTGTGTGTGTGTGTGTGTGTGTCTGTGTGTGTGTGTGTGTGTCTGTGTGTGTGTGCGTGTATGTGTCTGTGTGTGTACTACGTGTAAAACATATAATTGCTCAAGAAGATCAGGAAGGAAAAACATACCGCACCACTTCCAACTTTAACGTTAAAAATCACACAACACCAGGTTATAGTCCAACAGGTTTAATTGGAAGCACACGAGCTTTCGGAGCGACGCTCCTTCATCACGTGATTGTGGAGGGCTCGATCGTAACACAGAATTTATAGCAAACATTTGCAGTGTGATGTAACTTAAATTCCTGCATCTCCGAATCAGTCCAACTTTAACGATGTTGAGGTCAAGGAGATGAAGCAAATTCATGCCATTATAAAATGGAACTAAGTCTGGATGGTTAAACTGGAGTAGACTATTGGACTGCATTGACACTTGTTTCTTGAAGTGCTGGAAACGTTGTAAGGAGGTAAGAGGCACATAGTTTCCACACATGATCATGAGGATGGAAAGAACGACGAAACAGTTGAAACGTTAGAATATACGTTGCATTATTCAATACATAAACCATTAAATAATTGAAGTTGTACGGCGATGCAAAGAAGGGAATTCAACTATCAAAGAGAGGATAGAAGAACAGAAAAGCAGTTACTTAATAACAAATAAATGCACAAAACTCCTGGCACAGAAATTGGTTTTGGATAATTTGTAACTGGCATTGTTGCATTAAAGACAAGGCAGGTAGCACGCATTTTAAAACACAAGCTGAAAGTCCAATACTGAACGTTTTTGTGGTGGACTGGCAGTATCTCTATCTCTGTAATAGGAAAGCGTGCTCTCAGGTCACAAACGGTCAAAAGTTGTTAATATTACAACTGTGAGAAAAATATGTGAAGGTAGAATAATAAATTGACGACTTGCCGCTTGGATGTTTCTAAATATATGCTTTTCAGTTCTGTGTTCGGTTTCGCCCAGTGCTTTCTTAAAGTTCCGACTCCGGCGTCACAATCTCCAATGCATGTGGACTGAGAAGGTGCAACCTTATGTTTTATGATTATTTTCTTTATATCTGAACCCTCTGTTATTGGTCCAAACAGCTATTTTCCATTATAACAGGAATGAGTGATTCTCTAAATTGTTCATCTGTTCTGTTCTGTTCATATTTTAATCACAGACTCCCTTGTAGCAAGGCAAGGAAAATATGGTCGGGAGTTCTTAAATGAATATCCAGTCCAAAAAATGGAAGTTTTTTGTATGCAAAACAATAATTTACGTGGGTAATCGATCTCATATAGAAAAAAAAAGTTTGCATCTTAGAAGTAGTGCATTGAAATGAATTAGCATGGTACAACAACTCGGAGTTGCTAATATTGTCTTCGGCAGACATGTGGCGTATTATGATGGACCAGGAAAATCAGTGGAAACTGTGGTTCCATTCCTCGTGCTTCGTATACGTTGTCCAGCTCTTGATGGCATCGATTAGTGTTCTGAGGGAACACATTGCATTGACTTGCAATTTTACTTCTGTTGTCAGTCTGCCTGTTGCTGCTTGTGAGATATAGTTAAAGCAGTGTTTCTCCTGCAACCATAATGGCTTATGCAAGGTAAATGAACTAACACCAGTGTATAATTCAACCAAGAGCTGAGTTATCAAGAGTGAAAGCTATGTGAAGGAGATACATAATTGCTTTTGTGTTAGCTAAAATATGCATATAAGAATTAAATGTACCTGCAAGCAATGGTAGATGTTACAGACAAATAGATAAGATGCTGTGAGGGGAGGGTGTGTAGGTTTAGCAAGGTATGCTTGTTCAAACAATTATAAGCGTCTGTTTCCCTCTTCTGCATAAACAAAAAAACCACAATCAATAGGTCCTACGGCTCAGTATGGTCGAAGAATCGGAGGAAAAGTTGCTCCGGGGCAAAAGAAAACAGAATTGGAAATGTAGGCGGGGTGCCTGACAACATACCTCCAGAAAGTCCGTTGGGCAGGATGTTGTGGAATTGGAAAAATAATGCTTGTACAAGGGGAGCAGATCGGAAAAAAATGACTAAATATTGTCGCTTTGTATGGACGAAGGAATCCACTCTTTGTCTCGCCATCTTCTCGCCAAAGTACAGGTCGGACGAAGAGTGTGTTAGTAAATATTTGAATTTATATGTCAATGGAAAACAACCTTACAGTCAGGAGGAATCAGATTATGCTTCGTGTCAGAAGGGCAAGTAGCTGAAGGGCTACTGAGAGTACACTTTGTAACTAAACCGTGACCAGACATCCAGAAAAATATTCAAAATATCGCGGGGTGAAGCGAGAAACCAGCAGAGGAGTTGATGTCGGAAGCTCAGAAAGTGACTCTGAGACATGTTGTGTGAGAGATAGACAGAAAAGAACTGCACAGCTATTAGAAAGCTTATCCCTTCGTGATTCGGGTTGAATGAACATTTGTTTGTTGGTGATTGAATGATTGTGCTTTGTTCAGTGGAGCTTGAGATCCGAGACTGTTTTGAATCTGACTTCTATTAAAGTCAAATAGTAATTTGACTGAGTTCACTTTGAGAGAGAGAACTGGTCAGAGAGGCTTGGTGTCCGCTTTCACCAGTCTCTGAGTAAGTAACAGTACAGGTGCAGCATGGAGAAAAGAAGACAAGCTGCATTTTGGCTTTGATCAGGAGAAAGATTTGAGTGCTGGAAAAATATATTCCTTGTGGCCATTCTCCAACGTATTAATATGGCCACACCTGGAATATTGTGTGATGTGTAGATTCTTAACTGACGAAGGAGGTCCTAGCTCTGCGTTCGATGTAACGAATGTTTATCAAAATGTTTCCTGGGATCGCAGGCCTGACAAATGAAGAGAGCTTGGGTTGTTTGAGAATGTATTCACTGAAGTTTAGAAGATTCAAGAGAGGACACCATAGAAAACTGTATAATTTCAAAATTTTTAGATGCAGAAACGATTTTCGTGATGTTGGTAGATTGAAAAACAAACACCAGCTTTTCAGGATCAGGCTTAAACAATGAACAAAGAAAACTACAACACAGAAACAGACCCTTCTGCTCTTCAAGCCAGCGCCAAACACGATCCTCTATCTAAACCTGCTGCCAGTTTCTAAGGATCTGTCTCCCTTTGCTCATTGCCCATTCATGTATCTCTCTGGATGCATCTTAAAATACGCTGGCGTTCACACCTCTATCACATCTGCTGGCAATGCGTTCCAGGCCTCCAACACTCTGCATAAAGAAATTTCCACGCATATCTGCCCTGAACGTTTCACCTCATACGAAGAAATTTGGCCAGGAGTCATTGAGTTCCACACTCTGGGAAAAAGAAAGTTTCTTGCTATCCAAACTGTGTATTCCTCTCGTGATTTTGTAGACCTCAATCAGGTCCACCCTCAACCTCCTTAGTTATCATGAAAATAACCCTAATCTATTCAACTTCTCTTCATAGCTAGCACATTCCATACCAGGCCACAACCTGGCAAACCTCCTCTTCAACCTCTCCAAAACATTCACATCCTGTTGGTAATGTGGTGAACAGAACTGTACGCAGTATTCCAAAAGCAGCCGAACCAAAGTCCTATACAATTGTAACACGATTTGGGAACTCTTGTATTCAATACATAGTCCAATGAAGGAAAGCATGTCGTATGCCTTGTTGACCACATTACTGACCTGTGTTGCCACCTTCAGGAACCTACGGACCTGAATACTCAGATCTCCATGTACGTCAATTTTCCACAGAACGTTTCCACTAACTGTATAGTTCACTCTTGAACTGGATCTTTCAAAGTGCGTTACCTTGCATTTGAGTCGATTGAACTCCATCCGCCATTTCTCTGACCATCTCTGCAATATATCTATATTGCATTGCATTCTCTGACAGTCCAGTTCACTATCTGCTACACCACCAATCTTAGTGTCATCTGTCTGCTTGCTAATCAGGTGACTGATAACTTCCTTCAAATCATTTATGTATATCACAAATCACAGTGGTCCCAGCACGGATCCCTGTGGAACACCACTGGACACGCGTGTATTTGGAGAAACTCGCTTCAACTGCTACTCTCTGTCTCCTGTTACCCAGCCAGTTTTCTATCCATCTAGCTGGAACGCGCTAGGCCACATGGGACATCACCTTCTCCATCAGCCGACAATGGAGAACCTTACCAAACACCTTACTAAAATCCATATATATGTCATTTACAGCCCTTCCCCAATCAATCATCTTTGTCACCTTCTCAACGAATGTCATTAGGTTTTCTAAGACATGACCTTCCCCGCTCACACCCATACTGCCCATTGCTGATAAGTCCATTCTCTACCAAATGCGAATAGATCTTATCCCTCCGTTTTGACTAAACTAATATCGGGTTCACTGGTCTATGATTACCTCGAGCAACCCTGCTATCCTCTAAAAGAAGGGAACAATTTTAGCAATTTGCCAGTCCTACTGGACCTCACACGTGTTAATGGATGCTACAAAGATGTGTGTTAAAGCGCCAACTGTTTCCTCTCTCGCTTCGCTCAATAAAATGTGGTAGATACCATCCGGACCTGAGGAATGGTCTATTGTTTAGAATAAAGAAGACCTCCGCCTTCCTTATGCCGACTTGACCTAGAGTCCACAAAGATCTACCCTTAACCTCAAAATCAGTCATGTCCCTCTCCTCAGTGAATGGTGATGTGAAGCATCCGTTAAGAATCTCAGCTACTTTCTCTGAAACCACGCATAACTTTTCTTATTTGTCCTTAAGTGGGCCAACCCTTTCTCTCTTTACCATTTTGCTCCTTATGTATAAACAATGGCTTTCATAATACATTAAACATTTTTTGCTGAAGATATATCATGACTCATATTAGCCGTCTTAATCCCTCGTTTCAGTGTGGTCCTACTTTCCCAATACCCTTCCAAAGCTTTGCTTGTCTTCAGTAGTCTTCACGTTATGTACGTGTCCTTTTCCTGCTTAGCTGGACTAACGATTTCTCCTGTCATCCATGGTTCTTAAAATTGCCACTTAGATCCTTCATTTTAACTGGAACATACCCCTCGTGAACTCTAAAGCAATCTCTCTTTATTTGCCTCCCACATATTGAATGTGTTTTTACCTTCAAACAACTGCTCCCAATCTCCAATCCGTAGATCCTCCTGAAAGTTGGTTTTGTTGAGCTTCCCCCAATTCATCACTCTTCTTTTAGGACCACTGTCGTCTTTGCCAATAAATATTCTAAAAAGGATAGAATTGTGGTGACTATTGCCAAAGTAATGTCCGACTGAAACATCAATCACCTGGCCGGGCTCATTTCCCAACATCATGTCCGATATGGCTCCTTCCCGAGTTGGAATATGCACATACTGCCGCAGAAAACCCTCCTGGATGCACCTAACAAATTCTGCTCCGTGTAGACATCCAACATCAAACTGTTGCTCCTATATCTGTCCATGATCTGTTTATATATTTGCATGTCTACCTCACGTTCGCTGTTGGGAGGTCTGTTGTACAGATCCCAACATTGTTACCGCACGTTTCCTCTTTCTGAGCTGTGTCCATGTCGCCTCAATGGTCTCGTCATCCATAGCACCCTCGTTCAGCACTGCCATGACATTTTCTTTGAACAGCTGTGGATTTCCTCCACGCCTTTTACCTCTGATTCAATCAGCTTGAAGCATCGTTATTCTGGGATAGTTATCTCAAGATTACACTGTTGCTGGAAACGCATAGCAGGTCAGGCAACATCCGAGGAGCAGGGAAACCGGCGTTTCGGGCAAACGCCCTTAATCAGGAATGAGGCAGGGAGCATCCGCGCTGGAGAGATAAATGTGTGGGCTAGGGAGAATGTAGCAAAGACTACAATAGGTGGGTGGAGGTGATAGGTCGGAGAGGAGGGTGGAGCGGATAGGTGGGAAGGAGGATTGGTAGGTCGGACAGGTCATGTGGATGGTAGGAACTGGGGCAATGTGTGACGGGGTAATGACGAAACTGGTGAAGTCCACATTGATGCCCTGGGTTGAAATGCTCTGAGGCGGAAGATGAGGCGTTCTTCCTCCAGGCGTCAGGTGGTGAGGGAAAAGCGCTGGAGGAGGCACAGGACCTGCATGCCTTTGGCTAAGTGGGAGTTAGCATGTACGGCCACGGGGTTTTGGGGTTGATTGTTGCGAGTATCGTGGAGATGTTCCCTAAATCTCTCTGTGCGAAGGCGTCGAGTCTCCCCAATGAAATGGAGACCACATTGGAAGCAACGGATACAATAAATGACATTGATGGATATGCAGGTGAACCTGCAATGGGCGTGGAAGGGTCCTTTCGTACCTTGGATTGAGGTGAGGGGAGGTGTGGGCGTAGGTTTTTCAATTCCTGTGGAATCCAGGTAAGGTGCCAGGAAGGGAGGGTGGGCTTTTCGGGGCGTGAACCAGACCAGGTAGTCACGGAGGGAATGGTCTTTGCAGAAGGCGGAAAGGGGTAGGGACGGTAATATATCCCTGGTGGTTGGGTCTTTTCGGAGGTGTAAGATCTGTCGGCGGACTATGCAGGTTATGTTGCGGTTGGTAGGGTGGAAGGTGAGGCCTGGGGCGGGGGGGTGGGGGTTGGTGCACTTGTTGCGTTTGGAGAGGTGAGGTTTGAGGGCGGAGGTGGAGGACGTGAATGTGGTGGCTTGGCGGGCATCTTCAATCACGTGAGAAGGAAAATTACAATCTTTGAAGAAGGAGGCCATCTGGTATATTCTGTGGTGGAACTGGTCCTCCTGGGAGCAGATATGGATGAGGCCGAGGAATTGGGAATATGGGATAGCATTATTTTGCAGGAGGTACGGTGAGAAGAGGTGTAATTCAGGAAGCTGGGGGAGTCAGTAGGTTTGTAAAAAAATGTCAATGTTAAGTCGGTCGTCATTGATTGAGTTAGAGAGATCCACGAAGTGGAGGGATGTGTCAGAGATGGTCCAGGTGAATTTATGGTCGAGTGGAATGTGTTGATGAAGTTGATGAACTGCTAAACCTCCTAGCGGGAGCACGAGGTGGCGCCGATGCAGCCATCAATGCAGCGGAGGAAGAGAAGGGGACTGGTACCGGTGGAACTACAGAAGTTGGACTATTCTACACCAACAAATGGACAGGCATAGCTGTGGCCTATGCGGATGCTCAAAGCTACCCCTTTTCTCTGGAAGAAGTGGGAGGATTCGAAGGATAAATTGTTAAGAGTGAGGACTAGTTCAGCCAAACGAAGGGAAGTGTCAGAGGAAGTGTACTGTTGGTGTCGTCGGGAGAGGAAGAAACGGAGGCATAGGGGGACCTGGTCAATGCAGGAGGAATTCCAGAGGGATTGGATGTCTATGGTGAAGATGAGGCGCGGTGAGTCGGAGAAACGGAAGTCTTGGATGAGGTGCAGGGCATGGTTGATGTCTCAAATGGGTGTGGGGAGTTCCAAGACTGGGGAGATAGGAAAGTATCGAGGCAGGTGGAAGTGAGTTCTATGGTGCAGGTGCAGGCTGAGGCAAATGATCGGCCGGGGTGGTCAGGCTTGTGGATCGTGCGAAGGAGGTAGAATATGGCAGCGTGGGGTTCCCGGACTTTGATGTTGTAAGCCGTGTGTGGGAGATCTCCTGAGGTGATAAAGTTGAGTATGTTCTGGGAGATGATGGTTTGGTGATGCGGGCTGACATGATGTTCGAGGGGGCAAGACGAGGAGGTGTCTTTGAGTTGGAGCCTGTCTTCAGCGGAATAGAAGCCATTGCACCAAACTATCACTGCGCCCCCTTAGTCAGCTGGTTTGATGCTGAGGTTGGGATTCGAGCAGAGGTAGTAGCGGACTGCACATTTTGAGGGTGAGAGGTTGGAGTTCGGAAGGAGGGTACACAGGTTGAGGTGGTTAATGTCTCGGCGGCAATTGAAAATGAAGAGGTCAAGGGCGGGTTATGGCCAGCACGGGGTGTCCAGGTGGATGGAGTGTGTTGGAGGCGAGTGAAGGGGTCCTCGGAAGGTCGGCTGAAGTCTTGGCTGACAAAGGAAGCTCGGAGGCAGAGGTGGAAGATCAAGTGTTCGACGTCACAACCCGCGTTGAATTCATTGATGCCTGCACGCAGGGGAATGCAGGTCAGGCCTTTGCTGAGGACTGATCGTTTGTCCTTTGTGAGGGGAGGTCTAGGGGGATGATGAATACTCGAGCAGTGCAGGGATCTAGGACCTTGTATCGTTGTGTATCTGGGATTGGGGCGGAGGCTATGTCTGGAGTGGGCGCGGTGGTAGGGGGAATGGGTGGAGTCATGAGCAGGGGTGATTTTCCCCTTAGGGTTCGGGGGCGGGGATATTGACAGTGGGATCCGTGGGGGTGTGTTTGCAGTAGGTAGGTGAAAGGCGATGTTGGGAGTGGAAGTGGCAACTAACACGTCAGTAGGGGGTGGAAGTCGCTGAACGCGTGACATCAGCAATGATGTGAGGGGCGGAAGAGATGTCACGCATGGTGCATGTGAAGTCGTGATGGGCGAAAGTGGCTGCTGAAGCGGCCACGATGGGGGAGCAAGTGATGTAATTGATCACCGTGGTGATGTACCGGCTTCATTGCTAATGGTGGCCGAGCTGTGCTGGAGGCGGGGAGAAGCTTCTGGAATATTTTAGGAGTGATGGTTCTGGAGGTGGGTATATAAAGGTTTGTTGTACTTCCGGATTTCGATGTTTGTGAGGGAGTAGATAAACTGTTTGTTGAAAATAGAATTCTTCTTAGTTTATGGTACAGAAGGGGTCCTTTGCATTTTTGAGAGTCTGTGACCCTCAGTTGAGCTATATCTGCCAGTGGAGAGTTAGGTGGTGACGCATTGATGTGAGCATGGAGCAGAGAATCCTGAAAGAGAGCCGTATCTGGTGGTTGCGAATTTGTAGTCTGTACTGGTTTTCCTGTTCATATCCTAACTGTGCTGTTTTGTCTGTTGTCTGGTGAGGTTCAGCAGTTCATCAACGTCACCACCACATTCCACCCCGACCACAAATTCACCTGGACCACCTGTGACACCTCCCTCCCATTTCTGAACCTCTCGATCTCCATTAAAAAAGACTGACTTAACACTGACATTTTTCCAACCCCTCGCCTCCCACAGCTACCTGTATTAGATCTCTTCACACCCTCCCTCATTCAAAAATGCTATCCCGTATTCCCCATTCAACCACCTCCGACTTATCTGCTCCCAGGAGGATCAGTTCAACCACAGAACACACCAGATGGCCTCCTTCTTTCAAGACCGTAATTTCCCTTTCCACGTGGTTGAAGATGCCCTCCAACGCAGCTTATCCACGTCCCTCACGTCCGGGCTCAAATCCCATACCTCCAACCACAGCAAGCGCAGAGACCTCCGGGCCGTCACCTTCCATCCTACCAACCTCCGCATAGATCATTTCCTCTGCTGATATTTCCACCGTCTCCAAACGGACTCCACCAGTGGTGATATAATTTCCTCCTAACATATTCCGCTTTCCCCAAATACCGTTCCCTCTATGACTACCTGGTCAGGTCCACGCACCGAACAGCCCACCCTCCCCTCATGGCAAATTCTCATGTCACCGCAGGAATTGCAAAACCTGTGCCCACACCACCTCCCTTACCTCATCCAAGGTCCTAGAGGAGACTTCCATGTCCATCGACGTTTCACCTGCACATCCACCAATGTCATTTATTGTATCTGTGTTTCCCGATGCGGTCTCCTTTACTGGACGCCATCTCGCAGAGCGCTTTATGGAACATCTCCGGGACACTCGCACCAATCAACCTCACCACCCCGTGGCCAAACATTTCAATTCGCCCTCCCAATCTGCCGAGGACATGTAGGTCCTGGGCATCCTCCATCACTCCTCCCTCACCACCCGACGCCGAGATGAAGAACGCCTGATCTTCCGCCTCAGAACATTTGAACTCCAGCGCATCAATGTGGACTTCACCAGTTTCCTCATTCACCCTCCTTTCCCCAGTTCCAACTCACCAGCTCAGCACCATTCTCATGAGCTGTTCTACCTGCCGATCTTCCTTCCCACCTATCCGTCCTACCCTGCTCTCTGATCTATCACCTTCATCCCCACCTTTATCCACTTATTGTACTCTTAGCTACCTTATCCCCAGCTTCACCCCTTCCATTTATCTCTACACAATGCAAGCTCCCTGCCTCATTCCTGACGAAGGGCGTTTGCTCGAAAAGTTGACTTTCCTGCACTTCGGAAGCTGCCTGACCTGATGTGCTTTTCCAGCACCACTCTAATTTTGATTTTGATCTCCAGTATTGGAAGTGCTCACTTTCATCTGGGATGGTAAGTTACCAATCATTCCCTCAACCAAATCTCAGTAAAATCAAAAGCATCATTCTTCTAGGGACTAATCCATGCCCTAAGTTCACCTGCCTTTCCTAATATACTTCATGCATTAAAACAAATGCACATCAGATCACCAGTCCGTTTGCATTTGTCGTCTGCTCCCTGCCACCCCTCTCCTTAATCAGGCAGATTTCATTATGCAGATCCGTACTGGCTGTAGTTGCTGCTTCCTTATTGTCATCTAACCTCATTTGGTTCCCAACATTCTGCCACATTAGTTTACACCATTCCCAACAACGTTAGCAAAAGCGCCCACAAGGACATTTTTTTTCCAGTCTGGCCCAGGTGGAGACCATCCAAATGTGTAACAGCTCCACCTCCCAACGAAACGTTCACATTGTCCTAAAAATCCCTCTTCCACCATCTCTCAAGCCATGCATGATGCTATTGTTTCTACCCTCTATACATTGACTATTGTGTGGTAAAGGTAGTAATCCAGAGATCACTATCTCGGATGTTCTACTATTTAACTTGGCTCCTAATCCTTAAATTCTATTGTAGGATCTCATCCCGTTTTTTTAAAAGACATCGTTTCTGCCTATATGCACCAAATCAACTGTCTGTTCACCCTCCCCCTTGAGAATGTCCTGTAGCCATTTTGAGACATCCCTGGCCAATGCACCTGTGAGACAATATGCCATTCGGGAATCTCGTTTTCGACCACACAGCCGCCTATCTAATCCCGTTACAATTGAATACCCTGTGACTACAGACTTCAAACTGTTCGTCCCGTCCTTCTGAACAGCAGAACACCACGGTGCCATGAACCTGGCTACTGCTGCCTTCACCTGGTAAGCCATCTCCTCCAAGAGTATTCAAAATGGGACACCCATCTTGGAGGGAGATGACCGTACGGGACACCTGCAATGTCTTCCTACTCCTTTTCTGCATTATGGTCGTTGTTCCGAAAGCTATCCTGATCTCTTGTCTAACCAATTCACTGAACGTACTATCCATGGCACACTCAGCATCGTGTATTTTGCAAAGTTAGTCCATCCGCAACTCCAGAGTCGTCGTGCTGTGTAACAAGACCTGCAACTGGAAACACTTCCTGCACTTGAAGAAGCCAGGGACGTCAGCTGTGTCACTAAGCTCCTGCACTGAGAAGGAGAACCACAACACGGGTTTGTATTCTCTTGCCCACCTTCAACTTAAATTTAAACTTAGCCTAAGCTCAGGTAAATGAAAAAGCAAAGTTTTCATCAAATGTTTCGATGAAAAACTTAAGAAAAGTAATAGAAAATTCTTACCTGATCAACTCACCACAGATTCACATTTTTTTTTTGTGAGAGGAAGAGGGCGGTGGGAGATACGACGCATCTCATATTTCGAGTTCAGTCGCGACCGAAAAAAAAAGCGACACTCAACTTCCCAGCAGTCACCTTGTCCTCGCTCTCACCTCTAGACAAATGGAGGCTCCGTGGCCCAAGGTAAGTTTTTAAACCTGTTTCATTCACCTTCCCAGCAGCCCCCGATCCTCGCTCTCACCTCTTGACAAATGAATGGTTTATGCCTTTAAACGGTTTTTTAAACGGTTTAACTCATCTTCCCAGCAGGCCTCTGATTCTTGCTCCCACCGCTCGCAAATGGAGGCTCCAAGGCCCCAGGTAAGCATTTTCAGCAGTTTCAACTACCTTGCCAGCAGCCCTCTGATCTTCTCTCTCAGCTGTCGACAAGTGGAGGCCCCGATGCCCGAGGTAAGTTTTTAAACTGTTTCCCTCACTTCCCAGCAGCCCTCCGGTCCTCGCTCGCACCTCTCGAAAAATGGAGGCTCCGACGCCCGAAGTAAGTTTTTTCTTTTTATCTTTTTCACTCACCTTCCCAGCAACCCTCTTTTCCTCTTTCTCACCTCTTGACAAATTGAGGCTCGAAAGTCTGAGTTAAGGTTTCACTCACCTTCCAAGCAGCTCTGTGAGCGTTGATCTCACCTCTCGACAAAACTATTAGAACCATTACATTTGAACTGAGGAGAAAGCTATTCACACTGAGAATGGCGAAACACGTAATTTAACATCACAACATTTGGTTGAGATCAAATGAAGATATAAATGTAAGAACATATTCAAATTTTATCTTGGATATCGGGGAGGTGGCATCACGCATTGAGATCGATCATAATGAAAGGCAGAGCAGGCGAGAGTCGTTGAATGGCCAACTCCTCCCCATTTCCTAAGTTCGTTTGTTTCACCAATGTACTGCCTACATGAAGGAAAGAAAGTGGGGCAGAAAGTAAGACAATATTGACGACACCGTGCTTTTCCTGATCGTCACAATATGGAGGTGCTGGTTTTGGACTGGTGTGGACATGGGTAAAAAATACCCAACGCCAGCATACTGTCTAACAGATTTATGTGGTGTTGTAAGCTTTCAGAAATTATCGGAAACGACCAAAGTGTCATACACTTGTTGAAATGTATTGAAAAAACCTAGATTGCTGCTAAGTCTCTGATTACTTGAATGGAGATGCAGTTTTCGTTTGTTTAATATGTAAATGCAAGACTTTCTTTCAAGATACAGTCCGAAGATAACGTAAGGTTATTTGAAAAGTCGCCATCTCAGCTCAGATAATGTACTATAATTGCAGAAGTGCGAGTCTGTCTGTATTCCAAACTTGAGTCCAAATTAGGAATTTGTAAAAATTCACATTCACTGACTGCGTACAGATCGTGTGTGCTTTTGAACAGAATATTATGTATCTCCAAGTACAAATCTTTAAGTGCTATTTCAGTTTTTAGACGTATGTATTTGTATGATTGAATGTGAGGGAGAAAGAGACATTGACAGATTTTGTGTGTGAGTGCGAGTTTGCACGAGTGCAACGGCTTATATGCGTGTGAGAGGTTGTGACAACAATGCGTGCGTGTGTGTGCGCGCGCGCATCTGCGTGCGTTCATACGTGAGAGAGTGCGTGTGCACAAGAAAGGATCTGCCAATCCAGCGACCAGGCGAAGGAGCAACAGTGTTTCCAAATCAACCTGTTGGAGTATAACCTCGTGTTGTGTGTTTATAAGTTTTCCTATCAAGCAGAAAGTCCGACAAATCCATGAAATAATCAGTGATATGAAATTTACGAACGCATTATACAGTCAATGTGATTACGTGGAAGGGAAACGTAGGTTATCTTTGAGATAATAAAAGCGTTTGTGAATGGGGAACCGTTATGTGCATGAAGCATGGAGATCTAAATAAAAAGTGTTCGATCATGTACCTCATGAAATGTTGCCACACTGGATGAGATTTATTTGCGGGCATTCTATTTGCATGCACGGATATTTGGTGAAATAACAAGAAAGACTCAGAAAAAATAGGTGATTTTCAGATTGACAAATAATAACCTTTAGGATACAAATGGATTCAGTGAGTTGTCGTACCTTGGGAGGCTGCAAATTGCAGAAGCATCCGCCTGACAGCAGCTTTGCCTCAGACTGCCAGGTGCATGTGTCAGCATTGCTGAAATTAAAAGAAACGGAGATAATTTTGCGGATCATATTTATTAAAGACGTTCCATTTGTTTTATTTGTTTCGAGCGAACTTCCCCATTTCTGTTTTAGTTAATGTGTATGTATTTGGTTTAAAAAGAGAGATACAACGCAATATTGAACTTCCAAAATTTCAAGCGTTTCAAAGCTAAGGGAGGAATAAAAATAGTCTCAGAGGTGCTAATGTCCATTCCTCGTATCAATAAATCGTTAAGCTTCAAACGCAAGCTATTAACAGTTTTTGTTTTTGCTTTTGAGTGCAAGCTTATAAAATAGAGGTAAGACAAGACTAAGATGACGTCGGGTCATGTACAATAATCATCTGACATCAGGAGTAGACGTTCTGTGGCCATCTTTCGAAACTGTTCAGGCAATTGTCAGAAATAGAAGAAATATCTGCTAATTGAAAAGTATTTAAATGATTTCCAGGATCAGAGTGGATTACTCAGGACAAGAAGTGCTCAGGTAAGCTCACAAAGATAAGATCAATTCCTTGCTGAAATAAAGACGCAGGGGCAAGGAAATTGGCGAGTGCACTTGCATGCAAAACAAATGCACAGGGAGCAAGAGAGGTCAGAAGGCAGACTCCGCACTGATGTAACCCCACGAGGGCTAAATCAAATCTGCTCTGGACAATCTGAACAGGGGCCAAGACTAGTGTACCCTCGGGGTTGGAGAAAGTTGTTTTTGCGTCGGGGTTAATGGAAGATTTCTCAGAGAAAAGTGTCCACCAGACAGACAGAAGATAGAGCAGAAGGGGTGGAGGGAGACAGAGGGAAACATTTACTAATTCCTCAAGTGAAGAGCAGGATGGTGTTCCAGCTGATTTAACGAGACTAAAGAAACGCACTGACAGCATGTTGGCCCTGTGGTGTCAATAACATAATCACAACATGTATCATTTCATTACGTACTTAATTCACGTAAACTGCCTGATTAGGTTTTTTTTGAAAAAAACACTAATGAACTGACATATAAATCCTGACGGGCGATATTAGGTTTTGGTGGTCACAAAACCCGAAGATGCAACAAAATCTGACATTTGATTTCAGTTTACTTTAGAGAATACAGAATTTTAGCTTAGAAGCGAGTTTCCCACATCCCCTGAAAGGCTGCTCTGGCGATTCGTAGCATCAGTTACCTTGGCGGAAAGATTTAGTTTGAGAACCTTCCAAACCACGAGAGTTAGGTTTTGAAATCTGCTGGTCCAGAATTGAAACATTTTGAACTCCCATTCTTTGAGACGTCAATTTTAGCAAACTGCCTACTGCCGTTGCCTCCATAGTCCATGGGAATTAATCTGAAAGTTGTAAATAATGTAGAACATTTAAGAGTGGAGGTAGAGTAGGCAATTCCTTTGGGCCTGAGCTTTCTTTGATGCATAGTCTCTGAAACAGTGTTAAAAACTGTTTGAATGATACCGTTCACACCATTCTAATTTTCTGCTATGTTTTCTTGTTCCGTTGCTTGTGTGATATCCTTTTGTTCTCTGGACACATTAAGCTGAACAGCATGGATATACATCCTTCCTTCCAACACGTCCATGCCAAAGAAAAATCGAAAATAATCTAGTTACATTTGTCAGCATCTGCCCCATATCCCTCTGAGCGCTTCCTCGTCGTATGTCCATTCAAAGATCTTTTAAATTGTTTCAATATTTCAACCTCCAACAGTTCTTCTGGTAGCTCATTCGATACACGCAGTACCATCTCAAAGGTAACGCATTCACTTCGGTCCCTATGAAATCTTTCCACACTCCCCTTAAATCTAAGGAATTTAGTATTGGACTCCTCTAACACTGAGGAAAAGACCTTGGCTAGTCACGCTAATCATGCCTGTCTTTATTTTTGTCATGGATCAGGTAACCCCACTTGGTGAAAATAGCCGCAAATTAAGGAGTTTCTACGAAAAGCGTAAACCTTTCATCTCTGGCAAACACCTTATACATCGTTTTCTGAACCGTTTTCAATTTGCAACAACTTTCATGGAACAGGGAACCCAGAATTGCACGCAGCATTCCACAATTAGGCTAACTCGTGTCCAAATACAAATGCAACGTGACCTGCTCTACTGAATGAACTGATCAATAAAGTCGACCATAAAAAACGCCTTCTTCATTATCCTATTCAACTTCAACTAAAATTTCCAGAAACCAAGACCTTAACTCCATCCTCTCTTTGTTTAGCAATCCGAACCAGAACATTACCCTTTCGTGTATAACTCCCGCCCTGATTTTCCTTTCCAAAATGCAACATCTCAAGTTTATCTAAATGAATATCCACCTGCCACTACTCATTCATTGGCAGATTTGATTGAGGTTGCGTTGTTCTCTGAGGTAAACTTCCTCCCTGTCCATTACAGCCCCAGATTTGGTGTCATCTGCAAGCTCAGTGATCATATTTCATATGTTCATATTCAAATTCTTTACATACATGATGTAAAGCAGTGGTCCCAGCACTGATCCTTATGACATGCCACTGGACCGATAATTATTCCTCCACAAATACGCTCTGTCTTCTAAGTTCGAACCAGTTCTGTATCCAAATATCTAATTCTCCCATTTTTAAACGTTAGCTAACCTTCCTAAACAGTTTGCTCGAAGGAATCTTGTTGGCCGCCTTATGAATTCCATTTACATCTTGTCTATCGCACTTCCCTCATAAATCCTCTTGGTTGCTTCTTCAAAAAAAATCAATTCCACGCACAATGATATGATGACAAACCCTAACCAACCCGTGACTTTCTAAACGCATGTCAATTTCGTTATTCAGATTTCGTTCCAACACTTATCCATCACTGATGTCAGGCCTATCGGTCTGGCATTGCCTGAATGTTTCTTTGGCATAATCACACATTCAATCAGAACATTTTCTGTAACACAATTTGCTGTGGAGAGTGACTTGCGTGTCCATGTGCATGAGTCACAGAGGTTTGGTCGGCAGGTGCAATAGGTTCAAACTGAGGACTGCAGATGCTGGAGATCAGAGTCATGAGTGTGGTTATATGAAAGCACAGCAGGTCAGAGAGCATCCGAGGAAAAGGAGAATCGACGTTTCAGACATATAGCCTTCATCAAGCCATTCCTGAGCCAAATTCGACTCTCCTGCTCCTCGGATGCTGCCTGAACTGCTGTGCTTTTCCAGTACCACACTCTTGACTGCAGGTGCAATAATTATTAAAATGTTTTGTTCTTTATTGCCAAAGGGATTGGGTTTAAAAGTAGAGATTTTATGTTGCAAGTGTACAGGGTGCTGGTGAGGACACAACTCTGTGGAGTTGCATGTAGAGCGATGTAGTTGAGACTTCCTCATGGATTTTTTTAAAAATGATAAGTTAGGAATTTTTAGCATAATGGAATTACGAGTTATAGTGAAAGGGAGAATAAGTGGAGCTGAGGCATGAAAAGATTAGCCAAAATCTTGTTGAATGGCAGAACGGGCTCGAATGGCCTGATGGTCGTGTCCTACTCTTATTTCTTCCGTTTTTATTTTCTTATGCTCTGATCTAAATCCTCTCCGTTCAAGCCAGGACGGCGGTAGCATCCCATTTTACGTTTGCAAAAATTAAATCCCCTCAAATGACAAACAACATTTTTTTACAGTTAACTGAGATGAACTTGAAGAAAATTTGCAGCTCTGATGAATGTTTTTCAGTGAATAACCACGACAGTAGACAGATAAACATACAAATAAAAAACGTACGAACTATCAATCAATTGTCGCTTCACTTTGGTATCGCAGATGTTAATAGAAATAAATCAAATACTTGGCATTCACTCGTGACCAAAGACACCAGTGACACCTTCGTGGTTCATCACCAAGAGATAGCACGGATCTTAAAGAAATCATAGAAGCCCTACAGTGTGGAAACTGGCCATTTGGGGCAAAATGTCGACATCGACTCTCTGAAGTGTAACCCATGACGATCCATTCTTGTGTACTATTGCTCTACATTTACCCCTGACTAATGTACCTAACCAACACACCCCTTGAGCAGTGTGAGCAATTTTGCAAAGCCAATCCACATATCCAGCATTTCTTCTGTTTTTTTGCGAAGAAACCGAAGCAAACAGAGGAAAACCACGCAGACATGTGGAGCATGTGTCAACTCCAAACAGTCAGTTGGCCGGGGCTGGAATCGTAGCCAGGTCTCTGGCGCTGTGAGGCAGCATTAAGGACAGGAGGTGTGAAAGCCAACATGTTGTCTTTCTTCATCACAAGAGAAATTGAGCACAGGATTAAATAAGTATTGATTTTTCATTGGCAGAGAACAATGGTGAGACCGTGCCTGGACTATTGAGCACAGTTCTGGTCTCCTTGGAAAGAAAGGATATATTTCCACAGAGGGACTGTATCTCAAGTTGTCCGGACTATATCCTACTATTATCTGGAATATCAGAGAAGAATCGTCGGGTGTGGGGTGGGACGGGGTGATCTGCATAGGCTGAAACATCCCATATCTTCATCTTCTCTTAAGTACTGATCGCAAAATATTTTCCAACAGTCAACCCTTTGGATCATGTCTGGCTGTGGCAACGTAGGACATGGCTTTCAGTTTGTCGACTGCCCAGTAGTTTCAGGATCTATTCTGTCTATTTCTTGGACAGAAGTAAACACTTGCGATGTTTCAACATTGAGATCCACTCTCCTTTAACTACTAATTCTATTATTCTGTTCTAAGCAGTCTGGGAAAATGAATCTCTTCATTCTGGGAGAGAGAATGATAGACTGAAATGAGTTAAATGTATCGGTTCATGTAATCGCTGTCACTAATATCAGTCTCTGCGGACACAAATTGGGCAACTGCAGTGTGCCCCGCATGAATAATAAGGCAATTCTTCTCTATGTTTTCAACACAGTCAGTGCGAGCAGCACACCCATCACGAAGAGAAACTAGTAACACAATAACTTAACTCGCCATTTGGGAACAATATACTGCAACAATGAAAACGTAAATTCAATTCTAGCTGCAGTCAGTTGTACTGATCCAAAAATAAACTGGGATCCAAGGACACTGGATTGGAATAGTACAACAATAGTGTGGAATGAGAGAACAACGACTTGGTACGCTAGCACAAGTACATGGAATGTGAGAAATGTGGACTGGAACTGGACAGCAATAGCAAGGGCATTCTTTGGGATGAGTCGCTCCTCTGTACAGTTTGAACGGTTGAGTCTAATATATCGCATTGAAAGAGCCATTCAATTTTTTCAACTGGTTTATTATCCCATTCTCGCAATTGTTGGTCTCCTTGGTAAGTCTTTGGAATTTATACCACCCTGGCATTACTGTGCAACCATTGCTGCATCTGATGATTCCACGGTTCATTATTCACAAACTCTGAGCAAATATAGTACCGTGTTTGATATTCATTTTCTGACCTTTGCTGTTTCTGCTCAGCCTGAAGAGTTTCTGATTCCTGCTAACAATTATTTAAAACTCGCTATCGCAATGTCCTTATTGAGTAAACACTTACGCAATATTATACTCTCTATGCATTTAAATCAGTTGGTTTACTGAATGGACACTCTTTTGTTATGCACTTTTCATGCAGCAGAAAACCCTAATACTATAATAAATATTTGGTACAATATGGCGGTGGCAGATATTCTCGTCGCTATCGTGGATCTCATATTGTGACACATTCCATTTCTCTTTTAGAGAGGGCATCATTTCTTAGAAGACATTCCTGTTTGTAACATCCTTGCTGTCCTGCTTCATGCAGCCACTGATTGTTCTGTTTGGTTCACAGTTACTTTCACCTTTGATCGATTCGTGACCATTTGTAACCCAAAAGTGAAAAATGAACGTTGCCTTCTGAAAACACCAGCTGTGGTTCTCGGGATGGTGACCGCATTGAGTTGTTTGAAAAACATTTCTTGGTATTTCATGTTTTCAGGTCACTATAATCAGAGGGCTGGACCCTGGTTCTGCTGGCTGCGATGACGTATCAAGTATTCTTCGCTGTGGGGTGCAATTGAGTTATTTCATTACATAATAACCCTAGGAGTTGCTTTTATTCTCATTCTGCTTCTCAATGGTTTAACGGTGAGGCACATTATAGTGACCATCAGATCCCGAAGGAAACTTCACCATCAGCACAACAAAAAGACTGCCAGAGACATAGAGATGAAAATTCGAAGGAATTCAATAATTTTGTTGTTCCTTCTGTCATTCAATATTATTTTGTTATGGTTATTATCAATGATATTTTCTATCAGTAGTCGACTGGTATTTTTGAGATATCTGTCTAAAAATCTGCCTGGTTTTGTAATGGAACTGGGCTACATACTCCAGCTACTCAGTTGTTGCACAAACACCGTGATATATGTCTTGACACAAACTATGTTCAGAGAACAGTTCAAGAATATTCTCACTTATCCCCTTGCTGCAATATTGAAATACATGAACATTTGAGAATGACTAAATTGTATTATCAGAAATCAATCCTGCAATCACATTAGCTGGTGTCTTCAATGCAGGCAGGTTTGAATTAATGATTTTGTCTCTTTACATTGCTATGGCTATCTCTAGCTCTGCACTCGTTTCTCTGTAGACCTGCACAAGAGTGAGTATCTGCATACATGTATGGATTTGTGTGTTTGAGTCTAAGCATAAGAAATATAAATAGAGAAACAGATTTGTCTCCAGATTCTGTACTCGACAGTGATCGTGACATGCTGAAGTGTCTTTTTTTAATGTATGTCAAATTGATTAGAATCTGCTTCCTACAATTTGCATAAAACACAGATAACCCATGAACCGTTGTTCAGTCCTTTAGTTTGGGGGAATTAAAAACGAAGGGAAAACTCAGGCCAGTAAGTAAGCAGTACGAAACTTTTTAGGAGGCGTCTATGTCTCGAAAATGGCAAACATTTCACCGAGAGATGTTCTAATGAAGAGGATGCATCATCCAGAACCTTTTTCCTCGGATGGTGATGGCTCGCAGGAGGTGACATAGACTTAACTTGACGTGTGATAGATATCGAATCGATGTCAGGCGTAGTTTGTTTCCTCAGAGATTAGTACGGGAACGTAATGCATTGCCTACAAAAGTAGTAGACTCGTTTGCTTTAAGGGCATTCAAATGGTCATAGGATTGACGAGAATGAAATAGTGTCGTCGAGATGGGCTTCAGATTGGTTTCGCACATCGGCACAACATCGAAGAGCGAAGTGCCTGCACTGTGCTGCAATTTTCTGTGTTCGATATTCTATGACTAACCATGTAACTTAAGAGGCGTATCAATGTGAACAAACCTGTGACCAACGCAGTAAAATGTATTGGTATGAATTCTTTTAAAAAGCAGCAATGGGTGATCAAGAAAAAAAAATGGGAGAAAGCAGGGCAAAAGTAAACCACCAAGAAATGTTTGCATGTAGATGGTTAGACCTTCTACGAGAGTAGAGAAAAGAAAGAAAGTACACAGAACATATTTATTCCTGAGTAGTGAACCTGCGGAATCAATAATTTCAAAGGAGAAAATGGCATGGACATTGCGCACACATTTTCTATCTATGCTTATCTATGAAGATATTTGAAAATAAACGAAATAAAAGATAATCACTCACCGAATCGAAAACAATCATCATCACAGTGAGGAATGCATATGTACTGTATTGTAGTAAATAACAGGAAATGCATGCCTGCAAGGAAGAAGCAGGAGATTCGTATGAAAGACGTATGCACTTTTGAAAAGAACGTGCAGGCACAATGGTCAAACTGGTCTTCTTCTGCGCCACAGAGAACCCAGAGATTCCTGTGCAAAAACTGCATGGTCTAAAGGTTGACAAATTCTCGCATCTGATAACTTGCATTGCAATGTAATGACGAAGGAGAGTGAAGATCATGGATTATTGAGTGAAATTTTGCCAAATTCCCTTGACTCTAGCCTAAAGCACCATTGAATCCGATACTAAGTATCTTCTAAAATGAACAAGTATTGCGGGTGTGTCAGAAAGGAGCGCACGAATCAGTGGTGTGCTCCTCCTAGAATATGGGGTAAGCCTTGAACCAGGCTGTTAGCATGAAAAGTATCTGGTTGGATCACCTGGAAGTACAGGGTTCGGAACTGAAGCAATATCTGAGGTCACTGTCGAACATTTGTGAAGCTGAGAGAAATGTTGAAAGCAAGAACTGTGAGATGGCCACGGTGCAGTTTATGGCTCCACGAGCAGAAAGGGAATGGTTAGCAGAATAAGATTAGTAAAATGGCCATGCAGGATTCCTATGTGGGCATTTCCCTGAGAAAAGATATACACCTTCAAGTAGTGCTGGAAGAAATGTCCTGTCGGGGTAAGCAGCAAACACCAATTTGATTGAACCCTACTACTTAGGCTGCAAAAGGTTCGAGCCAAAAATAGTTGAAAGGAAAAGTTTATTGGAATGCAATTCCAAGGGGAATGGATTTGTGCCAACTAGAGTCAAGAATAGGATGATGCTTCCCCTTCTTTTGATTCAAGAATGTCTCACAGCAGCTGCAGCGCATTGTACAAGTAGAAGGTGAAATGCCAGAGGTTAGGCTACACATTGGTAAAAATGACAGTAGTCAAAACAGGTGTCCAAACTGCAGACAATGTAGAGTTATGAACCAAGCTGAAAAGTAGGATTGCAAAGGTAAGGAACTCAGGAAAACTACGACTGCATCATGAGTATAATAATTAAATTAGAAATAGCTGCGGTATATCAGATTTCTGAGATTTTGATCCCGAGACAGAAACAGGAGCATATGTGATAGAAAACACAGTGTTAGCTGATGAATTCTACTCATATTTTACTTCTGACTTCACAAGCGAAGGTGGAAATACAGTACAGGAAATTATGTGAAACGAGGGTTTAGTAAGAACGATAAAATAGAGTATGTCTGTCTTAGCATAGAACTTGGCTTGAGAGAATTGATAGGATTGAACTTAATAAACCGGTGAGTGACCGTACTTCTACAAATAAATATCCAAGGACTGACAATCAACATCCCAGAGAATTAAAGAAGTGAATTTGCAAATGGTGGATCTATTGTTGTCATGGACCGAAGTCTTTTGACATGCTTTCAACATAGTTTTTCCTTCGTACCAGCATCCACCTATTCTATCCCCAAACACAAATAGAAACATTTCTTATCTTCTCAATCATCATCTCCAACGGGATTGTTATTTAGAAACTGAAATAATGTGCTTGTAATAACGAAAATAATGGATGCAATGTTGAGGCAAATCTTTGTGGAGAAAGTCCAGTGTGAATAATCACGTTAGTTCAAAACACTGTTCTCTGTCCTCTGAGATGAGAGGTGGCTGGATTGCACTGGATTGTTGTTGCCGAAGTTGCGACCTTGTCACAGTCATGGGCAGCCAATGAGATTTTAAAATGCTGGAAGTTGATCGAAAAAAGATACTTGACCCTGACAGTCTACGATTCAAAGTAAAGCTCTCCTGTGAATCGGAACAGCTGAGAGACATTTCGCCAGTGTCTGGAGTGCTCCACATAATCCCACACCGCTAAGTCAGAATCCAATTTGCAAAGCAATCAAGGATCATCAACATTTGACAACCGTTTTCTGGATAGCTCCAATTCAGAACACTGCAACCCACTCCCAGTTAATTAGTGAATCAAAATTCAAAGGTACCAGTCAAACATGTGTATCCATGTTTCATAGATTATCATTCACTTTTTCTAACACTGCAGAAAGTCTCTTTTTTTCATTATTGGATGTGATGCGTTTAAGTCAGATGAGTGGAAGAGGAGAAATCACAATTCGATGTCTCTTTATGTGAATGCAGAACTATATCCTACCCCCTACATTCAAGAATTGTCTCAAGTGTCCTCTGTAGTGGCACGTTAAACCAAAACATGATACACGAACCAATAAAGTGATCTCAACCCAGTCTGTTCAAATAGGTCTGCTTTAAGGAGGAAAGCGATTGTCAGAGGTTTAGACGGAATTCCAATACTCATGCAGCTCAATGGGGGTGGGTTTCAAATCAAAATGGGACGGAGAAAAGTTGGAGATTTCAAGAATGCAGAGATCATGAAGTGTCGTGGGAGAATGGTGTTTTACTGGAAAAGAATCCAGAGACTGGGAGCAGCGAAGCTATGGAATGAATCCGAAAATAACGGGGCAGAGGTTTAAAACCAAGACTTCACGTGCTCAGAAGGTCAGTCAGCGCAACAATTTATGAGAGGCTATCGGATACTGCTGCGTGAATACATGCGAGCAAAAATTCAAATGAGATCAGAATTTTAGTGGACGACCTGTGAGAGCTTACCATTAGGGAACAGCATGCAGAACGAAGCACAGTTTTTGAGCTCAAACGAAAAGTTGCGTCCGAGAATCTGACACAAGACAACTTTTTAGAAAACATCTATTTTGTAAGACAAGGTTTGTTACCTTAGGAAATAACTTTCTCAGCCATGAGATATTCTTCTCTACATTCAACGGCTATCATTTTCGGTTGCTCCCTGATATCCAGCGAAGCATTAAAACCGCCAATTTTAAACGCAATGGTGCATGAAAGTAGGGATGCTTAGTTGGAACCATACAGGCACAAGTTCGATCACAGATGGAATACTGTGAGCAGCTTTAGTTTCAATTCCTTATTGAAAGAAAAATATACTGGCATCGGTCGCACTCAAAAGAATTTCCACAGGGCTAATCATGGGAATGGAGAGACATTATTACGAGCAGATGTTGAGAAGATTTTGCCCGTAATTGCTGAAAAACAGAAGACTGAAGTGTGACATTGCTTAATCACGCAAGAGAGTGGTTGATAGTGGAAAAGCAGAGGCCTTGCTTCTCCTTGGTGGACAGTGTGGGACCGGGGCATAATTTAAGAATGCGAACCATCGAATTTAGACAGATCAATGTTTGTGAGAAGATTTGTAGCTCGGGTGGTTGTTGTTGTGGTTCTGTTCGCCGAGCTGGGAAGTTGTGTTGCAGTGGTTTCGTCCCCTGCGACGAAACACATCGACCTGGACCCAATACACCGGCCACTGCATCGGACAGCTGGAACTGACAACCGGAATCGGCAGAGACAAACCACGAAAAATGCCGGAGGAAACATCACAGAAGCACTTCACAAGAGGCTCCCAACCACTGAGAATGTCACCTTGACAGGGGACGAAACGTCTGCAACATATATTCCCAGCTGGGTGAACATTATCTTCATTATCTTTAGAAAGATAATGAAGAATTTAATCTCTGTGATTTTAGGAATATCTGTAGAATGATTAGCTGTAGAACACTGTTGAGGTTTCATCGTGACTTTTCTTCAAAGCTGAGAAAGACAAATCATTAGTCCAAGAATGAAATCAAGGGCGATTGACATCAAACAGGGAAGCGATGTGAAGATTATCAGATAATCCACTAAATGACGTAACAGACTCGAAGAACTGTGTGGCCTGCCTCTAAATGTATAGCTTCTACTGGGAGTGAGTGAGACGAATATTAAAAGTCTGCCTTTGTTTGAACAATGGTCAGAAGGTGAAAATTTGTGATCGCAGCACTGTGCATCGTTAACTGCAGAACAATAAGAAGTCAATATTCGGAAATATCTCCAAGGGATTCTGAGGGAAACAAAATTCCATCTCAATTGTGAGGATGCTTTCACGATAAGCCACCAACGCCTCATCTGCTCCACGAAGCCAGCAAGACCTTTTCCCTGTAGCAGAATATGGCGTCCTGGTGATATTATTGTTATAAGTTGGCAGGAGGTTCAGAGAGTCACAGGGCCCGGTAGAACTGGACAAAGGAAACGCTTACACCCGTTAGATTGAGCCAATCAAAGGCAATCACTTCAGTACTCTGTTCGTGTTTCCCTGCCGTTTGCCAAATGCTTTAGCATTGTGGCTGCACAGCTGAATACTTCCTGAAATCTTTGAACGTTTCTGTTTCTCCCACTTCCACAGAGAGTGAGCTTCATATTCCTCGAACATCTGTACGAAAACTCGTGTCCTCATGACCACCTCCTGTCCATTGCCTAACATCTGTAGCTCACATCATTGATAACGCCAGAAAGGGTAAGTTTTCATTCCTATCTGCCCCTCATTAGTTTATACATGCCAATCTTCTGCTCTGTCAATGTCCTCTTATTACCGGATAACAACTCTACTCTGTCCAATCTCTCTTCATAACAGAAAATCCCAACGCTAGGCAACATTAACGTAAATCTACTCTCTGGCCCGTCTCCAGTGTTATCATATCCCTCCTTTTTGTGTGCATTCCAGAATTGGAGAGAAAACTTTATGTGTGTGGCGAAACCAAACAAATGTGTTATACAGTCCTCTTCATGAACTACATATTTTTAAAGTGTATGCCTCGGCTACTAAAAGCAAGTATCATACAGGCATTCATATCCATTAAAGCACGCTGTCCAGGTACATTCAGGAACTGCACGACATGTGCATCCAAGTTCCACATTGCCTTCATTGCCTCCGGGGTCGTCAAATTCACGATGTTTTTACTTGCCCTCTTTGTACTGACGACGTACATCACATCACACATTTATGAATTGGTATTCATCATCTGGGTGAGCTCAGTTCCAGAGAACGTGGATGTCCTTAACCGGACCTGAACTGACACGTTGGAAACTCGCTGGAGAGACATGTGCTGCTGAGTGAATTGATTGCTATGTGCAGAACACGCGTATCTGCCTCTTGGCCTTTGACAGAAAATTGTACACTGCATACTTGACCTCATCTTTCTGTTTGCAATAGAGAAATGGTAATACAAAAACTTCCCAGTCTAGACTGGAGTTAGGAAGAGCTGTTTCACTCCTTCTAACATTTGAAACTGCTAAATATTGTGGTCCTTTCAATCGAAATGTTCCTCGTCTTTACGATTCAGCATGAGATTTCCTTGCTCCTTCCTCCACGGGGAACCGGTGGTGCAGTGGTATTCTCATTGAGTTCTTTCCAGTGACATTGTCGAAATGTTCAGCAGACCTAAGTTGAATCCTGCATTGTTAAATTTATGCATTGAATTGATAGGAAATCAGGAGATATCATTTTATTGAGAACAAAGAATTCAATATCAGAGCCAGAAACAGTCTGGTTCATGCATGTTATTGCCTGAAGGGCACCACCAGTTTGGCCTCCATGCAACAATGGACACAGCAAAGTGAGTGACACCAAACTGCTGTCTGTTTTGTGGAATCAATGCTGATCTCGCCAGTAATGTTCTCATTCCGCGAATGAGTATTTTTGCAAGATCGCTACGACAGCAGCACTCGATGTATAAATTCTGGGAAGTGAAACTGAAGACAAAAGTCCAAAATTACGTCATGAGATTTAAGACTATTATCAACAATCCATTTGATGCCAAACACAGCATATTATAAATTGTTTTTGAATAGAAATAGACTGAGAATGAATTTTACGCTGCCCAATAAATGAAGGTAGGTTAGGAGGATTTTGACCATCGGACGTCATGCGTGCTTAGTCCAAGGAAGTTTTGAGAAGAGTTCAGGCAATTGACCGATACAGAAAATAGAACGTTCTTCGAAATAAAATAGCTCCATATGTGTTAGACTAAGACTGGGGTACTCAGAATTGGAGACTTTGTGAAAGGACTTGCCTCGTTCAGTTCTGGAATAAGCAGATGAGGGAAGGGGAAGTTACAAAAGCCAAATCCATTCTGCAAAAGCGCTTCAGGGGCGAAGGTTCACAAAGCAGATGCTGCAGTCCAGTGATGTGTACAGGGGATGTATGAATTGCATGCTGGGAAATGTGCATTGGCAACAAGAATAGATTTGTTTCCAGATGGAGGAGAGTGCTGTTTTTCTGCGGAAGTCTCCAGATTTCCAAGAGCGAAGTCGTCTTTGAACAGCAGTCATCAGGAATATGGAACACCAATCAGAAGGAAGAGGAAGATTAAATAAAGAAATGCAGATACCTCGGTAACAGAAGAGGACGCTACATTTGTCATTTTAACAGAAATGAAACATTTGGCAACGAGAACTTGCTTTCCTTTCTTATCCGAAAATTACCCCCTGCTGGCAGGGTTGCAGTTTTAAAATCCAAATACTGAATGTATCGGAAATGAGTTGCTGTTTCCAAACAAACGTAAATTGCAGTAAATCATGAACTGCCAAAGTCAATGTCATAGAGAAGCATGCAATTATATGGTATCGAAAGAGATCCTTTGTCGTGCATATCACTGCTCACCAAGAGAAATTAAATGACACTAATCACTTTTACTTCCACTTGGTCCACAGTCTACCATGCCCACACATTTTTAAGTGCCCATTCACATTTTTCTGATATATTGCGAGACTATCTGGCTCCACCACCATCTCAGGCAGCAAGGTCAATATTTCTGTTTCCCTCAGAACTTCATAAAACATTGACTATGCACCTTGCACTCATGCCCTCTCATCACAGAAACGTCCCCCATGGTGAAAATATTATCAAGACTATCATGTCAATGCCTCTCATAATTTTTCATACGTCAATCAGAGCATCGACATTTCTGCTCTTTTGGAAAATAATGTCAGCCAGTACATTCTGTCGTCATAACTGAGAATTCTCACCTCTGACAATATTCTCATGGTCATTAGCAGAAATTTCTGGTAAAGGTCAGCATGTCAGGCAGCATCTGTGATTAAAATCGAACTAAACATTTCGGGATTAGTCACCCTTCCCGAGAACTCAGCTCTTAATTAGCTGGTAAACTGAAATGAGCATGCTGAGCAAGAGTCACTCGGTCAGACCCTTAATCTCTGATTTCACTTCACAGTGGCTGCCATACCGCTGAGCTTTACCAGCATTTTCGGGTTTTGATTATGATCAATAAATCATTTTTATCGGTTCTGGTCCACAGACTGTTTCTCAGATTGCTTGTCCCAGTTTACCAGCTAATCAAGAGTTAAGTTCAGGAGGAGAATGACTAAAACCGAAACGTGAAGTTCGATTTTGTTCACAGATGCTGCCAGACATGCTGACCTTAACCAGAAGTTTCTGTTTATTATGGGCGAGAATTCCACAGATTCACAACTCTAGAAGTGAAGAAATTCGTCCTCACATCTCTCTGCAATGGTTTATCCCTCATTCTTAATCTGTGACACATCGTCCTGGACCTCCCAACATTGGATACATACTTCCGCCATCCAGACTGCCCAGTCCCATCGGAATTCTATATGTTTCAATGAGATCCCTCCTCATTCTATTAAATACTGTCTTATGTCAGTCCTGCCAACTCGGGAATCAGTCTAGTGCACTTTCGTTTGTCTCACTCAATATCAAGAATGTTCTTCCTCAGATGAGAAAATCAAATACTCAAAGTATGGCCTCACCAAGGCCCTCTTTAACTGCATTAAGACGTCTTTACTCTGACACTCAAATTATCTCGCTTTACCTTTGGCTTTCCTCACTGCCTGCTGCACCTGCCTGTATAGTTAACCTAACACTGCGAATATCTTAAATGTATCTGGGAGATTAAGCATAACCCTAAGGAAAGGAAGGAGGAAGTGTTGGGCATTCTAAAAGAAATTAAGTTCTCCAAGTCCCCAGGTCCAGATGGAATCTATCCCTGATTTCTGAGGGAAACAACAGAGGAAGTAGTTGCGGCCTTAGCAGATATCTTTGCAGCATACTGGAACACGGGTGAGGTCTCAGAGGACTGGAGAGTTGATAATGTTGTCTCCTTGTTTGTGAAGTGTGGCAAGGATAATCCAGACAAATATAGAAGGTGAGCCTGACATCAGTGGTGGGTATCCAGTTGGCTAAGATGCTGAGGGTTACGATCTATTCAAATTTGGAAGAAAATGAGCTTTTCAGTGATAGGCAACACGGTTTTGTACAGGTAAGGTCATATCTTACGAACTTAATAAAATTCTTTGAGAAGTGACAAAGTTGATTGATGAGGGCAGGGTTGTCGCTGTCAAATGCATGGACTTCCTAAGACATTTGATGAGTTTCCCCATGTTGGCTGATGGAGAAAGTGAAGTCACATGGGGTGTGGGTTGCATTAGCAAGTTGGATTGAGAACTGGTTGGACAACAGAAGACGGAGAGAAGTAGTAGAAATGAGTTTCTCAGAATGGAGAACTGTGTCCAATTGAGTTCCACAGGGGTGTGCTCTTGGAACACTTTTGTTTGTGATCGACATATTACTGACGTGGAGGAAGGTGGACGTGGCCTGATTAGCAGGTTTTCTTATTATATTAAGATTGGTGGAGGAGTAGACAGTGAAGGGAGCTGTCAGAGAATACAGCAGAATTTAGTTCAATTGGAGAGTTCGATGTTCAATGGAGGTTAACCCGAGGAAATGCGAGGTAAGGCGTTTTGGAAGAATGAATTCAAGACGAAACTCTGTGTTAAATGGAAAATCCGTGGGGAAAATTGATGCACAGATACATTGTTAATGTCCATTGCACGCTGATGGTGGAAAAGGTCAATAGAGTCGTCAAGAGAGCAAATGGCTTGTTTTCCATCATCGAATGGGATACTGAGTACTGGCGTTGGCAGGCCATGTTACAATTGCATAAGAGTTTGGCTCAGCGAACGGTTCTGCTTATCACTTTACCAAAAGAATGTGGATACTTTGGATACGATGAAGAGGACATTCACTAAAATGTTGGCTCGTTAGGAAGATGCTAGTCAGGAAGAGGGTTTGAGTAGATTTGGATTATGTTAATTAGAAAGACGGAATTTGAGTGGATTCTGATTGAATTCTACAAAATCATGAATGATACAGCGGGGATGGATAGAAAACAAATTTCATCAGAGTGGGGATCTCTATTAATCGTGATGATGATTTTAAGGTGAGAGGGGAATGATTGAAGGGAGATATGCGTGGAAAGTTCTTTACACAGACAGTGGTGGGTGCCTGAAACGCATTTCAGTAGAGGCGGGCACAACAGCGTCATTTAAGATACATCTAGGCAGGTATATGAATGGGCAGCGTGTACAGGGGTACAGATCCTTGGAAAGTAGGCAATACGTTTACACAGGGAATGTGGATAGGCGCAGGTCTGAGTGGCCGAAGTGTCTGTCCCTCTGCTTTAATTTTCATTTCTCTTTGCTCCTTCTTCATTCACGCAACTGCTAATCTTTAATTAACGCAATCCTAACCCAAGTTCAATACTAACTGAAACAGACATTGTCAGAAAACACGAATGTTATCCGTGATCCAAACTTCAGCCCAACTCGACATTAAATTTACATTAATACGAGGCACTGCACTGAAGTTACCTTAATGTTGAATCCTTCATTGAATTTTGTCACTAACCTCTTGATGGTCACCTCTACCCATGTCCCTCAGACCACGCATGATTTCCCAATAATATCTCGAACGCGACCTGCTGTTTCTACCGAACAGAGACCAATGCACTCCTTTCCAAATTCCTAATCTAAACTCTAATTTGCTGTGGGTAACAGTAAACGCAAATCAAACCCCACGAAGTTCACTCGACCCAGTACACTGACATCAAACATGCCATAGAAATGCACCATCATACCAACAAAAGAGAAGTTTTCTGACATGTCCACATGATTAAGCTAATCCAAACATGACACCGAGTAATCTTCCTGCCTTCTTTGCAATTAATATTCCACAGCATTGGCCAATTCATGTTAAGTCATCTGGTCCTCTTCCACTCCCAGATGTCAACAGATCCTATGAAGTGTGACAACACCCAGACATAATCGCATCTCAATCCAAATAATACCAAAGGTTTATATCATCTACAAGTTGCGAGGCTTAATACCAAACGTTCCCATGGAGGAATAGTGGTCAAGATAGGTTGGGCTTATGCCGTCGATTCTCCTGCTTCTCGGATGCTGCATGGCCTGCTGCGCTTTTCCAGCACCACACTTTTCAACTCTGATCTCCAACATTTGCAGTCCTCACTTTGTCCTGGGCATAATGGACACGCAAGCAACAAATCCACATATATATTCACCCACAGAAATGTACTTTGGTATTCACACTGTTATGGACTAGGCCAAAACCTTCAAACATTTCAAGAAGGTAGCAGAACCCTAACTTTGCCGGTTGTTTTAAGCAAGTGGAAATTGCGTTTTACAGGAGACAATCCATTTGTCAAACTATTTCGTTTTTAACAAAACAGAACTTATTTCCAAGCTTGCTGAATGAAAAACAAAGAACAGAAAGCAGAATTTCCATTAAATTGTCCCATCCGAAAATCGAAAGGATCTTCTCACTTAATGATGTCTTTCCAAACATTTGCAACAATGTCCACAAGCATCCCTTGGCACAAACTGTGAAATGAAGTACAAGTTCTTACAGTTTTGACATTCGAGAGAAGCAGTTGCAAATGCTTCCCCCAGGGGTTCTTCACTACTGCTGCAAAAAAAAACACAAAGATAATCTGAGCTGAAAGAACCGACCATTCCCCTTTCATGATACAAAAGTTTTGTTTAAGCCTGAAAGCCTTCTGTCTGAGGTACTGTCAGTTAGGCATATACAGGTTGACCCAAAAATCCTTCTAAACTTTGGATTTTAAAAATATATGTCCTTTACAACCTGTCTGAGAATTAAAACAAGGACAACATTACGTTGTTAAAGGAACAGTTTTGTCACAAGTCCCGCAAACGTCAGTGGGTAATGATCAGTGTAGATGTCTGTCTCATATGCATTATCAATATCATGAATACTAAAATATTATAGTGCCAATACCGAGCTCAAAGTCTCCTTCTAAATATTTATGCTGCTGAATGGTCAACTTTCAGTGAAATACCCAAAAGGTCTTGCTATCTTCTCGTCCTCTACTTGCAGGAGCACAGCATTGACACCCACATCACTGACATTGACAGCCACCTTGCACAACTTTATGTCGTTCAGTGCGACGACTGAACCTGGGCAATGCATAACAGAACGTTCAGGTTGTCAAATGCCATCTGGCAGTCTGCTGTGCTCTGAAACGTCATGCCTTTCTTGAGCAATTCAGTCCTGGAGCAAGGACACTACAAATATTTGGGACAACTTTCGATAAAATCCATTCAATCACAGGAACCGTAGTACAAATCCATTTGCTGATGTTATGGGAAACTACGCAATCACTTTTGTCTTTGGACTCCATGGGGCTGTTTGTCCATGTCCAATTACATGGCCCAGGAAAGTGACTTGGACATTGGCAAATTCACATTTGGCCAGGTTTATCGCCGATCCTGCCTTTCAAAGTCGATCGAACAAGTCTGATAAATGTTATAAATGTTCCTTCCACGTGTGACTGAAAATCACCAGGTGATCTATATAAGCAACACAGTGGGGTAATTCTACAAAGAACTTATTGGTTTGTCTCTGAACGAGGGTTGGCATATTTTAGATGCCAAATGGTATGATTCTAATCTGATATCGTTCACTCAGATTTGCAAAAGCCGAAATTGCCTTTGCTCTTTCTGAGAAAGTGAGGACTGCAGATGCTGGAGATCAGAGCAGAAAATGCGTTGCTGGAAAAGCGCAGCAGGTCAGGCAGCATCCAAGGAACAGGAGAATCGACGTTTCGGGCATAAGCCCTTCTTCAGGAATGAGGATAGTGTGTCCAGCAGGCTACGATGAAAGGTAGGGAGGAGGGACTTGGGGGAGGCGTTTGGAAATGCGATAGGTTTAGGGAGGTCAAGGTGAGGGTGATAGGCCGGAGTGGGGTGGGGGCGGAGAGGTCAGGAAGATGATTGCAGGTGAGGAAGGCGGTGCTGAGTTCGAGGGATTTGACTGAGACAAGGTGGGGGAGGGGAAATGAGGAAACTTAAGAAATCCGAGTTCATCCCTTGTGGTTGGAGGGTTCCCAGGAAGAAGATGAGGCGCTCTTCCTCCAACCGTCATGTTGCCATGGTTGGCGATGGAGGAGTCCAAGGACCTGCATGTCCTTGGTGGAGTGGTTGGGGTAGTTAAAGTGTTGGGCTACGGGGTGGTTGGGTTGTTTGGTCCGGGTGTCCCAGAGGTGTTCTCTGAAACGTTCCGCCTGTCTCCCCAATATAGAGGAGGCCACATCGGGTGCAGCGGATGGAATAGATGATGTGTGTGGAGGTGCAGGTGAATTTGTGGCGGATATGGAAGTGTCCCTTGGGGCCTTGGAGGTTATGCCCATAAGGATGTTGCTTAATCGGAACAAGATCTACTGTGTCTCCATCCTGCACAATTATATTAGTACTTCACAGCCTAAACACTCATCGCCCCATGTAATAGTAATAAATTTTGCGGGTTATTTCGATTTTCCTGTTCAAGATAACCGAATATGCATCCCAAATTTTGACAAATTCCTCATTGACCAACTTAATTTGAGGAATGGCCAATTCAGAATCCTCTGAACTAAGTTATTCCTTCTGTGTTGTAATAAATTATAGATTACGACCTTGCTTTCCTTCACTGTCAAAGACCTTTGGAGCATATTCACATGACACTTTGTGAGACTCCTTTCTGTCTGGAATCCTTATCAGTTAGTGCACTTCACTCCATTTTCTTTTAACTGGACAGAGTCCACCAAATCTTGCTTTTAAGGGTTCATCTGTCACTGGAAGTAACAATTCCTTATCCCCGAGAGCAAAGTTGTGATTTTTTTTATTCAATGTCTGCTTCCTGTTTCATTGCATAACGTAATACTGTTAAATGCTGTCCAGCCAACTCCCCAGCTTTATTTAATTGAACACTAAAATTTGACACACAGTTCAATTTTGTGGTCTTTGAATTCGAACTTACCAATTTATCCTTCATCCATTTTGACGGTCCTCTTGTGTCATGCCACAAAACTACTGCAAATGGACTGAATTTGGTCGATTCATTTGGTGCATTTCTGATCGCAAAGAGCACAAACGGAATTCTCTTACGCCAAGCATCTGTACTGTGTTGGTTTTCAGCTCTCAACAAGGTATTTAATGGCTGACCCCACCTTACTCGTGCTCCCTGCGATTCTGAATCGGCCACAGTAGAATCAAATTGTTTAATTTCAAAACTGGCCATAACTTCACTGACAAATGTTGATGTGATGGATGATGATTGGTCAGATTGTATCTCTGTCAGTCGTCTGTATGGAGTGAAAAACATTGAGTAATCCCTCTACAATCCTTTCAGCTGCGATGTTGTGCAATGAAACGGCTTCTGGAGATCTCATCGATGCATCAATTATTGTTAGTATATGTACATGATTCTGACATATTTGATGCTAGGGATCGGCGAAATCTGTTAAGACGCTGATAGAGATTTCCTCAAATGCAGTATTAAGTGTTAAAGGTGGGGCTATTATTACCGTCTGTGGTTATACTATTATCTGCCATGTATGACACGTCTGGCAAAATGCAACTGCATCCATGCGCAATTCCGACAAGTAAAAATGGTTTTGTATTTGAGCTGTGTGGTCCACGCTCCTAAACGACCCCCAGGTCATACACCCCAAAGTAAGAAAATTCAACATTTAAAACTAACAATAACTGGTGTATTCCGTTACTTTTACTTGGAATGATTTTGGAATTTTCATCTGGAAGAATCTTGAAAACAGCCTTGGAAAAGTTGTGAAAAATTGAAGCAAATCCAATGAAATACGTTCAAGAAAAATTCAACTACACCCTTACGCATTTGAAGTCAGTGCAAATGTATTTGCTTAAAGCTTGTGTTGTCCTCACACTAAACGACCCCCAAGTGATAACTCAGACAATGTTTGCGACAAATCTCCTCCCTACACCCTACTGGCAATACGATTTGATGAACTTCTGATAATTTCTCAACTGCCTGAATAATGATGTTCTCCATTTCATCATAAATGTATCATTTGTAAGGTATTACCATTCAGGGATATATTCGAATTCCCTTCTCTGCATGCGTTTTGATATGTGTTCTTTACATTTTCATCTTTCCACTGTATATCAGTTAATTTATCGGAGCTAAAATTGTCTGCATTGCCATTTATCTGCTCCTGCCTTGTCTCAACCATTTGATCAAACAGGTTCTCTGTTAATTCCATTTGAACGTTTTAGTTCTACTTTGTGATAGCTCCTGTTTCGAATGTTGAGTTTGTTACGGCATTAACACAGTCAGCAAAATATCCAGGCTGTTCCTGGAGCCGTTAGTTTTTCCTGTACTCCTACAACGAATTTTCCACTCGTCTCTGACACTGTGACCCCACTTTGCATAACTGAGAGCTTTTTGTCTCACCGTAACTTTCCATTACTTGTACATTTTCAGGAGATTTTCCCTCAGCGGTACATATTTCCTCACCTTTGACAATCACAGACTGAGAGCAACCCGAGTCTATGGACATTGTATCCTTTTGATCTGTTGCTCCTGGCTGATGCGAATAAACTTTACCTTTGCAGGTACATGGCTTAAGTAGATCTTGCACTCTTCCTTAGACAGCGTTCGACCAGCCCGTACATTCTGATGCAGCATCCACTGCTTTGTCTATTTCGACTCCGACAAAATTCACTGGCTTATCCGATTTTCATACATTCAGTTTTCCAATTTTTTTCCAAACCAACCAACACTGTGATTCCATGGGACTACTTTATTGCAGTGAAAACACCGCAGCTTCTTAACTGCTTTGTCCCCTTCAACGATTTCTTTTTTTACGCTGTTGTAACTCATCCTTATGATCTTCACCGAGTACTATCTTTCCTTTTCCACGTGAGGAGTTGTCATTTCGTCAATTTTTAAACCTTTGCTTTCTGGTCCAAATCATCATCATCAGTTATTTCAGCAGCTACCCTTGCCATTTCAACTCTCTGCTCTTCCATATGACCTCTCAGTAATTCAGGAAGTGAATTTTAGAACTCTTCCAAAGTAATTGCCTCTCTCACAGAATCGGAGGTTTCCTCAATTTTTACCGCCCTTATCTTCCTTTCAAAATTGCTTTGTTTATCCTTTTAAACTCAATGGAGTTTTGACCAACGTCCAAAGGTTTTACCGAGTTAACTGAAGAGATAAGATTTTCCTGTGCTGAACTTGCTAAATTGTTGGATATCTAATTACAATATTATTCAGGAGAAAATGGAGCAATTATATTCGGGTTGAAACCAGTGTTATTTCTTAATAAAAGAATTGCAAGAGTTGAGCTGATGAGCCTTACATCAGTTGTAAGAAAATTATTGTAGACGTTTATAACAAACGCAATTTACTTGTTCTTTCAGAAGAATGGACTTATTAGCGATGCTCAGCACTTCTTTTTGCGAGAGATGTCTGAGAACATAGAACATACAAGATTACAGAGCAGTACACACCCTTCGATCCACGATGTTGTGCTGACCTGCGAAACCAACCTGAGTAATTCTAATCTACACTATTCTATTATCTCCCATGTGTTTATCCAATGACTTTTTAAATGACCTCAAAGTTTGCGAGTGACTGGTGTTGCACACACCAGTCAGGCGGCACGGTGGCACAGTGGTTAGCACTGCTGCCTCACAGCGCCAGAGACCCGGGTTCAATTCCCGCCTCAGGCGACTGACTGTGTGGAGTTTGCACGTTCTCCCCGTGTCTGTGTGGGTTTCCTCCAGGTGCTCCGGTTTCCTCCCACAGTCCAAAGATGTGCAGGTAAGGTGAATTGGCCGTGCTAAATTGCCCGTAGTCTTAGGTAAGGGGTAAATGTAGGGGTATGGGTGGGTTGCAGGTTGGTGTGGACTTGTTGGGCCGAAGGGCCTGTTTCCGCACTGTAATGTAATCTACACACGGCGTTTTACGCATTTTCTACTCTCTGAGCAAAGAAACTACCTCTGACATGTGTCCATTTCTATCACCCATCAATTTGAAATTATGTCCCCTCGTGCCAGCAATCACAATCCAAGAATAAAGGCTCCCAGTGATTGTCCTATCTGATTCTCTGATGATCATATATGCCTCCATTAAGCCGCCCCTTAACCTTGTTCATTCGAAGAAAAATATACTCAAGTCACTTAGCAGTTCCTCATAAGACCTTCCCTCTATAGCAGGCAACATCCTGGCAACTCTCTTCTGCACACTTCCCAATGCTTCTGCATCCTTCATTTAACTCAACGACCAGAACTATATGCAATACTCCACGTGCGGCTACACTAGAATTTTACAGAGCTACACATGCCCTCCTGCCTCCGCAACTCAATCCGTCTACAAATAAAACTAACACAACTTATGCCTGCTTAACAACGCTATCAACCTGGTAGTGCAACTTTCAGTTCACGTTGCACTTTGACACCGAGATCTCTCCGCTCATTCACACTGCCAATAATCTGACCATTAGCCTAATATTCTGTACTCCTGTTACTCCTTCCAAAATGAATAATGTCGCAATTTTCCGAATTAAACTCCATTGGCCTCATCTCTGTGCGTCTTTAACCTGCAACTTCCTTCTGCACTGTCCACAACTCCATCAACTTTAGTGTCATCCGTTAATTTCCAAACCAAATTTTCTTCACTCTCATCCAGATCATATATAAAAAATGACAAACAGCAGTGGGCTGAAAATACAATCCTGCGGGATACCACTGGTAACTGAACTACAGCATGAGCATTTCCCATCAACCACCACACTGTGTCTTCAGACAGCCAGACGATTTCTCATCCAAACAGCTGAACCACCTCAACTCTCTACCTCCACATTTTCTGCAACGGCCTATCATGGGGCAACTTTTCAAACACTGAACTGAAATCAATCTTCACACCTCAACCGTTTTACCGTCATCAACCTGTTTTGTCATTTCTTAATGAACTGAGTACGTTTTGTGAGGCACTACCTACATTTCAATAAACCGTTGTCTGTCATTAATCAAATTAATTATTTTTAAATGATTATACATGCCAACTCTTATAATCATTTCCAACACTTTAACCACAGCAGAAGTGAGACTCACTGATCTAAAGTTATCAGGGTTGACTCCAACCCACTTTTTGAACAAGCATTTGCTATCCTCCAGTCTTCTGGCACTATTCGTGTAGACAATGATAAAATAAAAATCAAAGTCAAAGTCTCGAGTTTCTCCTGCCTCGCTTCCCAGCGAATTCTAGGATAAATCCCATCCAGCACAGGAAACTTAACTATATTTACACTTTCCAGAATTGCTAACACTTCCTCTTTATGAATCTCAATCCCATGTCTTCTGATAGCCTCTATTTCAGTATTCCCCTCGACATCATTGACTTTTTCCTGCGTTAATGCTAACGAAAAATATCCATGTCGCTCTCTCCTAGCTCCTCACTCTCGGTGCACAATTTCCCACAACTGTTTTGACTGGCCGTAATCTTCCTCCCGTCATTCTTATATTTCGGACATACCTATAGAATGTTGAGAGTTTTCATTTATTCTACCTGCAAACCATTTCTCCTGTCCCCTCCCCCTCTGCTTCGCTGTCTCTTTAGGTCCTTTCTAGGTAACGTGTAACTCTCAAGTGCCATAACTGAGCCTTTACGTCTCATCGTTACTTAATCCACTTTCTTCCTCTTAATAAGAGATTCAGCGATTTTGGGAAACCTCGTATCACTCGCTCGAAAACTTCCTCCCTGTATGACAAATGCATACTTTTCAAGGACACGCAACAGCTGTTCCAAGGACAAGCTCCACATTTGAATTGTGCCCACACCCTGCAGTTTCCTTCCCCATTCACTGCATCCTTGATCTTGCCTAATGGCATTATAATTGTCTTTCCTACAAGTATAAGTCATGTTCTGTCGTATATAACTTTCCGTTTCAAACGCTAAAATAAACGTTACCGAATTGTGGTCACTCTTACCAAAGTACTCAACTACCTCCAAATCTAACATGTGGCTGGGTTCATTACACGGTACCAAAACCAGTGTGGCCTCGGCTCTTGTCGGACTATCTACATAGTATGTCACGAAACCCTCCAGCACATTGAAATAAAAACTACTCGAAGAAGAGCGTTTCCCAGTCATCATTTGCAAAGTTAAGACCCCATAACAACCACGCCATTACGTTCGCTCCTATCCAGAATTATCATTACAATTCTTTCCCGAAAATCTCTGTACCTTTCCGAAAATCTATAGAACACTCACAACAGTTTGACCTATCTTTTCCTGTTTCTATCCTCAGACCATATTATATCAGCAGGTGAGTTCTCAATAAACGTCCTTTCTGCCAATGTAACACTGTTCTTGACTAACTATGCCACACCTCACTTTTATCACCTTTCCTGCACTTCCTTAAACATTTACACCCCCAGACCCTGCAACAACTGGTCGTGTACCTGGTCTATCCTTCTTACAAAATAGCACGGTTTCGATGTTCCAGGTCCCAACTGATGCTGCAGGTTCAGCCACTTTTTTAAACAGAGGCTCCTGGTGTTGAAGTACACTTTCTTCCAACCATCTTTCTAATTGCTGACACGTTTCAGCCACCTTGAAAACTTATTTATGACCTTTCTACTTCCAATCTCTCGTGCACTGTATGTGGAATTCAATTTCCCATCCCTCTCATGAATTCGTGTAAACGCTTCTGAAGTGTATGAACAAATTTTCCCCCAGTGGCCATTGGTAGCCTTCTGGTTCAGATATATTCCATCGCGTTTGGAGACATCCCACCAAGCACAGATTGAGCCCCAATTATCCAGGCATACAAAAGCAACCCTGTCGCCACGTCCTCAACAAATCTTTCCATTCCTCGCCTTGCTAGCACGTGGCATGTGTAGCAAAGCCGATATAACAGCTCTGTTTGTTCTAGCTCCAAGCTCCACCAGAGCCACCTTGAATTTTTGCCTTACATCCACAGCCCATTTCATAACTAAGTCTTTAGTGCATGTGTCGATCAAGGCTTGAGACTGCTTTCCCTTCCCCCTTAAGAATGCTGAAATGAAGAACCGAGCCATCACAGACCCTGGTACCTGGGAGGCAACACACAAAATGTGAGTCTCTCGGATCCCACATAATCTCCTATCTGTCCCCCTAATTATGTAGTCCACAATGATAATGATCTCCACATCTCACCCTTCTCTTCTGAGCAACAGGGACAGACTCTCTGCTAGACACCTGTACCACATGGTACCCCTGGTGAATCGCCACCCCAAATGTATCCAAATTGGCATACTTGTCACTGAGGGGAACGTCCACAGGGGATTAATGCATTATCTGCCTATTCACTTTCTGCCCCCTAACTGCAAACCATGTATCTTTTTACCTCTACTGGAGTTGCGACTACCTCCCTGTAACTCCTCTGTTACCCCTTCAGCCTCCTGAATGATCAAAAGTTCGTCTAGCTCCAACTTCATTTGCCTCACGCCGTTTCCAAGAGGTTTGTTTTGCGTGCACGTCTTGCCTTTGATGTCAGTGGGGACACCACTCCTGATCGTTACCTCCCACAATCTACAGAAGGAGCAATCGACTGTCCTAACAGCTATTCCCAATGTCCTAAATTCCGAAAGAGACAATTGAAAAAGATAAACTATCAATCTTTTCCAATCTGGCGCTCAGAAAACGTATTATTAATCACCGGAGGAGGATGGGTTAGAGCCCCTACAAAAATAGTGTTTCCGGTAAATCAACCACTCCAATACATTACCTTATCTACTCAGACTTCGATGTCCGCTACTGTTCAGCGTGCACTCATCCTAGTCTCGAGGTAGTCATGATTTGGAATTGCCGGTGTTGGACTGGAGTTTACAATGTTAAAGATCACACAACACCAGGCTGTTGTAATAATGATGCAGCAAGGTGGACGAACCTTCAACACTGGACCACGCTGCAGACCTGAAAAGGACAAGGATAGACGTGACAGGATGGGGAACGTAAAGAACTGCAAGTGCAAGAATGGGACAGTGACATGATGTTCACAATCGCTCACAGAAGAGTTAAGCCGGTGCAGGACAAGATGTGCATGAATTCAAACGAGACTGAGAGAGCTCCGGGAGAGGGGAGGGAAGCGTGTTACTGCAGGAGAGCGTTATGAGATGCAGGACATTGAATTGATAAAGGGACTGAGAAATCAGATATAATCCCCTAAAAGAAAAGTTTAGAATAATGGAAGAACACAGTCAAATGTTACCAAATTCCATTGTAAAGCTCGCTTATCAAAGAATGTCGAAACATGCCCGAGTCTCAATATCACAGTGTACTCTGTCTGATATTTGTCTGTGGATGCAATCTATTATTCGTCTGGGTTGGGGCAGGATTTTTTGCCTCTCCATAATAGCTCCTTAATAAGGTAATTGCCAGCCGCCAACTTGAACTTTTGCTTTTTATGCAGTGCTGGAAATGTGTTGCTGGAAAAGCGCAGCAGGTCAGGCAGCATCCAGGGAACAGGAGAATCGACGTTTCGGGCATAAGCCCTTCTTCAGGCTTATGCCCGAAACGTCGATTCTCCTGTTCCCTGGATGCTGCCTGACCTGCTGCGCTTTTCCAGCAACACATTTCCAGCTCTGATCTCCAGCATCTGCAGACCTCACTTTCTCCTTTTTAAGCAGTGTTCGAGCAGCCACAGTTCCACTCAGGAGGGGGTTCTGGGAGATAAACTCAATCACAATGTAGGAACAATGATATACGTTTTTAGGTTGGTTGGTCCACCACCGTAGGAAACACCACCAAGGCTACCCGCAACGCCACGTCCCTCCGAGATATTCCCATGCACACTGAAGTCAATCACCGCAGCAGCCACCGAGGACACTGCTAACGCCATGCATAAGTTCAGTTTCATCGCCTGGGATGCCAATGAATACCCCACTTCTGCTCACGATCATGACAGTTAACATCACATGATTTGATGACGGCTCAAATGATACCATGACCACAACCACTCCTGAAGCAGTCTCTGTCCCACTCCCAACTACAAGGCTCCACTACGTTCTTAACTGCAGCCTTTCCGAGGGTTTCTTTACCATCCCCAGACGTCGACCGCATCGAGAATGAACGGTCAGTTCTCAGTGAAGGTCTGACCTTCTCGTACTTTGATCCTGAGTCAACGAATTCCACACGTGTTGCCAAATCATTATTTTTCTTCTGCTGTCTCCGTCTCCGTGCTCTAATATACTCCATACATTGGGCACCTCGTGCTGGTCTGTTAGCCACCGCCAACCGCTTCACCTCCAACTACAGACATTACATCGGCCACCTCAATCTTGGTAATGTATAAGATTATTTACAGTGTGGAAACAGGCCCTTCACTCAACAAGTCCACACCAACCTTCTGAAGAGAAAGCCACCCAGACCCATTCCGCTACATTTACCACTTCATCTAGCACTATGGCCAATTCACGTAACATGCACAGTTTTCGACTGTGGGAGGAAACCCACGCAGACACGGGGAGAATGTGCAAACGCCACACTGACAATTGCCTGAGGCGGGAAATGAACCAGGGTTGCTGGCGCTTTGAGGCAGCAATGCTAACCACTCTGTCACCGTGCCGCCCAAGAATCTGTCCACTTCTTTCACACACTCTTTCCTCTCATGCTCACAATGCACCTTCCTCAACTCCTTCTGCTACAAACCCAAAGTCACCATCAAAACAACGGACAAGGGGTTGCGCAGCCTTAGCACGGTGGTCAGAATTCTACACCGCTGATGTCAAGTGGATTCCCATGGAATCTTCCTCCGATTGCTCCCTCGACCATGACCTCACCTTCCATAAACAAGCCTTATCTCTCAAAACGTCCACAACTTTATCATCACAGCTGATCTCCCATCCACAGCCTTCCATCTCATAGTCCCAACATTCCAAACCCTGTTACTACCTTTTACCCAATATTCAAAATCATGAGTGCTCGGGTCGAATCAGCGTCTGCCCCTTCTCTTGCCAAACAGAAACTGCATTTTCAGATCTTGACAGCATCCATTTCACCTTGCTCCAGTAACTCCCTAAATTGATTCCGGTAACCACCCATACCCACCCCTTCCTCCATGACTTTCGTTTCCACAGTTCTCATTGACTCATCTTCACCATGAACAACCATTCCCGACAAAGATCCATTCATCATGGTGAAGCCATGCAAGCCCTCAGTTCCTTCCTCTTCCATCAACCCTTCAGCACCCCAGCACCGACACATTTTTTCAAGTGGCAGAAATTGTTCTCACCCTCATCAACTTCTTCTTCGAATTCTGCCATTTTCTTCAGACCAAACCTGCACCCGCGTGGGGCCCTGCCATGCCTGCCTGTTCGTCAGATATGTGGAACAATCTATCTTCAGCAGTTAACGTTGCACCAATCCACACCTTTTCCTCCACCACTACATTGGTGACTCTGTGGAGGACGCCTGCCTGATCAACTTCACGAAAACCTTCCACCCTGACCTCAAGTTAACCTGGACCTTCACAACGACTTCTCTCCATTTCCTGACCTTTCAAATTACATTTACAGCAATTGGCTCAACATAGACATCAAATCCAATCCTACCCATTCCCACAGCTACCTGGATTATTCATCCTCCCGCATCGCCTCCTGTGAAAACGCTATGCCTTCATCCCAAATCCTCTGCCCCGGCCGTGTTTGCTCCCACGAGGAGTACGTCCATGCCACATAATCTCAAATGCCCTTCTATTTCAACGAGAGCAACTTGCCCTTCCCAAGGGGTCATCAATGCCCTCCAGCCTTCCTTACTCTCGTCGTTGAATCCCACCCCTCCAAAGAGAATAAGAATAGAACCGCACTGGTCCTCCCCTTCCATTCCACCAATCTATTGATAAAGAGCATCATCCTCTGCCATTTGCGCCACCAACAGTCAGACCCACTCAGCAGAGATATAATTTCTCTCCCCACCCCTCTCAGTATTCCACAAAGACCATTCCATCTGCGAATTCCTCCATTGGTCCACACTCCTCACAATGCCACATTCCAATCCCGGCACTTTTCATTGTTGCTGCAAGAAATATAGAACGTGCGCCCTCTCCTCATCCCCTCACCACTTTCTGAAGCCCTAAAGCGTCCTGCCACATGCAGCAGATCTTTTCTTGCATATCCAAAATACCGCAGCTGCTGTGCCCATTGATCTCGATATGATGTCTTCTCCTTTGGGAAAACTACACTTGAGGCTCGTGAAAAGAGAGATTCTGCATGGAGGGGAGTGGAAGAGGCTGATATTTTCGAACTCGCGGAATGCTTCAGAGAACATCTCTGGAACACAAGCAACAAACAACCCCACGGCTCTGTGGACGATCACTTCAACCCCCCACAGCAAAGCACCACGCAGGTCCTGGACATCCATCTTTGCCAAAAGCTTGCCAAACAATGCCTGGAGGAAGAACTACTCATCATCCACCTCGCAACCTCGATCGACACGGTATCAATGCCAAATTCGCCATTTCCTCATCTCCACTCCCTCCAGCTCATCTCAGATACAACCCTTCAACATGGCACAGTCCATTTGAAATGTTCTACCTACCCAAGTTCCTTCCCATCTACCTGTTCCAACTTCTTCGCCAACCAATCACTATCACCTCCCGGTTGCACCTACCTAATGCCTTCCCAGCTAACTTCACATTAACTGCACTCCCGCCAATTTATCTCTCACCACCATTTCCTGCCACAACCTTGATGAAGGACTCATGCCGGAAAAGTCGATTTTCCTGCTCCTCGGATGCTCCCTGTCCTCCTGTGCCTTTCCAACGTGAAACGTTTCGAATCAAAAAAGCATGCGGAGTATTTCTACACCAACCAGGCTTTTATGAACAGTCATAAATCCTGCCCCTCAGAATCCTCTCCAATCGTGTGCCAACCAACGACATAACACTGGCTTGCATGTAGTTCCCAGTGGTAGCCCTATTCCCCTTCTGGAACAAGCCATTTGTCACAGTCAATCAGCTGTTGTTACTCCAGTGGATAGTAAAGATCATGCCCGAAACAGCAATGTCTTCCCTCACTTCCACTCGAAACTACAGCATATCCACTCTGGCACAGGGGCTTTATGCATTCTCATGCTTTTCAAAATATCCAGCACATCCTGTTTCATAACATTAAACTGTTCGAGAATATCAGCCTCTTTCACCCATCTCCATATAGAATCCTACTTTTCTCACGCCTCAAATGTAGTTCTCCCTCATGGAATAGAGGAAACGACAAAATAAATAGTTTTGTCGAAAGTGAGTGTAGCAAACGGACTCTGCACAGAGCTGAATATTTAAATAATTGGTTAATTATTCATATCAATAAGAAAAAGCAATAACACAATGGAGAGGCAAATGCACATTACATACAGGAATGGAGCCATTCTGCAGGTTTCAACTCACAGCTCGTAAGTTCAAGGTATTTACCAACTCATCCTTGTCATTCACATAGAAAATGCAGCAATTAATGACTGGGGTGATATGTGTACTCTCTTTCACCATGAGGTTTATTCTGTCCTCGACGTTGTTTCAGTGTTCCCATCCGCATATTTGTGCCAGGAACAAGTCTACTGTCATTTAAAATGTGCACTACCTTTTACTAATTTTACAATGCCCTGGAGTGGGTATTTTAAATTGTTTTTGGGGTTATTTCTGAATTGTTTCTGTGTTGCAGTGTAAATGAAAGTGTTGGCATATATAATGAGGAGCTGCATCATGGCAGAGGCACGTTTTCTTACAATTTGGAGATCTGAGCCAGAGATATGGAACTCAATATTTGCAATTCACAAATACGTATTATAAACAAGCGGAGTCACCAAGAAAATCACGAGAGTATCCAATATACTAAAGTGCAGAACAATCAATTTTCCTTCGCTTCTACACCACTTCGTCTTTCTGATTCTCTGCAAAGCGTCAGCGCTGGAGCCCATGTCGTACTTTGCAATGCGTCTGACTGTCAGAACATTGAACAGTATAACAAGAAAGAACCGGAGAAAATAAGTTAATATGAAATCAAACCTGACAATTACTTTCTATAATGCGTAATCAGCGAAGATGAGTTTCAATCTCATTATAAGGGATCACTACCAATCATAAATCGATCATCATGCGCAAAGCGCCAGCGAAGAGTTTCGAAGCAGCCCAGAATGCTCATATTTGTTCGAACAATGTCGTCATTGTCGACAGGAATAGTGACAGAAGACTGGAGGATAGAAAATGCTGTCCCCTTGTTCACAGCTGGAGTCACACTTCGTCCATCTCGGACACCACCCGCCGTGTCCTGACATCTCCATTTCGATGTCAGGTACAGTCCCAGGCGGCTGATTACTGTAGACCCACAGACACTCATCTCTACGTGGTCAACGCCTCTTCCTTACTCATTACCTGCAAGAAGTCCACTCAATTCTCCCAATTCCTCAGACTACACGGCATCCGCTTTTATAGGAAACATACCCTTCACAAGCATTACAGAAGTCCACCTATTTTGATCAACGTGTTATTCACCACTTTGGCCATCCAGACAGACCTCAAGCGCACCTCCTCCATCCCCCAATCCACTGTTCTAAATTCCCGTTGAAACGCCATGAAAAAGTTTCACCCTTGTCTCAAATCCCACTCGACCAATCTCCACATCCAACCTATCATTCTCAAGCACTTCTACCAGTTCTAATTAGAACCCACCACGAAGAATATCTTGCTCTCCCCACCCGTTCCTGCATACCAAATGTACCATTACGTTCCAATTTATTTTCACACCACTTGCCCCACAAAGACCTCCGAAGCCCCAGGCACCCTCCCCCTCGAACGTAGGACTAGAAAAACTTATTGGCATCACCACTCCTTCACCTCCATCTCAGGCCCCAAAAAGTCCTTCCCGGTGAGACAGATGTTCATCTGCGCCTTCTCCAAAGTAGTTTATTGTATCCAGCCTGACAGCCTGGAGACTCAACAATAAGTTTTTACTTCCAAGCAGCTTCCCTTCCCATCCCCTAACACCAGTTTCAGGCCTCTCCCCCTCTCTTTCTTTCCTCTAATCATCACTTTCTTGCAGAGTCCAAACTATCGCATTGCTCATCAACGAGCAAACACGTCGTAGCCTCCACTTGTGTTCACCTGTCCTGAACTCATCACACCGCCCAAGTCTCCCACTACTCTCCTTGATCTGCAGGTGTACTTGCACCTCCCTCAGGCCTGAAGAAGTCTTACACCTGAAAGGTTGATTTCTCCATCTGCTGATGCTGCCTGGCTTGCTTTATTCTTCCCGCCTCCTTCTTGTCTACCTTGGATTTCGGCATCTGCAGTTCGTGTTTATTTTTTGTCTCTACCGGAGTCACATGTTGGCCAATTGATTTCCTCGACGAAAGGAAACAAGGAGAAAATCTGACATTCTCCGATGTTTTTTCATTGAATTCAAATTGAAACTGATATGAATGGATTTGAATTAATGTCGGTGTCGTTAAAGACATTGTGATTATGAAATCTATACTGCTACCACACTTACAACACGTGTGCTTACAATTTAATGCAAAGAAAGCTCAGTGGTCCGGTGGCTCAGTGGTGAGCACTGCTGCTTCTCATCCCTCGGAATGTGGTTCAGTTGTCGCCTAGGGTTTGACTGCCTGTTTGGAGTTCAAAAGTTCTTGCCATGTTCGGGCGCTTTTCCTACCAAATTCCAAAGACGTGCACGGCAAGTGAATTGGCCAAGCGAAGCTGTCCGTAGCGTTCAGTGATGTGTAATTTCGCTGCAATAGTGTGGAGTAGTGCAAGGTAATTGGATGCCTTTCGCAGGGTCAGTAAGGACTTATTGGTCCAATGTCCTTTATCCACAGCGTGGGTATTCCATGTGTGAAAAAGAAGACAAAGAAATATTCTCGGCTGTGTACCTGCGTTTCCTCTCACAATCCAGAGATGTGCATGTAAGCTGAATTAGCCATAGTGTTTAATAATGTGCGGGTGAGGTGCAAAAGTTAGTGGTAAATCAACAGTAACAGCGTAGGTAAATGGGTCTGGGTGGGTCACTCTTCGGTGGATCCGTGTGAACTTGTTGTGTCAATAGACTGTTTCCACACTGGGGAATCTGTAAAGGGCTATATTGCAGCAGCGTTTCATTCAAGTGAACTTCAAATAAATGTTTCAGGAGCGAGATCAATCATTAATTTCTGTGGCCTTTGGTGTTAGTGACCAAGTAACTTAAGTGTACAAAACATGGTTACTAATTCCACACGGCCAATTGGTATGGAATGAAATGATATTCCAGCACATCAGAGTGGTGGTTTCCCGATTTCTGTTTGAACAACATTTTTTTGCAAAGTATCAAAGTTCTGGGTTATGAAGAATTATCTGACGTTTTCACAAATGCAGTTTAAACTTCTGAATAGTAACATATTGATGGAAGAAACTGACAAAGTGAAAGGAAATTTAAAAAATAAATTTGCAGCAAGTGAGGCCAACTTGAAATACCAATACAATAAGACGATATTCTAACTGGAAAGAAATACACAGATTCTCCAGTGAATTATTGTGCATTGGTTATTATTTTCACAGATGGAAATGTGTTGCTGGAGAAGCGCAGCAGGTCAGGCAGCATCTAGGGAACAGGAGAATCGACGTTTCGGGCATTAGCCCTTCTTCAGGAATGAGGAAAGTTTGTCCAGCAGGCTAAGATAAAAGATAGGGAGGAGGAACGTGGGGGAGGGGCGTCGGAAATGTGATAGGTGGAAAAAGGTCAAGGTGAGGGTGATAGGTCAGACTGGGGTGGGGGCGGAGAGGTCGGGAAGAAGATTGCAGGTTAGGAAGGCGGTGCTGAATTTGATGGATTTGACTGAGACAGGCTGGGGGGAGGGGAAATGAGGAAACTGGTGAAATCCGAGTTCATCCCTTGTGGTTGGAGGGTTCCTAGCCGGAAGATGAGGCGTTCTTCCTCCAACCGTCGTTTTGTTGTGGTCTGACGATGGAGGAGTCCAAAGACCTGCATATCCTTGGTGGAGTGGGAGGGGGAAATAAAATGTTGAGCTACAGGGTGGTTGGGTTGGTTGGTCCGGGTGTCCCAGAGGTGTTCTCTGAAACGCTCCGCAAGTAGGCGGCCTGTCTCCCCAATATAGAGGAGGCCACATCGGGTACAGAGGATGCAATAGATGATATATGTGGAGGTACAGGTGAATCTGTGGCGGATATGGAAGTTTCCTTTGGGGCCTTGGAGGGAGGTGAGAGGGGAGGTGTGGGCGCAAGTCTTGCCCCTCCTGCGGTTGCAGGGGAAGGTGCCGGGAGTGGAGGTTGGGTTGGTGGGGGGTGTGGATCTGACGAGGGAGTCACGGAGGGAGTGGTCTTTACGGAATGCTGATGGGGGAGGGGAGGGAAATATATCCTTGGTGGTGGGGTCCGTTTAGAGGTGGCGGAAATGACGGCGGATGATGTGCTGTACATGGAGGTTAGTGGGGTGGTAGGTGAGGACCAGTGGGGTTCTGTCCTGGTGGCGGTTGGAGGGGCGGGGTTCAAGGGCGAAGGATCGGGAAGTGGAAGAGATGCGGTGGAGGGCATCGTCGATCACGTCGGGGGGGAAATTGCGGTCCTTGAAGAAGGAGGCCATCTGGGTTGTGCGTTTTTGGAACTGGTCCTCCTGGGAGCAGATGCGGCGGAGTCGAAGGAATTGGGAGAATGGGATGGCGTTTTTGCAGGGGGCAGGATGGGAGGAGGTGTAGTCCAGGTAGCTGTGGGAGTCGGTCGGTTTGTAGTAGATGTCCGTGTTGATCCGGTCGCCTGAGATGGAAATAGAAAGGTCGAGGAAGGGGAGGGAGGAATCTGAGACTGTCCAGGTGAATTTGAGGTCGGGGTGGAAGGTGTTGGTGAAGTGGATGAACTGTTCCACCTCCTCGTGGGAGCACGAGGCGGCGCCGACACAGTCATCGATGTAGCGGAGGAAAAGGTGGGGGGTGGGGCCAGTGTAGTTGCGGAAGATGGATTGTTCCACATATCCTACGAAGAGGCAGGCATAGCTGGGGCCCATGCGGGTGCCCATGGCTACTCCTTTCGTTTGGAGGAAGTGGGAGGATTGGAAAGAGAAGTTGTTCAGGGTGAGGACCAGTTCAGTCAGTCGAAGGAGGGTGTCAGTGGAAGGGTCCTGGTCGGTACGGCGGGAAAGGAAGAAGCAGAGGGCTTTGAGTCCTTCGTGATGGGGGATGGAGGTGTACAGGGACTGAATGTCCATGGTGAAAATAAGGCGTTGGGGACCGGGGAAGCGAAAATCATGGAGCAGGTGGAGGGCGTGGGTGGTGTCCCGAACGTAGGTGGGGAGTTCTTGGACTAAGGGGGACAGGACGGTTTTCACAGCTTCACCCATCCATCTCAATATCATTTCATCTCTTCATGTCCCTCGAACTTATTCTCCATCCCTCGCTGTCACTCGTTCTCAGACACTCCTATTTGCGATTTTGCATCTCCATTTCAACTCTGAAATTCACAGTCTTCTTTCAAACTTTCAGTTGCTTAATCATGTGTCTTTCTCCACTCCATCTGTGTGACCGTATCATTCTTTGATCTCACCTAATCTGTTACCGATCATTATCGTTCAATATCCACACCTCCACTGTTTTCTTCCTGATTAATTTCTGTCCCTGCATGTTCTGTTGTTATTCTATTCCTAGCTTACAAAACTATCTGATAGATATTTCCCCGTATTTCGTGCCTTCCGCAAATCTCTTCCAGGCTCAGTTATGCACAATATTAAACAACAACAGATTGATAGCTAAAATAGTAAAAGTAATCCTCAGAGTAAGGTGAGACGATTTCCAGTTTCTTCTGTATAGTACTGGGACTAGAGAAGACATTTTTCTTACTGAAAATATTTGCAACATATTTTCTTAGCGACACAGTGATTCAGTGGTTAACACAGCTCTTTCAGTCGCCAGACATATCGGTTCAATTCCATCCTCAGGTGACCATATGGAGCTTGCATGTTCTTCGCGACCGACATCGATTTCTTCTGGGTGTTCTAATTTCCTCCTACAGTACGAAGATATGTACAGAAAGTGGGTTAGACTTGCTAAATTCCCCGTAATAACCAGGACGTGCAGTGTATATGTGTTAGCCATGAGAAACATGGGACGACATAGTTTGTGAATGTAGGTTGAATGCTTTTTGCAGGATTGGTGTGGACCCGATGGGCTAAATCGCTTTCTTCCACACGGAACTTAATGAATTATTTTAATTCTGATCGTGAAACTCACAAATCAAAGAAAGTGACAATCCGAGATTCTCTGCTCCCTGACTCTTGGACAGAAGCCAAGAAAAACAAAACTTCATTAACACGTTGAACATACCAAAGAAACAAAAATGAGTTGCGCACTTAGTCCTTAGAGCCTGATTTCCTCTCCGATAAATAGATGATTGATGCAGTTTTATCGTCATCTCTACATTTCTGTATACTTCTGAATATCCCCACAAAGCATTCACCTCATTGGTTATCAAGAAACTAACTCCTCCTTTATGATTCATTTCTGGGAAAAAAAAATTGTGCTCGCTACCCTGTGAAGCACAATATTCTGAAGTATCAGACTGCCCCCGAGAGACCGAAACATTACCCCATTTCTGAAGTAATACTCTCCCCCTTTTCGTTCGAGTATTACTCTGAATGTTGGAACTTAACAAATCAAACTCGTTGCAGATAAACTGTAATCTTTTTTGAAAAAAAAACATTGCGAACAGAGTAACGGCCTTTGGTCAATTCTTAGACGCAACAAGCACGTTAGAGATAAACTCAGTGAGAACTGCCATAAAGCACAGCAACAGAGTTCACACCGATGTTCAGCATCAGCAGCTTAGAAAGAAACTTACTAGTGATTGAAACAGCTGCCAGAGTCAGGCATAAATGCTTTCTACTTCATCAATTAATGCATGTTCCATTTCTTGAATAAGCATCTGCATGAATGTATTTCTAAGCGATAGTTTAGCAAGGCCATCTCAATTAATTCTCTTAAAGGGGCCTTGAAATAGACATGGAATAAATTCCCATGACATTAATGTCCATCTCATCATTACTATTAGTTCCACTTCCTTGAGCAAATACATTATGTCAGCGGCTTTGATACTGTTTTCAAAAACATGGCTTCAATTACTCAAGGAATGAAAACAAAAGGAAAATAATATCATTGTTGAAACTTTCCCAAGCAAAATGCACGTTGTGGAGTTCATTAAGGAGCAATCCATTAACAATGAAAGGGCAGTTTCATGATCTCCATTCATTTTACAGATAGTACTGATAGTACAGATAGTCTCTAGACTCGAAATTTAACCCTGCTTTCTCTGCGAGACTCGACGGGTTTCTCGAGCAGTTTATTTGTTTTTTTTTGGATTTTACAGATTGTGCACAACATTTTTTTTAAAATTTCATTTTAAAATGTTACTGTTTCATTTGTCATATGCAGAGCACTCACTCACGGAGCCAGACCGATTCCATTCTCTGCCAATCGGCCTCACTTTAACTTCATTAAAAGGCAAACCAATCGAACACATTGTTTAACTATTAATCCTCAACTGTTAAAATTAGCAACATCACATAAATGCATGAGTTCTGGGAAAGTGTGACTGGACCCGGTAACTGTGGTTTTTCTCTGGAGGTGCTGCAAACCCGGGTGTTTTTCCAGCATTGTCTGTTTTGTGTTCTCATAAACACTGATCTTTTTTGTAAATCTGCTGTCTCCATTTATGGAGAAAGGAAAACCGAAAAAAAGAAATTAACTGTCTAGTAGCAGGTAGAGTACACACTACACTGCTCCTACCTGCCTACTCCTGTTCAGAATCCGTCGAAACTTTGTTCATGTAACGATCCAAATGTCTTCTAAGCTTTGTATCTTTACCCATAGCAAGACTTCCATTGTAAGCTCATTGCAAATACGAACCATTTACTGATTAAGTAGAATACGTCTCAGTTTTTTTTTAAACTTAGCGCTACTCACTTTAAAAAACGCTTTCACTTCAAGTTTCCTACCATGAGGAAAGCATACTTGTCACTTATCTTATTTGCGCCCTCATGATGATTAAAATTATGCAAGGTCACCCCTCCACCACCGAGGCTCAATTGAAAACGATTCCAGGCTCTCGTTATTACTCAAACATTTCATTTGCAGCAACCTCGTGTTAAATCTCTTCGGAACTCTCTCGATCTCAATCATATCTCCCAGGTGACGACAATCAGTACTTCACGCAGTTCTTCAGGAAGAAATATGCACCCGTACCCCTTATTACTCTGTTCTACAACACTGCCCGAAGCACTAATTATAGTTGTATAAGTCCTGCCGCGGTTGTTTTACGAAAATGCTAAACTTTTAAATAATACGAATTAGCATCCTATTATTCAGCCTCTCGAGACTGCTCCACTATTCATGATGTTCGCGCTGATAAGCTCATCTTTTTTTCTATCCTCACTATCTATCCTCTATGTCTATGTGTGGCATCCAGCCAATAACGGAGAAAGTTTCAAATTCAATCACTATCTGTGTCAGTGAAATCCAGAAACTCACATTTAGATATTCGGTTCCAGAAAGTGCCTCAGTCCATAGTAGGGTTAACCTAGCAGCAATCGATGAAAAAAAAACTTTCAAGCGAGGCATCAACCTCGCCGGGGCCAGGAAGGAAGGATGTTTGAGTGAGAAAGAAATTTAACTTTTCGATTCATCTTCAGAACATCTTCAATGTTTGCAAATGGAAAACGTTTCATTTTCGTTGTTGTTAGTGTGTTGTCAGTAAGTAAAAATGTAGGGCGAACTTAGCAAATATGATTCAGTGATCATGTCGAGTACTCAGCACGATTTCGGGCTGTTCCGAATCAGGGATTTCTTACTTCTGAGTTTAGAGTTGGGAAATAGATGGAGAACTGTACAGCACTCATTTGTGAATTTAGAGTTGGGAAAAGGCTGGGGAAATGTAGGAAAGATGAGAGAGTTGTACCAAATTGTGCTGGCGGTTTGACCTTCAGAGCATCATTATTTTCGCTCTCCATCTGATCGAATTCTTCCCGTGTTTGAAATGATGATGGGTACATGGTGTTTCAGTCAAGTTGCCAGTGATGCAACACAAGACAGTGCCAGTCACCCATGACTAGAACAATCAGTTCTCGGGATCAGTATATTCCTGTTTTCAAATTCGCGAGTGAAGTCTTGGATAGCACCATTAACCAGTCCTTTTTAGGCTCTCGGTACTCCCCCTGAATGAAATTCACATCATGTTTAAACGGGAATTCTGTTTCTACCTACCTCTCTTCGAGTATTTATATCGGCACATCTGTGAATAGTATTGCCTGGATGATGGTATCTGTGATATGTAGTTCTATCTTAGCACTGTAAGCACATAGTGCTTTGTTCGGTACACCAGCATTCTCCCTGTATGACCTCTGACCATTTATTTGTTCTCTTTTCAACGTTGCGGTATATAACTTAAAGGCGTTGTGAATCAGAATATCGGAGCCTTGCACCCTCGAATGTTACTGGCCAGTAGGACACCGGGTAAACCGAAATAAAGACCAAAAACTTCTTTTAAAGGGTGGACCCTGAAATATCTTTACCTCCATCCTCACTCCACGGCCACAACAAAGATTCCTTTTTTCAAGATGTGTGAGAACTCATCTTCTGTAGCAGAGCATAGATTCAGCATGGAATACTTGAGTGGGCTTCACCCCCAACCCGATTCAAGACACTGGCCCTAATCGTAAAGCAGGACCCCTTGGGGAAGAAGAATCCCAGTAACAATCAGACAAAGTGAGAAATCGTTACCCTTTAGAAGAGTACAATTTGGCAACTCTATTGTGGCGCCGTCTTCTAGTTGATGTTTAATTTCCAGGCAGGAAGTGAAACGTGGCAACATGATCTCGCACCGAATCAATCTGTCGAAGTAAGGGACCGTTGTCTTGGACACAAGGCAGGGCTCCTATTGGCTATCTTACCTGTTTTAATGTGCTCACCATTCTGTCATTGAACAGTAAAGCCTTTGCTCAGGGTGATTTCGTGTTGTATAACAACATGAGTGCATGTGGTTTCAACACTCAGAATGCAGCTATGGCTGTCCTGCCACTCCTACTTCTTTACTTCTTCTCTCCAGGTAAGATGCTAAACACTTTATAAAACTTTCCTCTTTAGCATGTTGGCAGTGTCGACGGTGCGTTTGAAGGAATCCAGGAAACGCCGTGACAATCAGCATTTGTCACTTCCCTTTGCTTTGATGCTGATGCGAATTCACTGCTCATTTGCTGCTCACAGTGTAACCTGCAATGTTTTCTGCTCAGTGACACCGATGGGAAAGTGGCGTTACTTTAACGGTGCTACATGATGCTAATTTGTTTGCATTTATATAATGCGAGATTCAGTTTCAGACAGTAAAACGGTAAACAAAATGTTCTTGCTTGCATTGGGAGACAGAAAGTAATTCAGCTTTAATTGGAACCGGTTCTATCGACATGCTGGCCGTTTCCTCAAGAGAGTGAGTGATCGCAGGCCTGGATAGAGCATGGGGGTCCACTCCTTAACTTAGTCCTGTGTCGTACAGGATTGGATATACTGCAGATGCGAACGGTCATCAACGCAGGGGGTCACAGTGGTTAGCAATGCAACCTCACAGCACACGGGACTAGTCTTGATTCCTCCCTTGGCGATGGATTGCACGGATATTGCGCATTCTCCCCCGTGTGTGCGTGGGTTTCCTCAGGTTTTCCGGTTTCCTCCGATAGTCTAAAAATTCGCAAATCATGTGGATTGGCCGGAAACGCAGGGTGACATTGAAAGGATGGGATAATCTTCAGAGGGGCAGCGGAGATGTGACGGACAAAATGAGCTCCATTTACACTGTAGGCGATAAATAACAAACAAACCGTTTCATAAAGTCAGCCAGTCTCGTATCATCTGCAGAGACAGAAAGTAGAGTTAACAGTTCAGAACTGATGTATATGTCAAAGATCTGAAAACTTGCCCATTATGTTGCAATGCAATCAAATGTGACAAACACTCTTGTATTTCATTCGACAAAAGGAGGCATGAGTACTGTCCCAGACGTTTATCCTGATTCCAGGTCTGGGGGAGCCCAGATATCCCCTTAAGATGCATTTTTTTTTTGTTGTTTTCCCAACAGTGTCTAAGCAAAGCGAAGTCTTATGATGACTTGAACAGTTTCTCTGAAAGTACTTTCCAGCCCCGAAACTGTTTAGCTCTGGGCAGCCACAACACACTCCTTGTGTCCACTTGAGTTCCTGTGCAGGATAGACAGGAAACATATCAATTCAAATAGCCCCACACACTCTGCTCATTCTGGTCTGAAAGTCCCACATTGAAAATCACCACAGGACATTGCGATTAGCAAGATGTTGATGGAGAGGAATGATATTAAATCTCTGCCCAGTTCTGGACTGGTCATTCTGTCTGTTTGTTCCAAGTTAATTCCCTCCAATTATACAGTCATAGAGATGTACAGCTGGAAACAGACCCGTCGGTTTAACCTGTCCACGCCAACCAGATATCCAAATCCAATCCCAGTCCCACCTACCAGCACCCGGCCCATATCCCTCCAAAAACTTCCCTTTCATATACCCATCCAAATGCCTCTGAATGTTGCAATTGTACCAGCCTTCACTACATCCTCTAGCAGCTCATTCCACACATGTACCCGCCCCCGCACCCCCTCATCCCCGCGTGAAAAAAAATGCCCCTTAGGTCTCTTTTATATCTTTCCCCTCTCATCCTAAACATATGCCATTCTGTTCTGGACTCCAAAATCCCAGGGAAAAGACGTTGCCTATTTATCCTATCCATGCCCCTCATAATTGTGTAAACTTCCATAAAGTCACCCCTCAGCCTCCAACGCTCCAGAGGAAACAGCCCCAGCCTGTTCAGCCTCTCCCTGTAGCTCAGGTCCTCCAACCCTGGCAACATGCTCGTAAATCTTTTCTGATGCATTTAAAGTTTCACAATATCTTTCCGGTAGGAAGGAGACCAGAATTGCACGCAATATTCCAACAGTGGCCTAACCAATGCCCTCCCAAGTCCTGTACTCAATACTCTGACCAATAAAGGAAAGCATAGAAAACGCCTTCTTCACTATCCCATCTACCTGCGACTCCACATTCAAGGAGTTATGAACCTGCACTCTAAGGTCTCTTTGTTCAGCAACACACCCTAGGACCTTGTCATTACGTGTATAAGTCCTGCTGAGACTTGCTTTCCCAAAATGCAGCACCTTCGCATTTATCTGAATTAAACTGCATCTGTCGTCTCTGAGCGCATTGGCCCATCTGGTCCAGATCCTTTTATAATCTGAGGTAACCCTCATCGCTGTCCATTACACCTTCAATGTTGGTGTCATCTGAAACTTACTAACTGTACCTCTCTATCTCTGAGACAGAGCGAGAGAGAGAGAGAAATCGACTGAAAAATATTTCTGAAATGTTTATGAAATACCTTAGTGTCTAGAACTTTCCCTCCCAATTCGAATTCGCTGTCGATCAGCCCATATCGGGTTAAATTGATTAACCAATCACGGCCAACGAAATTCGGTGCAAGTCCTAATGGAATCTTGTTCAGAAATCTTTGTAAAATGGTTTGATTTGTCTATCCAGGCGGGAACATCTTCTTAAGAAGTACAGCTGACTCGAAACTTTTACCCTGCCTTCTCTGACTGCACAGATGCTTTAAAAGCTGCTGAATTTCTCAAGCATTATCACAGTCTCGTCTCCACATATTTCGAAATTGCACGCACTCGCCCAAACGCAGAGTGTCAGAAGCATATTTGAAGCAATGTAGTCTGCATCTCTTTTATTTAATCCACACCCCGCACCCAGCCCTTAACTTAAAGTATGAGAATTAGTGCATTGATTGTTTGTGGGAACATTTACTATTAAATCAGAGTCTCTCCCATTTCTCGGCAAACTAGTTTTGTCTAAAATGACTTGTTTCCAGTGTGTGGAAATCTCTAATAACCTCCAGTTGCACTGGAAGGCTGGTATGGACATGGAAACACTGCAACAGAAAGTCTGCCCTTCGCTCTCGAATGAATTGAATTTAATGGTGAGTTCCAGTGAGATTGGGATGGAAGGTGCTGGGAAACAAAACATCGGGAGCATCGTGAGCAGACTTGGTCCCCCTTATTTAAGGAAATACATCATTTCATTAGAGGCCTTTCAGAGAAGGTCTACCGGTGTGATCCCTAGGTATGGAGGGATTGCTTTATGTGCTAAACAGGGTCGGACGTGAGAAGTTTGGAACACAAACCAGGGCGGACTTATGCAGTGTATGGTAGTGCTTGGGGTGTGCTGTTGAACAGAGAGACCAAGGAGTGGAATGATGCAGATAGTTGTAGTGATATCACTGGTAGACAGGTTTATGAAATTGGTTTGATGTACGTTCCTTCATCGATCAGAGCCTTGCCTGCAGGAGATTAGATGTCACGTTAGACCTGTTTAAGAATTTGGTGAGGCCACTTTTCGAAAACTGATGACAATTCTCGTCAGTCTGCTGCAGGAATGATAATATTACTTTTGGAAGAGTGTAAGAAAAGATTTACAAGGATGTTACCGAGATTTCAGGGTTTGAGTTATACGAAAAGCCGGATATGCTGGGATATTGCTTCCCCCGGAGTGCAAGAGAATGAATGTATACCATGTAGAGATATAGAAAATCATAAGGAGCACAGATGAGGTGAATCACTGAGGTCTTCTCTGCCGATGGGGTGGACCAAATCTAGAGAGCGTCATTTTAAGTTTAGAGGCAAAAGATTTAAATTAGAAGAGTGTGGTAGTATTTTCATGCAAAAGGTGGTGCGTGCATGTTGCGAGCGGACAAAGGAATTGGAGGAGATTGGTACAACTCTAACATTCAAAAGGTATCTGCATGTAATCAGCTGAACATTTTTCCCTCTTGCCAATTCTTGGTTCTGACAGTGCATGGATTTTATTAAAGAACACATGGAGATGGTCATTCTATCCGTGAAGATTCCGGGCATTCACGATATGTGTGGGGTGAGTATCACAAACATGGCATTCACCACACTCTTCACCTCTGACGAACATCAACTACAGACCTCACTTTCTCCGAAAACACCACGTTGTGTACATCAGAGGGAGAGAGAGGGAAGGTGATATTGCAATTCAATTGAGGGAAAACACAGAGCCATTGACCAAGTTGCGCCACCTGATCTCTGCTCCTTCACGTTCAAATAACTGAAATTTTCAAGGAACTTTCTCCACTAAACTTCGTGATCAGTCACATGGATTGCTCCCGAGAATACAGTCATTCCGTTCCAGTTTGCTACTGGGGTCGAGCTCCAGAATTTGAACCCAGTCCATTCTGTGAGAGATTACCCCCAACAAGCACACACACACATTCTGTCTCACACACTCTCTCACAGACGCATTCACTCACAACCACTCCCTTAAACTCACACTCACACACTTTGACTTACAGATATGCACATGCACAGCTCATTCGCAAACACTCACATACAATCTCACTCTTGAACACACTGTGAATCATACACATACAACAGTTTCACACACACAGTCACTCACAACCTTACTCACACGTTCAAGGGCACAGACGTATGGCACGCACACAGAGACACACCTGCATATACGCACTCACTCACACTAACACATACACACACGAACACCGATACACACTCACAAACATACACACGAACAGTAAAAAGGGGTTTAGACATTTGAAAAAGACTAGCACAAACCGCCGTAGATGTTCCATAAATTGTCAGATTGAAATATGAGAGGATTTGCCTCCTTAAGGGATAGACGAGGCCTGTGGTGCAAGTTAACTTTACTCGAGTCAACTATTAGCGAGAGCAAAGAAAAATATTTTTTTTTAAAGAAACCTCTGCACGCAGAGGAACAAATGCACTTGGGAAAAATGCCTTGTGTAAGGGCAGTGAGCATAATTCACATATTCTTCTTTTACCATTCTTGTCATGCTATCAAGGACATAGACTGGGAAGACTTGACTTGCTTTTGTTTCATTCCTTTGTTTTGGACATACTGTTCTTATGTTTTCCCTTAGCTTGAATGTTTACAAAGTTCAAACAAAGACCACAAAGTGTTGCAATGTTCAGCACAATATTCCTTTTAGAAAAGCACTTCAGTTTTCACAGTAAATGTGAAATTTGTTATTTTTCCATGACAAGACCTCAGTGCAGGCATGTGCAACGCGGCAGCAAAACATCCTGTTGAATGGCGGGAGAGGTTTGGACAGCTGAATGGTTTCTCGTGTTCCTGTGTTTTGCTCACGATCGAAGGACAAATTCGTTATTACATAAGGACATTGCATAAGGGAGAAATTTGTACAGCGATGGAGCCGTGGTTTATAAAAGAACAATAAGAAGGATAACGTTCGACAAAGACGTGAAAGCTCAGTTAGGGCGCTTGGGAGTTATAGCGAGCCAGGAAATCCAGAAAGAGAGAGCTAAGACGAGCGAAGAAGGGACATGAGAGGTCGTTGGAGGATTGGATAAAAAAGAAAAAACCGTCAGGTATATAGGTATATTAGGGATGATACAATGACAAGAGCAAGATGAGGGCAAATCGCGGAAAGTAGTAGGAAGTTATGCATTGAGTCAAACAAAATAGGCGAAGTCCACAATGAATATACTTTGTCAGTATTCACACTGGAAAAAATGTTGTCGAGTGGATACAGGCGAATAGACGGGATGGAATTGAGATTCAGGAGAAGGAGTGTTAGCAATTCTGGATAATGTAAAAACAAATAAGTCCCCACGCCGATTGGGATTTATCTCGGAATTCTCTGGAAAGCAGGGGAGGTGGTTGCAGAGCTTTGGCTTTGGCCTTTATGTCTTTTTTTGTCGACAGGAATTGCGCCAGACGTTGACACAATTATGAGGGGCATGGATACGATAAATAGACAAAGTCTTTTTCCTGGGGTGGGGGAGTACAGAACTAAAGGGGATAGGTTTGGGGTGAGAGGCGAAAGATATAAAAGAGACCTAAAAGGCAACTCTTTCACGCAGAGCGTGATATGTGAATGGAATGAGGTGCCATAGGAAGTGGTCGAAGCTGGTACAATTGCAGCATTTAAGAGGCATCTGGATGGGTATATGAATAAGAAGGGTTTGGAGGGATGTATGCCGGTGGAACTAGATTGAGTTGAGAAACTTGGTCAGCATGGACGGGTTTGATGGAAGGGTCTGTTTCCATGTTGTACATCTCCATGACTCTGTGACTCAATGGAGGATACCAAGTGTTATTCACTTTTTCAAGAAGCGGAGTAGAGACAATCCTGGTCATTCCAGACAAGTGATCTTGAATTCGGTTGTGAGTAAAGTATTGGAACACGTTACTAGATGGGATTTATAATCAACTAGAAAGGAACAAGTTGATTACCGATAGGCAAAACGGTTTTGTGAAGGGTAGACCGTATCTCACAAAACTTATAGCGTCATCTGGGAAAATGTCCAGAGAGGTGGATGAGGGTAAAGCCATTGATATGGTTTATATGGATTTAAGAAAAGCACATGATAAGGTTTTCCATGGTAGGATAGTTCACAAAATGCCAAGCCTTGCGATTGAGAGTTATTTGGAGGTTTGGAACAGAAATTGTTGAAGTGAAAGAAGACATAACATTGTGGTTAATAGGAAATGGTCATTCTGGAGATCAGTTCCTAGTGTTGCACCGCACTGATCTGTTATTGGGCCACTGCAGTCTGTCATTTTTTTTTATATATGCTCTGAATGAGCACGTAAAGGATATATTAGTAAATTTGTGGATGACACGAGGTTGGTAGAGTTGTGCCTCCGGATGAAGGATGTTGTATGTTACAGAGGGACATAGATAAGCAGCACAGCTGGGCTAAGAGTTAGAACATAGAACATAGAAAAATACAGCGCAGTACAGGCCCTTTGGCCCTCGATGTTGCGCCGATCCAAGCCCACCTGTCCTACACTAGCCCACTATCCTCCATATGCCTATCCAATGCCCGTGTAAATGCCCATAAAGAGGGAGAGTTCACCACTGCTACTGGCAGGGCATTCCATGAACTCACGACTCGCTGAGTAAAGAATCTACCCCTCACATCTGTCCTATACCTATCACCCCTTAATTTAAAGCTATGCCCCCTCGTAATAGCTGACTCCATATGTGGAAAAAGGTTCTCATGATCAACCCTATCTAAACCCCTAATCATCTTGTACACCTCTATCAAGTCACCCTTAAACCTTCTTCTCTCCAATGAAAACAGCCCCAAGTGCCTCAGCCTTTCCTCATACGATCTTCCTACCATAGCAGGCAACATCCTGGTAAACGTCCTCTGCATCCGTTCCAGTGCCTCCACATCCTTACTATAGTATGGCGACCAAAACTGCACACAAAGCTCCAGATGCGGCCGCACCAGAGTCTTATAAAACTGCAACATAACCTCAGGGCTCCGGACCTCAATTCCAAATGGAGTTGCCAAATGGAGTTTAATGTAGAAAAGTCTGAGCTGACTGACTTTGGAAGAAGTAACAGTAATGCAAAGTACTGGATAAATGGTAAGTTGCTTGCTGGTGTCGATGAACAGAGAGATCTCGATATCTATGACCATAAATCCCTGTAAGGTGCCACCCAGTTTGGGATGGTTGTTAAGATCGTATGCAGTGTGTTAGCTATTATGATTAGAGGAATTGAGTTTTGGAGCCATGAGGTGATGCTGCAAGTTTACAGAAATCTGGTGCAGCTGCACTGCAGTATTGCATACTGTTCTGGTCACTGCATTATAGAATTGGAAGGGTTCATAGGAGATTTACCAGGATGTTGCCTTACGTGGAGGTAAGGACTTACGAGAAACGCTGATGGACTTGAGGCAGCTTTCGTTCGGTTGAAGAAGATTGAGAGGAGGCTTAATTGGGACGTATAAAATGATCAGACGTTTCGATCGGTTGGACATTGAGATCCGTTTTACCTCGAATGAAGATGACGAGATTGAGGGAATATAACTTTAAATTGAGACTTGATAGATCTTGGAGAGATGTCCTAGGTCGTTCTTTTACTCAAAGAGTAGTACAGGCGTGGAATGGCGTGCATGCAAGAGGAGTAGACTGGTCAAATTTAAGAGGACTTAAATCTTCATTGGATACACATGGATGAAAATGGAATAGTACATTTTAAATGGGCTTGAGGTTGGTTTCACAGCTCGGCGCAGCATCGAGGGTCTAAGGGCCTGTACTGTGCTCTCATGGTCTAAATTCTATGTTGTTCGTTCTAGCATAAGAAACATAAGGAGCAGGAGTATGACATCTGACCCCTCGAGCCTGCTTCCCCATTCAATAAGATCATGGCTGATCTTTTCGAGGCTCAACTCAACCTACCCATCCACTCGCAAAAAGCCTGCACTTGTCAAGTACAAATCTATCTTTGCCTTTACAACATGCAACGTGATAGACTCAACTGCGTCAGGTGGCAGAGAAATTTACAGATTCACACCCCGTCGGGTACTGAATAATTTCTTCAACCGATTCTTATATCTGCTTGCCCTTATTTTGAAGGTATGTCATCTCGTTTCAATTTGACCGACGCGTGGACAACAATGTCCCTGCTTCTATCTTAACTGTTCTCTTCACAAGTTTATATATGGTTATAAGACTTCCTCCATTTTTCTAAATTCCAATGAGTATCGACTCAGCTATAAAATCTGTCCTCACTAGGCAACCCCCTTCAGTCTAGAATCAATTTTGGGAACCTCCTCTGCATCCCGTACAGTGCCATTACATTATTTCCCAAGTAAGAATTTGAAACGTTTTCATAATATTCCAGGTGTGACCTGATCTGCACGTGATACAGCAGTCATATAACCTCAGAGCTTTGAAAATCCACCCCTATAACAATTAAGAGGAGAAAGTGAGGGCTGCAGATGCTGGAGATCAGAGCTGAAAATGTGTTGCTGGAAAAGCGCAGCACGTCAGGCAGCATCCAATGAACAGGAGAATCGACGTTTCGGGCGTAAGCCCTTCTTCAGGAAGAAGGGATTATGAACGAAACGTCGATTCTCCTGTTCCTTGGATGCTGCCTGACCTGCTGCGCTTTTCCAGCAACACATTTTCAGCTATAACAATTAAGGACAATATTCCATTGTCTTTCTTAATGACCTGCTGCAACTGAAAATCATGCACAAGGACATTCAGGGCCCTCTGCACCGCAGCATGCTGCAACTTTTGTCCATTTATATAATAGACATTATTTCTGTTATTCCTGTCAAAATGGATGACTTTACATTTAACAGCATAGTATTGCACTTGCCACACCCTTGTCCACTCACTTAACCTCTCTCTCTATCCTTCTCCTGCTTTTGCCGTACCACTCATTATAGTGTCATCTGCGAACATTGACACACTACACTTGACCTCTAATTCGAAATTATCAATATCAATTGGAAACGATTGCGATTCCAGCACTGATCCCAGAGACATACCAGTAGACATTGATTGCCAAAACCAAAACAAAACGATTTTCCCACACTTATTGTTTTCTATGCATTAGCCAATCGTCGACACATGCTACTCCATTACAAATAATGCCGTACACCATTACCTGTTGCAGCAGCCTTTGTATATTTCCTTGATCAAGGACATCTGGAGATTCACATGCACCACATACGAGTGTTATCCATTGTCCACTGTGCCCGTAATGAACTGTAAGAATTCCATGTCTGAAATATGTCGTATGAATATGTTCAAACAATATTTCAATCAGGAATGGGATCAAAAGGATAACACGCCATTTGTTACAACTGAGACCTCTGTCGTCACTATAGATAGTTCTGAACTTGACATTCCTAAAATTGAATAAGACAATGAGGATGTTCTTGAAAACTGGGCTAAATTATTGAACACCAGAAGAAAGCTTGTAACAATCCCTTGGAGAGATATATGGGATTCAGCAGGGAACTGAGCATGCATCATGTGGAAATAGGAAATCCTGTTCTCTTGAAGCAACACGCTTTTCGGCCCAATGCACTAAAATACAGAAGGCTTCAGAAAGAGATTGCAAGCGTGTTCAATGAAAGTTTAAACGTTGAGAACAGCGACTCCAGTCCACTGCTGCCTCCTATCCCGGGAAACGCGCGTGATGTTTGCTCTGTTTGGTTCACCAGAGAATTGTGGCTACATTAATGCCACTTTTGTGAATTTGTTCACAGATACTGCAATATTGTCCTTGGGTTGAATACGCAGGATTAAATCAAAAGATCAACGAAAATTTTGATTTTCCATCGAAAACGCACCCAGTGTGAAGTAAGTCTACACGAATTCACTGCCCATCCTTTGAAGAATATGTAATATTTACAGACCGCAGCCTGACACCAAACTTTTGCTCTTTCGCAATCAATACAACATCGGGCTTTAAAATAAAGTGATATGGGTTAAGTACCAGCAAATTGAATTGCTTCCATTTGTTAAATCATTCGAGCATGGACGAGATGGGTCGAAGAGGCTGTTCCTGTGCTGCATAACTCCAGGACATTGTGAACAAGGTTCCATTCATTGAAACTGTTTTTTCAGCAATAGCAGCCATGAATACAGACCTCCATCACCCTCTGTCTCTTATTCGCCCAAGTTGCGCATCATCCTGAACCCCAGAAAAGCACCATTCTCTTTCCTGATCTTGAAACCCGAACTTGTGAAGGCCAAGATCAGAATGACAAATTGTCTGCCCCTAATTCGCCCGCCTCCTTCAACTTCCTTCCAGTGCCATTCCATTGACCTCCACAGTCCCTCTCGGGGAAACTGGACATCATCTCTACATAGTGATGGTGATTATGGGGTCTTACCCCAAATGTAAGATGTTGCTCAAAGCTTCACCTAAATCGGTAACCAACTGTGGAAGCAGTGTCCGATGATGTTGATACCACAGATGTGTGTAAGTAGGTGATTAATTTCAAGCCCACAGCTGACGTGACCTTTCCAGCTCGTTGCACCAGTTGAAGTGCGTATTGCATGGAAATCATGAAACCTCTCAGCCTCGTCTTGCAAACTTTACACTTTTTTCAACATCACAACATTTTACAAAGCTTTATGGCTCTCAAATTAGTTCTGCATTTTTTGCACAACTATCTGTATTTTGACCATTCCTTCCTCTGTCCGAAAGCTTGTTTTTGCGAGGGGCATGGCTGGATATAGAAGCATCCTGCAAAATTGTTTTTTTTTTGTTCTTCTGCAATGTATCACAATAGCAGTGACCCAAAATAAAAAGCGATAATATGGTTGCTTCCAACTCTCATTGAGGGTCACCACCAACTGAGGAGTTAAAATATAAATATTCTGGTATTTTCTCAGACTGTGCATTACAGACTGATCGACCTTACAATCAGTAGTCACAGCACGAGCAAAAACTAAAAAGTGAGATGAAGGATTTGAGTTTCAGAGCGCGGAAACACAGTTTGTCGCAATTGTGAGGGACAAACCTGAAATGATCAGACAGAAGTGTTTTGGTCCTGAAAGGTTGAGAGACTTGCAAAAGCAAAACAAGACAATAAAAGATATATATTACATGCATATTCTGTACAGGAGGGAAAGGATATTCATGAAGGTAATTATCAAAAAGACACCGTGCGTGGGCGGCACGGTGGCACAGTGGTTAGCACTGCTGCCTCACAGCGTCGGAGACCCGGGTTCAATACCCGCCTCAGGCGACTGACTGTGTGGAGTTTGCACGTTGTCTGCGTGGGTTTCCTCCGGGTGCTCCGGTTTCCTCCCACAGTCACAAAGATGTGCTAAATTGCCCGTAGGGTTAAGTAAGGGGTAAATGTAGGGGTATGGGTGAGTTGCGCTTCGGCGGGTCGGTGTGGACTTGTTGGCCCGAAGGGCCTGTTTCCACACTGTAATGTAATCTAATCGAAAAAAAAAGACTAAGACCGAAAAGGAGACCACGGCAGCTTAATGCAGAGGAGAAGTGGGCCGAAGTGCACCAGGTTGTGTTGCCAGTTGGAAAGGAGATTTGGAAAGGAGATTTTCTGGGTAGTACATGACCTACCTTTAGGAGGTCACCAAGGGTCAGGCTCAGGTACGAAAGCATTTTCATTGGGCTAGAAAGCACAAGGATATGATTACTCATTGGAACACATGTCATACATGGCAAATGGTAGGGAAGCCAGAGGCGGTATTAAAACCAGCACCGTTGTTCAAATTCCAGCATCTGAAGAACTTTTCACTCGAATTATCTTGCCTGAGTATGTCCCCTCGCGGGAGCGCAAAGTGGGAACACGTACGTTTTAACCATAATGGAGGCAATTCCATTACGGAGTATTAAGGCAAAAAAAGTTGATAATGGTGTTAGTAGCTTGATTCATACGGTGTCGGCTACCCAGAGAGATTCAGTCGGATCAAGGGTCTAATTATACTGCGAGGCTGTTTAAGGAGCACTTGGATAACGGCGGTACACATCACTTTAAATCAAGTGCATATCACTGTGAATCGAAGAAAGCGTTAGAAAGGTGGCATCAGACCTTGAATACCATGTTGCAAGCATACTGTCAGGGTTACCTAAATAATTGGGATAAATGCATCTCATTCGAATTGTGTGCCATTCGAGTTCCCCAAACTAATCTACTCAGTTTACAACCTTCCAGTTAATATTCGGTAATGAAGTGAAAGACTCTTGGGAATTAATTAAAGAGAAATTGACAGGGCAAAAGTCAGAAATCTCACATTTAGACTATGTATCGGAGGTGAGGGAGAGATTAACTCGAGTCGCTGAGTTAACTGAACAGCACCTAAAGAGGCCACAACCAACAACAAAGCACGTGGCAGATGAAAACCCCGAGACTCTGACGTTTTCCTGCGGGGCGGTGGGATGACGCATCAGTATTGTTACCAGTGATATGAAATCACTTCGATGGCAATTTAGTGGTCCCTATCAAATTGAGAAGTAAACGACTCACGTGAACTATTTAGTAAAGATGTCAGATGTTTTAAAAACCTGTTCCGTGTATGTCACGAGAACATGTTGCACCCATTCTACAAGAGACAGAACAAATTGGAGAAACAGGTGTTATATACTGCCCATAGAGTGAGAAATCAAATTTAGGTATTGTGGATTTTAATGTGCCTCAAAACAAGTTACGAAATGAGTAAGTCATTGAGGAGTGAGGTAGGTTATTACAACAGCAAAGAATGCAATCAAATGGGGAGGACTGAAAATATTGCACAGAGAATGCTGTACCGATAAAGCAACACGACTACCAGGTAACCCCTTGAACGTCAGACAGGTCCTGAACGAGGTGGAGGCCATGCCCAACGAGGATATTATTGAACCAAGGCAAGCGCGTGGAGTTCACCTATCGTCCTAGTTCCCAATCTGGATGTGTCTCAATGATATTTCGTGGATTATTGGAAAGTCAATACTGTAACAGAATTGGACACATATCCAATACTGAGATTGAAGAACTCTATAGAGAAAATTGCACAAGCTCTTCGCATCACCATGTTAGACTTCCTGCGTGGTTATTGACAGGTACCTTTATCAGCGAGAGCGTAATAAATTTCTGTGCTTGAAAAACCCAAATGAGCTATACCAAATCAAAATGATGCCTTTGAAATGAAGAACGCAACTGCCAGATTCCAAAGACTCATGAACAGCGTTGTGGCTGTGTTGCCACACTGTGCAGTGTGTTTGGCTGATGTAGTGATCTTTTGAAAGTCCTGGAAAGATCACATGGTACAGTTGGCAGAGCTCCTTGAATAACTAAGAGTGGCAAAACAGGTAATAAACTTAAACAAAATTGAACTCGCGAAAGGAAAGGTGAAGTTCTTGGGACAGAACATCGGTAATGCAAGGTTGACCCTCCGGAAAGCAAAGACCAATACCATCGAGGAATTTGTTCGACCAATCTCGAGGAAAGAGGTGCTTCGATGTTTTCGACGAAGCAGATTCTATCAGAAGTTTATCAGTGTAGTCGTCTTTGTTGAAGAAGAACAGAAAATGTTGGTGTACATAACAATGCTCGGAATCATTTGCACATGTCAAAGCAATATTACCCATCACAACAGTTTTAGCTACACAAAACTTTTGGAACAGTTCAATTTTGTAATTGATGCTCGTGACATAGGAGGTGGAGCTATATTACTGTAGGAATCTTCTCATGGAATTGAACTGCCAGTTTGCTACTTTTCAAAGAAACTCAACATCCACCAGAGAAAATACTCGACGATCGAAAAACAATGACTGAGATTGGTACTGGCCTTGAAACATTTAATGTGTTCCTCCTGCCGGATGTTTGAGGTAGGGGTGACCACCGATACTCCTGCCGACTTCATCTGCAGGAAATACAGTCAGATTCTGCTCCTCACAGAACGAGTTAGGGAACTGGAACTGGAGTTGGATGAACAGGATTATTCGAGAGGCTGAGAACGTGATAGATAGAAGCTACAGGGACATAGTTACGCCAGAGAACAGAGGTAGCTGGGTAACAGTTAGAGGTGGGAAGGGGAGGAAGCAGGCAGTGCAGGGATCTCCTGTAGTCATTCCCCTAAAAAAATAAGTATACCGCTTTGGATACTGGTGGCGCGGACAGCCTAGCAGGGGTAAGCTGCAGTGACCGGGTCTGTGGCGTGAGGTCTGGCTCTGAGACTCAGAAGGGAAAGGGGGAGAGGAGGAGAGCGCTAGTTATAGGAGACCCTCTAGTTAGAGGGACGGACAGGCGATTCTGTGGGCATGGGCGAGACACTCGGATGGTTTGTTGCCTCCCGGGTGCCAGGGTCCGAGACGTCTCGGACCGTGTCTTCAAAGTCCTTAAGGGGGAGGGTGTGCAGCCAGAAGTCGTGGTGCACGTTGGCACCAACGACATAGGTAGGAAGAGAGGTGGGAAGGTCATTCAAGAGCTCAGGGAGTTAGGCTGGAAACTGAAAGCTAGGACAGACAGAGTCATCATCTCTGGGTTGTTGCCGGTGCCACGTGACAGTGAGGCAAGGAATAGGGAGAGAGTGCAGTTGAACACGTGGCTGCAAGGATGGTGTAAGAGGGAGGGCTTCAGGTATTTGGACAATTGGACTGCATTCTGGGGAAGGTGGGACCTGTACAAGCAGGACGGGTTGCACCTGAACCAGAAGGGCACCAATATCCTGGGGGGTAGGTTTGCTAGCTATCTTCGGGGGGGTTTAAACTAATTTGGCAGGGGGATGTGATCAGGACTTGTAGTCCAGCAAGTAGGCTAGCTGTTTGTCAGGATGTCCAAGTGTGTGGGGAGACTGTGAAGAAGGGAGCACTGACAGGGAATACTTACGGACACAGAGATGCATTCAAGTGCGTATACTTCAACGCAAGGAGTATCAAAAATAAGGTCGGTGAACTTAAGGCGTGGATAAGTACCTGGGCCTACGATGTTGTGGCCATCACGGAAACGTGGATAGAAGAGGGACAGGAATGGTTGTTGGAGGTTCCTGGTTACAGATGTTTCAGTATGATTAGAGAGGGTGGTAAAAAAAGGAGGGGGGTGGCGTTGCTAATTAGAAATGGTATAACCGCTGCAGGAAGGCAATTCGAGGGGGATCTGCCTTTAGAGGTAGTATGGGCTGAAGTCAGAAATAGGATAGGTGCAGTCACCTTGTTGGGTGTTTACTATAGGCCCCCCAATAGCAGCAGAGATGTGGAGAAACAGATTGGAAAACAGATTTTGGAAAGGTGCAGAAGCCACAGGGTAGTAGTCATGGGCGATTTCGACTTCACAAATATTGATTGGAAGCTCTTTAGATCTAGTAGATTGGATGGGGTGGTGTTTGTGCAGTGTGTCTAGGAAGCTTTTTAACACAGTATGTAGATTGTCCGACCAGAGGGGAGGCCATTTTGGATTTGTTACTCGGTAATGAACCGGGACAAGTGATGGGCTTGTTTGTGGGTGAACATTATGGTGATGTTGACCACAATTCTGTGACTTTCACCTTGGTTATGGAGAGAGATAGGTGCATGCAACAGGGTAGGTTTTACAATTGGGGAAGGGTAATTACGATGCTGTAAGACAGGATCTGAGGAGCATAAGTTGGGAGCATAGGCTGTCGGGGAAGGATGTCGTGGAAATGTGGAACTTTTTCAAGGAACAGATACGACGTGTCCTTGATATGTATGTACCGGTCAGGCAGGAAAGAAATGGTCGTGTGAGGGAACCTTGGTTGACGAGGGAGGTTGAATGTCTTGTATAGAGGAAGAAGGAGGCTTACATAAGGTTGAGGAAACAGGGTTCAGACAGAGCAGTGGAGGGATACAGGATAGCCAGAAGGGACCTGAAGAAAGGGATTAGGAGAGCTAAGAGAGGGCATGAAAAATCTTTGGCGGATAGGATCAAAGATAACCCAAAGGCTTTTTATGCGTATGTGAGAAACATGAGAATGACGAGAACGAGGGTAGGTCCGATCAAGGACAGTAGTGGGAGACTGTGTATTGAGTCGGAAGAGATAGGAGAGGTCTTGAATGAGTACTTTTCTTCAGTATTTACGAATGAGAGGAACCGTATTGTTGAAGAGGAGAGTGTGAAACGGACTGGTAAGCTAGAGGAGATACATGTTAGGAAGGAAGATGTGTTGGATATTTTGAACAACTTGAGAATAGACAAGTCCCCCGGGCCTGATGGGATATATCCTAGGATTATGTGGGAAGCAAGAGAGGAAATTGCAGTACCGTTGGCAATGATCTTTTCGTCTTCACTGTCAACGGGGGTGGTACCAGGGGACTGGAGAGTGGCGAATGTTGTGCACCTGTTCAAAAAAAGGAATAGGGATAACCCCGGGAATTACAGGCCAGTTAGTCTTACTTCGGTGGTAGGCAAAGTAATGGAAAGGGTCCTGAGGGATAGGATTTATGAGTATCTGGAAAGACACTGCTTGATTAGGGACAGCCAGCACGGATTTGTGAAGGGTAGGTCTTGCCTTACAAGTCTGATTGAATTCTTTAGGAGGTGACCAAGCATGTGGATGAGGGTAGAGCAGTGGATGTAGTATACATGGATTTTAGTAAGGCATTTGATAAGATTCCCCATGGTAGGCTTATGCGGAAAGTCAGGAGGCATGGGATAGAGGGAAATTTGGCCAATTGGATAGAAAACTGGCTAACCGGTCAAAGTCAGAGAGTGGTGGCAAATGGTAAATATTCAGTCTGGAGCCCAGTTACAAGTGGAGTTCCGCAAGGATCAGTTCTGGGTCCTCTGCTGTTCGTAATTTTTATTAATGACTTGGATGAGGGAGTCGAAGGGTGGGTCAGTAAATTTGCAGATGATACGAAGATTGGTGGAGTTGTGCATAGTGAGGAGGGCTCTTGTCGGCTGCAAAGGGACTTGGATATGATGCAGAGCTGGGCTGATGAGTGGCAGATGGAGTTCAACCCTGCCAAGTGTGATGTTGTCCATTTTGGAATGACAAATAAGAATGCGGAATAAAGGGTTAACGGTTGGGTTCTTAGTGAGGTGGAGGAACAGAGGGATATTGGGGTCTATGTTCATAGGTCTTTGAAAGTTGCGACTCAGGTGGATAGAGCTTGTAAGAAGGCCTATGGTGTATTAGCGTTCATTAGCAGAGGGATTGAATTCAAGAGTCGTGAAGTGATGTTGCAACTGTACAGGACTTTGGTTAGGCCACATTTGGAGTCCTGTGTGCAGTTCTGGTCGCCTCACTTTAGGAAAGATGTGGAAGCTTTGGAGAGGGTGCAGAGAAGATTTACCAGGATGTTGCCTGGAATGGAGAATAGGTCGTACGAGAATAGGTTGAGAGTGCTAGGCCTTTTTTCGTTGGAACGGCGAAGGATGAGGGGTGACTTGATAGAGGTTTATAAGATGATCAAAGAAATAGATAGAGTAGACAGTCAGAAACATTTTCCCCGGGTACAACAGAGTGTGACAAGGGGACATAAATTTAAGGTGAAGGGTGGAAGGTATCGGGGAGATGTCAGGGGTGGGTTCTTTACCCAGAGAGTGGTGGGGGCATGGACTGCGCTTCCTGTGGGAGTGGTCGAGTCAGAATATTTGGTGACCTTTAAGCGGCAATTGGATAGGTACATGGATGGGTGCTTACGCTAGGACAAATGTTCGGCTCAACATCGTGGGCAGAAGGGCCTGTTCTGTGCTGTATTGTTCTATGTTCTATGTTCTATTTTCTATGATTGTTCAGTATTTTCTTAAGGGGGGAGTTGTTATGTAGCTGTCGATGTGTACTTTACTGTTAAGGGAGCTAATTCTTCAGGCTGGCACAGAGTATGCTTATATTAAAAATAAAGAGTATGAAAGCATGGGAAGGATTAAAGCATGAAGGATTCGGGCGATCTGTTACAAGGAGTCTGTGGAATGCTACAGTATTCAAAAGGTCACTGTGACAGGGCGGGATAAGAGTAATGTAAAGTTCTTACACCAATTCGCAGAGTAAGGCTGAGACTGAAATGTCACAACGGCACGATGAAATAACACAGTAAAGTCAGCCTGGTCTGCTGAATATCATCATCGCATGTTTGGAACAGGTTGTAATAATAAATATTTGGCGCACTAAATAAATATATAAGTAATAGTTATTAGAGCCTGCCTAAGACATTTGTCAGCAAAATATATAATCATGGCATTAGATAAAACATTAAGCGCTGTCTGGGATGAAAGACCATTATTGCAGAGTTGTCTCGAAATATCTAATCGTGACAGCAGAATACTATTAAATGGTATGTAGGAAAAGCCATAGTGGCAGAACTAAAGAAGTAACGGAAACTTACATTACTGGTTTATTGTGTCGCTGGAGACAGGTAATTTTGATTAACATGGTTGGCCATGCTGATGAGCTAACAAAAACATGATAAAAACAGGTATAAAGAACCACGGGCCCTGAGGTTCGGAGGCATTCATGAATCTGCTTTCTGTGTGTCACGGTTTTTTGTTTGTGGAGAAAAGACTTTACAAAGTCGACGCGCCGCCTGGTGTTTCCGTACATTTTCTCTACGACATATTGGGTGCTGAGAGCGGGGCCGTGCAGGAACCCACCTGGAAAGAGGGCGGCAATAACGGGGCAGTTCTCGTCCACTGGGGGCACTCCGACTACTGACAGAATAAGAATACCCAACAAAAAGGGGTTTGCATTTTTGCTGTGAGTTCGGAATATATTCTGTTGGATTGGAGTTGCCCTTGGGAACTCGGAGATGAGGGAACCTGCTGGAGGTTCTCTCCAATCTATGATTCAAAGGCCAGGCGTAAATGGCGGCTGTTGGAGACCTGGAGAATTTGTTAAGAAAACTGCACAGTGGCTGAGGGGGTGAGTAAGAATAGAACGTAGCAATTGCCTGAGCAAATATTCCACGTGGTGATAATGACATTCCACGTGGTGAATATGAGACCCTATAGGTACCACCTCATGGGTAAGGATGGTCTGAATAGATAGGGCAAAATCTATCAGGAGGAATAGATTTACTAATAGCGCTAATAGACGTATTTAAAAGCCAGCAGATTGCTCGTGGATGAATAAACATAAAATAGTAGAGAACAGTCATGTATTAAAGTGTAACTAGACTGTAGAATGTTTTAGACAAGGCCTGTGTGATAATTAGACTCTAAGTTTGGAGTTAGTTTTGGAAATGATCAAAGTGTCTGCTTCAGCAATGCTTTGACTGAGAGAGAGAGCGAGAGAGAGAGATTGATTTACTACTGAGCTCCTGAGTGTGTGCAGGAAGGTTCTAATTGTGTGTTTCTGTGTGACAGATACAGAACACTCTATGTCACAATAATTTTAAACTGCTTTTTAAGCATAATTGTTTGTTGGTAGTGAAATGCTTGTGTTTTGATTCCCTGGAGCTCGAGATCCAGGTGTATTTTGATCTTATTTTGCACTATTAGAATAGAAGATTTTTTTGAGTTCGATTTTTCAAGAAACAGTTAGTGGTTAGTGCATTTCACAAATGCAGTGCGAGACTGGGTTAGGCTGGACGAATGAGAATAGGTTGTTGTATTATCTAGCTGCAATTGAGGACGTTTAGGAATTGATAGATTAGTAAGGGACAATTTAAAGTTATAGAGTTAGGGATTGGTTATATTTTTGATGAAGCCTAACTAGACCTCAATGGCATGAGGAGCTGATTTGGGAGAGAGAGGTAATACATTAGCTGGACTGAAATATATGACAGAATGAATAAACGGACTGCAGTTGAGATACTGAGTAAGAAATGTCCAGTGGCAAGAAACGATATTGTGAACATTTCTGAGAAATGGGAAAAAAAAAATCGAAGGATTTATTGACTAAATGACCAGAAGAAGGTACCTTTGATATACACATGTGCAATGACATGAAGGACTAATTAAGAACTATACGCCGAAAGATAAATCTAAAACTCGGAGCCAGAAGTGGGATCAGGAGATAGAAATGCTGAAACCTTTTACGAAAGAGGGTGATGAGCTGAAGATAGTTTAGTAGAAAACTATGATGACAAGGAAAACTTCAAAAGAACAAGCTGAGCATTTTCTGGAAACAGAAAAGCAGGAATCAGCTCCCGCTACCTTACACCAAGATTCGGAGGAGTTACATAGACCTCCTTCCGACTCTAATGAAGAGGAATTGAAGCATCGTCCAGTAATAAAGGGAATAGCAGAAGTAGAGGGACAGTTAGAATGGGTCAGAAGTGCGGAAGCCACAAATGAACCGAGGGAAAGAAGAGAAAGAGAGAAAAGGGACAGTCAGGAGCAAATTGAAGCTGCACAACGAGAGGAAGAAAAGCTGAAACATGAGACTAGTGTGTGGCCAAGTGAACTGTCATGGAAATTAAATCGACTTTGTTTTAGCAAGTGCAAGCAAAGGAGCTTTATTTAAATTCTTCAGAATTGACCCCAGTACATTCAGCTGGATGCCGCAACATAAAGGGTTAGCATAGCATTGTTCAGATACTTGCCATATACTTATAACGCTCTCAAGAACAAAGACTGGGAAAACTCAAGTTGCTTTTCTCAAATTTCTTGGTCTTGGATATAACAGTTCTTCAGCTTTCGCTGAGTTCCACTATTGCAAGATCGAATTGAATGTTTACAAAGTTCAAACAGGGACAAGTTGGCGGCAAACCTCATCAAAGTATTGTTTACAAAGCTCAGCACTGCATTAAATTTGAAAAAGACATTCTCTTTCAAATTTCACGGTAAATGAAAAATTTCTTCTAAATGTAAAATTACTTAATTTTCCATTACATTGTCCCCCTTTTGTCATTTTAAGACAACAAGGATGACAACTAAGTAAAAGAGCCAGGTTTAAATAAAATACAGGGACAGATAATTAAAAACCGGCGATCTAAACTGCCGGCTGTGTTGTAAGGAGCATTTGAAACGATCCCAGCCACCTCTTCGCCTTCCAGGTTTTCCTCCTGGTATCTTTACCACTATCCAGTCTCCAGGTTCTAGATCATGCAGCTCCTCTCCGTCTAGTTGGGGTAGTGCTGCTTACACTTGATTCTGTACTTGAGATAAAAGGGTAGAGCGTTTTATACAGTAACACAACATCTCATCCTCACAGTGATCTGTTATCTGTCTTACCTCAGGTCTTGGGCCAATTCCTGTATGAGGTGGTCTACCAAACAAAATCTCAAACGGCCTAAGATTAGCTCTTCCTCTCCTCCGAGATCTCATATAAATTAGCACAATCGGAAGTGCCTTTGTCCATGTCACCCCCAGTTTCTCACAACATGTTGTCAATTTACTTTATAGAGTAGCATTTTCTCTTTCCTCTGCTCCACCGATCCCTGAGTGATAGTTACAGTGTCGTCTCATGTTATTCCCAAATAATCACTGATCTGCTGTAAGGCATTATTGACAAATGTTGTCCCATTGTCACAACTAATCCTTTCAGGGATGTCCCATCTCGGAATAATCCCAGTTAGTAAAGCTTTGGCTACTGCACTGGCATCCTGTTTAGATGTGGGGAACGCTCCCTCCCATTTAGACAACATATCAACTATTACCAGACAGCACCTTTTCCCTTCGCTGGGCGTTAGTTCAATAAAATCCATTTGTAGATGTTCAAAGGATTTTTGGGGTTGGGAGTGTGCTGCCTGATTCATCTGTATTCTCCTCCCCACATTATTCGTGGTGCAGATAACATAACGTTCGCAATATTTCTGGGAGTAATGAGCAAATCCCTAAGAGTACGAGTGTGCGGAAATACTGTCGTACATTCGCCCTTTTGACACATGGTCCATACCGTGTGTCAGCTTGGCGTAGAATAGAAATAATGATCGTGGTAGACAGGGTTTACCATTGGGACCACACCATATTCCTTCCCTCACACTGTATCCTGCTTTCGTCCACTCACGCTTTTCTTCCGGTGTGGCCTGTGACTGTAACTCCCATAAGTCCGCTGTTGGGGTACAAATTTTTGTCATACACATGTCAATCTGCTCACTTGGCGTCTGCTGAGCTGCCGTTCTTGCTGCTCAGTTTGCCCTTGCATTGCCTTGGGAAATAAAATCATTGTGTTTTGTGTGGGTTTCACATTTACAAACAGCGATTGATTTAGGCAATTGGACCACTTCCAGGAGGTCAGAAATCAGGCCATGGTATGTGATGGGCTTTCTGGTGGAGGTCAAGAACCCCTGTGTTTCCACAGGAGTCCAAAATAATGTACAATCGGGAATGCGTATCTGCTATCGGTGTATCTATTCATTGTCTTTCCCTCAGACAATTTAATGGCCTCAGTCAAGGCAGTGAGCTCCGCTGCTTGCACCTACAGAAGAGAAGGGAGAGATCTCCCTTTGACTGTCTCTTCGGCAGTCACTACAGCGTAGCCAACACAATTCTGGCCTGTTTCCTTGCTCCTGAATGCTGACCCTTTCCAAAACAAATATCCATATCTGGATTCTGAAGTGGTGAATCCTGCAAAACTGGTCGAGGCCTGCAAATTTCATTACTTACAGCGATACAATCATATGGGTCATCTGTGAGGAGAAGGCTCGCAGTGCTAAGGACATTATATCGCTTTATTGTAATGTTAGGCATCTCCATTAGCACAATATTGCAGCTCAGCCAACCTGCTGCCGATTTGTGTGCTGTCTTTTGCTCGGGAAGCAGTAAGGATATTGCAGAAGCTCTGATCCCGGTGTTAAAACAAGAGTCTCCAGACTCCTGCGTTGAGCCTCATTATATATGGTGGGGACTCACAATAACATTGACAAAGTCATGTGAAGGTATATAATTTACCTGTTAATGTGAAAGCGAACCAGAATTGACTGTCTGGGGGCACCAGTACATGAAAGAAGGCATTTGCTAAATCCACAACAGAAAACCATTTGCTGTGCGGTGGAATTTGAGCCAATATAGTATAGGGGTTAGAAACATTTGGGGCGCGCAGAACAACAGCGCTGTTGACTGCCTGCATGTGTTGAACAAACCTCCATTCCTACGGTTCACCTGGAATGTTTGCTTTTTGACCGGAAACATGGGGTTTCTCACCGGTGATTTTTCACAACGGATTATCACTCCAGCCTTTAGGAGCGATTCAAAGACGAGAGTAATTGCTTCTGTAACCTCAGATTTTAACGGGTATTGTACTCTGCAAGGATGAGGTAAATATCTCACATAGAACGACTACTGATGCACCCACTGAGTTCGGGAGCCATGCTCTCATCTTTATTGGCGTTGACTCTCTGAAATGGCTCGATTTAAGGTCTCAACATGTTGCCCCTGTATCTACCAAAAAGGTAAATGTTGTGCGTTCCACATATAACATAGAGATATACATTGATTTATACGCATCGATGTTCTATTGGGCATATTGTCCACACTTCGCAATCTCAGCGCTCAACATAGAGGTGGGACATGTCTCAGTGCCCGGAAAATTATTAGATGAGATTAACATATGCAAGTCTGCGTTGCTAAGCATAAAGGAAAGTCGCTTACCTGTACAGTGTGGGCTGCCCACCTCCACCTCAGTCTTCCCCGGTCAGTCACCTCACTCCCCAGCCTCCAGGGCCGATTGAGGCTCTCTGTGAGGGAACTGTATCACCCACTGGTCCATTGCTCCACAAACAAAGCACCCGCCAGATCTACCTCTGCCATCGCCTCTTCCTCTCTCATTTTCCGTCGCACCTCCCTCCAACCGCTGGGCAACCATCTTCTTCGCTCTTTCGTCCTTCATTCCACTGATGAAGCTGTTCCTCAGGTGTGCTTCATACGCCATGATCTCTGCCGCCGTTATGTCGGCGGGTGGTCTCAGTCCGCTGTGGACATTATGGACTTCAGTGAGGCACTTAACGTACTGGGAAACTGTCTCACCTTCCCGTTGTTTACTCATTGCTATTTCTGTCATGTTCATTCGCACTGGGAATGTCTCCCTACAGGTGTTTGCCAGCGCTGCAACAAAAGCATTAAAGTCTCCGTTCTGCTCTGCTTGGACGTTGAATCCTCTGACATGGACGTTTGCACTGGCCAGATATACTTGATTTTGGTGACATCGGCACCTAGTGTTCGTCCCAGGAGACGTCTCATCTCATGTGATGTGGGACGGATCTCAGTACAGAACTTTGTCACTTCTTATTACCTCCAACCTCGCGTGGGTCAGGCAATTGCCAACCGGCACTTTCCAGATCCGTCATGGTCGATGGCCGGTGGACCAAACCTGGATAGCCTTCTGGGCCTGCAATTTCAAACATTTGGGCTTGCAGACCAACTGGTTGTATGATCGTCCGCCAGTACCCTCACTGTCTAACTCCTAATTCGTCGGGGGTTGATTGCAAACAGACTCTGGATGCCTTTCTGACTTGCAGTGGTCGTCCTTCCTTTGGGATTCTTGCTTCAATTGGTTGATGGTATGTCGTGTTATCGGTGATTCTGCAGATCATGAGGCGGCCGCCGCAGACTTGGAGCCTTCCCCAGGCGGATCTCGCGGGTTGTGGGGGGGTGTCTGTAGGTCGTGGAGGACAGTCATCAAGGTCAGGATCTGAAACAGACTTAAGACACTGTATAGCTTCTTTAGGCTGTTTTCCGCTCGAGACTGCATGTGCTCTGGTGTTTGTACGTATATTTGATCTATCCCTAACTTGAGATCTCCTCTCTCTGATATCAGCCTCAGTGCTCCACAATTTATAAGCGCTACAATTCACAGATTCTATTTTTACCTTCCTTTTCTCCTTCTCTGTCTCCTCCAACCTCGCCCTTAATATTTCCAACTGCCTTTTAATAAAACGTCCTCCCTCCGAAAAACCACATTCCTTGATCTACAATTCTAACTGCTTTACAGACCCAGAGCCGTAATTATTTAGCATGTATTGTATTTTTGGTTGGCCATTCAAAACCCTGTTTGGACTCTCCTTTTATTTGCTCTTGTTGGAGCAATTGTTTCAACTGGGCAATTGTTCAGCTCTCTCTCTCGCAGTACCGTTATCTTTTCCCTTTCACTTGTTTTCTTACGTTTGGAGGTCCCCTCTCGCATTGGGCACCTCCGCCTCAATGCGTTGTTTTTCATAAACCAAGGAACCACGTACCCGATACATTTTTGGCGAGTCCAACTCAGCCAGTGGTAGTTCCCAGTCTAAAATCACCCTTAAACCTATTGTCTCCGAAACACTCTGGAGACGGCAATCCACTTCCCTTGTGCTTTGCTCTCATAACACGCAAGAGTTCACTGAACTCTTTTCCTGTTGCATTCGTTCTCTTTGAACGAGTCTCTATGTAGGATTACTTAAGTCACGATTCTTACCCCGAGAGTATTCAATTTGAACACCGGTGCTAGGGCGATCCACAGATTCCCAGTCCTCTCACGCAAAAGGGCCAATTCAGCACTCGAGATGAAGTGATAGACCTTCAGAATCCCACCCAGTCGCGGGGTCCCGGGACGAACCCACTGTCGTGGAAATCTAATCGACCTGTTTTTTAATCATGAGCAAAGAAATGAGCTTTATTTAAATTCTGCAGATTTGACCCCAGCACTTTCGGCTAGATGTCACAATGTAAAGGGGTATCTAATAATTGTTCATATAATTGCCTTATACTGTTTCTTATCAGACTCCCAAGGGTAAAGACTGGGAAAACTGAATTTGTTATTCTCTCATCCCCTGGTTTTGGACATAACAGTTCTACAGCTTTCGCTTTTATTGAAAATTGCAAGGTCGAGTTGAATGTTTATAAACTTCAAACAGAGATAAGCTGGCTACAAACCTTATTAAAGTATTGTTTCCAAACTCAGCACAGCATTACGTTTTCGAAAGACTTTCTCTTTCAAATTTCACAGTAAATGTAAAATTTCTTATAAATGTAAAAATTCGTAATTGTCCATTACAGGCACAAAAAGCATTTAAGGATTACATATGGTGATATGAAAGGGAGGATGAGATAAAAGAAGTGGACGGGACGCAGAGCAAGTGGAAATGGATGAAGAGTGAGACAGGGAAAGAAAAAGGCACCGAAATAATGGGAGGAATTAGAAATACTATCGGACTCAGAGCCCGAGGTAAATTATTGAGAAGTAGCTCAAATAAAGGGGAAAAGGGCGAAAAAGGAAGAATGCTACCGCTGCTTATAAAAGAGGGGAGAAATCCACAATACATTCCTTGGGGAACTCCGGATCTGGAAAGGCAGACAGATTTGCTGCCCAGTTGACATGAAGGAGCAGGCGAATAGATACGGACGTTTGGAGATGAAACCCCTGGGCGATTGCTGGCTATAGGAGATTTGAAGGCACTGCTATTGAGGTTGCTGGGGCTCCTGAAGTTAAAGCTGAAAATGTGATGCTGGAAAAGCGCAGCAGGTCAGGCAGCATCCAAGGAAGAGGAGAATCGACGTTTTGGGCATAAGAAACGCTTTTATAAGCAGCGGTAGCATCCTTCCGTGTTCGCCCTTTTCCCCTTTATTTGAGCTACTTCTCAATAATTTACCTCGGGCTCTGAGTCCGATAGTATTTCTAATTCCACCCATTATTTCGGTTTTGGTGTCTTTTTGTTTCCCTGTCTCACTCTTCATCCATTTCCACTTCCTCTGCGTCCCGTCCACTTCTTTTCTCTCATCCTGATCTCCAGCATCTGCAGCCCTCACTTTCTCCTCCTGACGTTAAAGGAAATAATGGTCAGAAATAAGGTGGGTGAACTTAAGGCGTGGATCAGTAACTGGGGCTACGATGTTGTGGCCATCACGGAAACAACATAGAAGAGGGACAGGAATGGTTGTTGGAGGTTCCTGGTTACAGATGTTTCAGTAAGATTAGGGAGGGTGGTAAAAAAGGAGAGGGGTGGTGGCGTTGCTAATTAGAAATGGTATAATGGCTGCAGAAAGGCAGTTCGAGGGGGATCTGCCTTTGGAGGTCTTATGGCTGAAGTCAGAAATAGGAAAGGAGCAGTCACCTTGTTGGGTGTTTACTTTCGGCCCCCCAATAGCAGCAGAGATGTGGAGAAACAGATTGGGAAACAGATTTTGGAAAGGTGCAGAAGCCACAGGGTAGTAATCATGGGTGATTTCAACTTCCCAAACATTAATTGGAAGCTCTTTAGATCAAGTAGATTGGACGGGGCGGTGTTTGTGCAGTATGTCCATGCAGCTTTTCTAACTCAGAATGTAGATTGCCCGACCAGAGGGGAGGCCATATTGAATTTGGTACTTGGTAACGAACCGGGACAAGTGATGGGCTTGTTAGTGGGTGAACATTTTTGTGATGGTGACCACAATTCTGTGACTTTCACCTTGGTTATGGAGAGAGATAGGTGCGTGCAACAGGGTAGGGTTTACAATTGCGGCAAGGGTAATTAGGATGCAATAAGACAAGATCTGAGGAGCATAAGTTGGAAGCATAGGCTGTCAGGGAAGGATGTTATTGAAATGTGGAAATTTTTCAAGGAACATATACGACGTGTCCTTGATATGTATGTACCTGTCAGGCAGGAGAGAGATGGTCGTGTGAGGCAAACTTGGTTGACGAGGGAGGTTGAATGTCTTGTAAAGAGGAAGAAGGGGGCTTACATAAGGTTGAGGAAACAGGGTTCAGACAGAGCATTGGTGGGATACAGGATTGCCAGAAGGGAGTTGAAGAAAGGGATTAGGAGAGCTAGGCGAGGGCATGAAAAATCTTTGGCGGAGAGGATCAAGGATAACCCCAAGGCATTTTATGCGTATGTGAGAAACATGAGAATGACGAGAACTAGGGTAGGTCCGATCACGGACAGTACTGGGAGACTGTGTATTGAGTCGGAAGAGATAAGTGAGGTCTTGAATGAGTACTTTTCTTCAGTATTTACAAACAACAGTGACCGTATTGTTGAAGAGGAGAGTGTGAAATGGACTGGTAAGCTAGAGGAGATACTTGTTAGGAAGGAAGATGTGTTGGACATTTTGAATAACTTGAGGATAGACAAGTCCCCCGGGCCTGACGGGATATATGCTAGGATAATGTGGGAAGCAAGAGAGGAAATTACAGTTCAGTTGGCAATGATCTTTTCAACTTCATTGTCAACACGGGTGGTACCATGGAACTGGAGAGTGGCGAATGTTGGGCCCCTGTTCAAAAAAAGGGAATAGGGATAACCCAGGGAATTACAGGCCAGTTAGTCTTACTTCGGTGGTAGGTAAAGTAATGGAAAGGGTACTGAGGGATAGGATTTATGAGTATCTGCTTGATTAGGGACAGCCATCACAGATTTGTGAAGGGTAGGTCTTGCCTTACAAGTCTTATTGAATTCGTTGAGGAGGTGACCAAAATGTGGATGAGGGTAGAGCAGTGGATGTAGTATGCATGGATTTTAGTGAGGCATTTGATAAGATTCCCCATGGTAGGCTTAGGGCGGAAAGTCAGGAGGCATGGCATAGTGGGACATTTGGCCAGTTGGAGAGAAAACTGGCTAACCGGTCGAAGTCAGAGAGTGGTGGTAGATGGTAAATATGCAGTCTGGAGCCCAGTTACAAGTGGAGTTCCGCAGGGATCAGTTCTGGGTCCTCTGCTGTTTGTAATTTTAATTAATGACTTGGAAGAGGGAGTCGAAGTGTGGGTCAGTAAATTTGCAGATGATACGAAGATTGGTGGAGTTGTGGATAGTGAGGAGGTCTGTTGTCGGCTGCAAAGGGACTGAGATATGATGCAGAGCTGGGCTGAGGAGTGGCAAATGGAGTTCAATACTGCCAAGTGTGAGGTTGTCCATTTTGGAAGGACAAATAAGAATGTGGAATACAGGGTTAACGGTAGGGTTCTTAGTAAGGTGGAGGAGCAGAGGGATCTTGGGGTCTATGTTCATAGATCTTTGAAAGTTGCGACTCAGGTGGATAGAGCTTGTAAGAAGGCCTATGGTGTATTCGCGTTCATTAGCAGAGGGATTGAATTCAAGAGTCGTGAAGTAATGTTACAACTGTACAGGACTTTGGTTAGGCCAGATTTGGAGTACTGTGTGCAGTTCTGGTCGCCTCACTTTAGGAAACATGTGGAAGCTTTGGAGAGGGTGCAGAGAAGATTTACCAGGATGTTGCCTGGAATGGAGAATAGGTCGTACGAGGATAGGTTGAGCGTGCTAGGCCTTTTCTCATTTGAACAGAGAAGGATGAGGGGTGACTTGATAGAGGTGTATAAGATGATCAGGGGAATAGGTAGAGTAGACAATCAGAAACTTTTTCCCCGGGTACAACAGAGTGTTACAAGGGGACATAAATTTAAGGTGAAGGGTGGAAGGTATAGGGGAGATGTCGGGGTAGGTTCTTTACCCAGAGAGTGGTGGGGGCATGGAATGCGCTGCCTGTGGGAGTGGCAGAGTCAGAATCATTGGCGAACTTAAAGTGGCAATTGGATAGGTACATGGATGGGTGCTTAAGCTATGACAAATGTTCGGCACAACATCGTGGGCCGAAGGGCCTGTTCTGTGCTGTATTGTTCTATGTTCTATGTTCTAATGGTTCGAGCACGTTTGGAAAATGCGGCAGACAATCCAATGACTGATGGGTTCGGTTTTGATCAAGTGGGACAGAAAGCATGGCATGGCGTAAGAGACTATTATCTACCTAACATGGAACCCAGGAATTGAGAGGGGATCCACTGGGAAAACGTAAGAACCCGGCTGCCTCCTTGGAGAAACATTTTAAAACGTGGAGGCTGGAAACAGAGCAAACATTGAGACTGATCAGTTTCCGACGACAATGTTCTGAAATTCCATCATTGTGGCAATGCCAACCCAAGTCCAGTCAAGACTGGATGAGGTGATGGGTCTGACATCATCATTGAGCCACCAGGAATTGAGCGACCAGGTAGTACATGCAGTTGAAAGGTTTCAAAACAAAACAAAGAGAAACTGCCTGAACATAACCTGCAGGTGCAAAGGAAGCTGGCGCAAATGTAGCTCGAAGAGCTTATAAAGAAAGATAAAGCGAAGGCTAAAAAGGTGTTGCCAGTAAGAACATACACAGTAATCAACACTGTCGTGAACCAAGTACCGGCCAAAGGGGCTCCTACCAGGTAGCGGGACAGGGGCCAGAAAGTCCCATGCCAGTAATAGACTCTTTAGAGAAGCGTTCCCGCAGGTGACATATCCAGTGCAGGACAGATTGAAACAACAGCCTAAACAGAACCTGGTGCCCAAGGAGAGGGACGTTGGAATGGGGAACTAAGATTCCTGATAAATAATCAAGCTCAAGAAGAGCCAGAGGTAATGTACTGGAGAGGCCATGAATTGGGCCATTTCAGGAAGAAGTGCTCTTATTGGACCGGGCCCTCTCTGCCTTATAGCGGGCCTCGTCGGCGAGAATCCCTAGTAGCCACTTCCTAGAGATACAGGCCCAGGGGGATCTCTTAACCCGTATGGGATGTGCTAGGGATGCCCTGAAAACCTGGGTGGGAAGGCGCAATACCCTGTAGTAGCATGGAAGGCTGATCAAGAAATAATAACACAAGTTAACATGGAAGGGCGGTGATTGACACTGGAGCTGCATACACTTAGGTACAGCCGCGGTATACATCTCACCTTCCTATGTCAAGTAAATATTTGGGATTCTCAGGTAAATCACTGTTAACTGGATTTACAGCTCAGTAAGATTTAGTATTTAGAGAGGCCAATTAATTTGTTAGATAGGGGTTGCTTTACTACATTTAGAATTAAGATTGGAGTGTACACAAAAGTGTTTAGTCGTAGAGAAGGCTAATACACAATTACTGATGCTAGAAGTTAGAGATATTAATGTTTATTGCAAAGTAGACATAACAAGTGATATTCAAGATATTTGGGGGATGGAGGAAGCAAAGTGCTGACGACGTTGACTAAAGCAAGTCCACCTTAGTCTGAACTGCACTGTCCAGTGATATTTGACGAGTCTCAGGATGAGGTGTTGGAGAGACAGTGACAGCAGGAAGTCACCGCTCCACAACATTTGAGAAGAGAAGAAATAGTATTGGGGGAGCAGGGCGTGATTCTGCAAATAAACAGAAATACGTTCCTGGAAATGATATAGTGTGCCAGGCGCCGAATCACATTTACTGGCAAATAATAGATATCAATCTAATGATTTAGGACCTTATGCCAGGCATGTAGAAACAGTTGGGGAATGGCATGTGCTCAACACAAGGGTTTGGGAATCCAGGGATGGCAGCTATATTAAAATCCCAGCAGGCTGCAACCTGACAGCGAATCCGAAGGAAGTCATGGTAACACCCCAGTGGAGCATGCCAGTGACAGTGGAGGAAGATGATCAATAAAGTAATGAGCAATTGGATACATTACCAGCCACTTTGTAGTCACAGCATGATACAGATTTAGGGAAAATTAAATCAGCTAGCCCAGTGGAAATAAGTTGAAGCCAGGAGCTATTCTGCCTCGGAGACCGCAGAATCCTTTAAATGCAGAGGCAGTCGAGGAAATAGCAGCAACAAAACAAGGATTGTTGAAGGCAGGCTTACTTAAATAAACGTTTAGTCCCTGATAAACTCCTTTGTTACCAGTTTGAAAGGCAGACAGGTGAAAATGGAAACTTGTATACGATTTTAGACCAGTAAATGAGGCAGTGGAGAATTGACCAGCAGTTGTGCCTAATCCACACATACTGCTAACTCATGTGCCCCCACAGGTAGCTTGTTTCTCGGTAGTAGATTTTTGTTCTGCTTTTTTTAACATTCCCCTAACAGAGCACAGCCGGTAATTGTTTGCTTTACCATACAAAGGTCACCAATTAACTTATCCAAGAATGCCCCAGGGGTTTAAGAATTCACCACATGTATTCAATCAAGTGTTGAAATCAGAACTGTCTTAAGAAACTATGTAGATACAGTATGTTGATGACTTTCTTGTCTGTTCAGATAGTCAGGGACAATGTGAGCGAGATTCCCTTTTCTCTTGAAAGAACGAGCGCACGGGAAGGGGAGTGGGGTATAAGTTGTCACGAAAAAGCTGCGGTTTGGCAAACAGCAGGTAGAGTATTTGGGTAGACTGGTGCTAAGAGAATGAAGGCAATTGCACTAAGTCAGACTGAAGCACTTGTTAAAATTGATCGAGCAGAGACTGTAGGGCAAATCATGACATTTACGGGCATGACAGGATGTAGTGCAGTTTGGATTGAGGAGTCTGCTGAGATTACGGCACCCTTAAGGAAGATGATGAAGGATGTCAGACATTCATGTTTAAGGAGTGCTTTGCAGTGGAATGAAGAGGCCACGACAACTTTCAATACCCTGAAACGAGCCTTACTGTTAGCTTCAGCATTGCCTTGCCTGATTAAGACAAACCTTTTCACCTTTATGTGTCAAACAGGCAAAGAGGATACGCAGCTGTATTACTTATGCAGGAGGTGAGTTTCGAGAGAACGATGCAGCCGATTGCTTACTAAAGCAGTCGGCTAGATGAAGTAGCTCAGGGCTATCCTCCGTGCTATCAGGGATTGGTGGCCGCCTATTTTACTTCTGAAAAAGCACCCTCAGTAACAATGGGTTATGTCATCATCCAAAATACGCATTATAAAGTGGCAGAGTTATTGGAGAAAGGGATATTTGTATTGACGCCAGGTAGAACATTAGCATATTGGATGCTGCTGACATTCCTGGCATAACCATACAGAGGTGCACCACAGGGAACAAAACGGACTAAGCCCCACTTGAGTATAAGGGACAGCCCATGATTGTAGAAGGCAAGTTACTGCATCTGCCAAACTGAGGGCTGATTTACAGTTCGAGCCACTGGCTGATGAGAATAATGAGGTTTTATTTGCGGACCGTTCTTGATATAGGGACTATGACGGGCATTGTGCAGGTTGTACGACAGGACCAGTCCCATTTTAGGACAATCCAACTGGAAACGTGTCCACAGATGTTTTCATCTCATTTGGTTGAACTCAAGACATTGATGGCGGCCTATGAAATGATGGAGGGTAAAAAAGCTGAAATTTATACTGATTTGCATTATGCACAAGGGTATGCCACCTGTTTGGGGTAGTGTGGAAGCAAAGAGGTTTTAAGAATAGTAATGTGTACACCATAAAACACTGCCAGCAGATTGCAGAGTTGACAACTGCCATGATGAAGCTAAAGGCACTAGTTATTATAAAGTGCCAAGCACACAGAAAAGGCAATGATATGATGATGCGGGGTAATCAGGTAGCAGATGAAGTGGCAAAATAACTTCGAGGTGTTCTTCATCTGTCCTTGCGTCTCAGGTGTGGATAGAACAAGAAAATCATTGAAATACAGGGGAGGGCTACAATGCTGAGCAAACACTATGGAAGCAGAGGGGTGATAAGCAAAATCAATATGGTTTATTGACCACAGAGGAAGGTTTATGCGTAGCATCCACTCGGTGGTTGACAATTCTTATTTTAGAGGCATATGGTTTCGATAACTGTGTGTGAGGGGAAGTGATAAGGAACATAAAGCGGGATGGCTTTTGGTCACCATATCTGCAGGCCTCAGTGCAGTATTTATTGTCACGATGTGATGTGTGTGCACAGGATAATGTTAGAAATGGGATAACGACTCCTATAGGACACGTATCAGCGCCTGAAGCGCCATTTAAGCATTCAGTGATTGACGGCGTGGACTGATATAAAAGCTGATAGGGAGAAGATACATGTTAGTCGTGATTGGTAGGTTTAGCCGATCGATAGAAGCTGTCCCTTCTCAAGATGCAGGAGCTGGGACAGTAGTTAAATTTCTGACGAATGGAGTCATCCAAAGGTTTGGTATACGTTGTCCTCATGCCCTATAACGCGACCGTCTGAACATAATGGCGTTGGTAGCACTACAGTCGACCTTTTAACTAGGATGATTCATCAATTTACATGCAATCCCATTGCCCCTTTAGGTGCCTCCTACTTCAGGCTTCTACGTTCTACCAGCAGGATGACGTGGGCAGGTGGCAACATCAACGGTGGTGCAGATATCGTACACGGTGGTCCACCAGCAAGACCAGTTACACATTTCCTATGCTGATTTCAGGATACTGGAAGGGTTACGTTTTGAATGCTTTAAGCGAAATGGTTCCATACCAGCAGGCTAGTTTAAGGGTCTTTGCGGTAAAATGATTGAACTCAAGGTCGACACCACATTTGGGGCTATCTTTAATTCTCAATGCTTCCCTTTGGCAGATAATTGGTGGCTGTGTGTAAGAAATGAGGGTTGCGTCCGACGCTGCTCGCTGATTGGAGTGGTAGCTGTGCTCGCCGAATGTTCCTACACGAGGTAGTTATATCACCATGCGCGTAGCTTGATGCTTTGTAATAGTCAGCTTTGCACCGAACTAAGCAATGGCATGTCCCTGATCCAATGATTCGGATTGATACACACGACAGCCAAGAGGTATTCCTAATGAGATTGAGGCCCACAATGAGATTTCTGTAGGATGGGAGGCTCTCATCCCAGTGCTAGGTGGTAGCAAGAATGTTGAATTGTTTAATTACATATAGTACAACCAGCAGAGACTTATCAATTATACTGGCGCTGCCCTTTTGTCCTTGGGAGAACAATTAGATGCTTCAATCAAAATTACATGGCAAAGCAGACAGGCCTTAGATTGGATAAAACCAATGAAGCTAAGACAGCAGCTAAAAGACAATGCGGGGTGTGGCCTTTAGGCTTTTGCTCAGTTGATTAATATATTAGGGTATTTGGGAGCATGGTTTGTCAAGATTGGTCTTATTATGGCTGTGGTTTTACTTGTTGTCACCTTCGTCTTTTGTGGTGCCTTACTTTTTATAAAGTCTTTTTTTAAAATTTCACATTACATATGGCAACTTATTGTCATTTCAGCTACTCTGAGAAGTGCTTCCTTCTCTGAAGAATCCCCACTGCTCTACTATTATGATTGCACAACTGCAATGGTGGAAGCAATATGTCCACACGAGGACATCGATGATACTTCTGAAATTTGAAAGGGTTCTAGATTGTGAAGGGTCTTGGGTCTTTTTCCTGTTCTGGATATTGGTGGGAGGTCTTTCGCCCAAGGGACCCCAGGAATGGATGAATAACACTTTAAAACTGAGACTACTAAAATTATTTAGTTCGTATTGGGAAGTACATTTTTTGTATTGGGGCTGCACTTACTGTCTTAGATTCGATTAGATTACTTACAGTGTCGAAAGAGGCCCTTCTGCCCAACAAGTCCACACTGACCCGCCGAAGCGTAACCCACCCAGACCCATTCTCCTACATTTACCCCTTCACCTAACACTACGGGCAATTTAGCATGACCAATCCACATAACCTACTCATTGTTGGATTGTGGGAGGAAACCGGAGCACCCAGAGGAAACCCACGCAGACACGGGGAGAAGGTGCAAACTCCACAGCTTCTCTGAGGTGGGAATTGAACCCGGGTCTCTAGCGCTGTGAGGCAGTAGTGCTAACTACTGTGCCACCGTGCCGCCCAGCAACATTCCTTGCGTTAAAGTAGAAACACTTTTACCTATCCCATTTTTTTATCAAATGAAAAATCTTCCAATCTTCCATACAGGCAACATATCTTGCTCCGTGCTCGTTAAATATCTGTCATTTCCTCAAAGGAAAACTCAATCCAGTTTGTGAGATGCGAACTTCTCTGCACAAAATATATCTGTCTAATCCTAAAAATGATGTGGAGGTGCCGGTGTTGGACTGGGGTAGGTAAAGCCAAACATTATGCAACACCAAGTGATAATCCAACAGGTGTATTTGGAAGTACTAGCTTTCAGAGCGCTGCTTCTTCATCAGGTCATTTTCGGAGAGGTTCATTGGACACAGAAGTTATCGCAAATCATTACAGTGTTATTCAATAGATGTGATATATTGAACAAACTTAGATTGTTGTTCAGTATTTCATGTAAAATAATGACAACTCTCTGAAAGCTACTGTTCTCACACAAACCTGCTGGACTATAACCTGTTGTTGTGTGAGTATTGCGGACAAGTTCATTTTTCCGCTTCTAAACATTTCTGATGAAGGGCATTTGCCCGAAACGTCGATTTTACTGCTCCTCGGATGCTGCCTGAACTGTTGCGCTTCTCCAGCATCACTCATCCAGAATCTGGTTTCCAGTATCTTCTGTCATTGTTTTTACCTAAGTGTGAGCTACTTCTATTTCTAACAAACGTCTGCAGCAATTTCCCTGCCATTGTCATAAGCCTCACTGGCCTGTTATTTCACGAATCATTCATGTGGAAAATGTTTTAAATAAAGAAAAAAAAACAATGTTTCTAATCTCCAAACCACTGGCACGGCTCCTGTGACTAAACATGTTGCAAATATTTTGGACATGTCCCCAACAATTTCCTCGCTTGTCGTCTTCTGCATTCATTGATGTATGCAATTAGGTGATGAGAACTTGTTTACCGTGGAAAAGATCACAATTAGGTGAACACGGTGCACACTGCATCAAACAAGCCCGTCTCTTCAGCTGGCTATGCTGTCTAATAAGTATCATAAAAAACTAAAAATTACTGTAACTCAGATAAGGGCCCTTTTGTCTGCCGTGAGTGCACAAGCTCTCCAACTAATCAATACTTATTATTATTCACGTGGGTTCCTCCAACATACAACAATTTTTTTTCTTCTAAAATGCTAATCCAACATTCTCTGAACTGCTTCGATATCAGTTCCTTCCACGATATTCTTAGGTCATGAATGAAAGGTATTGAGCACTCGTTGTGGGAAAAAAAAACCTGTGATAAAAAAAAGTGTCAAGCATGACATTTCTTAACAACTGAATAGCAACACTTAGGTCAATGGATTTTTTTCCAGGGAGAATGTAGATTCCTGCCAATCGACCTGGAGAACAGAAGCAGGAACGGAAAGCAAACAAGGATCTGAATGAGAGGCTGGAGCTAATAATGCAGTAAGATCTATCACCAAGAGAAGGCGAATCATTATGATAAGTGAGGACAGAATAGCTATTTGTGAAGTTTGAAAATCAATTCTTTAATTTTGTCAACTCCGTCTCTATTAATTCCTCTTCACTGACTACTTTTAACTACCGTATGTACATATATTTAGAAAAATAAATAAAACACATCAAGTCAGTGTGTTCCTTCTCCCTCTTTAAAACGGACATATTTAAATGGGATTGTCTGCTCTCAATTACACACATAAGATATCCTGTACTCTAAGCTGCATGAAGCATAGATTCGCTACGGTGTGGAAACAGGCCATTGAGCTCAAACTACAGCGACTCCCAGAAGTCCACTCCAACTCTCTGAAGAGCATCCTACTCAGACTCAACCCCAAACAATCCGTATAACCCTATACTTACCTTGGCTAACCTATATATTTCTTGCTACAATAGGCAATTTAACATGGCCCAGCTACATATTCAGCAGGTTCTTGTCTTGCAGGAGCAACCCGGATCATACGGAGAAAACCCAAGCAGACATGGAGAGAATGCAAATACTCCACTCAGGGAGTCGGCCGAGGCTGGTCTTGAAATTGGGCCCATGCGCAGTGATGCAGCACTGCTGATCACCGAGTCTCTGCGCCACACCAGGTCTTTGTGACAGAGATAAAAACTGATGTCTCCAAACTATCATCACAGCAACCGGCTTCCCACACTGCTTCTAATTTACAATCCTGTAATCGATGTCATGCGCAGATTGTCATTTCCATATAATCAATTGCATTACTGGTTTTCTAATCAGAAGAGTAAATACACATGAACATATTTTGATCTGAAACTATGCTAATGAACTGAGTTAATTTGGCGTAATTTTTCATTCACGTATCTAGACTGGCTGACCCGCAAATATATATTTTCATAGCAACAACATATTTTCCTACATATTGGACTTCACCTGTTTCCAAAACATTCGACAGATGTAAACGTTAATGGACGTGATTATACTGTTTACTTATTCTCCATTTTCACACAGAGGTGTATATTTCCAACTCTCCAGTCCCCTGGTAGATCGTTACATTTATTCAGGATGGACTGATTATGGACAATCCCCCTGCTCCTTCCATAATTACCTCCATGAATAATCCGAATGAACACTAATCAGCCTCATTAAAAATATTTCCATGTGATAGGGTTATAGAGCAGGACGGACCCACACAAAACGTGTAGAGAAAATAGCCCAGACTCTAACCTTTCTAATTGTTTTAAGCAGATGTACAGTGGATATTCGAGGCATGATGCATCTGGCCCAACCACTCAGTTGTAAGGAAAACAGTATATATTTACAGACTAATGTTTGAAACACAAGCGAAAAAGTAATGTATTTATAATAACCTACCTCATATGAAAATCAAATCGAATCTATCACAACTTAATGATTCTGTTCCAAATAATTGCAATATTCCTATAAATACACATTTGGCAAAGAAAAATGTAAAATGAAACACTGCTTCACAGAGTGGAACTGCATCTTTTGGTACCCGGCAGTGTCTCTGTGTTTACTCCTGAAACTTGTTCAGTCGCTGCAAACAAAATAACTTGACAAAACCAAAACAAACCAAACCTTCCACTGGGAGAACTGGCCACTCCCCTTTCGTTGAACAAGTGCAGTAGAAAAACAACTTAAATAATGTTCCAGATGTATCCAGACCTATACCTTTATGACGCCTCTGCAAAAGAAAAAGACAAGGACAACATAACCTTGTTACAGGAGAAGCATTGTCAAAATAGAAAGGTTTTGAATTGAATAGGCTTAACTGAAAGTGTGCGTACTGTGACGGTAATTAATGTCAGTCTACATGAATCCTAATTCTCACATTAGACGGATTCCGTCTTTTATTAATAAGAAACACCTATCGCTGTCTTTCCCCAAAGTAACAGTGGAAGTATCACATGCGACACTATCAGGAATCATCAGCTGCACAGAGAGGGAAAGACCAGAATCTCACAGCCACAGACTGGAATGTTTAAGCAATGGGTCGAAGTTTGCATTTGGGTCTTTACAATCTTTATCAAGGTTGGTAATCGTTAGCAATGAGGATAAGTTTGCACTTTGGATGATGCAAGCTGGTTACTATCCCATCCTCGGTTTTCTTGATCTTTCTTGTGAGAAACTCCGTCTGACTATTCATTCAATAAAGATGTTGAACTACATTAACGACTTCGTTATGGAAACTCTGAAAACATGGAAACAGTTGCCATCATTTCGAAATGAAAACTCCATTCTTTATACATCAAGTCCAACTCCATTGTCTGAAGAGGTACCAAACTGCTCAAAATGTGATTAATATTATTGCTCTAAAGTAATTTTATTTTTGTCGCCATATTGTAACCTGCCCCAATCCCGTTCGCTGCTTGCTCTCTTTTATTCCTGGTTTCAACTTCATTCTCACTCGAGCTGCCGACTAAATATTCTTTTTTATCTTTTTGGAGTCCAGACACAAATGTTACAATTCTCTTCTCAACATACTTTCACTTACAAGTAAGTCGACTGGAAACGTCAACTCTTTTTCTTCCACGAGATGCTGTTTTCAGAGGATTGTCGCAGTGTTGCTTTACTCATAATCCACATCACAAGCGTAATGTAAGGGATATTGATTCAAAATCACCACGTAGCGGCTAGTGAGATTAAATCCATATGTGTGTGCATATGTGTGCAATCTGTCCTCTGGTTTGAACAAGCCAATCATTTGGTGGAATTTGGAATAGATTTAAAAAAACAAAGTTGGCCTGCTGGTGTTGTCCACAGTTGGTTAGGAAAGACAACTAAAAGGATACATGAGTCCCCTTCCTTTGCCGCTACCATCCGATGAAAAATAACTTTCACTTGCGTATGCATTGAACTCTCTTCCTAAAGTGTGTGTTTTTCCCCTCTCTGCCTGCGTTCCGCCACTGAACCTGATGCTTCGCTTCTCAAGAAAGTTCTTCACATCTTAGAGATGCGGATCTGCAGAAAATGGTGAAAGCTTCATTGCCAAACATTTCTTTGGAGCAATGAACAGTCCATTTTGCATGTTTCGAAGAGAAAGTGGCCAACTTTCTTCATAACAGAAGATAAATAGAGGAGAAATTGGCCAGGTTTCTTTAGAACAGAGCAAAAATAGAATAGAGCAAAGATAGTGCAGGGGAAGTTTCTAAAAGTCACCGAGATTGCATCCCACGCATGTGCATCTGTCGATGTTATTCACTCATTGGAATTTTAGAGAATATGTTGTGAATGGTTTCTTGTATTGTTCTACAGCTGTTACGTCGATTCAGTGACGGTCTGGATGTTAACTGACAAATTGAGCAAGCAATGAAACTGGGACAAACTTTAAATAAAAGTGAGGAGAAGCAAATGAGGTTTGCGACATACTCGAAGTTTTGCAAGAACATTTTTCCAATTTATTGATAATGCAGGAGTCCAGTGTAACACAACTGGTTTCCAAAAAGCGGTGCTTTCAAAGGTGTGCCACCCCGTTTACCAAACTTTGAGTCTCACACCACAGTGAGGATTTTGATGCCCATGGCCACAAGGATCAATGCTTCATTGAAGTTACCTGATCACCAAATTCCAAGGTAGAAGTGAGAATATCCCACTATGTTGTTCAATAATGTTTCGAAAACTTGTTGCTCATGATGACTGGGCTAGTTGAGAATATTCTTTCTGTCTTCGTCAAGGGCTGTCGAAAGTTTCCAGCAATTTCCAAAAATTGCCGATGATCTGAGTAAATTATTTTCTTTTCTTATCAATTCATTCATAGGATGTGAGTCACGTTTTTCGTGCCAGAAGTTATCTTTAGTCCCTAGTTGCCTATGAAATAGTGGTATCTGCTGCGTTTCTGATCCACTATCGTGATCCTCCAGGATGGACGTGTTTGTTAGTAGTTGACAAAGAACTCGTATTGGAACGCATATAGAGGCTAAGCAATTAGGTCCTTGAGCTCTGACATTCTTTTAAATTTTTATTTCGACTTAAGATTCTATTGTCAAGTGTCAGGAAGTACAGAAGTACAGGGGTACAGTGAAAAAGGGTGTAATGTCACCAGTCAAGGCACCGCCTTAGGTGCAGATACATAGATACTAAACAATATTAGGGCAAAGTAATCAGAGAGTAGAGTTAAAACGTTAACGATTACTTCAAACAACAAGTAGACAAACGAAGAAACAAGGTAACATTTAATATTAAAGTCTCTCTTATTTTAAACTGGGAAACAGAAAGAAGGGTTCGACTGTTCAAGGTTCAAGAGTAATCTTTTCATTCAAAAGACTTCCCTCTTTCTTTAATATTTGTCACTTTTTTCTACCTCCAAATTACTTCCTTCATCTCCGCAACAAGACCCTATCTACATCCACATTAAAAACAAATGAATAACGCATCTTCATCATTCTCTGAAGTTTTTAAAGAGATAAACATTGATCAGGTGAGTGGAACAAGTTATGACGAACAGATGATTATGTGCTTAAATGTGAAATTATTCAGGATAAATAATATCGAATAGATGAGAAGTCGCAGACACTGACAATGCATTTGGATCCTGATGTTTTCTTGAAAGAATGGTAAGTAATAATGATTTTTTTTCAGTTATTATACACAGAAATGAATACAAATTTAGAGGTCGGAGCTTTAGTATCCAGAGCTCCGGGATTTGGTGTGCTCAGTTGGCTCGAAGTCAGTTTGCCAGAACAGAATGATGTGAATTGTGTGGTTTGAATTTCCGCACCAGATAAGGAAATTTAAGTGTTGAATTTGTTGAAGCACCTCTGCAGCAAGAGTTGTCTTACCAATGGACAGAATGTTATGACCAAGATACCATTTCTACATTGGCGCCCTTTCACTGGAGAAGTGCCAGAGAGATCGATGCTGGGGCTGATATTATTCAAAATAGAATGACAGGTGTGACGGACGCTGTTGTACTCAGTTCATGTCTGCAAGTGACACAAAAAAATGACTCCCGAAAACAAGTCATGAGGATTAAACACAAAGTCAATGATGGAATGCCACAGATGAGGTTATTGGAGAATTTCTTGGCTGATGGAAAATTATATGGGAATTAGAACAGAATATCGTGATTTTGTTCAATTGAGAAAATGCTTCCGAAACCGTAGCGCCAATAGTTTGGTGTCCGCATGCTTGCACCACAAAAAAATCTTGCTCCTAAGTTCTGTCGGGATGGGAATTCAAATGCACTCTTGGTTATTAACTCAAAGTAGTTGGTGCATAAATATGTGTCACAAGTATACCCGCATCTATGTGACCACAGCTGCAACATGATGAACAGTCATGGGCACCTTATGTAACGGAACAGGTCCTGGAGATTAAAGCTTGCAATGATGGCATGCCAGTGAAGATTCAGAAAGTTTATCCGCGAACTGAGGTGCTTCCTTATGAGTCGAAGTTGGAGCATGTGTTCATTCGACTCTGTAAAAATGAGCGAAGACCAAATAAACATAAGATTAGTTGTGTGCTTAACAGGTTAGTTGTCAAAAGATTATTTCCTCTGGCTGGAGATTCTTTGACCAGAGGAATGATCTTCAGATTAAAAGATTCCCAATTATGACAGAGACACAAAGGACTTCTTCTTTCAAAGAGAAGTGAATAAAAGCGCTTTTCAAGCTGCATCTGTAATTATATTCAAGGGTGATGGTGGACAGATGTTCAAGTACTAAGGGAATGAAGGACTATGAGAATAAGATAAAAAGATGCATTTGAGAACGCAGTGATTAATGTACCGACCTCGGAGGCAGGAAATGTCGTTCAGTTCCCCGACATCTAGTCCAATCTTTGCTTCTGCAGACAGCTATGGATACAAGGCTCGGAGGTGAGATTAGACGGGTAGAATTTGAGGGTGCTGGTACAGACAGGATTGGTCGAATAGGTTTCTTATTTACTGTAAAATTCTATGATTCTATTATCATATCAGCCACGGTGTTATTGAGTATTGGAGAGCCGACTTGGTGGTCAGAATGGATTAACTCTGCAGCTATGTGTTAATGTCTTACTCTGATTCTGTGGGATCTTGACGGGGTAGAATAAAAGAGAATGCTTCCATTTACGTACGAATCCAGAACTCGAAGCCACTGTCTAAAATTCAGGGGTCGCCTTTGAAAACCGCAATTACTTTGTTCTTTGTAAAGGCAGTGATGCTTGAAAATATAGTGGAGGAAATACCTGTTCATGTTTTTAATGCAGAGGTCGATCGATTGTCGTCAGACAAGGGAGTGAAAGGTTATTAAGAACCGTCAGGAATACGAATTTAGAGTTACAATCAGGTCAGCTGTGATCTTATTAAATCGGCTGAAGGCTTTAGAGACAAAATGTTGCCCTTGTCGCTATGATTTGTGTGTTTTAACTGAAACAAAAGTTTCAAAACTGCCATAAACGGTATGAAAATAAAGAAAAATGAAACTTTTAATCTCTGAGGTAAAACCGAATGAGTCATACATTAGACAAAATGTAGCTGCACTCATCACAAGATGAAAATTCATTTTCGTGGGCGCATCGTTAGGATAGTGGAGAACATTACGTGCTTCAATCAATGCACCTCCCTCACTTTTAAACTCCCATACAAACCCGACGTCCACTTTCCTCATAAAATAGCTCATGCATTTCTGTCAGGAATTAAGTACATTTTCTCTTTAATATATTGATAAAACGCTAGTATTTAACAGAATTAATGTCCAAGTACATTTTGTTTAATGTATGGCTCATCCGTTTTTATTTCAGAGATGAAAAGTTTGATTTAACTTTATTTTCCTATCGTTTATGGCAGTTTTGAATTGAGAAAAACTGCACATTGCTCAATAAGCACAAAATTCGCCCATTTATTTAGTGTACTTTTATGAAACAACTTGCTTATAATTGTAACTAAATGCAGTGAGGGGCTTTGAAATGACGACTTTCATTACGGTGGCACAGTAGTTAGCACTGCTGCCTCACAGCGCTAGAGACCCGGGTTCAGTTCCCGCCTCAGGCGACTGACTTTGTGGAGTTTGCACGTTCTCCCCGTGTCTGCGTGGCATTCCTCCGGGTGCTCCGGTTTCCTCCCACCGTCCAAAGATGTGCAGGCCAGGTGAATTTGCCATGCTAAAATGTCCGTAGTGTTAGGTAAGGGGTAAAATGTAGGGGTATGGGTGGGTTGCGCTTCGGCGGGTCGGTGTGGACTTGTTGGGCCGAAGGGCCTGTTTCCACAATGTAATCTAATCCAAAAAAAAAATTACTGTACCTCAGAGCAAGTTATTATGATGCTAGATATTTAGTCGATACCTCTGAAAGACTGATAGATTCTTTCAAAAAGCATATCCCTTCAGCTGTTCTTAACAAACAAGGCATTGCCTGGACTCAACCACCCTGTGCTCAAAACTAAAACTCAGCGTCCATCACTGGACATGATTGGATAATATTTTCATTCTAATGTATTTATGGAAAGTGATTTTGCCAGTATTTATTGTCCAGCAATTGTTGCCATTGAGAAAGTGGAGATGAGTTGCCACCATTATGGAGGGAAGCTGAAACAGTGACACTGAAGGAATAGCAATGTATTTCCAAATGAGGATGGTGTGTGGCTTGAAATGAAATGTGAACATGATGGTGGTCTCATACATCTGCTGCGCTTGTCCTACTTTCTCCTCGTCGTTTCAAAGTATAGGATATTTCAACTTTCGGGCATAAGCCCTTCATCAGAAAATAATTACGAATGGCTTCTGCACGAAACGTCGATTACCCGCATCTCTGGTGTTGCCTGACTTGCTGTGCTTTTCCAGCACCACACTCTCGATTCTGATATCCAGCATCTACCGTTTGTAGATATCACACAAAATGCATTGAATTAGCTAAGACTGCCACCTAAAAAACATCATTGCATCGACACTTCTGTCGTGAATGTTTCAGCCACTTCATTAGTGTTGTTGGCTCTGTCATCATTTTGCAAATTTACGATTGTGGATCCTCCTCCTCCAGTCTGATTGTCCAACACCATTCGCACTAACTGCATATGGCAGGATTGCAGAGATTACGTTTGATTCATTGGTTACATCTATCGATCACTTGAACTTTACGATATTTCATGATTAAGTGGTTCTGATTGCTCACTTCGCCTCATTTTGCATTTTACTTGCTGCTTCACTTGGCAGGCGCCCTCTGTTCTCAACTGAACAACGATTAATCGTCTTGCTTGATGATCAGTGTAAAGTGGAGCATATGATACGAAGTGATAGTGCATCTTGTGCCGCGGTATAATTCTGCTGCTGTTGGTAATGACCCGAATCATCTCACACAGCCGAGTGTTAAATTACTAGATACATCAAAATTTGTCCCGTTTAACACGGGACAAACACACACAGATTTTTCACGATGTCAAAGTGGACATTTGTCTCAGGAAATAATGTGTGCAGTCGTCGCTGTTGCAAATATGGTCAGTGATCAATATGTCTGGATCTTGTCAATTGGTGATGATGAGGTGAAGTATGTTTGTGAAACTTTGTCATTCTCTCCCCAACTAATGCAGACCCGGTCGAGCTGCTGTGTCCTTATGGACATGATCATTTCGATAAGCATTCTGCTGCTAACTCCCTCTCAGTGGTGGTCTTGAAATAGCCCATCTGGAATACAATCTCCAGCTTTGGCGCATTCTCAGTGTTGCCTCCAT